>NC_081134.1:20181872-20788747 GCF_958295425.1 Solea solea
CACATACAGCGTAGACACCTGCCTCTGCAAACATGCCGCCTTTTGTGTGTGAGTGGCAGTCGCAGGTAGGTGTTGTGGTTGCCCGATAACGGCAGTCGCCGATCGCTGACAGCTGATGTCTGTCCATTCACACAGAAACACATTAAATGGGACGTGCGGCGACGTGCGATCACAACATGAAGTAAACTCAAATCTCCCAAAGACACACTCTTTCAGCTTCGTGAATGGAATCTTTTCACCGACGTCAAGAGAAAAGCAGAATCATATTCAGTTCCACGCACAATAGAGTCCACACCGGACAGAACTGCAAGCATTGAGATGTTTGACAGGTTTCACATTCAAAGCCGAATAGAATGTGATCTGTCAGTCACAGCAGAGTGCGTAGAGAAAGCTGTGTGTGTGTGTGTGTGTATACTTGTTAGGTCCTTTGCTGGCATATACACTCACCTCATCAGGACCAGTACTCCTGATGGAGACCAAAACCTGGTCCTCTGAGAAATGAGGACCAGGTCTATGTTTCGGACTAAGATTCGTGAAATTTGACTCATCAGCCGAGGCCTGTGCCGCTCGAAACTTCAGTGCAGTTCCATTGCGCAAAAAGTACGGTCATACAGCTCGTTCTTCTCCTGCAACTACGGCAGGGGTCTCCAACTCACGGCCCGCGGGCCACATGTGGCCAGCCAGTCCATGTCCTTAGGCCCTGCACTTGTTTTGGAATTATTAAATTCAACATTTGATTATGTACGTATATATATATATAAGCTTGTCTAGAGTTTTAATTACAATTGTCTCTATGTATATATATGCTTTTGTTATTTACAGATTAATTGTGCGTCATAAATGAACTATATATCAAATGTCATGCTAAGTATTTGTGATTGCAACATCGTGATGGATTATCAAGGTATAATTTTCATTTCTAACCACTAAACCGTTCATTTTTCCCCGAATTGTTGGACTTTTTTCACCGGTCCCTTATGACCAGACTAGAAGTTCACTAACCCCCAGGTCATTTTGAGTTTGAGGCCCCTGGGTTGAGGAAATCAATCAGGCATGTGTTGGAGCAGTGAAACTTCTCCACAACACGGGTCCCTGAGGACCAGGATTGGGAGATACTTTTCTAAAATGTTCTAAAATATTGTACATTTCACTTTATTTGAGTTGTGCTTTTTTATTCTTATATATACTCTTGGTTTTCTATTTTTATTTTTTATCACAGATGGGCAAGGAACCATACATGATGTCTTCATGGATCTTGATGAGAGATAACGCCTTGTTTAGACTTTCCAAATGAGTTGAATCGGTGTAGAGGTGTGTGTGTGTGCGTGTGTGTGTGTGTGTGTGTGCATGGACAGGCAGAATGAGAGGCAGGGGGGAAGTAGTGTGCACACTGTCAGCACTGGGGGGTGGGGGGTGGGGCCTCCACATGTGCCGCCTGAAGGCCGTCCATCTGTCAGAGGTGAGAGGGGAAAAAAACCCCAGGCAGCTCCACCGTGACCCAGCCGACCTCCTTATATCTCTCCGCTTTCATCTCCACCGGTGAAAACGTGGCGATGACGACGCAGCACTTCCTCTCCACTTCAACCACATCGCTCATTCATCACGAGGTCGGCTTCACTTCAGTCGGTGTAATCGCTGAATAAAACCCCAAATTGACCTTCCTCTCGTGTTAAGCAGCTTAATAGATTGAACCATCTTGCTTTGGATTTAGCTGAATGATCCCAAAAAAAAAACAACTTTATTTTTTGCTATTATCTATCAAAGTATAGTAACCTAACTGAGCAACACTGAGCACTGGAGACATATTCGATTGGAATCAGCTGTTTCTTTCAAGCCTCATGATCCGTGGCTGCGTCACATGCTAAAAAGCTCACAGTCTGGAACCTGCCTGTTCATAAACAGTGCATAATTGTGAACATTTCAGAAAGTTAATTTCATCAACCAGGGCTACTCTCATTTATACTGATGACATTTATTATCTGATAAATTATAAGAATCAAAGAAAAATCAAACCATCCACTAACAATAACCGGTGCTCTCAACAAATAAAAAACAAAGCAAAAACATCTAACTGAATAATTGTAACCCTAGACTACACTGCTGTTTCATTTCACACTCCAGCCACTCACTTTCTTCATGTCAGGATGGCAGTATTCCACGTGTGCCTACAAGAGGAATCGCAAGCTGTTTTATCAATCACACCATTCATTCATTCATTCATTCATTCATTCACTCACTCATCTTCTACCGCTTTTATCCTCCACATGAGGGGCGCTTGTGCCAATTCCAGCTGACATAGTAGGACGCAAGCCGGGATCTCACAGGGACACATGGAGACAAACACTCATTTTAGAGTGTCCAGTTTGCCTTTGGACTGTGGGAGGAAACTGGAGAACCTGGAGAAAACTCACACACACACACAGTCACACACACACACACAGGGAGAGAACGCCACGCAAACTCCATGCAGAACGGACCTTGTTGTAACTGGGTCTTCTTGCTGCAAAAGCCCACGTCATTCAATTATGCTTCATTATCCCACCAGGGAAATGTTTGTTGTGTGCCGTGTGTATATATACATATATATATATGTATATATATATATATATATATATATATATAATTCACAGGATGTAAATAATACAGAATAAAAAAAAGGAATATTTCGACACAAAAATAAAGAAATACCACTAAAATATAAGTAACAACTGGTGTTTAAAGTTAAATATTAAAACACTGTTAACACAGTGCATAATGTAGAAGAATAAAGTGTCAGACTGAAGTATCGGTTTGGCAGTGGGATTGACAGGATGAATGAACAACTTGAGATGTTTGCATTTACATTTGTTTCGCTTTATTAACATCGACCTACAAGTGTCGCGCAGCCTGATGTGATATGAACAGGTAGAATCGTGTGAGTCTTGAATGAAGCCTATCCTAACCTAATCTATCCCAGCCTGGCTTATTTTAGCCCTGTCCTACACTATATCTCCGACCATTTCAGACACAGCCAGCTTCTTTTGTTACGGTGCCATTAATGTGATCAATAAAGAAGCTTTGTCTCTGCTGAACTCATCAACTGACTGACCACACACTGCAGATGCAATCCAAGCTTTTCAGTGGCCAAAGGGGGATTTTTTTTTCATTAACATTAGAGTTGTAGAGTTTCAGTAATGCAACACTAAGAGACATCGGTGAATTCCCATGTTGGTGTAAATAATATGTGCTATTGTAAACAGGTTTTTTTTTTTTTTTTCCTTCCTTGAGGTTCAGACTTTTGTCTCTGCTGGAGTCCTGGCTCTGGCCTCCCGTGGCTGCAGTGGATCAGAAGTTGTCAGTTCGTCGAGCTATGTAAAGTGTGCACATTGTGCAGTGATGCAACTTTCACATAATGTGTGTTACTGTGTGTAAGGGGAGACAGAGGTCTCCACCGAGGCCATGGGGCCAGCTCTTCAAAGGCTTTACTGCAGTCCATGAGACAAAGGCTCCCCACACTTGTCAGTAGCATTTCCTTTGCTGTGGACACACACACACACACACACACACACACAAGCTGACATCCTGTTTTCAATGGATAGTGACAGGGAAAGTTTTGAGTTTTCAACTTTCTCAAATATGGTTCAGTTCACACTACCATTGCCTGTTTCACCTATTCCAGTAAGATTGCTAACTGCTTTGATTAGCGGTCGATCCATCAAACGAGTGCGGAACAGCTTTTTTTTTTTTTTCGTTCCTATTTCCTGAATCCGGAGTTTATTTTATGTGCTACAGAGAGTGAGAATGACTGGGTTAGACTGAACATGAAAGGGCTGAAGAGTCCAATGCCTCAGTGTAAGGGAGTGATTGATCAAAGACTGGGTCACATAAAAAAAAAGAGATGTTTTCACCAAATATATTTGCAGAATCTTTTCCAGATTCCATGACTTTCATTTTCTGAAGGCTACAAATCTAAATGTACAGGACTTGCAGTGATAAGTTAAAAACATGGGCAGAAATTTGGTCTTGTTCACAACACTGGGCACCGAAATTACAAGCTTGGAAAACAGTTTTAATGGCGCTTTTCCACTATATGGTATTAGCACAACTCAGCTCGGCACGTCGTTTTCCATTGCTATAGCACAGGTGCTCGAAACTGCCGTGATACACACACACTAGTGACGGTCAAAGCAGTTGTTTTCGGTGTAACTGAATCATTAGAATCAGTGAATTAATCGTTCAGTACTTCCTGCACGACCATGTCGCTTAACTGAAATACGACTGAACGGGTCGGGATTCGGCTCAGGACCGAAGGTAAAGTGACATTGAATGGTTTATTTTTCTTTTGTTGAGGTTTTGTTTTTCTGATTCTTACAAACTTCATACCAAATAACTGAGGATTCAAAGCGAAAAAGACACAATCATTAACAATTCTAATAGATAAACACAATGCTGACATGCAAAAAAAAGGGATACAGTTACCTTTATTGAACAGAAAAGTAAATTTAGCCCACCATTTAATAAGAGCTATTCTACAGTCCAGTCATTTTTAGATATTTTACTGCAGGAAAAGTTGCCCTTCTTACTTAAAGTGCTGTTTCAGGACTTCTGTGAACCATGTGAACCATGTCACTGCTATGGAATCGGTACCTTCCTAACAAACTGTGGCACATGGAAAATGTCTCCACTGCAAAAATGGTCTGTGAATCCAAGAATGACAGGTGTCAGTGTGTCATGGAAAGAGACGGCAAGCCCACACTGTGTACTGTGTACTGTGTAATGCGAACAGATATAGAAATCTCTCCAACTACTGTCAAAAGCTTGACCAAGACTGTGCCAGTATGTGTGTGATAAACAGGATGCGGACAGCGCTGACACGGGTGGGATTCGTGTTTGATGATAAGTCAGTTCAAATCTGATTAATTTATACTGTAACGACTGTGATTCACAGAGCATGATGTATGGTTGCACATCTTTCCTACAGGTGTGCAGGACTTTCATCCGTAACAATGCAGAGGGCGACAGCTGTGATTGGTCCACTCATTTCATCCGACACTCATCTCCCTTTGTGGGCATTTTGGAGTTATCGAGTTGTGCAAACACGTATCAAACCGTCATTTTCTTCTGCATTGCAGTTATTTTTTTGTAAAAAGGTGACTCTTGTTTGGCCGTTAGCAGATTCACGTTCAACAATATCCGCTCTGCTCCGGTCACCATTGTTAGATGAAATTAGGAGCTCACTTGCATTGGCTTATGACACAGCCTCTACATAGAGGTTATGGGGAAGCTCATTCCAGGCCCAGTTATTTATCCATACATTCTTACATAAATTCTGCAAAAGAACAACTAGAACAAGGAAATGTGAAACTGAAATCCAGTGTGTATGGACAAACGAAAATGGGCAAATAACACACAACGACCAGCTATTGACTTCCCTCGCAAAATCCAGCCTCTGCTGACGTGTGTGTTTCTGCAACGCTGTCAATCAAAAACTGGTTTCACCTTTCAGACAGTTCCTTCCTGGAAGCTGAGCTTCCCCCGGAAGTGCCGTTTTTAATGCGGAGGCTGCTACGGGAATACAAAAATCACAATAGACGTTTCTGAAAGCACTAGTGATGCGTTTTAATCAAGTTTTGTACTGAAATGTAAATACAATGCAGTACATATTTGACGACATTTTAAAGGAGGCTGCGCTTCCCCTCGCTGTCACTGATGTACGACCATGAGTCAGGCGGTAAAACTTTGATAAATGTGTCCGACCAAACAGCCGCTTCCCTTTGAGCCTGCGATATTTGAAAGACTACTTATATGGTCGTTTGCTATGCACGTTGGTTATTTTGACTGCGTTATCAAAGTGCTCTTCTCACATCCCGTCCAAGTCGGCGATTCCAAATTCCTTTTCAAACATATGAATAGCAGTGATGCAACATCGATTTGTGCAGCTCTCCTCGAGTGACTGGAACACTGCTGCGATGGAAGCAAATCCTAGAATCTGCCCATCGTGCAACACGGAAAGAAGAAAGTAGCTGTCTGAACCTGTCAACTCTACTGACACTGTGCTGAGATAGTTCTGCTCTCTGTTCATGTCTTTCACAAGCTGTCATTTTGTAAGTCAATAAGAGGATGCAGCCAATATGAGCATCAAGAAATTGCACTTGTGATTGACAAATGCTGGAGGAGTGTAAAAGCTCTGCGCTGACAGCAGACTTCAGGACTTGACTTTGGCCTCAGTGTGGTCAGTGTATTCTGGCCTCGGTAAGTGCGGTTCCTGAATGATTTAACGCGGCATCACATTCTATTACGGGGGCTTCAGAGGCAGAGCTGCTGCATTCACATGAGCAACGACAGGAAGTCAGACGGAGACGAGAAGTGACAGCGAGTGGAGCAGGGGCTGGAGGAGGGATGACAGTGATGAGACACAGAGAGAGAGAGAGAGGTCAACACAGGCCAACTGCATGCAAACGGGGGACATGGTGGAGTGATCGGCTGAAGGCCAGATTCAATTCGATTATGTTTGTGTTACGGCAAATCACAACATACATTATCTCGAGGCACTTTATATAGACACTTCGTGCAATAATATTTCCCTAATACACCATGGACTTGAATGGTGGGTGGGTGGGGGGTCATGGTTCAGGGATGCACCATAACTTGAACATACATCCGTGCAAAAAAGAGACAGGATTCCTATGGAATTAGAGTTGTGTCAATGTTTTCACACTAACACTTTTTAAGAAGCAAATAAAATATTGAAAAGCTGTTTTGTGGACTCAATGGACCAGAAGTCGTCACGAGTTCCAGACGGACAGCGACTCCAAGCCAATTGAGCTGTCACTCGAAAACTCAGAAGCCAATCAGCAGACAGCTTCCTAAGGCCCGCCCACAAATAAACAACCATGGCACAAGGAACAAAGTGTATTTTTCAAACAATAAAACACAATATTTTTGAATGATTAGATCGATATTTTCTGTGAAAAGTGTTGTTTGAATATTTTGACACAAATTCCATAGATTACTAGATCATCAGCAAATATAAGGAGGTCAATAATACTATTCCCCCACAATGGAGTCAGTCGTGCATTTGGGATTCTATCCACATACAGACTGATGTGCAAAAGAGACAAATCTCCATCATGCATGACTCCACTTGGAAAGGTGCAGATTTAGGGGGGGACTGTTAACCATGATCAACTCGATAAAACGCTTTTGAGGAGAGAGAATGTTGTGCGTTCTGCTTCAGTTCCTGCATTTGGTATAAATATGTAATAATGTGTTAATGTGACAGCTATGAATTGTAAGCGTGACATATTTTTTTCCAGTGGACGACAATGAGCATGAATATGTCTGAATTTGTCGTTGACTGAGTGATTGACTCTTACTCCAATAGGCAGTAATGCACATAATGGTCAAAATCGCGCATGCAATGAAAAAAAAAAACCCCATAAAGTTTTCAAACTAAAATGCACATCAGGAAAAGCACAAGCCTCCAGCACTGATGTGGTTCTGTCCTTGGAAGTCATAGTGCGAACATGATGTTTCATTAGCACCTCAAAGAAATCATTGCACTGACCAACTGTGCCAATTTAAGCCTCTGCTGCTCTGTGTTGCTGAGGTTGCTGGTGGAGTGTTACTTTGTAGCTTTTTTCTCCCTTACAGAGAGTGGAGTGGGGAGAGAGAGTGGAGGGGGGAGAGAGTGGAGGGAGGAGAGAGTGGCACAGAGCGGCCTCACGGTGCCAGCTGTGCAGGTCGAGCTCCCGGTGAAAGATTATGGATCAGTGAGGGGTCAGAAAACCAAATAACTGTTAGATTGATGATCAAGCCGCATGACCAAAGGGCAGCCTCACAACTAACGGTTTGTATTGCTCGCTGTGCCTCATGACAGGAAAACCATTTAATGTCAGTGGTTTCGGTCTGCCCAAGGCTTTGGATCGAAAGAAATATCAGGCGGGCAACGAAGACCAAGGAGAGAGGAATAAAACTTAATATAAAATTCTATCATTTAGCCAAATGAGGTGTTAGAGACGGTATATTTACTCATTACTTATGACTTAATCGAAGGTAATTACTCAGCAGCTCTGAGAAATGCACCTTTGGACAATTCAGACCGCTCACACACCAACTCCTGCTTTTAATTTAAGAAGAAGTGGCAAACGTGTCCCAAATGGGTTCACGAGTAACTCATGACAGCGGGCCAAATAAGTGTTAACAACAAAAACGCAAACCCAAACATAAGCCATGTTTTGGCATATGAGGAATGATATGCAAAGACACAGACAGTCACTGCCTGAAAGAGATTTTCTTTTTAATCACGAAAACTGACTCTAATCACAGGCTTCAAATCAACAAAATAAAGATTTGTGACCCACTTCACCACCACTACAGCATTTAATGTTTGTTTTTTTCTTTTGCTTGAAGGAGGTGAGGAGATGCTGGCACATCATTATCAAGGTAAATGTGAATAAGTGCAGCGGAAACACCGGGCGAATAAAGCGTGTCGGATGAGCCGCAGCATTCCCTGACTTAACGGAACGGACGAGATTAGCGAGAGATGAAGTAAAGTTATTGTTACCAGAGCTTCCGTCCGAGTGTGCCATGTCAGTAATCATTACCGGACGATGCCAGTAAAGATTACCGCGATCTGCCGGAGCGGTGCCAGTTTGGGGGTCACTGGGTTCGCGACCTCCCTTGCCTGCATCAGTGCTGTTGTTGACGCCCCAGTTACTGGGTATGGGGTGAGAGAAGATGTGCTATAGCGGTTTAGTCATATTCAACCCTCCCAAATGGGGTTGTTTTACTGAGATTTCTGATCCCACTGGGGAATTGGCCATTATTACACTTACAATATTACAACTAATCCCTTCTGAATAGGGTTTTAGTGTAAGATTCAAAGGCTACTACGTTAATAAAATAGCACAATCAACAACTACTGGCCACAAATGCAACTTGTCATCCTCGTGTGTTGACACAGATTGTTGTGCCATCTTGGTGAAGCGTGAGTGTCAGTGTGAGTGTGTGGGTACAGACTGTGCCGTGAGACAGGTTTCAGTAAACACAGACAACAACTGACCAGAAAACAATGGACACAGACTTAACAATAGTGGACAGTTGAAGATTGAAAAGTCGTAGCCTTGTCCGATGAAACCGGATTTCTGCTTGTTTGGGTCCAATGATAATCTTAATATTATTGTGTGTCATGTTCTGCTGCAGCAAACATAGAGAACAGAGCGTATGAGGGGAAGATAATAATAATAATAATGATGCAAGCAGGAACAGAGTCGGGCTCTCCACAGAAACCTGAACCTATGAAATGAAAAATGGAAAGTATTAATATAAATGTTTGAATGTGCGTCATTACTCACACAAACTGCGTCTCAAATGATATTTTCCCCGTTTTCACACACACACACACACATAAATGCGCTTCTTTAGAAGTTGGTGGGCCAATCCATGTCAATGACAAACAAACGTAGAAAAAAAACGACAAAAGAAGAATAAAAACTAAAAATTGTCGTTTTGAGAAATAGAATGCCTTGTGGAAGCGGAGGCTCATGAAAGGCTGCTATATGTTTTGTTTTCCACCAGAGTGCTCTCAACCAGAGTGTGCTCGAGCACTGGGACTCCAGCACAAAGAGAGGGAGAGTGAAAGAAGGGAGAAAGGCAGGAAGGGAAAAAAAAGGAGGGGAAGATTTGAGTGCAAGGAGCAGGCTGATAAAAGGTTTCCTCTGGACGTGGACTGGCAGCACTTGAATGCACACACAGAGGACTATAGCCTACATAGCCTTAAAGCACAGAATTCGACTATTTATTCTGCAACGCCTTTTGTTGTTGCTTTTGAAGGGATGTTGCCTGCTTGCTATCTACCAGAAAGAATGTAAAAAAGAAATACTCAAGTGGCGCTTGTTCAAATGTTCCGACTTCCTTTTTTCTAACAGCGATTGACTAAAGTGGAAAAATGCGATTATCGATCGCTTCTCGGGTCCCGCGACAACGGCCGCAAACGCCTGATGAGCACTGATTCAGGCTGTATGTGTTAGATGGAGGGTGCTTTTGTAGCAGACGCTGCACATCAAACTCAAACTACATCAAACTCACACAACTTCACACAGAGTTTACATAAAGTTTATGAGCGCAGAGGGAAACGAGAGCCCGACAAAGTATCAGAGATGTGAATGTTCATTTCGTATCCAAGTGATGCACCAACAACGGCTTTATTATCATCATGGCTATCAACGATGACACTCAAACACACACACTTGTGCATTTTTAATCTGAATTGAGGAAGGATCGCTTGTCTCATCTCCAGGTAGTTGCTCCTCCCACCTCACGGGCACAGACAGACACACAGGCTTCATACAACCCTGAGGCTATATCTCTAAATCTTTGAAATGCACCACCCATATCATGATACGAAATATTTTATTAGGTGAAAAATGGGTCAGTGGGATAGGGCACAAAACCGTTTGTAGCCCCAGGGCTCTATAGCGCCCCCAGAAGTCGGGTCATGATCAGACAAAAGTCGTCGGATCGGGACAAAATTTGGTGAGTGTGTCGGGCATATTCAAAAGTTTCTTGGGAATTTTTGACGCGAGACAAAGTGGCAAAAATGACATTAAATGCAACATTTTTGATTTTCGGACATAGTTGTTCCAATTTTCACCAAACTTGGTACACTTGTTGCTCTCATAATTCCAAACCAATTTCGAATATACTTCCATGAGCTCCGCCCACCCATAAGTCGGCCATTTTGGAAAAACAAAAATGGCTATTCTATTCTATGCATTTGAACAAACTCCTCCTACAATGTTTGAGCTAGCCGCGTCAAACTCGGTACATAATGTTTTAGACAAGTTAATGATTAAAAGTTACCAAAGGATTTTCTTCACGTCAAAAGGCGTGGCCTCAGCGCTCCAGCAAAGTTGACGTTAAAAAGTTGGCCAAAAAACTACTTTCAAATTCCACTTTTTGAAAGTTTTAACGTAAACAGAAGTACATGAAACGTCTCACAGTCATCGATTATGATGAGCCATTTAGTATGTTATTGTTGTTGTTTTTTAAATGATTTGGTTTGATATGGAATGAAGGGTATTCTGGCTCAGTAAAATGTTGGATCTGAGCTGCATGAGCAGAACACAAACCTCATACACATTTACACAGATTACATTTTAGATACATAAGCGGCTGAAAGTAAAGGGGTATTTTTGCCTCTCCTATGAAATCCAGCCCAAGATATTCTGGAATATCAGAATTTTTTTAAAAACTTCACATAGACATGCACCTCCTTCAAAGAAGGGATGTTTATGTGCAGCTGCAGAGTAGAAACAGCCAATAGGAGCACATCACTCAAGCATCCTGAGCCGGAAATTCCCCAAGGAAGGACATCGAACCCGGGAGGAGGCGCACAAGTCTAGTCCTCGCAAAGATCATGTGATTTACATGACGATGACCCCAGCATTAAGCAGAGAGAAGCTGTCTGTACCCTGCATCCTCATAACCCTTGCTTTCAATAAGACAACTGCAGAGCATGTAAAACTGTCTCTCCCCCTCAAGTAAACCACAACAAGCTCAGTCCAGCAGGGAGTGATTAAAACAACATAAAATCACAGACCACAAGTCGATCCCGGGCTGAACGCGGGGCGCAGGGCATCATAACGCCGTGTAAACAGCGAGAGAGAGCAGCAGCGGTAGCAGCGGTGAGAGATCTCGACAGTTACAGCAGACGTACAGTAGCTTTCAGGTGAGCATTGTGCTGCAGGCATGCAGCACAAGAGTGAGCGGAGCGCTGACAGCTTAAATACAACATCACAGCAAAGGGTGCTTTAGAAGAGAATTGCTTTTTGAGCACAGAGGCGACTTTGAACAACCTTTGGGGGGTGAAAAAAAAAAAAAAACCTTCCCTCTTCCTGTCAGTGACATTCAATGGGAACTAAAAAAAAATGTTGTTTGGTGCCAGAGCACTTAAGATATTAAAGTATTACATTTATTCTTCTGTCCCAATGGACTCATCCCGCCATTCTAAGGAGAGCATTTTGTGCTGTCATTAACATCAAGTCTCTGCGGAAATGCCGAGAGACGTTTGGAAGCAGAGGAGTAAACAAATAAATATTGGTGCAACAACAGTGGTTTTTTTTGTGTGTGATTGTGATGCATTAACAAATGTTGAATGTGATGAAGCAAATATGTGATTACGGCTGATTGTGATGCAACGGTGTGTAACGGTCGTGACATCGCGAGAATCTCATCTCACCTGAGCCGCACATCTGAGACCTGCAGTCTGGCTGCTATTGGACGAGACCAGCAGTCAATTACACTGGTGTTCACTCATATGTGCCGTGCATTTTCGTCTATTCTTCCATCCATCCACCTGTCTTCTACGGCTGGGGGTGCGGGTGCAAGTCCTAGCTGACGTAGGGCGAAAGGTGGGGGTACACATAATTCCATCTAAATGGAAACACTTGGAACTACAGTGACTGAGACCACGAACATGCAGTCTCATTATCACATAGACTTCAATCAGCACAGTCGCCCCCTGCTGGCTCTTTAATATATTTCTGCTTCCTGGTTAGCTTCAACCAGCAAACCCGGATGTCTATGTCCATGTCTGTAGATATAAAACAGGTGATTGTAATGCACCAAATCCACAAGGAAAACCATTCTGATTATGAAAATATTTGTGTCACAATTAAAAAAAATTATTATTATTGCATTATTATATTATTAGAACGAGGGCTTAACCTTGTTTCATTGAAGCAAACCTACGTGATGAGAGGAACTTACTCTGATCTCTATTTTGTAATTATTAACAGTTATTTTTTGTTTTCTATAAATATAATTTTTCATTATGTATATATATATATTTTTTTATTTTTTTATTTTTCTAATATTTTCATTTGCCCTCTGAAACTCTCTCGCCTCTGCAACACCACAGCGAGATCCACACACCATGAACAGACAGCCCTGTGGTGTGAGGTATCGGTATTGATTGAAAGTATTCTCTCAGGTCAAGGTGGCTGCTACAGAGTGGAACCAGAGGAGAAGGGTGAAAAGAGAGCAAACAAATACCAGCAACGGAGAGCGTGTCAAACAGCGGGGGGAGGGAGGGAGGTAGGGAGAGGGAGGCAGGCGTAGCTGCGAGGTTTTGACAAAAACAGGCATAGAGGCTGAGACAGCGAGATGGATACTGGGAGATGATGTGAGTAGGCGTCGCGGGACTGCCCCTGACATCTTCGGAGGATGTTTATCTCACAAGCAATGAAAAAAAAAAGAAGCGTAGAATGTAAACATTTTTTTCCCCCTCTATTTTCACACCACTTCTGAGGTGTTCATGACAAAACACTGACATGTTGAAGTCATCGTTTGTCCCTTATCAAATCTAACCCTGGTTTCAACTCTTGCTCCAGCACCTGTACCAGTTCACCGGTGTGTGTGCAGATTGCTGTGTGCCGCCCCTTTGCTTCCCTATTGGTGCTCCTGATTCCTGCCTTCCCGCCTCTCCTGCACCATCTGCATCCCTCGGTCGACCCGCCTTCCTACCACCACGATTGGTTTGCCCCAGTTCCAGCTCACCTGCCCAATCCTCCTTCACACCTGCACATATACCAGCAGTATGTGAGCCAGCTGTGTCACTCATGTTCATGATTCTTGTGGTGTACCTGTGTGTGTTTTGACTGACTTAGATAAAGGCATTAGTAGTGGGGGATAAGTGCTGATTAGTTTTTCGATGTCTAGCCAGGACAGACTGAAGGATGCTATTGTTATGTAATTTTATTTTTGTGGTTTCCTGTTTATTTTTGAGTAGCATCCTCCTCCTCCCTTAGTTTCTCCTGCTACTCTGTGTTGTGGTAAACACAGATTTACCTCCTCCATTAAAATATTATTACATTTTTGAACTACCTTTCATCATACATCTGGTTATTTATGATTTATGTCCCTTCCCCCTCCCTAACGAGCCGGGGTCGTAACAAATTTAGTGCAGAACAAAGACGCAGGGCCACAGATGCATCAGCTCTAAGAGCTCGCTTAAGTTCAGTTCTGCTGATTTCCACCTGCTAACTATCAGTGTTCTTTTCAGTTTAAAGCTGGACTCAGATTAGAGAGATTTTGGGCAGATTTAAACCTGATTTAAACATCTGCCCCGTCAGTACGGTGATCGTATTCTGTAAGGACTTGCATATCCATTCATAACACAGCAGAAGCAGAACCATCAGAGCTACAATGTGGTCAAATATGTTCTGTGTTGTATTTATATTTCAATACTTAACATGCGCTATAGGACAAATGTGGCAAAAACGTCACTTCCAGGCAAGCTCTGCTTCCATGACAGGTGCAGATGCTGGGCCTGGGAACCAGATTATGATTGACAGTGTTGCAGAAGCATAAACGACTGTCTCAGTCCATGTGTGGATTTTTTTGAGGGAAATCTGTAGACAAATAAGCGGTCGTTGTTGTGTCATTTGCCCATTTTTGGTTTACACTGTAAATAAAAACACTTATTACAGCATTTCAGTTTTACATTATTATCGCATTCCCTTGTTCTAGTGTTCCAGAATTTATGTATAAATAACTAGGCCTGAAATTAGCTTCCCCTGTTTCAAAGGCCAGCCACCGCCACTGCATCAGAGGCACCTCCATAATCATCAAACATGTTTGATATCCAGGACGATGATTACATCAGTGCTGTTGACCTGAAACACAGCAGCCAATCAGAGAGAGAGAGCAGAGCAGCAGCAGCAGCAGCAGCAGCAGCAGCTCTGCTGCTAAACAATGATAAGCTTTCCAGCCCCTGAGGCTAACATCAGCTAACATGCTACTGTTGAGTAAAATCAACACCGACTGACAGACAACTGTCACAACTGTGCCACACTCCACTGTGTTTACAACCACTTCCACACGATGTGAGACAGAAACAGTAACGCACAGATTTGTGTGGCCGCGTCGTGAAATGTCTTGCTCAGCGAGTAGAGCAGCCACACTGCTCAAGAATGGAACAGAACAAGAATAGAGCTCGCACCTCTCCTTTTCCACACTGTGATGCTCCGTGAAACCCTTTTATTTATTTATTTATTTTTCATCAACAAGGCTTTTATTGTGAAATAATGTGCTGCACAGCTTCACAGTGAAGAGTCCTGACATTCAGTTGAGTATAGAGGGTTATTTGAAAACCCTGTGTAAGACATCACTCTGCGGCAGGTACACAGCAGACACTCAGCTGTCACTGTGTGAACAACACAAGTACGTGAGACGCAGCAGATCAGCCCGACACACACACACACACACACTTCACCTCATCATCTATGAAAATACTCCTCTGGTGCGTGGTTGACCTGATTTCAAAATCAGTCAGGATTAAGATCACATCATTAGCTGCGTCTTGCTCATTTCGTGTAACCCTGTTTTGCTGTCGCAAGCACAACTTTACATTCTACTACATCAGGTTTAAAACAATAAACGTCTGTTTAAAGGACACAGGATTCTGTGAACTCGATGGAATATTACCCCTGAAAGAAAAACAAGCAACAACCGGTGCAGCACTGCAGTCCATCTCTGCTTTCTGAGCGGGCGGAGCTGCGTTTCACTGACGATGACCCACCTTTGGAAATCGAAAAAAAGAACCAAACCAAGAGGTGATGCCAGGGTAAGGGTTCATTACACACTAAATGCATTAACCATACAGCCAATACTATTGAGCACGACAAACACTAGGAACACACGCTCGATACTTGTTACGGCGGTGAGACCATACACAGGTGCATGTGAGTGTGGGAGCGAGAGAGCGAGCGAGAGAGAGAGAGGAGAGGACGAGAGGGGGAGAGGAACGTGCATGTATTCATCTACAGCTGTGTGTGTGTGTGTGTGTGTGTGTGTGAGAGAGAGCGTTGAAAACAAGACTTTATCACATCAGTATTTGTTTATAAAGATGTGCTGTGCATACAATTTGCATCTCCAGCAACCTGAATGACGCATTTATTGAGTTTTTTTGGGTGTTTTTTTCACTGCACTATTGTCCTCTCTAGGTAAGTTCTCGTTTCTTGTTCGTTTTTAACAAATAAGGCTTGTTCTGATTCGGAGTCTGACGGAAGGATTTCCTCTAAAAACATGTGAATGTGGAACATTGCACAGGCCAAACGGTGCATTGGTAACAGGAGATCATTGGTATCAATAATTAAGTGAAATTGACATGAAATTGACAGGAAATTGACATGAAATTGTCTTCATTTAACAAAACCCACATTACCCATTTGGTTCATTTGACTGTTGACCGATTAAAGTAATGTTTTAGGTTCCTATGCGGGTTTGTCCGTAGTTTCCAACATGTGTTTGCCCACATGTTACTGAAACTGCATGGGACCTTGCATAATGTGTCCACTTCAAGCCCATGCCCATTTAGTACCTATTTAGTACCAAGAGAAGGGAAATAATTCCATATTTCATCAGTACAGTACAGAGATACGTAGCGTGACGTCATACCGGTGTGTCTGCGACAACCGACAACAATGGAGGACGTCCAGCAGCTCGGGTTTGTCTCAACAAGACGACAAGCTTTTCTCTCCTATAGCTCCACCCGGACCGTACCATTTTACTCTGGTACCCTAAGGGAAGGGTGCCAAAAATGAAACAGTTGATGCCAGTCATTTTGGTGCTATTCCTCATACGTCACGCGGTCTTGGGCTTGAAGTGGACGCATCATATCATCCCGAATGTAACCTTAAAGGGGCCCCACATGGACATGCTGGATAGAGAGGTGTGCAAGTGTGTCGACTTCCTGTCTTAAACACATTCAACAAATAATGCCTGCACCATTTGTCCAACTGCAGCCTGGTTCTCCTGTAGATCCGTCTTTTTTGCCCTCGTTTGACCTTGATGACTTCCTTCGTAATACTTGTAATCATATGTTTATCAGCGACATACGTTTAATCGCAGTCCACAATGAGCCACACGTTATGGTGTGAGAACCACTACATTTCAATGTACTCATACACTTCACTCTCAGTTCCAAACAAGAAGGCTGTCGATGCTGTCAGTCTTCATTTATCGCTGGATTCTCCACCATTATGTGTGAAGTTATTTTCAGTGGGTTTTTTTTTTGAGTTTCAAAGATGAGCAGAAATGTATAAAAGCATTTTGCACAAAAAGAGCATCAACGAGACATAATGGCAGTGACTGAAAAGTAATTTCAGTATGCTGCAATTCTACCTGCTCTTTATTACTCTTCTCTGAAGGCATATTACGGTCTTCATGGGAAATGAAGTGAGCAGCAGCAGCCACAGTTTTCATACGTCATGTTCCCGGGGAACCAATTAGGTCACGCTTGAGGTTGCGTTCTCCAAGGCTTTGCCATAAATACACCACATAGCGCTTGTCTCGCTGTAGCATCTCCAGTGATACCTGAGCAGAACTCAGGCATCGCTCGTGCTTTTCGCTTGATACAGTTTGGAAAGGTAAACCCTGATCTACGACAAATCTACAAGACGGCAATGGAGTGTTGCCCGCTGATCAGTCAAATAAAGAAGATGGCAACACAGTAAACAGAGGGTAAAAATGACACCAGGAGAGTTTTCACAACTTTTAACAATCCAAACTGAACTGAACTCACTGGCTTTGTGGAAATGGGGCTCAAGTCAGAGCTGGTGATCAGAACGTTCTCCTGCATGTTCAACATATTCCTAACTGCTTAATAAAACAACCCGTGAAATAGATGAACATGATGGCGTAGAGACATGCAGGTTTCTGAATTACACCAGAGGTTTGTGTCTTTTATTGAGCAGCGTTGTCGCTGCAGAGGAGCAAATTGATCGGTTAATACTAAACGAGTCAAAGGGGGGTAGAGTTAGGTCCAAGACAGATTGCAGGGAGGTTTAATGGCGTTTGACAGTAGTGTTTATAGGGTTTTATCAATACCAGCAGAGGGACCTAAAGTTCAGCTCAAGTTAAACAAATTAAACAGTATTTTTTTTTTATTTTTTTTTATTTTAGTACACTCACATTTCAGAGGGAAACACAATATAAAATAGCTTAACACTGAGGCTGCTACAGGGATAATTATAGTGACTTCCTATGGTTTTAGAATACATAATAAGAGCTTCTGACAATTGTTTTGATATCTGTGACTGCTTAATAAATACAAACAAATCAGTGTCTTGCCACTCGGGAGTTCATTTAAAGCTGAAATAGACGAGGTTTTGTCTTAAATGTGTGGTTATGATGATAAAACTGACGGCACAGTGTGACAGTGATAGAAAAACAACACTGACATTGAAATGTGTCCCCTGCTTTCACTGTGTTGGCACAAGGAGCGCGTATTCCAATTTAAAAGGCATCTTTTCTCATTTATATAACTCTGACTACTATATTTATATTTTAAAGTAAATATTAAATGCACGGAATAACTTGCTGCCATTACAATGGAAACCACACACTCCCCATCATGTATTTAATTTAAAAACAAGTCCATACAAACGCACATTTTCCACAGCCCATAAACGAGCGCTGTCGACACGTAGGTGTGGAATATGCAGAACATGAAGTTAGTAAAGGCTGGCAGATGTTAAACTATCCAGGTCATGAAATATGAGTGTGTTTTCACTTTAACACAAACCAGCTCATAACTCACTCTGATTCACAGTCAAAGGATTATATTTAATTCTGGAGTGAGTCCAGCTGCTTCAGGAGGCCATGGGGTTTGACCCACATCCTACATGGTGTTTGATATGTGATCTTTAATCCAAAATAAAATTTACCCAGCATACCCCAGGGAGGGGAGGAAGTGATCAAAAGAATGATAGATCACTTACATGGCTTATTGCCACGCATACGCAGGCTGTGACATACACTGCATCTCATGGAAATGCTGTCGCGAGCTCCTGCACACGGAGCTGTAAACTGATTCAGACTTCGTATTACACTCGCTTCTTTCAAACATGCAGTAATTACAACAAAGCGACTTCATCCAAACAAATTAAGCCCTAACATCTGTTTTTTTTTTTAGTTTTTTCTTCTTCGTCTATTTTTACATAATGCGGTAAATATGCGCTTTTTTAGCACATTGGCATTTGGAGACGTTGCTCCTCTTGGTCACCGGTTTGAACTTTTTTAGGGAAAACAACAGTGACGGCAAAATTAAAGGGCATAAAGCACCAAATATAGACAGCGTCGCAGCATCTCTGGATCACAGGTGTGAAATACGAGGGCAATCAAAACAACGTTTTTTTAAAAGCATCCTTTTACCCTCAGTTCACAGGTGAGCAACAGTTGTTTCCATGTTCATTCGTCTCCAAATGGGACTGAGAGAGAAAGGGAGAGATTATTTGTGTATATGCAGCGGTGAGAGTGAGATAAGAACTTATCCTTTTGGTTTTTTTTTACATATTAATTCATTATTTGACAAACATTTGTCTCTGCTGACTTCAGCTCGTGACCCACTTCTCGACAGATTCCCGGTCGCTTTCCGCTGGTCAAAGGAGCCGCTGACGTCTGGATTTTGTACATTTTAATCACCTCCAAGCAGCAGAGATTAAAAACACAACACATGGGACACAAATATTATCTTTAACCTCCATATTTGGGCCATCTACAAACCATATGTTAGTTATTGCATGTCAATCATTCCCACACAAAAGACGTTTAACTTAATATTTTCATAAAACTTGCCTTATGAATCTGTCTTGGTGGACATTTTTGTACATTTTGAAACATACAGCTTTTGGCAATGATTTGTATTTTTGGCTTCATATTTCGGTTGTGTGTGGTTTGAAGTTTTTTTGTTGTTTTAATGATTATGGGGTGGTTTTACTTTTGGTTTCTTTTCTGGTTTGACTTCCCGCTGATGTGTTTTCCTCTGTTTCCAGACGGTTCTTTGTACAGTCGTCCTGCGGTCGTTTTTAAAGATTTTTCTGTTCTGTGTGTGTGACCCAGCTTCCTCATATACTGTAGTTTCCTCTGTTTTGGGCATTAAACCTCTGGTGTTGTTTTTCTTAACTTTCTTGGGCCGTTCCCGTGCGCTTGCGTTGCGCTTCTCCGCTCATTGGAAGGCGAGTCATTGGGTGTAATGCATCACAGGGTCTGTCAAAAAAGTCAATTACTTGTCAAGTGTAATAAAACACAGTGGTTCAACAGCAGCTGTCAGAATACAGAGCTTCTTCTTAACATGTCTTTTAACAAAAGTATTTCAGCGACAGCAGCTGTGACCAAATCACGCTGTTCATCACTGCCTCCAGTCTCCAGCAGCCCAGACGAAAGATTGTGACGGAGAAGCAACGGATTTGAAGCCTGTGGAGTGGACTGATGTTATTTTCCTGCACCCTGGTGCCGGCCATCGGTTGTTATCGTGGCAACCACAGCTGTGGCGTGATGCTTAATTGCAATAACGCTCATCAGAGAGACGAAAAACAAAGCAAGCACCTCCGGATGAGTGTAAGCGCGACGACCTTCACACGTTCAGCTTGTTTTAAAAAAACGCTATGTGACACTGAAGCTGATACAGTCCCCGACTGTTGTCGGATAGATTGATGATGACATTTTTGGGCTCATGTAAGAATGAAAGTCAGGGTGACAAAAGAATGAATATTAACATTCTTTTCAAGGGTTGAAGCCTCAACTATGAAGTAAGAAAACAGATGCAGCCGCAAGAACACACAGAAGATGACTCGGGAATAATGCGTGCAAACTTTGCTTTTACGGAAGCAAATATTGGTTTATATTTGTCCCTCATCTTTTGTGTATCTTTTGTGCACTCCCTATAACGCTCTATAGGTCCGAGGAGACTTGTTCAAAATGAAAGAAAGGCAACAGTAACTCAAATATCCACCTGTTGCAACCAAGATATGCAGACACTCCATTGGGGGGGGGGGGATGTCTGTGTACCTGACAAAGTGGCTGAAACTGTCTTTTCAGTATCTTCACAACTACAAGGTTGTCTGTGTGCGTATATGAAGTCATTGAGGTGTTTGGTTGTAAAACCAAAAGAACAATATTTATAACAGATACTTCAGTGTTTTCATCAGAGGATGAAACATTTTAAAGTGAGAGGAGTAAAGTCTCTTTGTTGCAGCATTCAGCATCTTCACACCTCATGTTCACCTTGCCTTTTACTCTACTCTGAAGTCTGATGGCTCTTTAGAGCTTCTCCGGCACCTTTGTTCCCGCGGTGGAAGTTTCCTTGTGGAAATGGCGCCGCCTCCAAAAGTTCTCAGATGTGACACTGCAGCATTAGTCTCCGTCTGCGCTGTTAAATAAAGCAGTGTCTGAAACAGCCTCGCGCGCATGAAAACAAGACGATACGGAAAAAGCAGAAGAACGTCAAAAGGTGGGGAAAAGGGAAAGCAGCCGAGTGAGTCAAACAGTTTTATTATCCCTCAGGAGAATCTGTGTGGAATAAAACATTGGATATTAAAGAAAACATTAAATAGGAGAGGCCAAATGGAACACTCCGCCTGCAATATAAATCTGGTGCATCACCGTTAAAGTGTAAAGCCCTGGTCTGAAACTATGACAAATTCCTTTTTGTTTATTCCAGTAAAAGATGCAACAGTAAGTCCCCGGTTCACTGCATTTTCCCGACCTCTTCCGATTATTCTAAAAAGCCATTGTTTGGATTGCATGTCAGGAGCAAATTGATACAAGTGCAGTCAGCTTATCAGTGGAAATGAAGTGATATATAGATGCACTCTATATAGGTGTTTACATACAAAGTGTAGGGGCGACAACAAGGTCTTATGCAACAGATTGGTTTCCGTTTGAGCCGCTGTTTATTTTGGTCTATGAGGAATGCTCATGTATGGATTAATGAAGTAAAAGGTTCCAACCCTAACCCTAACACAGAGATGAATGGGAACTTTCTGCACAGGAAATAACCTGGAGAACTTTAAATGTTACCTGAGTTAGTCATAACTTATAGGTGTTGCAGATTTACATTAAAGATGGACAGAAAATCCCATTAGTTACATTTTTTTTTAAGCACCATGCCACCGAGGAGATTAGGCAAGTTGACCAAACCAGAACGCATCTCCTCCCTCAAACGTGTGAGGTTTTCTGACGGGTCGGACATCAGGTGGACTAAATCTTATGGTCATTTGGCTAGTGCAGTTTCATAGTTAATTGATAATAACAGATGCTTATGGCTGGGGATCAGATGACATTCTAAATGTGATGTATCCAGCATGATGTACGCTGTGGGGGAAATTTGAGGGAAAATACTGATAAACTCATATCGCTAACTTTGAGTTAGAGCGGTTACAAGGTTACATGTACAGTAAATTGTGTGTGCTTGTGCATCAGGGTTTAGTGATATAATATCCATAACAATATATATATAAAAAAAAATACAAAATGGGACTATGTTTTATTGATGATTGCAGGCAGCAAAATGTACTTGTGGAAAAAAAAACTCAAGTGCATTTCCATAACCCTAATCTGATGACAATAGTAGTGCATACCACCAAGATGGTGGCAGCAGTAGGCTTTTGGTTGGTGGAATAGAAGTGATGAACCACACGGGGTTCCTTGAATGCATCTCATATTCCTTGAAGTTCTGATGCTTGTCGTTCCTGAACTCCTCTCGTTGAAGGAAGACGACTAGACAGGAACGACAGACAGAAATCCGAACTCGCCAACGATGAAGCCGAGAGCATATCGTTCCAGAGACAGTATGTTGACTATATGTATCAGCTGCTTGTCAGCGTCTGGGGAGACACCCGGCTGCTCGTGTCTGAAGTTCCCTCAGTTCTCCTCAGTCACTGACTCCAGAGACGTCTTCACCAAAGCCTCTGTAACAGAAAACTCCCCCAACATACGCTCATTTTATTAGGTACACCTGTTCAACTACCACTTCATCACAAAGCTGCAACTCGGTGCATTTAGCTACGCGGACGAGGCCTGCTGGAGTTTAAGTGGAACATCTGAATGGGGCAGAAAGAACGCTGATCAACTGAATTGTTCATGCGCGAACGCAACTCTGGGGTTTTATTGAGAACTCGGCGACGAGGCTGGTTCTAAATAATTAAAAGGCGTCAGCGACTTGCAACGTGTACTCGAAACAACAGCTTGTTTCAATCAAGTTATGCAGCGGACCATCTCTGACCACATAACACGCCAGACCTTGAAGCAGATGGGCTACAGCAGCAGAAGGCCATGCCGGGTGCTACTACCGCCACTTAACTAATTGTCCTGTGTGCTTAATGAAGTGGGGAGTGTGTGTGATATTTATGGAGTTACCATCTATGCCCTCACCTTATCTTGCACCTCTTGAACAAAAAATGCATTTACTTATACAGGTATCCAGTACCGTTTGTATTTAGAACGCACTTTGGTTTTGGAGTCAACATTTTTTAAGACCCGTGGGTGGCACGAGAAGCCGAGCAATCAGCAACAGACCTATTACCAGAATGGATATAAACAAAGTGAATTGAATTTTCGGGCCAGTGTGTAAGACTGCGAGCGGCTAGTCATCAATAGCGCCTGAGCAAGGTTTTTGTGCTTTCATTAATTAGTGCGTGCTTTCTCTGAGAGGCTGCCTTTATTGCACAACTTCACATTAACTGATGTCGTTACGCTGAGCTGGAGTCAGTGAACGGAGCAGGAAAGTGCGAGTGAGTGAGGCACCGGATGGTGTTGTTTCCCCTCACGGATCAATTATTATCCTGTAATATGTGTTGATTTATATAATTAGAAAATACATTTTTTGTTTTCAGGTTTTATGTTTCCCTATCGTCTGTTTTTGTCGATGCTCCTTCGTCCTCCCACGTTACCTCTTCCCTTCCTGTTGTAATTCTGATTATAACTTCCTTGTTTAAATATTGTATTATGTGTTCCTGTCTTTATTGTTTTATTTGTTTAGAGATGCCATATGTTCCTGACTGGTGTTTACATTTGGAATTAAACAGAAACTGCCCTCAAAAGAGTTTTCAATCCGACCCTGGCTTTGTTTACTCAACACAACAGAATGTGTGACCCCACTGGTCACATCAACACATGATTACAGATTTAAAAAAACAACAACAACAAAAAACAACATGCTGAAGATCATCCTCCCAGGTGATGAGTCAATTTGGCTGCAGATCAAAGGAGACAATCTGCTGTTTTCCTGTCACCTTGCTTAGACCTGAATATTTAATTTTCTCTTTGCCACTTCAGCACCTCATCCCCTCTCTTTCTCTCTTTCTCTCTCTCTCCGATAATCTCTCGTCTGTTCTCTTTGATACCATTAAAGGCAGCTCTGCCGAGACTTGTAGCTCTGTCAATAGAAACATTGCCAAATCAGATGCACCCGGGGACTCGTCCTGTGATCTGCTGCTTCAGATCAGGCCTTTAGCTGTGATATGGCACAATAAAGAGTCAATGTGATCCAAGGCCTCGCTACTGTAACTGCGGTTTGATCACAGAGCAAAGACGCAGTGGGGAATCGGAAATGTTCCATCGCTTATTCTGACTTACAGTAAATACTGATTTGATTTGCCTTCTCAAAAGTGAACGGCTTCGTTTCAGACACGTGGAGGAAGTGTGGGCTGCGTGCAACCGGAGTTCAGCGCCATCTAGCACGCTCTTTGTTCCTCGCCCTCGTGCCTTGAGCTGCAGATACCCGAGGCGCCATCTCTGCCGCTTCATCAAAGACTAAACCTGGGTGACACCATGTTGATGTTGGAAAGAAAAAAACACGTTTTTGCCGCAAATGGCATTTTGTAAGTGACAGCGCGGCCATCACCGTGGTTAAACATAAGTTGACCTTTTCTATTTGTCATTCAAGTATCGCACAGTGACTCGTGAATTTGACAGAACACAGTGTGTGTGTGTGTGTGTGTGCAGCACACGCTCAACATGAATGACACAGACGTTGTGAAAGTAAAAGGGCTCTTCCTGTTGATAAAAAAGGGAATTGTGCCTTTCTCTGTCACCTCTTTACCTCTCCTCCTACACACAGTTATGTTTGTTCTATCTGTAATTTTTTTGTCTGTTTGTCTCTCAGGTTGAAGTTCACGCTGTTTCATTCAGTGCTCGCTTTAGACTCGAGGCATAAGAAGACTTCTTTGTTGACTGACAATGCAGCGTTTTTCTCTTTCCTCATATTTTGTCCTTAGTGTGTGTCTCTGCATTTAAAGTGCACCGGCCGCTCCACGTTTGTTTTTGGCTCCAGTGCAGCTGCAATTTTTGTATTAATGTGTTCGTTTTTGAACGTTTCTTCTCCAGTTCAAGTTCAGCTCAGCACTGAGTCATATAAATGTAAATACTGTGTTGTCATAGCGGCACGACACATAGAGGGCGCTAGTGCGCCGCCCCACCAGTCACACGTGAAGAAGAAGATAGGAATCATCTAAAATCATTTAAGAATGCGCTACACGTTGTACAGTCCGTGACTACCGTGTGTAATCTGCATTCTAATGTAGTTTAAAAACGTTAACTTCTCTCACTTGTTTACAGCGAGTGCCGGTCAAGTGATGTATTTCCGGTTTTCGGACACACGCACCTGTCTCATAAAGTTTTGCCCAGAGTGAGACACGCACACAGACACGCACACAGACACACCCTCGCAGTGCAAAAGATAAGAAAGACCTCCCACGGCCGAGCGGACATGGCCTGATGCCGGCGGAGACGGAAATGCCTCCGCTCGCTTATCTGTTAAGTTGTGCTAACTTTACCAGCGCTTAATTGTGGGTTTCATCATGAAAAAAGAAGCACAAACACTTTCTCTCGCTGCAAAATAAGTTGTTTCATAGAAGAAAAGCTCGGGCTTATAGAACTTGGACCCGACCAGCTGAACGTCGCCATAAAACAAAACTGCAGTGTGTGTATAGCGCCGCCCTGTAGTAGATAAACCGAACAGAAGGTTGCCAAACAACTGGGGCAGCACAGATCAGTTATGTTGGGAGCCTGTGTGACATTCATAACTGAACCAAACTGTACAACTTGGTATAAACAGCAGTGTAGCGTTTCTGTGTATTTAATGTACTACCTATAAGTATGTTTGTGTAAGTGTATGTGCCATTTAAAATGACAAATTGCATTGCCTTAGAAAGAGCTTTTCACATATAGTCAATGCTTTAAATAGGCATTCTTCCATTTACGTGAATACACTATGTATCTATGAGAATTACTCAATGTTGCCGTTGCTCTCTTAAAGTTCTGAATGGCGATTAGCACGTTAGCCTGAACATTGAGTAATGTCACCATAATGTTCAGGTATGTTTTTGCCAAAGAACACACACACAGAGTATTTACAAAACATAACACCCAATTTCTCAAAGTAAAGCCTAGATTACCTTTAACTAAGGCATCTTAACAATATCTCATTAATAATATAAACATACAAAAAAGAACCCCCAGGTCAGTGGCGACCTCCCTGCAGTCTTAACAACCACCTACCACAGCTGCCTTTGTTCAAACTGACAAGGTCTTGTGGTGGCTTTCATGTCTGACCCATCAGTGTTCAACGTTCACCTTTGACCTCTTCCTCGGTGCGAACCTTTGCTCATCTCGTCCTCCGCCACCTCTGCTCCTCCCCGCGCGTCGGACCGCGGGTCATTCTGCTTGGCCGTGAATATTTGATAAAAGGCAGGAAACTGACAGAGAATACTGATGGTCAGGTAGATGCGTGGACGGCTGCACAACACAAGTGGCGTGTTGACTTGGAAAGTGTCCACAGTGTTATACATTGTATTGTTAGTTAGCTGACCAACACAAAGGTGGGGGATACATGATGGGTTACAGGTCATATAAGACACGGTGTTACAATCCTGGACAATGTGTTTAGTGATATATCCCTCGCTCGCCATGACGTGCTTCACAATCTGCTATAGGTTCAAAATCTCTGCCATGCATTCATCCATCCATCCGTTTTCTACCACTTTATCCTCCACGGGAGGGTCTCACGGTAACCCGGACTCATTTTAGTGACATACCACAACTAAACCTACACTGGTGACAAGGTTTGGACCATGGAGAAGTTTCTGAGAGGGGCAAAAACAAAACTGTGCAATGTTTCGGAAACTAACAATAAGCCAACGTCAGATTCACGACGACCAAAACCCCAGACGAGAAAATACGATGACACATATCTCAGTCTTGGATTCACGGTGACTGTGGTAGGAGATGACGAGAGACTGCTCTGTGTGTGCTTTCTGAAGAAGTAATATTGAGGTTATTTTTATTGCTGAAGCAAAAATGTTACTTGCACAGCAAATTATTGAAAGAAAAGTGAGACGTTTGTTCTAATATTGATGTTTCTTTCAATAAATGTTATACTTGACACATTGTTATAATTTTGTGAGAGTGGCGGCCCAACAGAAAAAGTTTGAGAACCACTGACATATAGAGACACCTTCGGTCAATTTTGGAGTGTCCAATTTACCTAATACCCTAAATATTGCATGTTTTAAGACTGTGGGAGAAAAAACACGCACACATGGGGAGAACATGCAGAAAGGCCCTTGTCCCAACCGGGGCACAAACCCTGGTCTTCTAGTGTTCTAAGCAATACACCAACTGTGTGGCCCTGCCATGCGTTCACTCACTGTTAAAGGTACAGGCTGTGAAATGGAGCTACTGTAGTATTAGTGCAGTTGCATGTCACAGCTGAGCATCCCACAATTCACCCTTCCCTTCTAAGTGAGTTGGAGAACCTCGGCTTGGTGGTCTAAAATTAACTGACCCAGCTCCTGCCATGAATATAAAAGCCTTGTTCTGTGCTAATGAAAAACAACAATCCATGCAATCAGGTGCACTTTGTGCACAAACAAAACAAATGTCCTTATTTCATTTTCAATTTCTGCCAAATAAACATAAACCCGCCTAAATTCCAGACACCGCACCTTTAAATTAATGTAGACGTCGCCTAATTGTCTGCTGTGATGAGGTATTGTTCCTGTTGAGCATGGCCCCGCAATCACTCAGCACTTAATTACATATGCATTGTTGTGCTGCTTTTTTTTTTGTTCCGCTCACTAACTGCTTCAGATTCACCCCTCGCTCCTTCTGACAATCACTCACGGACCATAAATGTCGACTGGGAGACTCTGGACCCGGGAGCGCTGCCATCCTGCTTCTGCTTCTATTTAGATATGCACATTTACAGCTCATTCACTTCCCTGACAGACTGCTGATTGGCCGACTGAATGAACTGCTTTTCCCCTTCTTGGCATGACAAGCGCCGTCAGAGCCACTGCTATAATGAAATGTAGCTATAGGCAACTCTGTTAGAGGGAGTGGATTTAGAGGACACTCATTGCTGGACAGTTTTTTTCTCAGGTATTTTCACTGTGCGGCAGAATAACATGGGTCCTACATTTAAATGTGCATTTCACAATAGTCAACAAAACTGTTCTATAGTCCCAAACTCCCAGTGGCAACCGTTATAAACGGCACCAGCTCACCTACTATGCTGATAATGCTCATTTCAGCGCCGGACACCCCTTTCCCGTACGTTGCATCACATAGCGATCACGTTGCATCGCATACGTGCATGGCAACAATAAGCAGATGCACACAGTGCTGTAGCTCATTTTTCTTGATCACGTGAATATACCATTAGCATTCATCATATCTGGCGGGGTTGCACAGCTGGCGACGCGAGCCAGGTGTTACCCTCAATAACTGTCATGCCAGGGTTCAGTCACACAGTGGCTACACTGAAACAAAACAGGATGACATGGCAACACGGGGAGAACATGACGATCTTTATCGGGTGAATATAATAATTAAATGCTTTTGTTTTGGGGTTTCTTTGTTTTTTCACAACTAATCTTTAAAGATTTCCACTCTCTGCCTCAAACACAGGCCGTTTTTGACGTTGAATAATTCCGTTGTTCTTGCTGAAATTGTGGAACGGCATTAAATAGGTCATTTTTTGCTTAGCTGGTAGATTTTAAATGTGCTGTAGAAATGAGAAATTAGGGAGAGGCTGTGTTTTGGTTAGTGAAGACAACAACTGCACGGAAAAATGGTAGATATACGATGCATGGGACTCCATTTGTATGCTCCATCACAGCCTATATATAAATATGGGTAGATTTGGCTGCCCTCTGCCCTCCCACAAAGACTTTTCTAGCTCCCACTGTCTCTAGAGTCCGAAACAACACAGAAGTCTCTGTTCAAACTGTTGCCTTCTGGCCGCAGCTACAGGTCCAATAAAATCTGCCCCAACAGATTCACAAAACAGCTACTTTCCCTAAATGTAATGATCTGTTTATTCAAAGAAGAGTGTGCAGTGGCTGTTTTTGGCTTATTGGCATTTTGAAAACTTTGATATCTTGAAAAGAATCTCAAATGAGTTCTGCTGATGTTGCAGTACGACATGCATTCTTCTGGCTGGTCCCACTGGTGCTTTGTCAGGGTTACAGAGGTTAAAAGATTCTATACGGGCTGCAAAGACACATTTTAATTTCAGATTTGGTCACACAGTCACACATCATCATGGTGGCTCTCCTTTATCTGCTTTTTACTGGTGTAACAGTTCTATTTAATGCAAAATAATCCAACATGACAGTGGAGCGTAGTCAAATGTCCTCTTTAATGCAAGACCAAATATTGAATGTGACAAATTAAATAACTCAGAGTGATTGTTTTATGGGTTTCTATAGCTACAAAGACGTTTCTCTGCAACAAGAGAACAAATTATGAAATCAAGTGAGATTAAGATTAGGCAACAGACCAATGAACAGATGGACAGTTTTTGGTAAAATCGGTCCAAATGGTAAATCACTTGACATTTGGCCCCACAACTCAAATTATAGCAACAGACATTGGCCAAGGTCCATTTACTTTTGGCACAAGTGCGGATCTGAGGCCCAGAGATATTTACGTTTTGTGCTGCCTTTATTTCCTGAATTCCTCGGTTTGAGTTAAGTTCACATTTTAAATTGGGTTTCAGCATATCCCATAAACTAAATGTGTCAGATTTGAAAGCATGTTTAAATAAGGCCAACAAATGTGTTGTTCCTGTAACTTACGTAGCATACACACTTTGCTTACTGTAATGAATACTTGATATTGCCCGGGGCTTAGCACAGCTCAAAATCTTTAGATTTCCACATGATATTTCACATTAAAATGAGACAGATCGTTCCCTTTTGAATTATGAGGAAACTGTGTCTAATGCTCTCTTCTTCTCTCCAGCACTTATGTTTCTCCATTTTAGTGTTGAAATCAATGATCAAATCAGCACGTCTTCCAACACAACAACCACTATCAGAGTATATTCCACACAAAATACTGGACGCCAGATACAGTCCAATATTCAAACAGATGTCCATCAGTCAACATTCATTCATTCATTCAATCATTCATTCATTCATTGTCTACCGCTTTGTCCTCCTCATGAAAGTCATGGGTCGCTGAAGCCAATCCCAGCTGACCCGACTGACAGGTAGCCAGTCCATTAGAGGGCCAACATACAGCGGTGAAACACCCGTCAGCCCAGATTTGGGATTTGGGAACCGCGCGCAAACCGAAAAAAACATTTCGCCCAGACAGACCTTTCAAACCAGACGTGTCCGAGGGAGCTGTAGCATCGTTCTCTTCTTCTTCTTTGGTAGGAATGCCACCTGCCACCCTGTGGTGAAGTGAGATACTACAGGACCTGGACACACGACTATACCAAGGTCCAAGATGTGCGACGAGCAATGCGACGCACACTTCGGCGCAAGCCAAGTATGCCTTAACCCAGTGGTGGCTGTGCGATAGATAGATAGATAGATCAGGCAATTTTTCTTGTGTCAATAAATTAAATAAAGCAGCCCTACCATGAGACAGATGCTTCCACACACAAATCCTTTCATATTATACTATAAGAAATGTAAAAGCGTGAGGGAGCATTTACTCATTCTGGTATGCACTTTTGCAATTTGTTTTGGAATGTGATTTCTCCAGTACAGGCATGGCGCTTTGGCGCCTTTAGCCTCAAATGAACCTTGAATAAATGACACTCCCTAAAGGAGACAAAGAGGGAGAATTTGAACTTAGCCCAGATGGATACAGCGGATGCTCTGTGCTTCCTGCTAACCAGATAAACAAGTCACTGGCATTGTCTGTGCCTCCAGAAGTCATAATTATGTCGCCATCATTGAAGATGCACAATCCAGCCGTTCATGTTTTTCAAAACACATCTTGGAAATGCGGCTCTTTATCAGAGCGCTGTTACTCATACCTTCCTTGAACCTTCTGAATGCATGACATTTATGAAATGCTTCTGCCAACACTGCTGGTCTTGGCTTTTTAGTCTTGTGACTCAATATTTTCCACAACACAGTTTTGCACACGGGCACTGACGTGTATATTGTTTTAGGCAGTTATTCTTGCTCAGTTGACATCAGCGAGGCAACACTTCCTACACCGTCGGTTGGTCTTTATCGGAGGAAAACAAATGGTGAGGAGCGATGGCAGATGTCGGTATACGGCTCCGCATTGCACCTGCATTCACCTGCAAGATGCTTGGAAGGACACACTGACTGTTGTTTGTGCTGATGCAGCGAACTGTAATTATAGAACCAGAGTTAATGTTGTTGTTTTTGCATCACTTCATCTTATATCTATAATATAACCTGACTTCTTTTATGCAGTCACTGGTTTAGTGGCACGTCCCATTTGCAGCACTGAGACAACAAAGCAGAGCTCCGTAGAAGTCTTTCACATAATGATGCCGTGTATTTGTGCTCTGAGACTCGGCGCGCAGAGGATGAGAGGAGCTTCTCTCTTCTCTCTCTTCAGAGAGAATCTGACCTGGAGTGTGCTCTCGGTCCATCACGCTGTCGGCTGCTTTTAAAGGGCTTGAGTGGACCTGATGTGATTGGTCTTTATTGAAGTTTGTCCTGACTCCACCTGCTGCCACCGTGTTTCTCCTAATAGGCTTAATGTTTTCTCCCCACTGCAGTCTCTTCTCCACTTTGTGTCTCGCCACACTAGAATCGCCTTACTTGAGTGTATTCATATGATAAAGCCAAGGTCGCACTCAAACGGACTTGTGGTGTCGTTATACTACACAAGTGAGAAGTGTTGGGGGTTTACACACATCAAGACGTCTGGTGTCCACAAAACGTACACGTGATAAGGAAAATGATGGGTTTGGTGACGTAATGTGGGGCGGAATCGTGGTAACTGTTGTCCGGGGGGAGAACTTTGGCTGTCATGAGAAGTCATGTTGTGCTCACAAATTACACAATCACATTTGCTATTTTGCTTCATGGTAGACCCTGAGGTAAGAGGAGGCCATGCAGCTAAATACAGACAGGTATAGCAGATGACCAAAATAAACAATGTATGACACATTTTCAGCTGAATTTCTGTGGATTTAAAGAGTGTATTATATATTTTACTGTATCCTGTGGCTCGGCTCAACCCCGAAAGCTAAATTGCAGTGCTCTCAGTAATCTCTGCTACGTTTTGTTTGCTGTTTTCTTGCTCTGGTCTTGCTCCCGATGCCTCTTCTTTGTGCTAAACCACAGTGTTGCATTCCTGTTAGGGTTTCTGTGGCCTTCAGTCTGTCTTCATCTGTAATTGGCTGGTGGACTTTTTGCAAAAAAAAAAATAATAATATTTTGCCACTGACCAAACGCAAACAAAAGTTTGTGAACAGAGGTGTCGGCATACTTTATTTTGGCACCTTCAGGAATGAAAGAAACCAAAACTCTTTTAAACTTTATGCTCCAGGGCTCTGCAGATTTTAATGAAAGAGACCACGTATAGGATTGCAGAAGAGGAAACGTGGTCATGACATGACAGCGCAGACAGGAAAACATTCATAGAACAAGGCCCTTTTAAAATGTAATCCCACCTGGAGAGACTTTAATCTGCAGAATGGCTGATCTTCCCGCTGCTCCACTTGTTTTCTCAGTTGAGGTACATCATTTAAGGGTTTAAAGCCTTTCCCCTTTGTCTTAATCTGTTCATCCACTTGTTTCATTTTTATCTCTTTGTGTCGTTTTAATACCAAGCATAGCTGTGGAGGATTTTTGTTCATACCAACATCGAAGCATAATGTGGATCATCTCTCTCTCTCTGTCGCTCTCTTGCACACACACACACACACACACACACACACACACTTTCTGTATCATACTCAGTGTCCAAATCCAGCCTACTAAGTTACAATAGAGCTGTGTAAAGCCTCTAAAATGCTGAGCAGACCTTGAAACTGTCCATTGAAAAGTGGGCAACAGATGGACAGTGAAAAGAAGTGAGAGAGAGAGAGAGAGAGAGACCTGAAGAGGGAGGAGGGACAGAGAACCAGAGGTTGGTCTGAAAGCTTCAAAGTGCCTGAGAGCGACGCTGGATTAAGGTCACAGCAGAGTTTCATAATGACAATGTCATTTAACGTCACAATCACTCGCTCTCACAAACACTTCCGTCAGCAATCCCAGTCCCGTGGTCGCACTGTGGGGCAGCTCCCATCAGCCACAACCACAGGATCTCAGTCCGGTTTTGGGTCTTTTCACGAGCAGAGCTCCCGAAAGAATCAAAGGAAATCTGTGCTAATCCCCAAACCCCCACCGGTTTCTCCTGAATGATTCAATTTCTCTCTCATTGTGCCACACACTGAGGGGATGCTGAGTGGAAAGTGAAATAATGACACTTATGGCTCCCATTTTCTCTGCTCTCTCTTGGGGTAAAGGTCTGACTTCCTTGCCAGCGTGCATTAAAAAAAAACATGTTTTTTTCTCTCTCTCTTGCAGGCATAAACTTAAATTTAAAAGTGCTTTAATCAACGGTGCAGTTGTCAAGTAATCTGGTTTTATAAGGTTTCTCTCTTTCCCTCACATTTTATAGGCTATTATTGAAATAGAAGTGTCTGGAATTTAGTGAAAATTCTACTTGGATGAATAATTATCACACGATGATCTACATTATGAAATAAATGCAGACGGATGTTGCACCTAAAATTGCACCTGAGAGATTTAAAGATGTTTTTGTCATTGTCACAGTAATGTTTCTCAGGTTAGACGGCAGATGAATCCTGCTAACAAGTAACTGTGTCGTGTTGAGTTTCCACTTCAGATCAATACATATGAGTATTGTTGTGAATCACGACACTGAAGTTGGCGTCCAGAGTGGCAGCTTCCTGGTTGGAAGTAAAGATAAAACTCAAGGGAAGTAGAAAAAAATAAAGTTACTGACGTCTTCATGCAGCAGCTCTGGAATAAAGTCAGTTCCAGCTGTTTCGATACTCGTGGAAAAGCACCTGGGGGGGGTTTGTGAGGATCAGATACATTCAGTCTCTCAGCTTCTGTGATCTGTTGCTCAATCGTCATGGATTTAAAATGCACAGTAACGTTCAAAGCTTTGCCTGCCAACATGGCGGGTGTGACCAAACTAAAGTCATGTGACGTCAGGAGCGCCATCACCTTTGCGTACAAAGGTGATGGCGTACCTTTGTACGCCGTACGTTCTTTAATTTACTTTTTTAGGTTGCTTTGCTGCAGAGGCAGTTCACTGACAAAAGTGGAAGATGAAGGGTTGTTCTGTTGACAAATATGCAGTTTGTATAAATGTATATATATATATATATGTATATATATATACATATATGTATATATACACATATATATGTATATATACATATAATATAATACATATAATTTATTAAATCTTATAAAAGTATTGCAATCTTGAGGAATTATAAATTAATGCATGTATCAGTCATATGAAGGAAGAATGGGAAAACCCGCCTCCTAAAGGGCCAAATGCATTTCTTAAATTACAAATCATCTTCCAAAAGCAAATGAAACATATAAAACAAGAACATTTAAAGTATAACTCAGTAATGTCTGATTTACCTGTGGAAGTGAAATCGACTTCACCTAAAAAAAGGAATGTCGGTACAACGGATGATAATTAAATAAACTTAACATTAAAGAAAAGCTTTACATGAACATTATAAAAAAAAAGTTGTGTTGATTCAACAAATGATAATTTAATGTGTAGAACATGAATATATATGATCTTTCCACTGAAGATTCACGCGTGTTTTAGTAGAACCATCCAACTGATATTAAATGATATAATGATGAAAGGACACAAACATAAACTCATATCATATCATGCTTACACATTGTACTGCTGATCAGATCAGGTACACATTCCAGATACAGCAGTTTATAGAATTCAAATAAGCATAATTATCTAACTGCAAAACAACTTAGTTTGCATCAACAGCACTAAACTGCGTAAGTTTGGCGAAGTCATTGTAATTTGTGTAACAGAGCCTTCGAGAAGACGCAGGTCTAGTTCCCTCTAGATAACTTGATTCACATTATTTTGAAAGAAGTTATTACATAATTATTGCTATAAATAAACGGCAAAAAAAAACATCTCGCCTACCCCAGCTTTAAATGTAGCATGGAGTAAACTGGCACATCAGATTATAGACAGTACAGGAAATCACTCCTCACTTTTAATAAAACTAGTCCTTTTGTGCGTAAAGCTTCATCGCCTGTTAACTTGTGAACAAACATTCGCCCCTCGCGGTTGGAAGGAGCTTCTTCTCTTTCATTTCCTCCTTTCATGGTGCTGCATTCAGACACCTGCTGCTCTGAAAGGACTCCACTCAAGTGTTAAGAGGCCTACTCATGAGTCTACTTGAACCAGTGTGACAGCCATGCTGAATTTTCTAAATATAGTGTCTTATTTGGACTCAGAATGGATCCAAGTTGGATATCATTCGTACCTGAAACACAGTGTATCATAGTGTTTTTAACGTTAGGCTCGGGCAGGATACACTGCCTCTTACTCATCTCTGTTGATCACGTCACCACCACCATCTCGCCTTGGTATTCAATACTTTAGTCAATCCCGACCCAGTTTGCTTGAACTATACATGTAATTTATAGAGTAATCGACGCCACTTAAGGTCAATTCTGTGTAATATGGCACTGATGAGCAGCTGACACTGGAAGCTCCTTTTGAACAAGCAGAGTGCCTCAAGTGCCTGAGTGACGGCTGGAATCAATAGCAGACATATGGCTGCAGTGAGAGACGCTTCTGTGTCGAGTGGCAGCGGCGAAACCGGAGAAGGTGAGACAGATGTACCCTCGAGTCGCTGAGTGTCCACAGGTGAAGCAGATGCTGCTCAACCACAACATGTCTGCACTGACGCTGTTCCAGTTACTTACGTGAAGATTTAAAGCAGGGATGTATATTTAATGTGTTCATTTAGAGCGGGGGTCTCAAACTCAAACGACCTGGGGGCCACTGAGCATCTAGTCTGGTCAGTGGGGTCAAGTGAAAAATATATCGTTCCATAAACAAAATAAAGTGTTCATTTTGTATATGGAACGATTTATAGTTCATAATAAAACAAAACGACTTCTGATGTTAAATCAATCTCCAAATAGTAAAACATATATATATATATGTATATGTATATGTATATGTATATATATATATATATATATATGTATATATATATATACAGAAATAACTCATTATAACTTGACTGGGGGGCCGGATTTGGCCCACGGGCCGCGTGTTTGACAACTTTGATTTAAAGGATCCCCAATGCTAATGCAGGCAGCTATTCTTCCACACACACACACACACACACGTGGATAACACAAATGTAACACATATAGTTATGCACATTTACATACATTCATATATATACATATATGAATAGATGCATAAAATAACTAATAATAATTAATTAAACTGCATGACATGAACAATTCATCTACCAATTACTCTGAAAAACAAATAATAATGAGTTTAAGTAGAGCGAGAGGAAATGAATTCACACACCAGAAGCCACCACATGATTTAAAAAAACAAAAACATTGAATATGTCACTAAAGAGTAGAGCTTTGATGAAAACAGTGACATAGTTTGAATACATTACATTACATGTCATTAGCAGACGCTTTTATCCAAAGCGACTTACAATAAGTGCATTTAAACATTTGGGTACAAATAAGATCTAGAAGTAAGTAAGAGCTTCAAGTAAGCCAAACTATGAAGTGCTAGTCATAAGTGCGATATATAAGTTTTTTTTTTTGTTTTGTTTTTTGTCGTCGTCGTCTTAGTCAAGGTAGAGTCGGAAGAAATGTGTTTTTAGTCGGCGGCGGAAGATGTGGAGGCTTTCCGGATGTTGATGGGGAGCTCTTTCCACCATTTGGGAGCTAGGACAGTGAACAGACTCGAGTTCTGTGAATGCCTCTGCGATCCTCTCAGTGAGGGGGCAGCGAGCCGGTTTGCCGATGCAGAGCGAAGTGGGGGCGGGCTGGGGTGTAGGTTTTGATCATGTCCTGGATGTAGGCGGGACCGGATCCGTTTGTAGCATGAAACGCAAGCACTAGAGTCTTGAAGCGGATGCGAGCAGCTACAGGAAGCCAGTGAAGGGAGCGGAGGAGAGGTGTAGTGTGGGAGAATTTTGGTAAGTTGAAGACCAGTCGAGCTGCTGCATTCTGGATGAGCTGCAGAGGTCGTATGGCACAGGCAGGGAGACCAGCCAGGAGGGAGTTGCAGTAATCCAAGCGTGAGATGACAAGAGCCTGGACCAGAACCTGTGCCCCCTTCTGATGTTGTACAACATGTATCTGCAAGATCGAGCTGTTGCAGCAATGTTGGCAGTGAGGGAGAGATGGTCATCAAGTGTCACACCCAGGTTCCTTGCGGTATGAGAAGGAGCTACCACAGAGTTGTCGAGGGTGATGGTCAGGTCTGTGGTGGGAGAGCCCTTTCCTGGGAGAAAAAAAAAACTCAGTCTTGTCGAGATTGAGTTTCAGGTGATGGTCAGACATCCACTGAGAGATGTCGGTCAGACAGGCGGAGATCCGTTCTGCTACATGTGTGTCGGAGCTGGGAAAAGAGAGAATGAGTTGGGTGTCATCGGCGTAGCTGTGATAGGAAAAACCATGAGAGAGAATAACAGAACCAAGAGAGTTGGTGTATAGAGAGAAGAGGAGAGGGCCCAAGACAGAACCCTGAGGGACCCCAGTAGCTAGAGGACAGGGTTCCGACACGAATATTGATAATTAAGAAATGAAGAGAAATTCCATTCAATGTTGTGGACAAAAAAGAGGTGGGCGACAGCAGAGTTTAAGTATAAAAAGTAATAAAAAAAAAAAGGTCTCAATAGGACAAATCTTCCCTCCGTGATGGCTTGAACTTGGCCACTGTACGCGCTTAAACACTAAAGCGCTGCAACACTATATATTAGCATCACAACATGCTAATATATGGTGACAGCGGGCATTTAGTGTCACTGAAAATCAGCAGTTCAGTTGTACGAGCCAGACAAGTTTGTTCATGTTGGGATGTTGGACACAGCATCCATGCAAATGCACGCACCAGTTTAATTGCCACTGAAGGTCAGTTCTTGTCCATTTTAAATTGGTCCATGGAGGTAAATGTCATCTATTGGCAACATGCGCTGTTTATTAAAATGAGCTCAGCTGTTAGAGAGAGAGAGAGTGATGGTATATGGAGCTTGATCAGTGGCAGCAGTGCCAGGTGAGTTCCTGTGGTCTGATCATGCTCTTTAAAGCAGTGGCCGCTGGACTCGGCAAAAAGCAGCCAAACACATTGTTAAGATCATAATTCTAGGCAAATATAAGATGAGTGCTATCTCTCTGTGTGTGTGTGCTTAGAGGGTAATACTAGGCCTACATGTTTCACATTTAATGTTATTTAAAAACACAGTGAGTGGAGGGAAGGGAGGGAGGTCAGTCGGCGGAACAGCTGTTTGTTGTGTGGGTCCCATGATTATTGGGAAGAAAAGCTGGAAGATTGAGCGACAGTAAGACAGCTTTGGCAGCCCGTGGCCAAGAGGAAATCAAATCCTGGGATGGGTCAAGAGCCCCTGAGCAGGACACCCAATCTTCATTGCTCCCTGGACACAGGTAAGTCCTGTGCCTGCCTTCTGTGTGTGTGTGTGTGTGTGTGTAAAAAAAAAAAAAGGTCAAATTCACTATCACTTATTGGTGTGTGTGCAACAATAACTATTTATAAGGAGAAGGACAGGGGGAAACTCCACATCTTGATGTTCTTTATCATTTAGCATCAGGGATGGACAATGCTACTGTCCATGAACGTCCAGGTGTAAATGCACTCATTGACTCGCTGAGAGCAGTCTGTCTGAGATTCTAAATGCAACTCCACAGCATGTGGACAAAAATAAACACATGACAGTTTCAGGCTAAAGAGAAGTAGCAGCAACTTTCCGGCAGCAGTTCCCCTCCTCGTGTTATTCAAGACAAAATGTGCTTCAATGAAATGATGAAGGAAATGCACCCAGAAGGAATGGCTACCATCGCCTTCTTCTTTCATCATTAGTTTTTTTTTTTTTTTTGGACTTGTTCAAACAAGAGGGGGATGAAACACGACTGGACTGAGAAATCTGAATATTTCAGAGCTCTCAGTATCAACACTGGAGACAAATGAAGAGCAGCTGTACATGTGATCTGGTTAAAATCACTCCCAGATACAATCTGAATGACACCAACGTTTCAGTGCTGGTTGTAAGTCGGTCAATTTGGCACAAGTTTGATTGGCCACAGTGAGGTTAACCACTGCAGCGGAAAAGATTTATTATGAACCCATCATGTCTGTCTTCTTCTACTCTCACGACACAAGGACATTTACTATAAATATCACCTGTGTGAATAGCAGATAATTGGAGCCAGTAATATTACACGGAGAACGTCTGATACACCGACTCACAAACTTAACAAACACAATCATCTATCATATTCGCTCTGGTGACAGCAGCAGCAGCTGGAGGCATCGTGTACATTCCACCCTTGTTAATGTGATATACATCACAAAACCAGAGTTTCTTTAGATTTGGGTGTCAAGATTTGACTAAAACTAAAAACAGGATGAGCTGATGAGATTAAACGGTCATTGTAAGACTTGTTTGCACAGTAAGCTCCGGGCTTCACAATGCAAGCACTGAGCGGTTCGCCCATTCGGGTTGCTGTAGAAACATGGCAGCGGAAGATCGAGGCTTCAGTCAAGTAAGGCTCTTGCCTAAAGTACATATATAAACGGCTTATTCTCAGGCTCCAACACTGACCACAGAGACCGAGTGTGAAGCAGCCAATGCATGCTTCTGTTTGCACAAGAACAAACACACTCAGAGTGCACTTTAGTCCACAGTTTCACACACACACACACACACACAGAGACACACCTTTACGAGTGTATTTACACTGAATTAAGACGCCAGTTCACATTCACACGATGAATTAATAACTTCAAATACTTTTTTTACTGCACGCTTTGCTTCCCTCACCAAATGATAAATCCAGCGGTGTCTCTGCAGTGTTCTGGCTCACACTCAACAAAATTGCTTTTGCAGCACACTGATGAAGTTGTGAAGCTGACGACGCGGCCTGTGAGTGCAAATGAGTGCTGAGAGCTGATGGGCTCGCACAACAAAGGCATCACTCCACTTCACTTTCAAGTGGCGGCAGCAACAAGGGGGCCCAAATGATTCACATCAGTCCAGAGAGGCCGGTTTGTACTGCTTTTCACCCTGAACCTGTTTGTCACCTGTGTTCAAAGATGGCTTGCCTGCGCAAACACTTTCCAGACACTTGTTCACTCCACATCACTCGGTTATCCGTCTGAATATGAATAATCCCATTTTAATGGTACGGCTCGTTCACCTGAACTGGAAACTGCCTGGAAGATAATTCTAAAGAGGCAACAGACACACTTCATGTCCCAAGATGATCCAGTTGTCATTAATAGTTTGCCGCTGTCACAGAGACACACAGCCAGTAAGGATGCAGACGATTTACCTCAGAGCCTGAATGTGCCATAATAAGCAAAAACCTGCCAACATCTCCAGGGCTTTAAAGAGAATGGTCCCAAAAAAAAAGAGAAAGCATCCAGTCAGCAGCAGTTTCTCTGGGAGACGATGCAGTGTTGACGCCAGACATGACCAGACAACAGGAACTCAACTAGCCACTCAGTACAACAAAGGTCCACACAACACAAGCAGAGACAGCAGCAGAAAACCACACCACATGCCATCTCTGCCACTTCATTATTAGTATCCTCTGTACCTAATAAAGTGGCCAGTGAGTGGACAGTATGTCTATCATTTTACGGTTAACTAGGGGTGTCAAATGATCGCGTTAATTGCAATTAATGAATGACAGTCATATTTAGCGCGTTGGATTTTTTAATTGCGTTAATCTGATTTTTAATCTCTAACTTTGCGAGATCTTGGGGGTGGAAAACCGGGAAAATGGAGGCGCATGTGTGAACATTTCAAAAACACCCCCGACGGCACCGTTAATAAAGGTCAAGTGATAAGCCTTCTGTGTAAGAAGGAGTTAGCTTACCACCGAAGCGGCTCAAGTTTAGCCTTCCACGTCAATGCAAAGCACCCAGTCGCGAGTGCAGCCACAGCTAACGTTAGCAGCGAAGACGTTAGCAATTTAGCGAGCCATAGCAAAGCACTAAAAAGTAAACTGGAGGAGAACACCCCGCGTATGAGCAAGTCTGTGACCGACGTGGCGTTTTATTTTTAATTTGTATTGGAGTTTGACAAAAGAACACAGCAGAATGTAAATGGCTGCATCTGTTCAAGTTTGTTAAAACAATAAATGACTTTATAAAAGCCACTTTTTGTTGTATATCAATCTTGTGATCTGCCACAATAATGTGATAATGGATTAAAATTTTCTAAGTCATTTTTAGGTGAGATTAAAAAAGAGATTAATTAGATTAATTCATTACAGATCATAACTAATTAATCTCTCAATTCTTTGAATCACTTGACAGCACTATGGTTAACCTAATAAGGAAAGATACAGTTTACACAGACAGATGAAAAAATGCTTTTTGGTGCAGCTTCTCGTTCGTTTTTATGGTCGATGGTAATTTGTGACACACGTCCGACAGCAGGAGATAAAACAAACACGGAAGTAAACATTAAACACAATTACAAATTTGTAGCTTTCTGAAAGGTGCGGAAGTTTGCAGTAAATTTCACATGAGCGGGTAATGAGTTTCTTCACTTTGCACCAATTTGCCTTAATCCATGTCAAAACTAGGTACTTTCATCTACTCAAGAACTTTGTCTTTGGATTGACACTTATGATGCCACAACAGTTAATTACCATATATTTGACAAAAAGCGGCATCTTCGCGGCATCATCAACACGTTGGTGTGGATTAACAAACTAACACGAGATCACACATACAGCTGCCAGCTGTAATAAAACAATAAAATTAGATGTGTCAGTGTTAAAAATCTGTCTCCTGCATACACTGACTTAAAATGACACATGCAGAGGGCTCAGCGGTGATTCTGTGCAACCCATTCAGAGACTGTATTTCAAGAGAACAACCAGCAACAAAATATCATGACATTTAAGTCAAGCATTAGCCATTTTCCCTGGAACAGAGTCATCAGTTGTGCTCAGTAAATGTGCAGCTCTCCCTGCTGACAGTGGCTGCCTGTCCCTGGGCTGACAGCTGTTATGTTCAGTGAGGGAGTTAAAGCAGCAAGAGGACCACACAAACACGGAGGAGCCCAGTGTGTTTCAAACAGCCAATAATTAATCCCCATTAGACTTTTCTCAATCTGCTTTTCCTGCGTGAACTTGTGTCCGGGGCACTTGAAATGTCATCAGTCATGGCTAAATCCAGTTTCCCTGAACGCTTTGGCATCACAGGTCAAGATTGTTCTTTTTTTCATTTTGAAAATAAAATAGTCCCCTCTAACGTCAGTGCACTTATGCCACTGGGGTTTAAGGTCCACGATGAAAAAGGTCACATCTTGAGCCTCGAGGCGCACTCTCGACAACACGGATGACTTCACCGTCACTTTGAATGTGGCAAACTCACATGTGTGACTTCAGTTTTGTTATTGAGTCGTGGTCGCACAGCGTCAGTGTTTGTGCAGGCTCAGGAAAGTGGCCACATGCGTCCATAAAAACCAGCCCCCTATTTATCCGAGGACAGACGTTCGCTTGAGCGGGATTTGGATGTGATCGGATCACTCAAGTCAGATGTTAATACCCAGTGTGAACACGTTTCATGTGAATGTGAGATGGTGAGTGGTAACGTAACATTACTTAGGAACTGATCAATGTTTTTTTTTTTTACAATATTAACATTAGATGTCCAATTATCCCACCTGGTCTCCAATATGATGTGTCCCCAAAAGCCAAATGTATAAATCCCCAAAGACAAACAGAAATGCCACTGAATGCCAAACCCATCCACACCCAATTTCTGGTTGTAGAGAAATCTCTCTCGCTCCACCGCTAACAAGTCAATTCACTTGTTGCGATGCATCGTGAAAGATTGCTTGTTTTCTTTTTTCTTTTTTTTATTCCTCAATTGGCCTATTCCCAGCATGTCTCCTTTGGCTGGAGGGAGAACAAATTGTGTCTGTTTGTAAAGGGTCTAAACTACTAGCAAAGAATGTGGGATTTTTTTTCCACACTTTCTACCTTCTACTACGACTACTGCACTTTAATGAAGGTTCCATTTCTGAATTCGAGCCTTGATGCTGTGACGTAGCGTAGAGGAGAAAGTAAATTACTCTCAGAACAGCAGCTAGTTTCTGGGCGTCATTAAGCAAGGCACTGTAGAGCAACCCAACTGTAAGAGTGGAGCTGCTGGAACAGTACATCGTAGACACTTGTTAGTCTGACTAAAAATGGCTTTTTTTTTTGGGACTTACACACCTGGAAAATGCCACTGGGCATCAAATTACTATTGTATGTATACATTCAGTTTGACCAGAGTGTAGGACACAGTGTGGCCTCTGCCTTGAGTCAAAGTTCCCATTCCCTAGCTGAAACCTCGAAATAATAGAAGATGGTACAGGGAGTCAGATAAAAAAAGACAAATTCAGGCCTGTACATTTGTTGGACTGATGAGGAAACTGATTTTATGCTCTTTCAAACTATTTTAAAGTTTGTGGACAGTGGAAAGACTCAGAATGGCACTGGATATGCTAACAACTAGCTGCTAAACCAGTAGCTATACCACATGCTAACAAGCTGAAGGAGGTGTATTGTCACCTATGGCATGTTTCCATCATGGTACAGTCCAGTTTAGAACGGGTCCAGTTCAGTCGCGTGACGCTGTACGGTTGTATGCTAACGAGGAAAACAACGCCATCAAATGCAACAAAACAGACGACAACAACAACACAATGGACAACCACAGATCTGCTCGGTTCGTGGCTGTCAAGCTTGGTATGAGAATAGACTGCGGGCTTTGAAGAAACACCGGTCGCAATGGAGTGACGCTTGTCTGTCATCCAATCAGCTGACTGTTGTGGGTCTAGCTCCACCCATGCCATACCATTACTCTGGTAGCCCAAGGGAAGGTTTACTGTGAAAGGGAACGTCTGGGGCCAGTTATTTTGGTATTATTCCTAATGGAAAGGCAAAAAAACAAAAACATGTACCGTACTCTACCAACCCTAATTGTTCCACCCGGTGGTAACACGCCACTGATGTAGCAGAGGCAGACACACTTTATTCAATAAATCAATTCAACACTAGTGCTTGTATGAACGGGCAGAGTCCTGAGTCCAGTCCAGTCAACATAGTGGAATAAGGGCAGTTTAATAGGGAGTGAGATAAAAGCAAACAAGAAGCCCTGGTGTGTACACACATTAGTTTCATTGGATGTGTCCTCAATGTCAATGATGAACGGATTATAAAGCCTGCAGATGTTGCACATTATAATTAAGATAACATGATGTACGGCAGTCTTTTATGAGTCCCACAACAGGGGACATATTTACGGTGTTACAGCAGCGAAAGCAGTGTCACAAAAATAACAAATAATAAACACATATTTTTGCACATATAATGGAAAAAATGGAATAGTGTGTGCTGTATGGACAGTGAGTAAACACTGTAGGATTTCACAGGAGATATCACACAACACAGCAGGGAGGAACTACCGTGCGTGCAACCGCGGCTTCTTCAGACATTTAGGATCTATTATTCGGTCACGGGAGGAGCTGCCCGGTGCAGTGATGGTGTCCTGTAGAGGGTTGGGACGTGTTGTCCATCAGCAGATAACAGCTTGGCTATCATCCTTCTCTCTCCCCCTACGTCCACCGCTCCACAAAAAGCTGGCTGATGCTAGCACAGAGTCATAAAAAGCACAGTCAGAATGGTCCAGTTTATTGTTCAGGCGAACGCCCAGGTACTTATAACACAAGTCAATTATCATCACGGCTGGTCCCTAATGAAGCATTATTATTCCGGACTCTATTAGACAAGGCCATGTTAAACTCTCAGCATTTTCTGTGATTTTCTCAGAGAGGAAGAAAAACGTTTTGCCTGAATACCGAGTTTTAAATACGTTGTGTGGACGGCTATAAATAATATACAAGCCGGCATTGTAAGACACACACACAACAGGAGAGCTCTCACTCCGCTGTACACCAACACACATCATTTCCTCGTAGCAGTAAATATCTCACTCAATTAGTTTGTTTGACCTTCGCTGCCTGGCAAACGCCTACATCTTTCAAAGCGGCATTGTCTCGCGCTGCAGCGCGCCGTAACCCACCCTGTCAAAAGTTTCCAGGCTCACCACACCAGGCCCGGTGCCCCGCTCAGCCTTTCAGCTTCAGAGATGAATCACTGCTCGAGATGAAGCAGAGGAAGGCAGATTCACGTCCGTCCAATACATGCCCTCTTTATCACATCCACAGCGCAGCTTCAACACACTTGTGTTGAAGTAGATTTGATCACCGTCCACTGAAGACCGCAAGTCTCAAAGTTTGACTGTCAAACATCGTCAGAAACTTGCAGCCGTGCAGGAAAGACGATAATAATACAACTTCAATAACACACAGACAGATAATTACAATGAATGAATTGAGGAGACCGTTCAGCGACTCCAAAATAAGTGATGTGAAGTTGTTGGTGTACCGTGGGAAGGTCATTTTTAAGTTACATCCATAGATTACCCTCAGTTCTCCAAGAATTGCATCACGGCTCCTAAAGCCCTTTTTTTCTCAGGGATCTGAAGTGTGTGAGTGGAGAGGCAGGGTGGAGCTCGTGCTCCATCTCAAGGGCAGCGATAACAGACAGCCAGGGGACACATCAGACGATGTGTGAGACACTGATGCTGCATTCCAGGAACTTTATAATAAAGTGCATACCTGTATGTTTTTCTTGATTAATATCACTGTCATTATATGATATTATATGATTCTGGCACATTTGCTTCATGGTTTGACCTGTTGTGTGTTCACAGATGCTCTCCGATGTTCGTTGTCATGTCATTATTTGAGTTATTGCTCGCAGTAGATCGGCAGATTCTAAAATACTTGCCAATTTTTTTAGTAACATTTCAGAAGAAACGAGCGCCACGCTGCCCAGCCTCACATTGATGCAGTCGCCCGGCAGAAAACATTCTTCACACCATCCGAGTCAGCAGAGAAAGCCTCCAGGGAGATTGACCACCATTCCACAACCGTGTAATGATAGAGGTCAGTGCTTCTGAGTCTGGGGTAAGAAAAGTCTTCTCCCAGTTGAATTCTCGATAAATCAAAAGACTTCCTTGCACATTGTTCTCCAATAAACTCTCAACGTCTGAGAACAGCCAAGCATTTTAAGTCTCCACCACACCCAGTAGACCCTGTTCTTTAACCATTTTCACTTACACCTTCTTTTCGTCTCTTTTTTTTTTTTGCTGCTACAGAAGAGGGTCCAAATAAACTTGGGTGCCCTCTCATCTCACATCACATCAGTTCCACTACAAGGAACCGTCTTTCCCAGTCTGTGGAGATCTGCTCCACTGCCTGCATCAGCCCGTCTCCATCCGCAGGGGCTTCCGGTTCAGGCTTTTCCTCCTCACCTGCGCTGCCTTTTGGGAGTGTGCTCTCATCCGTCAGCATTTCTGCAGAGCTTTGATTGAGCAAGATACCTGAGAGTTTGCGGCTGCTTGCTCCACCTGCTTTCAACAAAAGAACTATTGCTGAGCTCCCACTGGCCTCCTGACTGACCAACAAGGCCTACTCCAGCCTCTGTGGTTCCACTTCTCCTCCAACATGTTCACTATAGTCTCCAGTGGAGTAGTACAGCAATTATTCTCATTTCTGAACAATTTTTGAAACATATCCTTTGCATGCAGTTGTTCCCCGGGGCCCTCAGTTCACTTCCCATTCCCCGAGAGTCTTACAGGCTGCATCCAAACTACGATGTTTTCATTTATAAATTTGATTTACTCTGTTCCGGATATACTGTATCCTGTTATGGAGGATAAAGTGGTAGAAGATGGATGGATGTTCTGGAGGCACCTGCTGTAACATATTAACCTGGCTTTTTCAAGGCCCCAAAACATAGTTTACTGTAATTAATAAAACTGCTATAGCTTTGTTTGGATTTTGAAAACGAAGCATTTTTACGTGGATGGGGCAAAAAACACTATCAGCTGTGAACGAGGTTTGGTTAGAAAATAGGTTCCACCATTACAGGAGCTGCTCCTCTGTGTTGGAGTTCAATCCAACACACCGTGAATTCCTGAGTAAAAATAAACCGTGCTGTGTCACTTAATGTTATTCAAGGAATAAATACAGCTCCAACATACACACACTTCCTGCCACTCCTATCAGCTGCTCTGCCCCGCCCCCCTGACTCACCTGTTTTCATTTAAATCGTTAGCCTCAGACTACATATACCATCCCACTGAAGGCTCTAGTTGCCAGAATGTCATGGGCCGTTTCCCAATACTCAAGTATGCAAGTATGTACTTGAGAAGTACGCCTGGAGTACATACTTGCCAAGTACAGGAGTACACAAGTATGATTCTTCAATTGGAACAGCAGCTAATTCCTTATTCTACTGTTTGAATTGCAGGTGCTTAAGCCTCATTACCACCACCTACAGTGTTGATAAATGAACATGAAATACCTTTAATAAATGCATATGTATAGTTATTATTTTCATATTTTCAATATTTAACTTCATTTATTAATTTATTTTTTATTAAAATATAAAGTACAATGTGGAAATAGATACATTACAGCATTGTAGAGTAGTGTGTGTGTATATATGTGTATATATATGTATACATATATATATTTATGTGCATATTATATTTAAATACAGATACAATGACCGTGCGACTTTAATATAAATCTAAAATTCAAAGTTAAAATAAATAAAACATTAATAATAGGTCAAAACGTCCTCGCTGTTCGCTTACTTGAGAATTGGAACAGCACTTGGACTGAGGCTGATGACATTTTCACAAGTACGGGAGTACGCAAGTACGCACAAGTACACACAAGTATGGATATTGAGAAACGGCCATGGTCTTGTGACTCTTATCTGTTCTGAAGCATAATCCATTTGTGCCGCTCATTTCCCTTCTGTGTTCCTGCTTTATTTGTTTCAAACTTTGTCGTGCCTTTACCGCAATTTCTACACAAAGTGTTCCCATATTTTTTAAACAAAGCAGACATGAAATTCTGTTTGCCCCACAGCCCCAAATCATTACATGAGCTTCAGCCTTTCTGCAACCAATTAACCTGGGAGGTGCAGCAGCTGGCACAGTGAGAAAGAGGTGAGGACCTCTGCAACCACCAGGCAGTGGTTAAAGCTCAGCCTCCCGGGCCAGCGGGCGTGATTTGCCCCTGGCTCAAAGTAATCAACGTGCCACTCAGCATGCTGGCCCTCCACACAGCGACCATTATCTGGAATTTCACGTTTCTCTTCTCCCATTTATCCACAGTTTTGTGTGGAACTGTGGAAAAGATGTGCAACACCTTAACAGCATGCTGCCCCCCTTCTCTTTTAGTTTCTGTGATTTCCCAGCTTCTTAAATGTGAACATTTTCTAGATTCTGTGATTTTCTAGCTTCTAGAAAACTCACTATGGGTTACCCTTGATAAGTTATTGATCTGAACAAATGACATTTCTGTTTACCAATTGATCCCAAAATCACAACATTTTAACTCAGCAGGGTAAAAATTGTTTTCACCATTTTTTTTCAACCTTCTGTTTCTCAGAAAACCTTTTGTGAAAACTAACAAAAACAAAGAGAATGGATACAGTGTGTTCTTTTGCAGAAGGAAATGATGTTAAACTTTCATTTGTATCAATAAATGTCAGTGCAGATTATCAAGTGTATACTTTTTTATACACACACACACACACACCCACAAAAGGTTACATAGGCCAGTTTCCACGTGCACGTTATAATGTATAAAAATGAACTCATCTTTGGTTTTATCAGGATATAAAACACATATTTTTTACATATACTTTGATATTTTAAAGGGCCAGTGCGTTAAATTTAGAAGAAATGATTTTCATTTAGCAGATAAAGTGATTTTTATATATATATATATATATATATATATATGTACACTTTAATTTTTATGGTTTATTGTATGAGTTGTTATTTCATGACCTTTTATGGACCGGGTGAACTTTACCGAGGCCACTGTGTCTTTACAATCACCCACGATGAACAAACCAAACATCCTTTTGAGTGTTTGTGCTCCACTGAAGGCAACAGACGTTGGTGAGGTGAAGGATATTCAGCTGTAGCATGCAACTTCAACAATAAACGTTATTCAGTCTCATAACAATCTGAATCAACAAAAAACACATTTTTGCAACAACATCTTTGGCAAATTGGAAGCTGTACATTGAAATTACTCATCACCTGGCTTTGTGATGCAGGAAGATCATAAAATATGCTCGTCGTGTTGTTGCAGCTCTTCTGTGTGAATTGAATAACCTCACGGGTAAATAAGAACGAAGCATTGGACACTGGTTCTAAAGACAGGCCAGAGACCAAGGATGAAAAAACAACAGGCGTATCTGAATAATGAGATAACGCTGATGAAATGAAATGTGGGGTTTTTTTTGCACAATGCATGCTGGGATGTGCCTCAGACCCCTGGGACCTCTAAACAGGATAAGCAGTATTGAAAATGGATGGGTGATTGAATTAATAAGTTTAGATGAAGCTAATGAAATTAAGTAATTAAAGCGGATGCGGTATGCAGAGCAGCAATCAGAACGTGGAGATATGAATATGGATGATAGAAGTCTGATACGATGGAAAGTTTCCTGCTTTTGAGCCAATCGCATTCAGCATAATGGATTGCCTTTTATAAAAAGAGTTTCTTTTTCCATCAACCTTGAAAGCATAATTGAGTCCTTGAGGCAGTGAATCTAAGGCCCATTTGAATTTAGGAGTGAGTGCTGTTTACTAATTTCATCTGTGAGTGGGAGTTCTGTACAGTCACATTTCAATAACAGTGGTGCACGCTGGGTCGAACATTTGTGTGGCTCATTCCCTTTAATAAAAAATAAATAAATAAATAAAATTGAACTTCCTTTTAAGTGCTGCTTGTTGCCATTAAAATGCCCAACCAAATGAACAAAACTGAGAAAATATCACATTGAAAGGCTGCCCTCGGTGTGAGCCGAACACTGGGAGCCAACCTTGAAAAGGTCACTTTTTGTTCTCCCAAGGAAGAAAAAGTACATTTTGAGGAAGTTATACTCTATTCCATCTTCTGTCAGAGCATCTGAATGTCATCAAAAACATTGTAATGAAGCAGTTCTCTTTACACTCACTCATTATTATGTATAATATGCAATATTAGGCGATATTATTTTCTTAAGATGCAAATAAAAATCGATTTATTTACATGACGATGACGTGAAATCTTACCATTTAACCATTTCTCACCAATAAAAGGAATGAATGCTCATATTCACTATTTATTATGCATTATAGTAATTTAAGTATAGTTAACGAATGATTTTCAGAGGGATGATGTGGACTTTTCATTTTTATTATTTACATTTTATACAAGACACAGAGGAAACAGATTAAGTACATCATCAACAACACATCACCAAAATTGTGAGAAAAATACCACAATACACACAAAGATGCATATTTTGAACCACATATTTATAAATCAGGTGACTAAAAATGCCTTTTTACCATTTTGAGTGTTTTTTTTATCCCATTTACAGATTCAGTCGCTACATACCTAAAATATTATTGAAACAAAACAAAATGCGTAGTTATTGCGATGCAGAAGTTTCATATTTTGTAAAACAACAGCTCGAGACAAGAGATCAATAAAGAGGCAGCCGTTCCTCACCGACCCATTTTAAAGTTTCATATGTGGACGCTGCGTTAACCTCATTAACATTGCGCTAAAGTTCCAGTTTGCACATGGAATCACAATCCTCTGTGTCACTGTCTGAATAATGATGGAGCTGCGAGCAGTGGAGCAAAAATGAGTATGGATTTATATCAGCTAATAAACACAGGCAGGATAATGGTATTGATTCATGGCCAGCTTAATGACACAATGGAACAGAGCCTTTGGGCTTGTGCAGGATTTGGCACTGACCTGTGTTTGTTACTGTGTTACAATAATTTGTTGTGTTTCCACGGTGCCAGACAGGTCCTCCGCTGTGAAGACACTGAGCTGGGGACAGCTGATTGATGGCGGCCGTGGACCATAAACTATCAGCGTCTCTAAGAGGACACGAGAGGTGGAGGAAGATGAGTCGCCGTCGTTCTCCGAGTCTGCATGTGTGTGTGTGCACGTTGTTGTCCACAAAAGAAAGAACTTTATTAACTAGTAATCCACTTTTTATGTGTGCATGTGCGTGTGTGTGTGTGTGTGTGATCTGTCCAGTGTCGCCACAAAGGAAGTTCATTAACTGCTAATCCACTTTGTGTGCTCCCTCTCTTTGTGTGTGTGTGTGTCTCTGAGATTATTTTTTGTGTCACTGCCATTGTAGATCTGCAGGAGTTCTACGGCATCAATAGACCCAGTCAATAGACCTAACCCGTCAATAGAATGACTGACTTAACGACAATGGCTCAGTAAATAGTTATATAAGGCTGTTTGTGTGCGTGTGTGTGTGTGTGTGTGTGCATTTTATTCTGTGTGAATGACTAGTTTTCTTTTTTTTTAATCAGGAAAAACTAGAGCAAACTCTCCCCCTTCATCTGGTGTGGCAGCAGCAGCAGCAGCAGCAGAGTAGCATGTTATATAAAATCCTGTTTTCCCTTTTTTGACAAAAGCAGCGTTAAATAGCCTGAGAAAATGAGAGAATATGAAAATAGATTGAGAAACAGACTAACTGTCCAACCAGAGCCATGCAAGGGAGAGTGATGGGAAGTGAAACTAACAAAATGCCATGTTTGTGGAGTCTGGACTCCTTCCATCTGATATCCCAACAGGCAGAATGGCTAATCAAGTCTTTAAAGCACTGTAGGTTTCAATTCCTTATTTTTTTTTGTGGTGATTTCTCATCAGGAGTTGTACACACATGGGTACCAGCAGATTTCCTAACGTAACCACAAGTTTGCAAAGTTCCAGAGAACCAACTTGACTGGAGAGTGTCGTGTTACAGGGAGCCGGCACGTACAGTCCACGCACATTCATCCTGGAGTTGTGCACAAATTTGGACTATGGCGCTTACAGTGTTCTGGAAATCTGGATCATGACAGGAGCAAACGACCAATTAAGATTTCTCTCCCAATTGTGGGTGTCTTCTAATTTTTCAGGGGATTTGAACCGATTATCTGGCCAAATTATCCCGTCGTGTGAGGGATTAACACGATTTTGGACGCATCAGAGTCTTCCCGATTTCAAATCAAAGTTTGATGTTTTACGACTGAACAGCGATTGGGGGTGGGAGCAGAACCCCCCCACAAGAACCAATGAGATGATTCCGTCTTCTCCGCCATGGCTTTGTCCCGCCTCCATGTCTGTTTATATTCTGAAGTCACATTAAATCCCGTGATTTTTCTGTGAGCTCCCAAATCCCTGGAATCTCCTCCCTGAAATGGTTTTGATGAAAGTGTGTGTCAAGTCAGATGTGAAAATCTTCAGTGTGCTGCAGGTTTTATAGAGTAAATCAGAGAGGACACTCCCTTTGGCTCTTATATATAATAACTTGTACCTGCAAGACTTTTTCGAAGATAATCTCCAGCGGGGATTGCCTCTCTCACAGCACACACTTTCAATATGATTTTTTTTTTTGTCAATTGAGTTTCTATTCACCTAGAAATGTTAAAGATACTGCTGGTTTTTTTATAATGTAATTCAAGCTTCTTCAAACTTCATGACTGACGTTTTACCTCCAACGATGCATCTCAGATCTCACTCAAAGAGTAAACGAGAACAAAGTGATCACTTTGTCACTGTGCTCCTTTACTTTATGCTTGACCTGATATAAAACCGCCCTAACACTCACTTTATCCGCAGACCGGAGTCGTAATCCCTAAACTTTTCCTTGATGAAAAGAGAGGCTGCTCTAAAGTGTCATTGTGCCACAGGTGTGAAGCTCAAAGTAGTCTTTAAAAGAAGTCCAGATCACACACACACACACACACACACACACACACACACGCAGTCACTGAGACTCTCTGCTCTTTGTCTTTCAGCCAATCTTCTCTATCTAAAGCCCGGCGTTCATTTGAGTCTCTGTGGAGAAATGAGATGGATTTGTAGGTGCGACTCAGTAACAGCCATTTGCATTGGTCCCTGGCTGTTAGACGAATAGAAAGAAGCTGTGGGAGTCTTCGTTTCTCCTCAGCTGCTCCTCCAGCACCGCTGACCTCTCTCCTCCCCGCTCCCCACATTTACCTCATTCCAATTTTCACCCTATCCAAGAAACTAACACACAGGCTGTGAGCTGAATGAGCAGCAGCAGTCGGGGGAGAGAAGGGGGGATTAAACCTATGGGGGGGGGAAGGCGGGGTGAATACAAAGGGGAGCAGCGAGGGAGGCAGAAGAATGAGCTGGGATCTGCGTTTACTGGCTTTCAGTGACTTGGCTAACAAGCCATCTTCAAAGCCTAGTGAGCCAACTGTGCTGCCCGACTTTAGCTGATGCTAATTGAGCCGAATGCTTAAAGAGAACATGTTTTCAAATCAGCACATTTCTAACGGTGTGAAAAGGCTCCAAAGTCAAACGGTGAGAAGTAAAAGAGGACTGGCAAATTAATAACTCCAAAATGGGCCCTTCCCATACCTCAGGATGTAGTCATCAATATTTACCAAGGTCAAACCGTGTCAGGAAGAACTGTTCAGTTTAATACATGTAAATAAACGACATTACGCATGCAGCAAGAGCAAAAACAGAAACTTCAGCTGCGCTTAATGAGCGCGGCTTGTTTAACCAGGTCAGCACAATGAAGTATTAAGGTGACTCAGTCCTCCTCCAGCAGATATTCTAATCTGAGCCAAACACAACAACAAACTTATGTTTGATACATACATGCTTTGAAATTAAAATAACACAAACTGCTCGGGAGCTTGATATCAGGTTCAAAGTGCTACTTTAGCTATTTCTGTCAGTGGCACAGGCGTTTGAGTCGTCTACACGTGACAACCGAACCCCTGACATGTGAATTTGAGCTGTGGAGGTGAAACCGCCGCGTCTCCCAATACAAACGAAATGTCTGTCACACTCAAACCATTGTCAGATGACTTCACACAGCTCCGTGTCTCGCAGTTTGTTTTATGTCAAGACAAACGCCTTAGTTACTTTCATGGACAGTCGTTGGCAACACTGTCAAAGGGCGGTGTTTTGAGAGTTCCCCACATTTGTGTGTGCACAGGCCCTCGTGTTGTATGAGGACCCAGGGCTCTGTCACTTATACAATGTTATTTGCACTTATAGTAGGGAGCCAATGTGGCTTCAGTCTCTCCTGAGCACTCTTCAGTGAGTCCACACATGTTCGGTGTCGTGAAATCTTCTCATTTCAACACAAACCATGAACTTTCCTTGTTGTCTGAAAGAGGAATGTAATGAAAGAGAAGTCTAACTTTTGATTTCACACTACGAGTCAATTCTTGTTAGCTATTGATTGTTGTCGTGCTTATTTACTTTTTATTTTTTTACCTACTGAGAGACGGGTGTTCTTATAGAAGAGGCATCAAACATGCACTCCTACGTACTGCATGTAGGAAATCATAATGACTGGTGATTAACACTTCTCCTTCACCTCCTCTCTTTGCAGAGGCAGACAGTAGCTGTGCTTATACATTTCTCTTCTTTTTTTTTTAAAAACAATCTCAAACCATTTCTCTTTTTTTTTCCTCATTCAGTGACAGCGTGACCCACAAATGATAGCACAGCATTAACACTTGTGCTGTTTTAGACTTAATTGCACTGCTGATGCTGCCAAAACTCAGACTTTTTTCTTTTTTTTTTTCACTGTGAGTTTCTGAAAGTAGGACTTCAATTCTCAAAGGCATTAAGTTCTTCCTTTGATGAATTTTCATGAATGTACACTTTCTGACGTTGAGGGCAGGAAGCGTGGCCTCCTGTGGTATTACCGAGGGTTTAATTATGCTTATTTACTAACCTTGTGTGCGGTCACACGCCGACAGAGTGAAGTATCGCTGTTCACACCTGGCGTTAAAATGAATCCTGGATGCGTCTGCTGTGACAGCATATGATCATATCTGCTGTCCCAGCCCTGTATTAATAATACACACTAATGTCAAGGACTGTTGACAAGCACAAAATGATGTTTTAACAAGTCTGACTGTATAAATGAGCTCCAGTGAATCAAAGCTTTCCCCTCACTTCTCAAGTCCCCGGACAGGCTGGCGTTTGACGAAGAACTGTAATTTTACTTGGTAGGCGTGACCTTGTACCAGTGTGCTGGCGGCAACGACGACAACAAGCAACAACATCGAACGCGACGCAACAGACAACAAAGGAGGACGTCCAGCAGCTCAAAGGCATCAAACTTTGTATAAGAATCGTTATAGCGGATGTTGAAGAAACACCAGTTGCAAAGGGAGTGACCCATTCAGCTGACTGCCATGGGTCTAGCTCCACATACTCTAAAAATAAATACACATCATACCTTATCGAACTGAACCGTTCCACTCGGTGGAAACACACCATTGTCTCAGGAATGTGGTCACATGCATCCTCAAACCACCTCTACATTACATATCTGGGGACGGATTGGGATGGTTAAGACCAGAACTCACAATCTGCATGAGATCAACTCCATCAAAGCTGATGATGTTAATAACAGGTCCTTACAAGTGGGAGGAGTTTTTGAGAACAGAAGAAGAAGAAGGTGGTCCCAGAGTCTGCGACGAGTTAAGCTTTGTTTGAAAACACCTGGCCAAGGAGAACAGAGGAAACATCAAGACAGGCGTGTACACAGCATGACACTTCCTATTCTGAAGATCCGTCCTCAAGATGACACAAGGAATCATCTGACAAATGACCTTTAACAGATTCCCATAGAACCAGGAAGACACAAGCTCTCTGGGTGCTCCATCATTATTTATGTTTTGGATTGCACCAGGCTCTGATTGGATTTTTAATAGCAATGGCTTCCTGTTGACGCCAACCATGAAACTAGCTCAGTCTGCCACATTCTCAGAACAAGGGTTATGGATCCATTTTAATGGTTTAACAGAGAATGCATTAGTTTTTCTTTGACTTCATGTTTGAAGAGCACCTCTAACAAACCAAATATGAGTGCAAGAAATGTCGCAAACAGAGAAAACCCAGTGAAAAATGTACACGCCGCTTCTGAGTGACAAAACTCGTGCACTGTTCTACTACAGCCGAAGCATTTGGCAGACGCCGGGTAGCTCTGGCTCGGTGCCCCGCGGTCACCGAGAGTCACTGGCAATGAGCGAAGCAACCATGCTGTTAGTGAACCTGTTTTTTTTTCTCTGAGAGCAAGTTTAGCACGTCGAGAAGTGAGAGCGGCTGATGAGCAGAGAAATTAGAGGATGAGAGGGAAAAATAAAAGAAGGGGAAAATATGTAGACGACAACATACACACACACACACACACCCAGTGAGTCCTGCGGTGTGGTTAATGAGACCAGATAAGTTGGTGTGGAGGTAATTACGGCACAGCTCTGTGTGTCCTTGTCTAACCTGATAACCTCCCCCCAACCCCTCTCTCATTACATCACCATCATCTCACTGAAGTTTCTCTTGCATGTCAGGTTTTTATGTGTGTTTTTTTTTCTCCCTTCCCCACTAATTTACTCCTTCTGAGAAAATTCATTATCGCCCTGTTATGCGGGAAGTGAATGTAGTTTGCAGCACAAACTCCGTGCGCACAAGAGAGATTTCGGTCCATACGTTAGGCTGCCTCTCCATCTCTGTGATGTCGGTGTGACATTAACACTCAGCGTGTGTGCTTCCCCTGTGATTAACACCCGTCACACGTGTTCTTTAAAATAAAATATTCAGAACAGATGAGTGACAAAAATAAATGATGTGACACGTTTCCGTGTGTATCTGGAGGCTGCTGTTTGCCTCATATGTCAGAGGTCTACTTTGTCAAACACGCTGTCCTGCTGCATTAGTGACGAAAATCTGGTGGTGTGGAGGTGCTCTGAATTTGTGTTTCAGCTTTTTTTGGGTACTTGACTGACAAACTGACAAGAAGTGATTGTTAAGCAGAAGATTAGGCGTTTTGGGACTTGCCGGCGTTTTGGGACTTGCCAGCGTTTTGGTGGGAATCCGCAGCGTTTGTGAATATGCAGCTCGTTTCTCCTCCTGCATGTATTTTGGGTCCTTGCAGTGCATTTGTTCACGCCGGCCACCATGCTCATGAGCACTAAAGCCCTGGGTCAGGCTGGCGTTTGATGCAGAACTGTACTTTTACAACAACAATGAACGACTTCGAACTTCGAAAAAACAATAGTGTAGTGCTGTGTCCATTTATTAAACTTTTATTTATTAAACATTTATGTCAAGAACCATCACTTCTGGTCCTCCGGATATCCATACCGACTAGCGCTCTCTCTCCAAGATCGTGTCGGGCGCCATTTGGGTTAGCCAAGGAGAGAGAGAGAGAGAAACTGTAGATATTCTCACACTGGAGAGTTTTAGAGTTTTTGTTTAATGTGTTTGAACTTTATAACGGGGGGAAAATGAATGAATGGCTTCATTTCAGAGGCTACCAAAGTGCTGCGGGTATCCCAGAATGCATTTGGAGTTGCCAAGCTCTTATAGAGAGTTGGCTACTCCTAGGTAAAAAAAACAAATCCCAAATAAAATGCACAGCTTCCAGTCCAGGGGCGGGCACGGCCCCATCAATGTCCACGCATGGCACTGGGTCTATGCTGTGGTCCGTCAACAAGGTGCAGACGTTCCTGTGTTTGGTGGCTCCGGTTTGTTCCGGTGTGTTTGTGTCGCATATAAAACAACGTCATGGCAGTTTCACGCCCATGTTCAGGAGGTATCATGAAGTAATGGAAGCTGATACTGTATAAACACCCACACCGAGTAGGGTCAATTTGAGGCGAGTAGTGCTACTGCAACTGTATATGGTAAAAGCTCCTGCTTTACCATTATGTCTACCCTTGGTAAAATGGGCATAAGAAAACAAAATGTGGACAGGATTAAACACGAAGAGCGAAAAAGGATTCAAAATAAGAGAAAGAATAAGCTGTGATTCCATTGTTAGCTTGGTGCCTCTTTGACTTTACAGCCATTATAAATAACAATGGGAGGGCAGAGAGTATCAGAAAGCAAGTGCGTCACATGGCTCACAAGCCAGTGTCCTACTAATTACATTTATATCTAATTAGTAGGAGTCAATATGAATAATATTTTTTTCCTGTGACGCTGTGGTGGCAAAGGTAACTTCTGAGTGGATAATGTTGGGATTGTGCGTGGGCACGGTGATGAAGAATAGCAGGCATTCAAAGCAGAGATCAGAGTTCACATCCTCATTTCCATTTGTGGTTTAGACAAAAAAGAGGTATCGCTTTTGGTTCAAAGTAAAATAAAATGAGTCTGAAGAGAACCGTAATGCTGTAATCTCGCCAGTGAGCTTCTCGTCATTATGGTGATACACAGTGTTCCAGTCGTGGGGGGAAAAAAGAGCACATTTTCTGTTGTGAATGACTTGTGTCCACGGCTTGGATATGGATTTGTCGACCGTCTCTGACAGCACTGGAAAAAAAAAAAAACATGATTATTATGGCAACGCTGTCACATTGCATTACACTGGCGTGTACAGGTGTATCCATTCATTCATTCATGTATTCATTCCCCAGTGTCCTCTGCAGTTCAACATCAAAGCAAAGTTCTCAGGGTCAAAAACCTGCAGATCCTTTGTATTAACAAAAGCAGACAGCTGCTCTGTGATTCTGTAGCAATGTTCCGTCTCTCGTTCACAACATCCACACACAGATCCCTTTTTTTTTTGCCCAAAACAAGTCAAGGCTTTTACCATTTTTCTTTTTTCATAGTTCATCATATGCTGTACAGCTGCACAGCAGTGAATCGAGGCAGGTGTCCAAAATGATTTCTGATGCAGAGCTGCACTTTATAAAAAGCTGCTGTCAGAGGCATGCTTTTTAAAAAATGGAATAACTCTATTTTGCCAAATCACTGTTGGACTTGGGATTTGGTGATTTGCACTTTGGAATACTTTGTGAAAAATGTGTGCCAAAGAAAAAAAAACAAAAAACCCTGCCTGGGGGCATTCAAAGCACCGAGAAGATATGCAGTGTGCCGTAAGAATGTAGTTTCTTTCTTTTCGCTTGGTCTTCATTGCTAAAACTTTCTTCTAGTGTGTGTGTGTGTGTGGATCACCCAAGCTACAGTTTACATTCGAACCTCACAAAGGCTGAAATGTTCGATGTTAGGGGTTTGAAGTTCGAGGACTGACATAAAGCAGCCAGCCACCAGGGAGCGATCCAGATATCTAGATGTTTTGACATCCCAGTCATCTTAATTTAAAGTCATCAATCAATTCAAGCACTGCGTATCAGCTTGAGCACTCACAAGCATATTATTTACAGATAATCAATCACAGTCATCAAGTGTTTTCCTCTGGTTATCTCGTTCTTTTTTTTTTTACAGGACTCTACACAAAGCAATAACATCGTAGTCTCGACTGACGACTGTGCTCACGGTCACTAGAGACGAGGTCAGAAGGTACGGTCAGTGACTCGTCTTCTTCATGACTTCCCCGTGCCCAGTCTGCACCGCTGTATCTCCACATGTGAGAGGCCAGAGACACAAGCTGTTTTCAAAGAGATAAGGAGGAGGACAGCTGTGGAGAAATTGAGGAAAAATCATATTTGCATTATCACCTTTCACTGTTTGACTTTGCGAGGCACGAACGGTCATTCGTTCATTCCTCCGCCTTCCGTCCTTCCTCCCTCTCCTGGCTACAGTGTTCTGAGGTTGTGTGTTCCTCTGCTCATATAAAATAGATAAAAGCTTCACTTTTAACCGCAAATGTACAAGAGAGGAAGTCAAATGGAGGCATAATTACTCAGTGAGATCACAACTCCCTTATAAAATAGTCATAGTTTGGTCCAAAATTGGGTCTTTGTTAATAAGTGCTAGGTTATTAGAATTTGTCGCACTCAGGAAGAAGGAAAAAAGAGAATAAAGTCAAACTAATTATTATTATTATTATTATTATTATGAATAATAATAATAATACTACACTTTTTTTGTATTTTTGTGATGTTGGAAACAAGTTCTCATTCTGCAAGTGTTTTTATACCAAGGATTCCATTTGAATCATACACTGCCTGGTCAGCTGACTACCTGAATGACCAGATTATTCCATCAATGGATTTTTTTTTCTTCCCCGATAGCACAGGCATATTCCAAGATGACAATGCCAGGATTCATCATGCTCAAATTATGAAAGAGTGGTTCAGGGAGCATGAGACATCATTTTCACACATGGATTGGCCACCACAGAGTCCAGACCTTAACCCCATTAGGAATCTTTGGGATGTGCTGGAGAAGGCTTTGAGCAGTGGTCCCACTCTCCCATCATCAATACAAGATCTTGGCGAAAAATGAATGTAACCCTGGACGGAAATAAATCTTGTGACATCGCAGTAGCTTATGGAAACAATGTCACAGTGAATGAGTGCCGTAATCGAAGCTAAAGGCTATTAAAGGCCTTTTTTTGGCCAGGCAGTGTATATTTTGTCTGTTCTTGCTCATTGTCAGTCAGACATCTTTTTACAAGAGGCTGCCATATTCTCAACATTTAGGGGTCTTCTGGGTTTGTCTTGGATTTTGACACGAAAAGATGCTAATCTTCAAATGACAATCTCCCTCCATCATGCCCCAGTGTAACCCGACCAATTATAGTTGTCATTTTTACTGTGGAGTTTTAGTCTTTGACAGTGCTACGCCTCGCACGTTTCAACTGTTTTTGTCTGATTAATAATGAACTCACCAACTGTGTCTGTGTGGACCAAAGACCAAAGTTTCCCCCCATATGTTCGACATCCGTACAGGGACTTGTTTCTTCGGTAATAAGCACTCTTGATTTTTTAATGCACTTTTGCTTTTCCTGTGTGCATCATTTAGTCTAAATATGGTAACATTTTCATCTGTGGTTTTAGTGTAAACACAAATCAACATCAGACCGAGGCAGGGAAGAAGACAACAAGCCATTTTCCTCATTATGACTTAACCGCAGCTGCAAGATAAAGCATTTATCTACATTAGGAAACCAGAGAGAAATGCTTTTGCACATTTTAGTCCATCTATTATATCTACTTAATTACGTTATTGCTGATTGCTTACCAAAGTATACGATGATGAATAATGCCGTTCCATAGAGGAAAAATCCGCTTGTTCATCTAATGACTAACAATGGGATTAGTTTAATGGCGTCGCTTAATGGGTCTTATTTAAAAAGAGCACAATGGTTGGGGAAGCCTTGTGTTTCCAAGGCTCTGTAACTACTACATTATTCTACTGCCTTGGGCAGATGAACATGAACATCAGCAAACATGATCTGTGTCCTTAGGCAAATTTAAGGATCCGGGGAAACTGTGAAGGCTGGCATTGACAGACAGTGGATGTATAACATGATTTGTTGGGTGTCAAATGTTGAAAGTTTACTGCAAAAACTCAGGTTGCTTTTCTATTTAAATTTGAACATGCATTCCATGAATGTTAAAGGGTTAGTTCAGGTTTTTAAAGCATGGTTATACACTCATTTCCATGGAGACCAGCACCACTCTCTACTGATAACATAGGAACAGAAGGGAAAACAGACAGATATTAGCCACTGAACTAAATGCTCACTCAATAAAATCTGCAGTATGGTTGTTACTTTGGACATTTATGAAGCAACATTCATACATCATTCGCACAGTGCCGGCACAATATGACGTCCTGCGCGACGGCCTGGAGGAAATGGAAATTGAACCTCTGACTAGTAGATAATGCCCCCCCCCCCCCCCCCCCCCCATTACCAGTCAACCAGGAAATCAGGGTGGATACATGTGTCATCAAAACATTATTTGTTTCCTGTTTCCCGTTGTCATTGTTTGGCCATGATGTTCCATAACCTTTAACCATGTGTCCATTACCCTCAACTATGTCATATGAATCAGGATATGAAACTGAATTAAAACTAGTTGTTTTTGAGCCTAAACATAAAACAAACAAACATTAACCACAGCATAATCCAGAGGAAACGTGAGGTGTGTTTAATGGCAGTAGGCTGTGTTATGGTGTCGATTTTTAAATATTGTTTTAAATATCTTTTTCAGGTGTTGCACTTTGTAGACGGTCCCTGCGCTCCAGTCTCACTGACGACTGCACGTAGAGATCAATGTCACACTTCATGCGAGGGTGTGCTCCATTAGCTTATCCCGCTATCCAAATTGTTGATGGGAATGATAGTAAACCCACAAATTAGTATTTCATGGCCACAGTTTAGGTAATTATTATTTCATGTTATACTTATTTTATTGCCACAAATTCATATTTCGTGCACACGTTATACTGATGTAAGTTTTTTTTCATGTCTGGGGCTCTGTAAATAACAAATAACTATTAGTAATAAATAAATAAAAAAGACTGTTTTGCCACATCTTAAAACAACTTTTTTCATGTACACTTTTTTAATCCCACAAGTTCTGAATTGATTAACTTGGCAAACATGTCCCATTCCAAGAGAATGAAAGCTAATGACTTGCTGGTGCCATGACTTTTCCTGCAGCGCCACGAGGAAGTCGACAGTGTCGTTACACAGTGAAATGTCAGTCACCTGCGCTGCCATAAAATCTGGTGCTTCCACTGTGATCATGAGCCACAGGAAGTGACCGAAGACACACCACCATAATGCCTGGGGCTGGAAGAAGTTTCCCCTCACAGCATGAACAGATTGCAGAACACACCACCTCTGCCTTTCTTTTCTTTCTTTCTTTCTCTCTTTCTTTCTTGCTTGCTTACTGCTGTGGGTGTCTCAACACACAGCCGGCTCATTAGCAACACTGTGTAAATAAGCAACCTACAACATTCTACAACAATGTATGCCTCGTATTTTTTATATAAGACAGTTTGTCTTATTCTGTATCTGTAGTCTTGGAGGCGAGGGGTGTTCGGCTACTGCAGCACCACCACACACAAAAGAGAAATCCCCAAAAGTGCATACCTTAATTTCTTCGACATCTACCCAAAGCTGGTACTGACTGCAATTCCCGAGCATAGAGCACTGTATTTCTTAGTTTTTTTTTCCACTTCCACTGCTCCCCTTTTTAAATCTTTCAGGATCTGGCACCAATTAACCCTTTTCATATGGGAAACTTGACTTTCAAATAAATCTTATTTCTTATTGTGCCATTTTAGGCACATGAGAAACCTGTTGGCAGGAGTGGAAGCCGATATGGTCTTCTGCTGCTGTAACTCATTTACTTCAAGGTTTTCAATGTGTTTAACACTCAGATTTGTCCTTTTTCAAACCTCGGGTGTAACAAGGGATTCTATCATTGTGAGTTACTGTTGCCTGTCTGTCGAGAGAGAGAGAGAGAGAGAGAGAGAGCGAGAACTGCTGCTCACTGGATGTTTTCTCTTATCCTGACCATTCTCTAGAAAAGGTTGTGTATGAAGATCCTCGTAGATCAGTACTTTCTGAAAATACAACCATGCCATCTTCTTCAAAAGTCACTTAAATTACCTTTCTTCCTCATTGCGATGATTGGGTCAAACTTCAGCAGGTCGATCTGGCACCGTCTACACGCCATAACGCATGATGTTGCTGCCGCGTGATTGGCTGATTCGATATTTGAGTCAAGGAGCAGAAGCCCGGGGTGGAGGGGTGAAGTCAAGGAGTTTGGGCATCGGATAACATTGGTTACAAGACACAACATCTGCATTTTGGGATACTCCTCGAGGAGCTGGAGAACATAGATTTCCAGTGGAACATCTAAAATTAGCCTTAGCCTGTTGCTTTTGTGTGAGTGAATATTCTGCATCTATTGTTCGTCTGGCCATGGACCTGAAACCACTACAGTGAGTTGACAAATGCTACTTGCTACGACAAAAACCCAAGGAAATCAATGTTTGAAAATTCCCCATTAAAAGCTGAGATAGAAATAGTGGTCTCCAGGTACCGTGTGACTGAGAGTGTGCGTACCAGATGAACAATAAAGGGTTGAATTGTTGGTAGGGCCTTTGTTTTGAAGTGTGTGTGTGTGTGTGTGTGAGTGTTCCACAGTATATCTGTTATCAGCACAGATGGTTCCTGATGAGCAACGGGCAACACAGACTTTCCAACACCAGCCAAAAAAAAGTCAAGGGCATCTACACACACAATGCTGATTATGACAGCACACACACACACACACACACCAAAGCAAAGAGGTAAAAAATCCCATTTACCTTCTGATTATCAGCCATCATGCTATTGTATCATCTGAGGCTGACTCACCACAGGCTGTGATGTGACTGTGAAAGGTCCACATAATATCAAGTGCATTTTTAGGACAAAAAAGATCACAATGTATTGGCAACGTCAAGAAGAAGTAGGTTACCCACAATCCTCAGGGTTTAATAATAGTGACGTCTCCGTTTTGGTCCACTTGCCACAAAACTATTCCATAACAGCAAGAATCGCGCGCTCTTCGTTAAAACGGGGTTCATCAACACTTTTCCCCGAGCGCGTATTCACTGACTGACAGACATGCGGGCAAAGTGACTGACAGCTGCTATGACACTGCCAAACTCATCCTCATGTGACTGACGGAAACAGTGGGTGTTGTGCTCCTCATTTGGACGGACGGAGGGACGGACGGAGGGACGGACAGGCTGACCCACATAGAGAGAGGAAAGAAAAAGTGGACGCAGACATAAACAGAAATAGATCTGGGTTTCACCTCTGCTCCGTTGTCTCTCTCTGCGTGAAGGAGGATCATTTGCTCGTTGTCATCTCCGGTTGACGTCCTCCATCGCGTCGGGAGGCTGCAGGAGCCGTCAGCGGGCTGCGAAAAACCAGCGGCACCTCGTGTACTGCACCGACCAGCTGTCTGAAGCCATCATGCTGCATTGCATGAACGTCTGCCTCAGCCATGGACTTAATGAGGACTTGTGGATCTCCCCCTGCAGCAACTCTCAACAGCAATCACGCTGCAGTGTTACAGCAACGTTGGTTTGTTTCCAAACAAAGCGGGCCTCTCTTTTCTCTCAGCACAAAATGAAAGATGCTGCTGTGGTGTTTCTGGTTTGACGTGCTTGTTGAAGACTTCCAGGCCAAACCATGCGAAGCTGTTACCTCATTCAACCTACTTTATTCCATCGCTCATACTTAACTTTATCCCAGCTGACTGCTTAATGCTCTGTAACGTATGAAAGAGCAGATGACGCATACGTGAGTTTTGGATACCATCAACTGTTCTTCTGTCACAGCCTGGTACAGACTATCAGCCCGACCTGTGGGTGTATTAAAGGTCCACTGTATAAGAATGAGTGATTTTACAGTGCTGTGTCTTGTCTGTCATTCACACCAGGTGCATTTCTCCCGATCACCTGCCATAGATTTGTTTGCACAGTTTGCCTTTAAAAAAATCATGAAATTATGGGACATTTTCTGCAGCCAGCATGCAGGTGATGACCGACTTTAAACCAGCACAAACACACATTATGTCAGGGATCATCAAGAAGTACATTAAAGAAATAATAAAACAAACTGTACCTGGACTGAATCTGAGGTACTAGCAATAGAAATATGGTGGTCATGCATGTCCTTCGAATGTGCGTTTCATATTTGATTCAGGTGCAACTCAAAGTGCATACAGAATACAAAAGGACTGGCAATGCTTTCACACACCTATCAGGCTACACAGAGTGCTGCATTCATCGTCAATGCTACTGGTTTTTTTCCTCAGTGTTTTTGTGAATAGGCTGCTCATAAAACATAGTTTTAAATATGCGTCATGCTCCTGTACTCGTAAATTACATAGCAGGAGTGTTCAGTATGAAGCTGTACATATGTCAGTCAAGTGCTTTTACTTTCAAACAGGGACAGGATGTACTGTGTTTTGACGTAATGACAATGATGAGACAGAACGATCATTTTCACTCTCTGTTTTTGATGTGAGATGCGCGCGGGCAACGTGTGCGTGAGGGAACTACGATGGCACTGGCAGAGCAGAGAGGATTTCGTTTATCTTACACTTTAAACTTGGAGAAAACCTCTTGGCACAGGCCTCCACAAGGCAAAAAGTACATGCTTCTTTAGATGATGATATACTTATACAAGCATACTTATGAGTCGTATACTCAGTAAAAGCGCCCTAAATGTTTCACACTAGACCTTAAAACAAGTAGTGATCTCAGGGAGGGATGAGTAACAGGCTCCGCCCACATTGAGGAGATACTATACTAGATACTGTAGTAATGGAAAAACCATACCGAACCGTGTAGAGCCGAGCCGTGCTGGGACTGTATAGTGAAAAGAAACGCCATTTTACTGATGTCTTCTTTATCAGATTGAGCACCGTTGAAAACCCACTGAGTGGACCTTGAGTTGAGATTATTCTATCAACATTTCTATAGGGATTTTGTTTGGATCTTATTGAAACGGTTCACGACACTGAGATATTTAAAATGTTCTGAGCCACACACACAACAGTGGACGCGAGCACTCCATTCAAAATACTTTATTTGAGTTTCAAACCTTTTTGTGCGGTTTTATTTTGCCGGAGCTCGGCATTTAAAACTCTGCACTTTAGATGGAAATGATATGACCTCACGTTGGGTTACAACGTGAATATATTTACATGTGATGAGACAACAGAGGTTGAATAACTGGGCTGGAGAGGACCAATCTCTTCATGTTTATATCCATCGCATACATTTTCAAGAAGGGCAGAATGAGCTAAAGAAGCCGTGCAGTGTGTCGTAGTACTGCAAAATATCAAGTAGTCAAATAAACAATCAAATTACGGTCAGATATTCCACTGCAAATAATTGACAGTCTAGCATAAGTAGACGGAAGTTTTTAGGATAGATTCCCGGTTCTGCTTCTGTCTACATGCCGATGTGTCCTTGGGCAAGACACTTAACCCCACGTTGCTCCTGATGAAGGCTGTGCAGGGTATGAAAGATGCATGATGGAAAATGCACTACACATAGAATATGTGAGTGAGTGAGTGAGTGGCAAAACTGTAGTGTAAAGCAAGCTTTGACCTGCAAATGTACCGTAAATGTGGAAAATGCTTCATCAAAACGTGCATATTGTCAGACTAGCCTTGGAAAGAACTCCACTCGATAGAAACAGTGGACTGATGGTGGGGGAGAGTGCTGAGGTCAAAGCTGGAGGGATGTGTGTGTCAATGCTGGGGTGGCAACTGAGACGCCGTTGGTATGTACATTATATATTAGTTTAATAACATCTGTGATGCAGGTCTGTGCTGTTAAATTTGGTGGCATCCTGTCAGTCTGGCTATGATATTATTTAATTTGGCTTTTTATCTGAACTATGTCTGTGATTTGAGGGGATTATTAACTACTGACATTATGGTCCAGACTGGTTTGGCAATGTGATGAGTTTGTGTAGAGTTATTCGTTTGAGTTGGAATGGTTGATATAACTATTAATAATTATTATAGACTTTATTTGAATCTGATTTGGAGGTAAAAATCATTGAATGCACTAAATATACTAAAGATTTAAAGGTTATTAATTGTAAATTCTCTTAAAAATAAATCAGTTTAAAAATAGATCCTAAAGAGACTTGTTTAGATCATTTAATAGACCATACACTGTATTATTAAATGGTGTAAATGTATTTTCACTCTTTAGATTTACAGTATGAATGCATTTATTTGATTAACTAACTAACCTAATTTTGTTTCTTTCTAGATTATCAACCTACACGTACTGTATTCAATGATGTCAATAAATGGATGAAAATTGTACGGAGTTGGTCATCGTCCTCTGTTTCCGTCTATGCCTGGTCGAGTTTAGGCAGGCATCGGTGTGAAGACCAGAAGAAACTCCACACTCCTTGTAGATAGACAGGGACGCCCCATGTCTGGTAGCACGCCGCAGGTCAGCGTGGAACGACACATGAAAAGAGTCTGGATTGTCTTGTGCGGGGTGTCGGCACTGCCAGACGACAATCCTTGGATGAACGGAGTAGTCGAGGCGTGACATCAGCCTTAAGTAGGAGAGCATTTAAGGAGGTGAGAGCAGACCCATGAAGCACTTTGTAGGCTAGCATCTACTGGGCTTATGGCTCTGGTATATAGCACTAAACACTTTCAATTATGTCAGTTTGAGAAGACACAACAACTTTGATATTGTGTCAAAGACATCTACGGTTATCGTCAATAGCCATCTCGTTTCAGGGCTGATGTGAGAGCCTTTGTAGCTGAAGGTGTGAGACTGAAGCACAGCAGCGCCTACTCAGTTCAACCTGAGAGGGTGAAGAAGATTTGATGACAAAAAAACAACAACAGCAACAACCAAACAGAATGAAAGCAAAGTCAAAGAAGAGGTGGAGACTGAAGAAGAGCAAAAAGCTAACATTCATGTTGCTGCACGTCGGCTTTGTACTGATAGCAGTGACTTAAATATAGCCCCCTTTAAAGCCCCTTAAATGCTATGTGTCTCTGTCTCTAATAATAGAAGCAGAGCTGTTCAGAGATCTCTGCGGTTTTATTCAGTCTTAATCCGACTGATTTGATCCAAATCCCACATGAATACAAATCTACGCCATTCATTAACAGTCAGTTATAGTGAATTTTAGATTTTGCTTTAAATTATATAAATCATAGAATTATTTTTATCTTTTGTTATAAAGTCGGTCGGATTTTTATGCAGGAAGGTTTCGAAGTTGTTTGTGGTGAACTATAAAAGAGATTTTAGATCTACAGTAGAATTACTTTCAAAGAAAATGGAGGAGGTTGTGCTTGGTTTGCCCCTTAATTTGTGCAAAGTATATATAAAGTATTAATAACCTAAAGCTTATAACAGATATTTCTTTATATAAAATCATGGAATGAATGTAGAATCAACACAAAAAGTACATTTAAATTCAAAGACTGTTTTAATGGCTTTCCTTAAACTTTAAACACAGCTTCTCTCCTGTGAAGTAGGCGACTTTCTTATATTCTGGAATAGAAATAATAGCAGAACCCAGGCCTGTGTTACAGTGCAGGTTAAATATCAAAACCACCGAGGCCTAAATGTAATACGTTCCATCTTAGTGTCTGTTCCATTTTAAAAAGGTGCACATGTTTCACTCCAAAGAGACATTTTGGCTTTGCCTATCTTTACATTCAGCCAGTTTCTGAGGCAGACCAGTTTGTTTACATCATCAGGGGACAAAGAAGCTCGCGTCTTTTCAATGATGTGGCCTGAGAGTGAGAAGGGTTATGTGGGCCGTGCAAAAGCAGGTATTCAAATGGAAGTAGCTTCACGGCTGCAACCATGTTACGGGCAAAATGGTCAGCACATGCCTCGGCATCGTGTCTCTCGATGTCCTTTGCTTGCTCGAGCATGTGCTCTCTCACCCTCATACAAAGTGTGTATTCTGGACACGGTGGTTCCCCTCGACGGTAGATTATCAGAGGGATCTCCCTTCTTTCAGCTCTTCATCCTCTCCTGGGTCAGTCGCCGCCGGAAGTAAACAAACAATGTTGACAGCACTAGTAAAGTAATGATCCATAATGCAGAGCGGACAGCATTATAACACTCAGAACTCGCTTTTTCAGAACAGCTTTTTCCCGGCCACAGTCAGACTGATGGCAAATCAAAACCACTGAACTCTCTGTAAAATAACCAGACACTACCTCACCTTAACCATGTGCAATATTCTGTGCAATATTCCTCTCCCTGATAAATGTGCAATACATCCCAGTGCAATACTGCAATTCATCAATATATATGTGCATATATGTGTATGTGCATGTATATATGTATATGTATGTGTATATATATACACGTATATATGTGTATATATGTATATGTGTATGTATGTATATATACATAAAAGGGTGCTGTATATCTGTATATTTTTATTCTTTCTACATCTTCTACATTTTTTTATGCTCTGTATATTATACATACATATATATATATATAATATAATATAATATATAATATATATATTATATGTATATATATATTTCCAATGTGCCTGGACTATCTGTTTAAGCACAAATGGCAAATAAAAACCTTGAAACCTTGAAACCTAATGACACAACTAAGCAGGCATTCTCATACAAATACTTGGAGGTTAATGATAGGTTACCTGTTCGCCTGCAAAAGGACAAAGAATGTATTTCTGATTGTCCCCCTGTTTCTAACCTCTGTGATTATGTTCGTCCACGCCTGTAAAGTCAGTGGAGGTGCGTCAGTCAAACCGGAAATTAAACACAGAGCTAAATTTCACGCGATTGTGACGTTTATTTTGTATTTGTTATCTGTCACAAGTGCTCCGTCTCTGTCTTTGTTGAAATGCAAATGGCGCGGTTGTTATGGAAGTCAAATTTCAGACTCAGCGGAAAAACAAAGTTGTTGATATTTAAATGAGCCTGAATGAGTCCATTCAGTGGAATGCCTTTGCTGTCAGATTGATTCACTTCAATTTAATGAACATGTATAGATGTGGACAAACACCGGCATGTGCTCCTCCATTTTGAAACTGGCCTCCATGAGAGACACTTTATGGCCAGCTGTGTGTGTGTGTGTGTGTGTGTGTGTGTGTGTGTTTTCCGCTGAATAAATTCAACAGGGTGGTGGTGAAGAATGTAATTAATATGCCAAATTATCCAGTTGCCATGACTGAAATAGACAATTAAAGATGGAAAGAGCTCTCCTGCTCTATATCTGTGTGTTGTTTCTCTCGCTCTCCTTTTCCTGCTGTCTGCTCTCATTTCCCTTCTCCTGTCGGTGGGTTTCTCCGTGTGACATTTAACAGTCAGTGGGGAAGAGCTGCTAATGAATCTGCAGGGAGTCGACGGTCAGATGACGGAAGGTGGAGTCGCGGCTCACAGCTACACGTGCAAAACATCATGTCATGTTCCAAATGTGTTGATTTGAATGGAATTTAAATGAGCCATCTGAACACTGTACAAAGGGATGCTTTTTGTTTTTAGTATTGTGCTGTCAATGCTCCATGCGTTTGTGGGACTGTTCTTCTGTGTACTAAACCTGTCTGTCTGCATTTGAACGCACAAAAGAAAGAACATTCCCTTTCAAAAACAAGTGTGCGCTTGAACTCAAGCAAGTGTTGTCCACACCGTTGATTTTTAAAGAAAGTGTCAAAAGTCATGTCATTTAAGTGCAAATTCCTCTGTTCTAAGAGGCTCATTCATAACCACTGTGACAGTGACGTGCGAGGAACTTTGTTCAGTTTCTTCGCACTTGCCAGTCAAAGTTAAAACCAAGAAAGTGAAGCATGTGAGCTCAGTAAAATATTGACTGGAAAAATGTTGCGGCTTTTACTTTGGGTGGCCGTGTCGGCTCAACTTTGGTGACAAGTATTTGTTAGAAATGACTTGATTGAACAAACCACTGAAGTTGCCATGAAAGGCGTGCGGGTTGATTACCAATGCTCTTGGTGGGCGGAAAAAAAACAGCCTTGTGATCAGTGATAGAGGAACTGCCACCACCAGGCATTTCTGACATTGAATATTTCAGAGTCGCATGGCAGAACACATTACATTCAATGAGATGTGAGATTTCAGCACATCAAACCCAGGAGACAAACAACGAGCAAACACGTTGCAAATAGGGCCGGCATAAAGGTTTGTGTCAATTTAGGTGCTTTGTGCAAAAGATGCCTGTCAGCCAGCCCTGAAAGCTCCGTTGTGGGAATGTCCTTGAAGACACCAAAAGAAAGAAGAGAAAATAACCATCTCCTTTATACAAGGCTGACAGGCATTTGAATATTTCATTTTAAAAAAGCAGATTGTCCAGGCAGGTAGAACTAGTGATTAACAACAACATTATTTTTCTAGGACGGAGCAACTCTAGCTAATATGGCATCAAAAGACACTTGGTCAAAGCGAGATGATATAACCCTAGTAATCAGTGAGTGGCCTATGCTGCCACAAATATTAATTACACCACACTGGCAAATTAAATTCTGTTGGTCTGCGAGTCATTTCGTACATCATGTAATTACAAACGAGATTTCACACTTTCCATCCATGTGGGGCCGGTACACAGCTAATGAGATCAGTGTGACCGAAAACATCTTGACCCACAGCAGCTCTGTGTGTGTGTGTGTGTGTGTGTGTGTGTACGAGACAATGGAGATTGTTGGAGATTGGAGATTGTTTGGCAGGTTTGCCAACTATACTGTCAATGAAAAGTAACTTAAGTCAGCCAGAAAAGACGCTAGATATCATTAGAACACGTTCCTGTCTTTAGAGCGACTCGCCATGTAGCTCAGAATTGGACATTTTCCTTCTCGGAAGGTAGTGAGTTTTGTCAGAAGAAAGTCCCCAGATTTTTTTTGTAGAAAAAAAGTTGCTAAACATAGCAACAAAGTCACTAAGTTGTCAAGATAAGATAAGATAGTCCTTTATTAGTCCCACAGTGAGGAAATTTACATTGTCACAGCAGCAAAGACAGTAAAGATAAAGATAATAGAGAATATGTACTTGATATTTACACTACAAACAAAGATTGAACATGGCATATTACGTATGTATATTGCACGTGGGATGAGTAGCCTGATGATGTGTGGTCTACTGTTCTCAGTAGACCACACATCACTGTCAACACTGTTGTTTGGTCTGTTAGCTTTATGATAACTTTTTTGTTATCTGTAACGTGTACGTCTTCTTCTTCTCCATTTTTGATGGCGCGTTACAGCGCCACTTACAGGCCTGGCATATGTAGCCTACTACAGCGTACTACTTGTGCCGTTTCCGTGTGGATGTGTTCTTTAGTGTGTGACTTTGGAAGTTACAAATTAGGATTACTGAGCATCGCGCACGACCACCATAATGAGGCCAGAGTCTCCAAAACCAAATGTCGTCATGAATCACGTAGAATCAAATCAAACTAAAAGATCGGAACTGAGTAAGTATTCAGTTCATCTTATGAAAAACATCATAAAAATGTTTTTTGTTTTAAATTATTCCAAATAAACCAAAATGTGAAATAAAAACACATTTACTTCTCACTTCATGAAAAATGAAAATACATGAAACGGCATCACAACATTTTCTGAGCTGGTCTCTCGATACGAAAGGTTTTCGCTCAGTCCACGACACTGGTGAAGACTGTTGAAAACCATGACCCTAGGTATTTTTTTTTTGCAATGACCAAAATAAAAAAGAAACTCCAGCTACATTTCCAAATTTGGCAGTTGTTAGCGAACCTCTCTCATCGCACTCTTACACACAGTGACTATCAGCCGTCGTTTGCGTAGCAATCTGTTATAGAAACTCATCCGCCGTCGGACTATCGTGACGAAGACCTTGTAGATGGTGGAGCGTTTGGTCGTTGAAGGGCAACATATTTCACTACATCAACTTTATGAGGAAATGATGTGCCTTTTTCTCCACAGAGCAGTTTTGGAGTACCACCATAAACATCCATCTAATCAATTGTCTACCGCTTTATCCTCATTGACACTTCCCCTCTCCTGACCATGTGGATTTGTTTTCAATCGAGCTGGTTGGTGGTCGGCATCCATTTAGCATGTTTCTGTGTTGTTGTTTGTCCTCCATTAACAGTTCTCTCTTTACATTTAAGCATTCATTTAGCAGACGCTTTTATCCAAAGCGACTCACAAGAGAGGAATAAGCTACATAGAAGAAGTCTTGGAAAGAACTCCACTCGATAGAAGCAGTGGACTGATGGTGGGTGAGAGTGCGGGGTAAGGTAAGTGCTAGGTCAGAAGATGCTCTTGGAGGAGCTGGGCTTTCAAGAGCTTCTTGAAGATAAACATTTGTGCTAGCGCTTGGTTGGTCATTCCACCAGCGTGGAACGACACACGCGGGTCGTCGACACCGCCAGATGACAATTATTTGATGAACGGAGTAGTCGAGGGGTAACATCAGCCTTTAGGTGGGAGCAGACCCATCAAGCACTTTGTAGGCAGCGAAGGTTAGCCAGTGGAGCTACCCTTGGAGTTAAAAAAAATGAATGTATAATGTTTTAAATTTTAAATTGTTTAACAGTTTTGGCATCGCAAACAACATCGATTTATTTCCCCAATTGGCCACAACCTACATTCCCATAATATTTCATCAAAAAATAACATTTAATTTTATTTTATGCTGCTCAGAAAAAAAGGCATAACCTCCTTGTCAAAAGTAATGTCAAACCAAATGCAGTAAATTTATTTTGGATAGCTTTTATTTTTACTCTTTACCATGTGTTCTTTTTTTAAGAGTGGAGTCAGGTCACACTTTGTGTATTTGTATAAGTGAACTCAGCACAGATCCATTACAAAGGTGTATAAAATAATTGTATTGGTTCGTAATGAAAACGATTTAAATGGTGTAAGACTTTTCCACACAAGTATACACTGCTGTTCATTTGTTTGACTCCCGTGCCATGATTTATTCTCTGCTCTTTTCATTTTGTAAAATCAAATAAACCAATGCTGTGGATTTGATGCGACCGCTCAGCAGTTGGAGACGTTCAATAAATGAGACGAGAGCAGCTCGTCTTGATGCAACTACACAAACTAGATGAGAGAGACAGTGGAGAAGGTGGGGTGATGGAAAAAAAAACAACCTCTTTTATATTTTCCTCACTCCGTCTCAATCTCTCTTGCCATACCCCCCCCCCCCCCCACACACACACACACACACACACACACACACACACACACACTTTATTCTCTTCGGTCCACCCAACACTGTCCATCATCACATCTTTCACATTTTCTTCTCTTCCTCTTATCTGTGACCTCAGTCCCCCCGCCGTCCACCCACGTTCACAGACACACAAACAAAGAGTAGGTGTGTTTGAATAAAGGAAGAATATTCAGCTCTTCACATTGTGCTCCATGTGGCGAGATGAGGGAAGGAGCTTAAAGAAAGAAGAAGCTGCTTTTGCTTCATCTTCGCGTAGTGAACTAGAAAAAAACACGAGACACTGAATAATGACTAAAATAATAACATACAGTCATAAAAACTAAATTAAAACAGCCATGAGACGTGTTCAGAGTCGGTCTCTTGTGTCACGTTTGGAGGCATTGGGCACTTCCTGTTTGTGGTGAATGGTCGAAAGTAGCCAAAATGTCGATGGCTGCCGTGGCCACGCCCTTTTTAATCTGCCTTTGATGCGTCTAGTACAAATTGGCACATTTTTTTATGTCAGTACGACAAATGCAAATCGCCAAAATGGACGCCAAAATTCATAATGGACGGCTTCCTGTTGAGTTTCGAGCCATGGTTACGGTGGACTTTTTTGCTCGTCTTGGGCTATAACATCTTCCTACCATCTACCAAGTTTCCCGGAAATTCTGCGGAACTCAATTTTGCCTCTGTTTTCACCTTAGGGGGGGCGCTATAGAGCCCTAGAGCATCGCACGAGTCAAGGAACTATGCCAATATCGCATTTTGCCAGGCATTTTATGCACATTAACCTCCTCAAAAATGACCGCAAAGCCACGGATGTAATAATAACCTGGAGGATAACAATAGGTTCCGCGCAAAAATTTGTGGCCCTCATTTATTGGACTTGGTAACCAGCTGATTATTATTTACTAGTCCAGCTCCTCCCTTTATGTGCAGGACCACTGGGACCAAAGGGTGCAAAAAAAAGTGATAAGGATGGACAGTATGGATCCATTATTTGGTTCCACTTCACGTGTTTTTGACAACAGAAACAAAAGAATAATTGCCTAACGTATAGAACTGAATCGGTGGAAAAGCAGCTGAAGGTGCAGACATCACCAAAGACCCTGCAGATCAGTCAAACGCCACTTCAAACCGCTTCTTTGCTGACAACTGGAGTTGTTGTGATACAAATTTTATTTATTTTTATTCGTCTTTCACCTTTTTGAATCCCACAAACAGAATCCTTCACATTCAGCATTTACATTTATTTATCAAGCTCGGCACTAGACCATTATTGTTATTGTGAGTTTCTGGGCAGATGTCACTGTTTAGAATTATTGCTCACAAACACACAATGAGTGTTTTAGTCGCTGCGAAAGCTGTGGGGAGCAGATTTAAAAGGGCCCGGATAACATCCTGCTGACTCTCTGACTCCTCTTCACCTCACTTCACGCTGCCTAGAGTGAAGTTACATCTCTCTCAGCTTGCCTCTGTCCATTGAATTTGCATGAAATCATGGCCAAATAGAATGTTGTTTATGCAGTCTGTCAGAAAACGGGTCATAAACTAGCCGGCATACAGAGACTGGAGCAGAAATCCCTGCTGTGTTGCTGTGTATCATCGTCTGTGCTGCTAACACACTGCTTCTGACTACTTGCACGAAACCTGTTTTTCTCCACTAATCAGGTGTTTTCTTATATCTAGTTATTTTCAATGATGGCTGCAGTAAACACACACATACACGCAGATGTAACATTTGCTTTGTAGTTGAAGCTTAATTAACCTGAAGCGAACCACACGTCCACATTCTTTAACACCAACATTGTCTAAAAGCAGCCGTGTGTGACTTCTGTTCTCGAAACAGCGCGGCTCTCTCTCCATTCACACAAACACGCAGAGACAGCTCTTGCCTTCTGCCAGACATTAGATTACTCTTTCTATACTATTATGTGATGTATATGTTTCTTTTAACGTAAGCATTACCTGTCCTTAGGGAGTGTTGTTTATTGTATGACCGCGTTTGTGAGAAGCCAAAATTGTGACGAATCGGGATAAAGTACTGCTGAATGTCCAGGAGATGAGAACAACAACAAAGAGACTGCTATGACGACAAACCTCGGAGAAAGTCGCGTGGAATCGGCGTTGACAATGGTTTGAATAAAGTGGACGTTTAGTTAGTTAGGCCCTTTGCCCCTGTTGGAGCATAGGCCACTGATGATATTCCTCCATTGGATTCCAGGTTACGGTCTGGTGTGTAATGCTGGATGGCGGCTTCCTAAGTGTATCCAGGACCATTTCCTCTTGAGGGTCTGGCTTCCAACTGGGTCTTTGTCCTGCTCTGTCCCACAGCTCAAGGTTGCTGATCTTGTCTGACCACTTGATTTTAAAGATTCTTCTCAGACAGGTGTTTATGAAGGTTTGTATCCTGTGCTAAGTTGCTTTTGTTGTTCTCCATGTCTCAGATCCGTAGAGCAGGACTGATTTGACGTTAGAGTTGAAGATCCGAGGTTTGGTGGCTTTGCATATCATCACTCTGGAGGCCCAGACGTTCTTTAGCATGATGAAGGCTGCTCTTGCTTTCCCTATCCTGGCTGTTACATCCCTACCAGTAGACATTTAATCACATTGAATTGTCTCCCTTAGGGCTGCACGGCTGACATAGGGCAAAAGGCGGACAGATCACCAGTCCATAGTTTTTGAATTGTCTAGATATCACAAACTGTTTAGGAGTTACAGTAATGAGAAGTATGTGTGCCAAATCCGGCTATGATGGTGGATGGTAACAGAGGGGTTAAACACACGGTGTCGCAGGGCCGGAACACAGCAGATGTCTATAAAACACATCACAATGGGCACCATGTTTGGATCTTGACCTGGTACGTTGGGGTTGTCTGCTGCCTGGAAGATGACTCCATGTCTCCACCACTGTTCCCTCCACCTCCGGATATGAATTTTAGTTTCAAACACTTAAAAACAATGTCCCTATTGTGTTACGTTAAAGGCAAGTGAAATCTTGGGGGGAAAGGTTGTTCCTTTCCTTTGAATTCAATTCAAAAGTGAGGTAAAATGTAGCGTTTTTGTGAGTCGGGGGGTTGTTAACACTGTTAACAATCAGCAGTGTGTTGTTTTGTGAGAGCACGGTGTGAGTGACTGGGTGTGGTAATAAAGATGAGCAGACAGGATGTTGGAGGCAGGAAAAGGAAACGGTCACTCGGGCTGAAGGTGACGGCAGGAGGTACCGCCACATGCTCTGGACTGATAGGAGCGCGTCAGGACTGAGGCACGGACTAAATAGAGAATAGTTACACAACTGGCCAATCACTGCCATCACTGCCATCTTCATCACAATTACATGGAAAGGTCTCTAAGAACAAATGAGATGTGAGTTTTTGTTGGTGTACACACACACACACACACACACACACACACACACGTCAGCTCTGCTGCTTTTCGCAAAATCAACTGATAACAATGTGAAGTTGTGTAAATTGGTGATACAAAGTTTGACATCCTGAAAGTGCAATTCAAGTGGAAAGCAAATGTTTCAGGCCAACTTTTCCTGCGACAAACCTTAAAAACATATTAAAGCCATTTCCTGATTGGGCAAAAAGCAAATAAACATCCAATATATCTGACTCCAGCCACAGACAGACTTCTTTATTGTTTCGACATCTTGTTTGTCTTAATTTTGGCCTTTATATTAAAGGCAATATACCATTATAAATAGAATTAATAAAAAGGACTCACTCACCTTTAGGGCCCGTGTTTTCCTGCAGTCAAAGTCCTGTCAGTGTGGTAACTAACTGTGGTGACACATGATAATTTCCTCTGTTCTGTGTCTGCTGTGTAATTGTGTGGCATGCTGTGAGGCAGTTTATGGGAGTGCACCACAGGGACCATCGGGACAAAATGGACAGTAACTGTAATTATGATCCTAATGTGAGCGAGGCAGAAAGTGCACCCAATTGTAAACTATACCCATCGTATACTGTATGTAATACTCTGCTCATCTTACAGCCTGTACATCACAAATCAGTGTCCTGCTATTTTGTGCAATTAAACTTAATGGAGGGAAAGCCAAATGTCTCTCATACTGTCTGTGTGTTTATTAGATTAGGATACCATGAAATTCCAAGTGTCCTCACACAGCACAGATATTGTAAGACGTGGTGTTCACGAGTGGTGCAAGGCCGTGCAACATCTTTGCCGAGGAGAATGAGTCTGCATCCCATCATATATCTGTTCCACACAAATGTATTTGCTTCTTTTACCCTTAGCTTTGGTGATTTACCTGACCTATAGCTTAATAGGTCACACACACATTGCCTCAGATATTGAAGCATGACAAAAATGCTAATGTGGAGCCTGTGTTAGCTGTGTGAACCATGCACCTCAAGTGCAATGCGAATAAACTAATAAACTATGAGGAGAGAGTGGAAAAATTGCACCACAGTCCATCTGCGACCAAAGCACACTCACATGCGCACTCAGAGCGAACGGCGGTGAAAACTAGCTTGATTTACACACACGTCTCACTTTTTTGTTTAATAAAAAGAAACGGGGGTTTTGAGGAACAAACACAATCAGCTAGCAATCGGCTGCCGTGTTAAATGTTTGGACTGTGTGATGTCAACACCGACGCTCGTTCTGATTGGGTTAGCTGTGAGTCCGTCATCTGCACATCATAAAACAAGAACTCTGTGGTGCAGCGGAAACGCTGACCACACAGATTAACGGGAATTCTTTTCCCCGGGTAAATACGTTCCTGGAGATGTTGGTGGAAAAGGGGCTGTAGTCGACGTCACCATCACTTTAGCAACATTTAGCAACTCTTGCTACACAGATGGCCGTAACAGATACTGCTCGGCTAACCCTTGATTGCAAGGGATTTGTGTGTATGATAAGTTATTTTCAACAAAATCGTCACCTTTCCAAAACGAGTGAAAGCCTGCCACGTGTTTAGAAAGCAGTCGGGGACAAAGTCTCCGGCCGACTCAAACTAGCTGGAAATGATGATGAATCACTGGACTTTCCGAGATTAGTATGAGTCCGGCGTAAGCTGGGCTTTAACCTTTCGTCACCTCATCAGCATGGCTGAGCGTTGCTAACATGTCTGCTGTTATGTATTGAAAAAGACGACGTGGTAAGCATTCCTGCCTCTAATTGCGTGTCTGCATGGTGACACAGTGACAGGAGAATAGGGGAGAATGGGGGTAAAGGCAGGAAAGGAAGTCAGTAGGAGGGCCAGGCAACTGGGGAGAGGGACGACTGGAGGGCGTCACAGGGGGAGGAGAAGAGCGGGAAAGCTCCTGTGACGGAAGAATGAAGGAAACAGGACCAGAGGAAAAGACATGGTAGGGGGTTAATAGTCGGGTCTACAGGGGATTAACCCCCCCTGCAGACCCACAAACCCACACATACTGGACTTAGGCTGTACACCAGAAAGACCCCATGACACAAGCCCTTAACGACACACTATTCTTACATATATATAGACATTTGTTGCTCTTGCTTCCTCTTCAGTTCTCAAGGATTTCAGGAATCCTTTCACTTTATATCACATGTCAAAAAGCCAGTCTCTTGGGTGGGAGGCTTTTCCAAAGACAGACAAGATGGAAGAATCCAAGGAAGGATTCTCTCTCATTCCTCATCGTCTTGTTAATTATGTCACTTGGCAGAAATGGAAATGGTGGCCGACTGCCACGTGTTTGGTAACAAGCATGACTAGATGTTTTTTTGAGACATGCCCTGTGAGTGGCCTCCAAGTGCCAATCTGTCCTTGGCAACGCTGAGTGGCCATAGATGAATGGCTAAAGCCCACATACACTGGCAAAATGACTGAATACCAGATAAATGCAATTATGGGTGAAAACAATGATGGTCCCCGTGATGCAATAAAAAAAAACGTGCAAAATGGATGGTTGTTTGTTTGAGGCTTATTTTTGTGTGTCCAGAATTGCAATGACAGTGAAGGCACATGTAGTTCAGTATTAACGGTTTGATCTTGAACATCTTCTTTGGTGTTAGGTGGTGCAGAAATTTGGTTTGAGTTTCATTTTTGTTGTCAATAATACAGCTGGATTAAAATTGATTTTTCCAATGCTCTCATCTTTTTCATTAATTTTTTTGGTGATGCCTGGGACACTAACTGGCAGGATTGTCACCGTTGAGCATCAGTGCTCTCACAACTCCAAGAATGTTGTGCACATGAGGTCTGAGGTTCATTGGTTCGTTGTTAGCATTTGTCAATAAGAGCGTGTGAGAGAACCGACAGAGTGAGACATCTTGTTTTCAGTAGTTCCTGGCAGGTCACAGTCAGGTGCTTATCTCTGTACATATGTCATCTTAAAGAATTCACATAAACTACCAACACTTGCTGTGTTTGATGGCAACTTATTCTGTACTGAAAAACGTGATCTCAGAGCGTCAGTTAACGATGTGCTTGGAATATGAAACCATAAAAGGCACAGTACGCAACATAGAGAGACAAACCTTTCCTCTCCTTCCCTCCCCTTCACCTACATCCTTTTTTTTTTGCTGCCTCAGCTCCTGCGGGAATCAGGAGCTTGCTATCCTGTGAGTCAGACAGCAAAATCTTCCAGGAGCTAATATCTCTGTACGTTCTAAGTCCCTGGCTCTCGGTATCCTCCTGCAGCACCTTGTCCACATTTTCATTAACAACCTATTGTGCATGGCTTTTGGACACAATAATGTCCGCGTTTATTGAAAGTTAAGAAATGTGACTACAATTACAGAGTGATTCTTTAATTGGGCACCAGCTGTAATATGTCAGTCCTGTGAGCCACTCTGCAGCCCCAACAAAAAGAGTAGTGTGTGATCTGAGAGGAATTTAATGGTGGCGGTGGGAGGCGGGGGGTGGCAGTGTCCATCTGTGGAGTCAGAGGGGGGTCTGTAATCTCCCCCCTCCATGCCACAGCAGAGATGGACAGAGAAAATACTGTAAAATGGGGAGAAGAGAGGGGGCTATTATACCCCAGCAGAGAGCCTGTTGTGATGGCTCCGACTTTTCTTTTTTTTTACGAGGGTTTAAGGATCAGGGGGGGGGGTGTGTTCTCTGGACGTCTGACTGGTGTCCGCAAAACGCAGCAGCACTAATGTAACTGATTTTTACATGTGTTTGATCCTGATGGTGCAACTCCATCCTCAAACTCCTCACACTCATTATAAGCAGAGTTTATGGTGTGCAATATGCATGCAACACATACGCATGTGTCCATGTGATAGGTGTGCACACATTCATTCTCACTTTATTCAGGCACCGTCTTGGGGAAGAAGAAAAAGATTGTGTTCTCACTGTATGAATTATGTGAAATGTATGTCCCGGCAGTCATCAGAAGTTTTACTTTTTACAGTTACCAGTTACGTCCTGACTGCGCCAAGTGTGAGAAATGAAATGCTACTTTTGCAATTATATGTTCACATGTTCATTCCTTATTTATCTACTCTCTACTGCTATGCTCATATTCACATATACGGTCGATTTAGAGGATCCAGATAACCTCTGCAGGGTTAGAGAACCCGGAGTAAACCCAAGTACACATGAAGAGAACACGCAAACCGACTTTCTTCCTGTGAGGAACATATGTCTCTCCAAATTCTATATAATATAAGCGTTTGTACCTTCACATACATACACACACAGATCACGACCGGTGTCAATTTTCGGCCCCAACAACAGGTCAAAACTTGGACTCGCCTGACCACAGAACCATGTCCACGCCCTCGTCCACTGTCTTTCAGTCCATCTCGTTTGAGTTTAATTGCAGAGAACTCAGCGACATTTCTGTGCAAACTCCATGGACTGTGTTCAGTGACAAGTGATTGTCCAAGATATTCCACACGTCAGTACTGCCGGAAGGCTCGATGTTCACCCTGATTGTCACAATACTATAAACTGTAGATGGTGATAGACTTGAATTGGGCCTTGGTGTGGGCGTGGCCAACTCTCCTCCTCCTTGCAGCTGTCTTCAATCAAACCTCATCACCTGCAGTGTATCTACCCGGCTCTTCTCCTCTCCCACTGCCACATGGTCAGTTTCCACAGTGCAGTAACAGTGTTGGCCGGCTTCTCTAGAAGTTTTTTTGATTTTTGAGAAGTCTGTAATTTTTTTGCTGGGGTCCACAAACACCTGCCTTGCATACACTTCACAGATTTCCCAGTTTTGAATGGTTGTCGCTCTTTTCTGTGAGGATCGATAATCCACACCCATTCACACACTGGTCTGGTGATAAGACACCAGTGGATGAACTCTGGAACTCGAGAACTCTTCTTTTGATGCATCTTTTGTGTCTTTTGCGACTTGTGACCTCTGGAAAATCTCCACAACATGTCTGAAAGTATAGTTCATGCTTTTACTTTCTCTGTTTTTCGTCGCAGACCGTTAGCTGTAGCTCTCGAGCAGTCTCTCCACTGTCAGGAGATTTCCATTCATCTGAATACAACACACACCCGAACAGTGGCACAAGAAGCGAGTCGTCAGCAAAGCGAATGGCACTTACGCAGCAAAATCTATCAATAGAAACATAATGTTTCATTATGTAAGACACAATAACCTGCAGTTCACCTCACATCATGAATGGCTGCAGCAGCAAAACCCGAGCAGAGTGAACTGAGCGAGCGCTCGTGTGTTTCATTACTCATGAGTAGCAGATTTTATTTCTAATAAAAACAATAATGGCTCTGCTTTTTTTTCTTTCTCATTGTTACATAGTCACACACTTTGAAGGAGTTAGCATTAGTGAGGGATACAAGCCAACACTGATGTCGTCCAGGAATTCTCTATACACGTGTTCAGCCTTTGGCATCACAACAGTATCAGGGCCTCATTACGCTCAGATGCAAGGTCACAGAGCAAGGTCGTGCTAATTTGGGTTTATCCCATGTTACAGCACTGCAGGGACCAGGGCGTTTGTTGCCAATCAGCAATTGTGGCAAAAATGAGCCTGTAATGTGACTTCTAATGGGAAACGAAACCGGCCGCAAACACGATTTCCCCTTCAAGCTGCACAGCGCCGGGCCACTTCCATGCGAGGGAAGCCGTGTGAAGGGGTGAGAAATGAAATTAAACCTGTTGTTTCATTCCCTACGTGAAGACAACGAGTGTGTAGACGCTCGTGTGTTTTAACGACTCTCTCAGGAAGAGTAGAGAGACGGAGGAGGCTCCGAGCACAATACAAATGAGTTCCTTTCTTGTTCCTCTCCCGTGGCCTGAGGCCAATACCCGCGCGTGTGTGTGTGTGTGTGTGTGTGTGTGTGTTTGTTTGTTGGGAATCTCACAGGAGCATCACAGGGCTCCATGATGCACCACACAGTGATTACCTATGCTCAGCAAGCTCCACACAGTCTCTCTCTCTCTCATACACACACTACACTGTTCATCGGCTTAGCCGATGACACATAGGGCTGTCAGTCTGTCTGCCTGTCTCTGTATGACAAACTGTCTGTGTGTGTGTGTGTGTGAGAGAGAGACGGAGATACTATAGACATACTGTATGTTTTTATACACGTATAGATGCTTCATGCCAGAGTGTGCGCCTGACTGCATGGATTCCGACACACTGTATATGCTTACTGATGAGCGTGTTGTGCTTGTTTAGAGACTTGAGACTCAGTGATGACTGATGCTGACAGACAGACAGACAGACTGGAGGACATGATGAAAAGTCTCAGAATCACAGTCCAGCATTTTCGACCAGCACAACCACTCCACTTTGTTCAAAAATCATATCAGTAACACGCTTTCAGAGCCTTCGGTGAATCGCTCTCTTTTACTTTCATGCGGTGACGAACACCAGAGGAGTTTAAAAGGAGGAGTCAGTTTGCGGCGCCAAATCAGGCTTCATGTCGACAGCGTCTTTACTCCCTGCAAAGGCACTTGTAAATCCCCTGCGAGAGGATATTAGAATTACCAACGTGGTCTCAGCACGCGTGAATTAAGCTTACTCATGAGTCCACCTCACCCGGAGACGGCGCGGGGTATTTAGACGGCTACCACACCGAGCTGTCGGACCTGTACACCCCGGACCTGTGCTCATTATTCACAGTGACACAAGGCTGACCTCCTCCTGATATACAACACTTTTGTATTATAGCACTTGTTATCTGTCGTCGCAGATTTAGTGACTCTTTGGTCCGTCTGTAAGCGTGGCTCTGGGAATGGTAATGGTCTTAACACGTGCCGGGGGAAATGTAATCACAGGTGAGGACGCACTGAGAATGCATTTCAGATCTCATCACCATATTCAGACAAAGTCTGAGTTTCTTTTTCCTGTGTGAGATGCAAACATGTTGAGACACAGTGATCAGATCTCTTCATACCCGAGAATGGACACCAAACACCTTCATCATTTGATTTTGGTCAATTTAAAACATCATTTTGTTTGGCTGCAACTTTGTTTGTGAACCCCCCCAAAGGAAATCTCCCACGGCCCATGTGTGGGTCCCCACCCAGTCTTTGGAAATCACTGATCTAATAGATATGTAGATTGTTTGCAGAGGATATTGGATATTTAATATTGGTGACCTCCTGAATGTTGTATCCTGTACCTAATAAAGTGGCCTGTGAGTGCAGGTGTCAGTATCAGACATTAATTACAAACATTGTAGTCCACTTAAACACTTTTCATCAACACGTGTTTCGCCTCTATTGTGCATATCAGTGGTTAGGGAACCCAAATACTTCATCTCTTGACTCTTTTTGACTATTTTCACTCAACTTGTGCAGGATTGTTAATGTGTCACAGTCAGAAATCTGGTTATTTTATTTATCTTTCCTTCCCTGTTTGCATTGTTCCACCCCGTCTGTGATTGCCTGTCAAACGCATTGACAGGGCCTCGGGGGGGTTATGAATGCATTTATGGCGTATTGTTTTACTTTTTCCTGCTCTTTTTATATAATTTGTTTCAGACAGCTATACTGCACCTGAGTGACTCCACGAAAACGACGCCTTCCCCGCCGCCGTTGGAGTTAATTTCCCGCAGCAAGTCTTTTGGCAGAAGTTAAATGTGCGAGCGCGGGAATGAGATGATTTCATTTAACATTAATTTCCCAAAAGCACAGTGTGAAGAATCGCGGAGATTGAGTATACAAGTGGAAATGCTGGGGTCACTGGGTTTGTAATGTTATTCTGAAAGCAGAACCCTGAACACTAAACTCTGTGTGTCCACCATGGAAACAAAGATGGATGGTGGTGAAGTGACTCCTGACCACGACCAGCACAAACAGTGTCAATGTGGAAAGATGGTCACGGTGTAAAGTGACTGCAGCCTTTCAGAGACTGGAAGAAAACGTGTACAGTAACTTATTGATTAATTAGCCTACAATAAATATTCCAACAATTTCACTAATAGGAGATAATCAGCATACAATTTGCATTTGACATTTCGCGAGTGAGACAAAAATAGCCTAAAAAGAAGAACGTTTTTTGCGTTGTTTTTTTTACACATTGCAATCACAAGCTCAGACACGGAGCAGGTCATAATATTCACAAAAATCAAATGAGTTGGAAATGTCAGCGCAGAAACAATTAATCAAATTTGATCCGAGTTTAACAACGCGAGCTGCATTTACCCGCATAACGACAAATATCTGCAGTGTGTAACATTTAGGAGGGTTTAACGGCAGAAATTGAAGTGTGTAATCACTTTAAATTAAAAAAAATCTATATTTATTTGTAGACCAGCGCGGTCATGCGTTTCACATTTTAAAGGTTCCAACCTTTAAATGAACAAAAAACAAGGTGGAAACAGCGCAGAGACAAGTATCAGTGTCTATATGAGCCTCATTAGTTGTTATAAAGGATTTATCAGTTTCCTGACTCACATGGGAAAGGGGAACAGAGGACCAGTATATGGTCCACTAATAGTTGATAGTTTGCATGGTGTGTTCACTGTGGCCACACTCGGTATTGCAGGATGTGGCCAGAAACGCCTGAATTTATTTGTATGTGTTCTGCCTTCCATCCAGTTTACTGCACTCTTCTTATATTATATTATATTATATTATATTATATCATATTATATATGCATTTGGGTCCACTCTTATTTTTTGAATTGTGACAGACCTCGTGGAAGCCTTATGTTTGTGGTCTCCAATCACAACACAGAGAGAATGAATGTAATCATGATACTTTTTTTTAAAATAAAAAGTGCGGTCCAATAAAAGCAGAAATTAAAACAATGAAAAACAAATTACAAAAAACACGGGGAACAAGAACCTTTAAAGCAATGTATAGCAGGAATAAAATCCCTGAAACAGCAACAGAACATGTAGACCTGACTTCTTAACACGGGTCAGTCCAGAGTCTTAATGCTTTAATGACTAAAAGAAAATATGCCCCAGGGTCAGATGTGGTTCAGGCAGCAACGTCAAAATATGACTGGCCCAGCCACCCTTGTCTCGGGTTGTTCCTTAAAAAAAAATAAAAGAAAAAGGAGGCTGCGTTCTCCAGCTACTACTTTCTTGATTCAATGAGATGAATCTATGAAAGAAAGGGTATCGATGGAAACCATGTTGAAATTGTCCACCCCCGTGTTTATGTAGCCACAGTAAAAAAAAAAAGCCCTGAATGGAAAGCTAATTTCCCTGCTTCCATGCGTGCATCTTTATTCAGCCAGAGCTCCAGTTTTACCCCTCGTCTTGGCAAGGCAGAGTAAACAGCAGAGCCAGAGCCAGGCAGCCAATATGGTGTAACTGATTTAAGGCGGATTAGAGATTCCTATGCTAAGCCTGAGAGAATCCTCTCAAATATTCACAGACGGACTGAATTAGTGAATGAAACAATAGCCATTTTCAATGCATCTTATGTGAGATGTTTGCATCCTGTGATACTTGCAGCCATGGTCGGCGGCTGGCTCGAGCACACGTGACATGATTATGTTTTATAGCCAAGTCCAAAGTGGGACTTGTTTTATGGGGTTTCAACAGGAACATGATTTTAAATGCACATCACATCAAAAAAAACAAACAGAAGTTTTCTTCTCATTCAGCCTGAAGTTGTTTTTATGTTTGTTTCTGGTTTCCCCTGACCGTGACTTAAAGTAATTCCTGGAAGAGCTTTTTTTGCTCAGAGGAAGTGAAATTACCCCGGGTTTACAACTACCGAGACAGCAGATCGTGTTTTCCTTCTCTTCTTATTTATACGTGTGATAAATGCTATTTATAGTAGCTCATAATGTGGGAGAATGAGTGAGGAGCAGATTTCCCAGATTTGTACTACATCACTTTTACAGGATACAAGAAAACAGTGTCTGCGTGGACGCCCGCTATAAAACCAGGATGCTAAATAAACATTTGAACCAAGTTTATTTCAAAAGGTGCTCACTGAATTTACTGTCTTTAAAATGTATATCTGATCTCCATTAGCGGAACAAAAACACACAGAAGGACAAAATGAATCACAATACAGTGGAACCTGCAACAAAGATGAATCACGAGTTGACCACCGGAACATTCCTGACTGAAGGACTTTAAGTCCCAGAAGAGGACGGGTGACCACACCATGTGTCAGTGATAAAGGATACAGAAGGATGAAGGAAATGATTTGTGATTTACTTACGTCCTCATAACATCTTACACACAGCTGACCCCATTCTGCGTGTAACCCTCTGCTGAGAAGCAACTGTGGACAGGAAGGCACATACTCAGTGAATACATGGCTGCCAACAGACGCTTGACACGCATCTACACTATGAATCGCATTATCCAGGTATGTTAGTCTGACTAAGGACTAACATGTTCACGTGACATTAAGATGTCCGACTATGTGTATAAATGCAGGAGTAATCGGACTATGAATCACATTATCTAGTTATGTTAGTCTGACTAAGGACTAACAGAAGTCCGACTCCAGTCCGACTACGTGTATACATGCAGGCGTAATCAGACTATGAATCACATTATCCGGGTATGTTAGTCTGACTAAGGACTGCCAGAAGTCCGACTCCAGTCTGACTAAGTGTTTACATGCAGCAATAATCCGACTATGAATCGCATTATCCAGGTATGTTAGTCCGACTAAGGACTAACATGTTCACGTGACATTAAGATGTCCGACTATGTGTATAAATGCAGGAGTAATCGGACTATGAATCATATTATCGAGATATGTTAGTCTGACTAAGGACTAACAGAAGTCCGACTCGAGTCCGACTACATGTATACATGCAGGCGTAATCAGACTATGAATCACATTATCCGGGTATGTTAGTCTGACTAAGTACTGCCAGAAGTCCGACTCCAGTCTGACTAAGTGTTTACATGCAGGAATAATCGGACTATGAATCGCATTATCCAGGTATGTCCGACTAAGGACTGACATGTTCATGTGACATTTAGAAAACCAAACTAAAGTCTTAGTCGGACTGAAATTGGACCTTTAACATGTATGTAAACACACTGACTGTGCTATAAATGCATGTATATATGCAATGCCTGCATACACACTCCTCTATTATTTTCCTATTGAGCAACAGAAGCATCTTCTTGAGTATGTGAGATACGCACATACTCTCCCACTCATCACTGTTGATCCTGCAGAGGTTCCAGACTCGTCTCCCTCTACTGCTTGGGAGAGTAGAGTTGCTGACACTGGGTGCAGGAGCTGTAGCATGAACAGCACATTAGCTGAGCAGCAGCAGCAGCAGCAGCAGCCGCCTCATTGCTGCATGGTATTTGGAAGCACTCAGAGTCATAATCACACATAAAATGCAGGGAAAATGGAGTAATAATAATACACATCAGGCAGTTTATGTGTTGCTGCAGCTAAAATATGTGCTTCAGTCAGATGTGTGGACAGGCACTGTGAGGATGCTGCAACTCCCCCAAGTCCTATTATAGGTATATTTGTATTACTGTTATTTTTCTTTGTACTGTCAAGTCTCACCTCGCTCACCCCCGATAACTTATGAAATCTTTGGTTTTTAATTATGAGCCGAGCTTCCCAGGTGTTTTCATAAATGCTGTACAGTAATTTGTTTTTGCAGCCTTTTAGCTCCGGTGCATCTGAAACTGTCACGATTTGATTCACCAGTTCCAACAAACAATGTTGTTCAAATACTGATAATATCCTATTTTCTCCTTAGTAACCACACAAGGGGGACTGCATAGATGATAGCAGCTGCTCATGTCTGAGACGCTGCTATTGAAACGCACGCTTACTCCAATATTACAGACGTGCCTGTTCTTCTCCTGTGCTCACTGAGCTGTTACACACCTTTTATTGCTTTCCCCAACTTCTTGGTCTTATTCTGCTACAACCAACATTTAAAGGACGTAGCACACAGTGCTCTACTCAGCTTACCAGACAGACTTAGATTTAACCCTCATCTGGGTGGTGCGCCACAGAGGTTTAAATTGTCACGGTTAAGTTTTGGTGAAGCTTACACTTGTCTGCACTTTACACTAAAGGTGTTAAAATGTCTACTTACATCTAGTCTACTGGCTTTTAAGGAACACATTAGGGCTTTTAGGCTAATCAGCACTACTTTTCAGACTATGGAAATTTCCACAGTAACAGCAACAACACACTCGATATAATATAATATAATATAATATAATACAATGTCTTGGCTGTGATAGCTCACACTGTGGTTCAGTCAAGGGTGGAAGCGTTGTTCTCATTAAACATGATTGATGGTCAACATGAGAGTTGTGATTCGCGAGGATAATAATTTTTTTTTTTAACGATCATGATGTGATGTTAACATTTATGCTGTTGGGTTTTATAATTGCAGAGTATACGACTGAAATGGGAAACAGCCAATCAAAAACGGCGACCTTTAATGTTTAAAATGGTTACTACATATGCAAGTGTCTCAACGTCTGTTCTATTTTTATAAGCCTTGAACCTATTTTTGTTGATTTCAGTGTGTCAGCGACCAGAGAGTTATCACATGGTGACAGGAGATGACAGGGTGAACCATAAAAATGTTATATATACGGAAAAATCCACCAAAGAGAGAGCATTAGCTAACCACAGCTGAAGTTTCCTCTGTTGCTTCCCTCTCTTGGGGAAAAATCTTTCTCACACCTTGGTTGACATAAAATTCAAGGACTTTCCAGGACCATTTCCCTAAAATTCATGCTCACAACTCGTCCATGGCGTCCACTTTTAATGATTTGAGACATTGACCTAAAAAATCTACTGGACTTCTTTCTGGCACAAAATTCAAGCACCTTCAAAGACCCATGTCTATTTAGAGGGAATTTCAAAGGGCCTTGAAGTGTTTTGGGGGTACTTCCAAGGATTTCATGGACCAAGGAGAACCCTGTGTATTTTAACATATCTCCATTGCAGACCCTCGTTTTTCTCCTCCTCTGGTCCAGACATTTTAGAGAGGGGTACTGAGGCTATTTAGGTCCAAAGAAACTAAAACTTCCAAACTAGTGCAGAAAAATACTAAAACCTATGCAGCAACAAACAGTGTGGCCTGAATGACTCATGACTCCATCACAATGCCACACTGTAAATAAGCAGAGGCTCAACTAACAATTAAGGAATCAATTAACCAGGTGTTTTTTTTTTCAGAATTTCACAAAAACTATATTTTAGTTATACATTTATACAGTGGAAATATTATCCCAAAATATTAAGACTGTTTCACCAAAACCCCCCTTTCCTCAAGACTACACATGGCACATTCCCTCAGGAACCTGCCATAAAAGGACTTCTCTGGGGCGGAGACTGGATTGGCATTTCCTGTTGTCAGTGAAGAGCACGGCCATGTGCAGTCTAAAGGAAAGGTAAGAAACAAAGGGGAAAATATATAAAAAAAGACATTTTAAAAGTACAAAATGTTGTCATTATCGATAGCAATAGGTTACGTATCTCACCAACTGAGCCTCAGACGCCTGCCAGTTTGATTTAACGCCTGAAACCAGTTTTTAAATAAAGTTTTGACATATCATGGCCTTACATATCACCTTTAACCTTTACTGAAAATTGCACATTAATAAATGTTTTAGCCTCTCTTTGAGTGATGGTGCATGTCATGTCTTTAAGACTGTTTATGACACATTGATTTACCCAGAAGGGTTAACACATTTGGTGTAGTTCCTTACATTCACTGTGCTGTTTTTCTTTTCCTTACTTTTATACTCGGCGCAGATAAATTATTAAATTGAGAGTTTCAAGGTTTTCCAGACACAAGTTTAAGTAAGAGCTCTTTCCCCTTGTGTGCTAGTTTTCCGTGCCGCTGCCTAAAAACCCTGCTGCCCCTCCGATTAAAGTCAACTTTCACCCGAACAAGTGGCCTGATTCATAAATGTCACTCACAACTTTCTTTAAAAAGCTGAAGGAGAATTAAGAGCAAACGCTCACATCTTGTTTTGGGAGAATGTTCCCACCTCTCGTGTTTCATACCTCAGTAAATGTGATGCACAGAGGAGTAAAAAAAAAAAAAAAAAAAGGACGTGAAACCTTTGGAATGACCTGGTTTTCTGTAAGAGTTTGTCAAGACATTGTGAGCTGATTGTATTTAAAGGTCTAACGTGTAACTTTTAACAAGGTTAAGGGCAGCAAGTGAATATAAGTTTGTAGGTGTGAAAGCATAGTCATAGCCTTAGAATAAGCATAAACTGTATGTGTACTGTAAGGTCAAGGAGAATTATCTCACACTGTTTCCCATTATTTGCAGTGTGCAGCCATGTTGTGTCTGTTTCAACCTGCTCCATTGGTGCCACTCAGCGTTTCGCTCGTGCGGTTGCCATTCCAGGGATGCTTTTGGAGTCGTCCCACAGCGTGAGTCCAATTCTTTCTCCATTTATAACCTGTTTGTGTCACCGTAGGAAAAAAAAAACCACAATCTGTGTGACCTTTTCCCTGCTTTTATAATCGATACGTCTTGATCTTAAAGTCCTCGGAGTGTTTGTTTTTCTGCTTCACATCAAATCAAGTATCTTAAACAAACTCTCTCTCTCTCTCTCTAACACACACCTCCAGTCTGCTTTCATTGACTGGATTCCAGCTTTAATAACTCCTGATGTCATTTGCTGATGGCTTCACATTCTTTTTTTTTTTTCCCAGGCTACACTGAATAGTTAACAGCATATGCAGTATGGCGAAAAACAAAACAATGATTTAAGCGAGGCTCGGTAAGTTACTTTAAATCCCAAACTTTGTCCAACACACCAGAGGTTGTAGGATCCGAGCAGCACTTTTCTCTCTTGTTTGTCTTTATGTGGCAGGAAAATGGATGGAAAAATGTGTGTTACTGTGGATTATACATTGTTCCTTCGCAAAACAAACATTTTTATTTTGAAATTCTGTGAGATATGGTCACCAATATCATTAAAAGTATGGAATTTTATGGAAACATTTTACATTTTTTCACTAGACTCAGTGGAACAGACTCAGGAACAAAACTATGTTTATTAAATAGTCCTACTGAAGAGATGTGTTCAAGATTATAGAACATGAAATACAGTAAATTTACCATTAGAATAAAGAAATGATATGGCAATCAGTAAAGAAAAAACAGTTAATCTGGTGCAGATAAGACGACGACAGAAGAGGAGACGTCTGTAATCAGTCTTGAAGACCTGCAGGAATATGGACACATGCGTCATCAGGTTCAGACCTGTACTTAAGTGTGATCAGCCTGTCATCAGAACACGGAGCATGAATTTTGATACCGGGTGTTTCACTCTGACCACCCGTACCACAGTTTGAGAAACCTGGACGTCGACTGTCTAACTTCATGCTCGCCACTGTGAACTACAGTCGGGATTGTCCGTGTGCTTAAAGTGCATTCCCGGTTTGCTGCTCATTTGCATAATCAGATGCTTTAGTAATCCTGTATAAAAGCACGTTTAACATTCAAGGATACATAGAGAGGATAAAAATAAATTAAAAAAAGTCACCTCTACAATAGAAATCCTTTCACCCGGGCAGTTAAAGTAGGATCATCTGAGGACTGATGGGTCTATTAAGGCAACCGGAGGACAGACAGTTCCTATAGAGCTGAATCAGAAGAGACCAGCTGATCCGTAACTGGACACTTTGTTCTCTCCGCTGTGCAGCGAGCAGAATAACCAACCTCAAAATCACTATACACTGTTGGTCAGGTTCAGGGCTGTGTCAGCGATCGAGCTCCGACTCGTTTCCCCGTGAAGCGTGTTAATCCATTGTGTAAAATTGTCGATGTTCTTTACACCGCGAGGCGTCTTTAATTCAAACAGCTGTCAAATAAATAAATAAATAAATGAATGAATAAGATGCAACGTAGCCTGCAAGTCTGATTTTTGAAGATGGCCATTTTTAGTCGAGCACAAGCTACAGGAGGAGCAGTAATGTTTATTTCCAGCCCAGAGGGTTAGTGACACTTATATAGGCAGGGTCTGTGAAGCCGCCGCCGCCGCCACTGCTGCTGCTGACTTACTCAGGGGGTCAATTAAGAGCAATCACAGTAGCTCCTCATATAAAAGTGAACATAACCTTATTCCAGATCAATGAAGTGTTCACTCCAAACACTCCACTGCAGCCTGGATGACATCCAGCCAGAGGTGTAGGCTGTATAATCACATTTAGTCTGCACGAGCGCACACAGCACCGCCAGAAAAGTAAAACGTAAAGGACAACACTGTCTGAGAAATGAGTAATTAACAATATTCAACCTATAAAGTAACACACTAATTCAATAACATGTCCCTGGGCAGGATTCACACTGAGTCACTGCCTCATCAAGTCACCAGCAGTTTCTCATCATCTCATAACATCGTATCAAAACATGTTAATGTTTTAATAATGCCGTTATGAATATTGAGATGCTCTTTATTTGCTACTCATAATATAGTGATGTGTTGTCTTTACGTGCTGCCACTGTTGTCATCTCGTAGCGCGTTAAACGGATAGTTCGGGTTGATTCTTGTCCTCACTTTAACAACATCTGCACCTACTTCAGTCTACAACATTTAAAATAAAACTCCAGAAACTGTTTGTCTGGCTGTGTAAACCGCTCACTCCCCAGAGAAAAACATCTGCAGTTTAACATCACAGCACACATGAGTTGTTGGAGTTGTTGAAATCCAGTTTTGTGTGGTTTTGTGTGTAGTTTTCTCTAAGGATGGTAAGGGAGAGTGAGTCGTACCCAAACTCCTGAGATTCAAGCTGGAAAAGGTTGTTTTTCTCTTACGATGAAACTGTCAACCTTTTCTTAGGATATCATAGAGTGCAACAGGTGTAGCTTCCGTTACATGAGCCTTGGTATTACATTACATTATTACGTGTCATTTGGCAGACCCTTTTATCCAAAGCGACTTACAGTAAGTGCCTTTCAACATTTGGGTACAAACAAGATCTAGAAGTTAGTAAGTGCTTCAAGTAAGCCAAACTATAAAGTGCTAAGTGCTGGTAAATTGGTATTTATATGTATGTACATATACGTATATATATATATATCGACAAACAAATCAATCAAGTGACTAAACTTGATCAACTTTACCATCCAATTAGTCATTTTCAATGATCGATGACTGATGTCTATGTGTGTCTATATTTGACATAAAACTATCATATCTATCTATCTATATATACATATATATATACTGTATGTATGTGTATATATATATCTATACCAGAGGTTGCGCTAGACTTTTTCGTTGTCTGTCATTTTGACTGACAGGGTCATAAAAACCCCGTCATAATCAATTTTTACCGGTCACTTTAAATGATAATAATGACATATTCAATTGCATTGTTCATATTGCAGTGGAATATGAACAGTTCACCTGTGGCCTAAACGCACAGTCTCACACCTTCTTCCTGGTCCACATGGACTTAAATTGCGTGCCTGCTTGCGCGTAGTTGCGCGTGGTAGGAAATCCCGCAACATGCGCTCCTTCTGCACCAGTGGATCAGCTGCACCGGTCACAGACGCGCTCCAAAGCCTCCTGTCCATAGCTCCTTAACACGCTGTCAGCACTACAAGGATAGCGAGATGCATTGAGTACGGTGTCCAGGTCAGAAATTATGCTCAGATTCTCCGATGGGAATCTTTATTTTGTCGCACAACATTTTTCTATCCTCCCTCCTCAGCCAAGAGAACTCCCGCTCCCACTGAACTCGCCTAACCTCCTTACTGCCGCTTCCTCGCTCCGCTGAGGCCAAGGGCTGAGTTTGTCCTTCATCTGCATCTATCCCTCTTTTTTCACCTCTTTAATCAACATAGTTTTTAGGGGTGTGAATTTCCGTCACCGTTTTAAAAAAACGGTCAATGACGGAAAATATTCGGTTAACGCGACCCCTGATCTATACTGTATGTATATCTCAACGCTAGCATGTTGTACTTTTAAGATACATTGCTCTTGCTACTCTTAGGTCTGGTGTCTGCGCAACTCGTGAATTTTTGACCTTCTTAAATTGAGTTTTTGGGAATAATGACAGACGCCCCTGCGCTCGCTTGGTTTCCCTGAGTCACGCCTCCACAAGATGTAGTTAACGCCGACTGTCAGTAGCAGTTTTATCCTGTCGTTTTGTGACAAGGAAAGGTCCGCGCTCTCACTTACTTTCACTTTTCAACATTGCTGTTGTTCCTTGTTCGTGGTTGTGCTTGCAGCTTAGCAACCAAACGCTCCCTCTGCATTATGACACACACACACACATGCTGTATGAATAGCCATGTGGTTACGGATCAAGTTGCAACCGTGACATCACCTGTTGGTTTAAGAACTCGTGTTTCCAGTTGTCCACTTTTATCAGTGCCACCTTGTTTTTGTTTTCGATCATATTTGGATAAGAGGGTGGAGCGTCTACGGTGTCCAAATCAAGATCTGATTGTTATCTGTAAATATTTTCTGATGTTACAAACCAAGTCAATCAAGAGGAAGGGCCATTTTGTCCAAGATGAACACACAAACTGACTGACTTAACCCTTCTATGACCATCCTCTGACTGCCCAATGTCAGCTGAGATTGGCACAGCACTCCTGTGCAACCTTCCCTTGGAGGATAAAGCGGTAGAAGCCGGAGGGATGGAGGGATGGAGGGATGGATGGATATCGCAAAGCAGAAAAAAAAACGACCGTCCAATCACGTACGTTTCACGATTCATTTTGATACACAGTGACATGGACTGATGGTGCAGGCTGGTGCAGTCACCCTCGGGTGTGACACCTGTAGGCTGTGATCTGCCACCTCCTGCTTATTAAAGCCCGATCACAAAGTGGCACATGCCATGTTCTCGCCGCTCAAAGGTTCTTCCAATAATCCTGACTTCTCCTTCTGCCAAGCAATGACCTGGCCTTTGGAAAATAAAAGGCCGACGGAAAGGTGTGTGTGTTGAGATGATGATCTGTGTGTGTGTGTGTGTGTGTGTGTGTATGCACGCTCCAAACGTGCACGTGCGCGTGCATGTCATTTAATCGCCAGCCAGCACTGTAATGACCAATCAGGAGCCATTTCAACTCCAATTTGTTGATTTGTTGCTGGTGGGGGTGGCGGGGAGGAGGGTGTGGGACGAGCGGTGGAAAGAGAGAGAGAGGGAGAGAGGGCGGGGGAAGAGAGAGAGAGGCAGAGTGAGGACAGCAGGGGGAGAGAGAGAGAGAGAGAAAGAGAGAGAGAGAGGCTGAGGGCGCAGCAGTCAGTCAGTCAGTCTCCTTTGGATTCACCGTTGGTCGCCCTCGTTGACTCGCTCCATCCTCGGCACACAGGCGGTGAGTGAGTGGCACTGGTTCCGCGCGCGCTGCATCCGCGCGCACCAGCTCCAGTTCATAACGTTATTATTATTATTGTTATTGTTGTTCTTGTTCTTGTTATGACGAGGAGAGCAGCAGCGCTCGAGTGTGTGAATGTAGGTCTTCGTGTGTTTGAAGTTGTTGTTGGTGCCACTTGACGCGGTCTGTGGCGGTGGCTGTGGATGCGGAGCTCGCGCGGACGCGGAGTTTGCGCTGGTTTTTAATGGAAAAGTAAAAAAAAAAGAGAGAAAAGAAACCCTTAACTTTTTTCTTTCTTCTCCTCCGAACTACCCTTTCATTTGTTTTAACCTGCGGGTTTTTCTCTTCATGTTTAATTTTATTATTTTGCATTTTTTGAAATGATGGTAACTGACCTGGTGTTTGATGAGGGCGTGAACCTCGCGAGCCTCATCCACTCATCAAATGAGTCATATCATAAATATATGTATATATATATATATATATATATATATATATATATATATATATATACATATATATATGTGTGTATATATATATATATATATGTATATATATATATATATGCATATAAATGATTTTTGAGTGTGCTGCTGTGTGAGGAGTGGGAATAAAACAGACGTGTTTGGGTGGAAGTAAAGAGTGAAGTTCAGTCAGTTATTAAGTCACTCATATTGTGTTTCTCATGTGTAGTCATTAAGTGGCGTGTGTGTGTGTGTGTGTGTGACTGCAGGAAACTGCAGGTTTTATTCGTGCGTAAATGGAACAGTTTTGGTTTTTGCATTCTTGTGTTTGTCCACTGTTTGTGCGCGCGCGCTCTCTGTGAGATAGAGAGAAGCAGAATGAAGTGATGTTGCCGACTCATTTTCATGTCTTGCCACTACCCCCCGTGTGTTGACGTTAATATCTTATTAGAGGATGTAAAGTTCGTCCATCTCCTGCATCTTAAGTCAAATGACATCATCATAACTCATTGAAAATGAATCTAAAATCTGCTGCTGTGCTTTTGTGGGACTTTCTGGATTCAGAGGCTGCAAAAAAAAGTGTTCTCTCTCTCTCTCTCTCACACACACACACAGCTTGAACAGTCATGGTAGCAGGTTGCGGGCAGCTCCGCGCAGCCACTCATGCAGTGTTGGGCAGCCAGATGTGTGGTGGTGGTTGTGGGTGTGGGCAACATCTGGACCGCTGTGTTGAGTTGTTGCCAATGCAATTTTGAGTCATAAATATTTTCTGTCTCATAAGGCATCTGGAACATCGTGAGCATTTTTTCCATTTTAGATTAGATTGGAACAAATCTGTGTCTCACTCTAACACTACACAAGTTTAAACTCACACTATTGAGGATTTTTCATAACGAAGGCTTTCAAATCAGGACAGAGATAAACGGAGGAGCTGATCGGCGTGGACTGTGAGGAGCAGTAAATTGCAGATTCATGCTCACAGTTTATAGACGTGTGAACAACTGTGATGATAGATATTGCTGAACTTGGCCGATTTCCATCCAAATATACGTCTTCATGTTTACTGCAACGCTGTTATGTTAATCAGTCGAGCGACTAATGGCTTTGAAAGAGAGAGATTTTCAAAGTTCTATGGAACGTCTTTCTGATTCTGTGAATTATTGTTATTAATGTTGGGATTCACAGAGTCATTTGTGACGAGTCAGTCTTCAGTCATGAGCCTTTCTTCACTGACAAGATAACAGAGAAGCTCAGCCCAGCACAGGCTACACTTACACATAAATTAGGATTGTATTTAAACAGTTCTCTCCTGTTCATTGTGTCCTTTGATTATCCGACCACCTTATGAACCCATGATTGAACAAAAGTTGTTTTCAGAATTCTATTCGCCTTCTCTCTCTTTATTTTGCTAGTTTTGTACAATTCATTCATTCATGAAAGAACCTTTTCTGTGTGTTCACTTTGTTAATAACAATAAAAACAAATGCTCACCTCGATGAAGGTTATTATCGAAGTGTCAGTGGGAGCAGAGTCACTCTTTGTGCCGAATGTTCAAATGAAAACAAAGACCTGCACAAGGAAAGAAAAGAAAAAAAAACATTGTAATAAATGGTTTAAACTTAATACCTTAGCATTAGCATTTATCTTTTTATTGTTAGAAATACATTCATGCCAAATTGCAATTTTAAAACTACAATTTTGAAGGCAGTGGGGGGAAATTAGTTTGAGATGAGTCATTAACTTGTGCCTTTTTTAAACTGCTAAATACTCACCATAGAAATCGTCAGGGCATTAAAGCAGAAACAGTATTTCCCAGCCAGTCCCATCAGTGGTCCAATAATGGTGCTTGAATGACACTGACACCTACTGGGAAAGTGAGTCATGGAAGCCCGGCCTGTACAGCAGGGCGCGTTTCTTTGAGACCATAATAGGCGAGTCTCAAAATAACAATAGGGCACTTTGTTTCCCTAAAGCTTCTCCTCCAAGGCAACACAGAGCTTCTTTTTTTCCACGCTGGATACAAATCCCAGTGTGAACCCCGAGACTCAAAAGTGCCCGCATTCTTCAGGTCGATCATAGCCTGTCATCTGTGGAGGCCGTTCTTCTGAAGAGCAGAAACCGTGGCTGTAAAGTGCCTCAGATCTGACTGAGCCGTTTACAGCTGTGGTTGGAACTGCACTGCATGTGGAGAAATGATGATAATCAGAAGAATGGACTCCTTAAAACTCCCCCCTCCCCTGGTTTCTTTGGGGATGACAGTCAACACATTGACATCGAAATCAGTTTTCTCTCTCACAGAAGCTTGTGTGCAAATTTTTTCAAACCAAGTTCACTTCTGACCTTGGGAAAAGAAAAAGCTTAACAAAGAGCATATTTTTACTATATATATAGTAATATTTTTAAGGTCCACTCGTGTATATTTTTTCCAACAGTGATTGTGTTGTACGCCGTCCACAAAGAGACTTAAAGAGAGTAAGAGCCATGAATGCAACGTGAAGGAGAGAGCTGAAAATAAAAGAATAACAAGGCAACTCAAATGGCAAATGAGAGAAAATGGATTATTTCAAGGTTCTGAAGTCGGGGGGGGGGGGAGTTAGCGACACTGTCGCTCTCCGTTAGCGCTTCAAAGCCGCCGAACCGCGATGGCGAAAGCTCAGTCACCTTTTAGTCTTTGGGCCCAAACGCGGTTGCAGCCGGGTCAGTCATGCAGTCTGTATCCTGTTAAGCAGTCAAAAGTTCAGTGAGATAAACCCCGGGGAGCCAGGCCAGGAAAAAACCCACACTCTCACGAGGAGAATCAGTGAAGCCATCAGTGAGGAGAGGCAGATATTTGTCTCGTCTCTTTGTTGCAGCTAAAAGCCTGACTCCAGCACACTCTCGCCACACTGTAGGCGTTCCTCTCTTTTTTTTGGTGAAGGCAAACAAACGGGGGCAACTGCGGGGGTGAAGATAAGAGAGTGTGTGTGTGTGTGTAATCTACGGTTTTGCAAGGAAACTCAGGTCGGATCTAAATATAAACAACAGAAGCCACTCCACGTCGAATTTTCTTCTTGTCACGCAGTGGGGACAATTTACAGTTAAGTCTCTGCACTTAACTCGTGTCATTGTGAAAATGCACGGGAAACAAAAGTCAGAGGAAAATAAGCCAGAGGAGAGTAGAGAGGCGTCCATTAGTGTCTCTGTGTGTAAAACCAATAAACCACTTCCACTCAGTCACTCTGTTATTTGGTTAAATTCAGTGTTGTAATGTAACAGAGTACAAATACTTTGTTACTGTACTTAAGTAGGATTTTCACATATCTGTACTTGACTTTGTTATTTACATTTCTGACAACTTTTACTGTTACTCCACTACTCTTCCCTTAACCACCTTCGTTACTACAAAATAAAAGTTGAGTTGGTGACGTAATGCCTGTTTGTTGTCGCTAGTTGTTTTTGGTAGCACCAGCTGTTAGCCGCTCAACTGTTAGCCGCAGATTTCGGCTCCAAGTGGACTTAAAACACACCAGCGGCTCGTTGTTTACCGTGCCCGACGCCGAGGCCCTGGTCTCCGGGTTTCTGTTGTACACTCCAGCTGTCAGCTGAGCGAGCTCACGTGGATAACCGCAGATACACTAGCGTAGCCGTTAGCGCGGATGTTTGATAACTTGTTTTTAAATTGGTAGGTTTCATAATCAAGGAAGTATCTCGCTCTTTGAAACTCTCTGACTCTATACTGCCCCCCCACCATTTCCAGTGGTATTGCTCCTCTTGTTTCTGTAAGGCGCACAATGACGGACGAGTATAAATGGACCTCAAATCACCTTTTATTGGGGATTTGCGGCAGGTTTACCTGCTAGTTTTTAGTGTGAAAGAGACTTTAAAGTGTTTGGCTACAACTGTTCTGACTACTTCACCTGAATACAGCCGTTGTTATTGCTATCAGCGCTCATTGTTCCTGCCTGAACACACACAGCAACAATATCAGCTGTGAAAAAGAAACACCTCGTTTTGTATCTTACCCCAGTGTAACTTGTCAAATATACCCACACCTGGTCTTAATGGTTTTTCACCTGTGTCTCGTTATCGTCGCTTCCCTTGGTTCATCTTTTCCGTTGTTGTCGAGCGTCCTTTTCCTTGCTGCTCACCTGTGGACCACTCTTAGGCTGCGGATATAATTGGGTTAATCTTTTTTTATCTGATTAATGAATCACTTAGTGGTTTAGGAAGTAAAATGTCAAAAAAAAAAAAAACACAAAAATGGACTATGTTCTCAGAAGAAACTGCACATTATTCTGATTTAAGGCGCTGAAATCAGGCATTTCAACTGATAAAGAGACTCTTTAGCTTCACTCTGTCTTTACTCTCTCGTCCTGTGGTAAAGGAAAAAGCCAGGGTTTGTGTGACGTAACATCAGCCTCAACTGTGACCAGCAGATCAGTCTAAAGATGGGATAAGAAGGTGCAGGCATGTGATGGCCCTCATTTTATCAGAAGCCTCAGAAGACTTGACTCAGCGGGGGGAAGCAGGGGTTTCCCTGTGTGACAGATAAGCACTAAATACTGGGATTATCTTTCCCTTGCTCATAAGACTTCAGAGACATATTTGAGGCTTACATCTTCAGTTTAAACACGAGATCTTGATGAAGTATGTTTTTCATTAGCTGCTCTTTTCCAAAAATGCTTTGAGCCCCGGCTGTTTTTCCTGAGCTCCTCCTGCACACGGTGCTCTTCCTATCTTGTGTTTTGAGGGAGGAAGCAGCAGCAGCAGCAGCAGCAGCAGCTGTGTCTGAGAATGAGGAGAAGATTGTGGGTAACTTTGACATCTCTCTCTCTTCGTCCCACCGAAAATTAAATGTAATTCATTTCGAATATATTTTTTTGTGGCAATTATTAAAAAATGGTAACTAATTTTGTGGTTTTGTGAATGGATTGAGTATAAAATAGCAGTATTTGAAGATTAGACTGCTTCATATGAAGACTACTGATGTTACCATAGTCAAGATTGGTTATGTTAACTGCACTTTTAATTGAGGAATATACTCTGCATGCAATATTAAGTCTGGTCCGTTTTTGTAGAGCTGCCCCGTGTTTTGACCTTTCATTGATTTTAGCTTAGATTATTTAGGCATAATCTCTGAGTGAAGTCTTAATACATTTTAAAACAATGAGAAAAACCCAAAACATAACCAAACTGACAGATGGAAAACACGGGGTCAGACAACAGCAATGGAGGGCACACGGTTGTAAGGTGGGCCCGTCCCCTCAGGCGGCTTCATTCAGCTGCAGAAATGATATAAGATTTCACAGAAAGAGCTTTTGACAAGTGAACCCTTGTTGTCAGTATTGACGGATCGTGCGTAACTTTCGACCCCTGTACTGGGAGAAGAGTTTCTCTCCACGAGGCTTTGCGGAGTGGAAGTTGCTTGGAGCCGTGCCAGTTGGCCCGCGATCACGTACCAAATGTGAAATCAATGAGGCAGTTCATTGGACACAGAACCCGACACTGGTCCAAAATGTTGTTACCAGATATCAGCTGTAATGGATTTCAACGTGGTAATAAAAACACTCGAGTACATGATGTCATCTGACAGAGCAGCCACTCGCACGTTTAATTATAGAAGCTGTGGATGCTAATGAAACTCTCACACGGGTTCTGTTTGATACTTTCCACAGTGGTCTTTGTGCTCTGTATGCGTGTGTGCGAGTGTGGGGGTGTGTGCAGGAGGTGATAACACTGATGCTGTAGGTGCATCGTCAGGTATGATAAGTGGATTAACTGTAACTTTGTTCTCTTTCGATCACGTTTTCTTGCTGATTCCAACAGTTCCTCGGCGTGTTGTAAAAGTGCAGGGAGAGAGAAAGAGGGAGAGAGTCTGCGAGCACGGTTTTTAAGTATCCTCTTCCTTTCCGTACTGTCGCAGGGAAGCGGCAGATGCCAAATGGGGCGTGCGTGCGCGCACATCGCGGTAGCTTTTAACGTGCGACAGAAAGAAGAAAGCTTCCACGTGAAGTGAACAGTTTTTCCCTCTGACAGGTGTTCAGCTGCATCTGTCAGGAAGAGAGACGCTAAATTGTTGTTTTAAGACAACGTCAGGCTTCCTCTTGACTCGGGCTGACAGCTCCTCCAATTACAGCTCTCTGGGCTCCAGGGTTGTGTTTGCCAATGCAGTAGATCGCTGTTCATCAGAGCCCGGGTCAGAGACGATGAAACGCGGCGGCAGTGGCGGCGCGTCAGAACATCTCGTCAGTGTTTTACTGAAAACAGATGAGTGGCGTGTTTGATTCCAGCTACGCTATTTAACAAATGTTTTTTTCTGAGGGAACACAGAGGAGAACTTTTGTTGAACATGAAAAAAAAAAAAAAAATGGCCCAGAAAATATTTAGCACTGTGAGGGCGGCGAACACTGGGTTCATAAAGAGAAACACAATATATAATCTCACCAAGGAGCGCTGCCAAAATAGCGTTGTGATTTAAAGGTTCTTTTCACAATAATACAATGCAGCACACTTTGCCGCTAAAGTGGAGACACATTTTCAGCTCGGAGGGCAGCGGCGTTTATCACACGCTGCCGCCCAAACTCTGAAAAGAACTAGCTCACAAGTTGTGACTTAAAGGTCGAGTCAGTGGGCGCAGTGTGCCGCGCGGAACACTTTCCGCAGCACAGCTATTGATGACGCCGCTATTTTTATTATTTCATTCATCTTTTCTTTTTTCTTACCCCTCCCTTTATCTTTTTGACCTTCTGCGAAAAGCTGAAGAAAAGAAACGCAGTCTGTGACAGAGCGGCGCAACAACATAAACGTCCATGGAATGTGTCAGGGAACCCACACACAGTAGAGGAGAGTGTGGGTTTATCTTTTATTTGATAAAAAAGCGTCTGACTAATGACTAAAAGTAGAAAAATGTTGTCTTTTGAGCAGCCAGATCTTCTCTCTTGTAGTTGGATATGGCATAATGTAAATTTCATGTTCGTCCAGGTCAAAGTTAAGTAAGAAGAAAAGAGATTTCTGTGCTACTGATTCAATAAGAATGAGATTAATTTAAAGAAAAAAAAAACTCTGCACACTCCCTTTGTGGCATTTCATTATAAATCACTCAGATTGTGTGTTTGTTTGAAGTCACTTCCTCTCATTTAGATGAAGATTGTCCTGATAATAGACAGTCGCAACACTTAACAGGCTGCGTTGAGTGCTTTTGTTGTGCTGTTGATTAAATGGTGCATTGTCCAGTCCCCGCTCGTACGTTTTAAAAAGGTGAAAAAGGTCATGTCCACTGATCAGTACCTTCAGTAGTAGGCGGGGGAAACAATAGCCACTCAGACAATGGAGCGGTGAATACACTCCTGCCAACAGAGCATCGGCCGCTTTGATCAGATATATTTAGATGTGCTGTGATGGGTTTGTTTGAGCTTAATACACGTGAAGCACTGAAGACAATGTCCTCTCACACCGTAGAATCCACTCCAATTCAGAGCCAAACAGCCTCCACATTCACACCCTGTCACAAGCCTGCAAGTGGTGAGCGCTGCTAACTCGGGCCTGATCCACACAGGAACCTGTTTCCTGAAAGTGTTCTTGACAGCTCCCAAAACACCCGTTCTGTGAAGTGATAGGACAGAGTTTATTTGGCGTATTCCTTTATAGTTAGATAAGTTAAGGCTGGGTTATCACGAACAAATCAGTTGGTATTGGTACTATTATTTTTATTATTATTATTGTGATAAATGTCGGAGGATTGAATCTAATCTAATTGCGATTATTTTGACAGGAATTGCGATTGTGATACGATTCACAATATTGTCATTTTTACATCATTCTCATGTGTGATATTTGTGCAGATCTGTGTGAAACACATACATTCTCTTCAGTGTGCAGAATAAGATGTGTATAGACTTTGGCTTTAACAGAAATTGCAGTACGCCGTATTGCGATTTCGATAAACTTTCGATGAATTGTTCAGCACCCAACTTCAATCCGAGTTGAAAATTAAAAACCAGAAGTTAATTATCGATAATTATTGTTCATGAATCACGCTCACTTTACAGCTGCTGGAGGAAAATACCAGCCATCAACACTGTGAAGTGAAGCTGCATCAAAAATATCAGTATTTTAATGAAGTAAACAGTCTCTGCCAGTTTCACTCGCCGTGCGTCGCTACTTCAGGTCTCCTCGCGGTGGAGCTGCTCAAATGGATGAGGGGAAGGAAACTTGGGTGGAAGTTACCTGGCCGAAGAAGAAGAAGAAGAAGAGAGCATTTACAGCAGGATAATGGTGAAAGAGAAAGCTAAATCCTGTGATTCCCGCACCTCGTCTCCGTCACTGTGACCACACACGTGCTGATAACAAAGCTGGAGGTGTGAAGAAAGTGACAGCACACTCAGAGAACTCACACACACTTTGTCTCACTGGCTGTAAAAACGCACAAAAGCACAAACACCTACTTGAAAACACTCTAGTGGTATTTGCTCGGTGTGGAGTGCTCCTCATCATCGGGCTTTGTCTGCGTTAATTGAAGATAAAAGGAGGAGCCGGAGTGAACGGGACAGAGCATACGGGTCGGCCAAATAAACGGAATCCTTAATAAAGTCCCGTAAACCAAACAAAACAGCGGCGGCAGCTGTTGTTCATTGTGTTGCCCAGTTTGTGTCTTCTGGGGGCCGCGGGGGGAAACGGCTGCATGATATATCGGCACTAAGACGCGGGGGTTACTGTAAGTTGTTCACTTTTATTCCTTTTGATTATGGTCCACTTTCATTGGATTGGATTGGACAGGACGTGCCACTGCAATAAAAGCGTTGTAATAAAAGGAGGCCGTATTTCAAAGAGCTCTTTTATTACCGCGCTTCAGATGGCCCTGTCAGATTTTTACACATTTTCTGGCCCCAGATTTTATCTCCCGTGCGATCCTCTGTGTCATTCTTTAAATGGGAGAATATTACACATTTTGGTAGCTATGGAATCTATTCATATGGCACCAGTGATGTATTAACTACTGTGTTGGATGGATGTTGTTCGCGATGGCGGGTTGGGCTTGAATCATACTTTGCCTGGTAGTTCAGTGAGGTTAAATTAACAGCGTGGGCGCTCTATACACACACACACACACACACACACGTTGTGGCCTTGTACGGAACACATGCACTACAGCGCTCCGTTAGATAATGCACTCCACAGCGTGCTCTTCCTCCAAGGCCGTGAACTGCTCACTCACTGACCTTCAAGCCATCCATTCATCTTCCACACCTATTACTCATGTGCAGGGTCGCAGGCGGCTATCCTGGCCAGACTTAAAGCTGGCATCTGTGCATCGTTTCATCGCCTTTTTGAAATATGTGCGTGACAGGAGGAGCCATGGAATTTTAACAAACTGACTGAGGTGGTGAGCTGTGGCTCCCATAACTGCAATTTATCGTTGTTGTTTTTGCCGTTCTACCCTGAGTGACATGGTTTCATCTCCTGCTGGAAGTGTGAAAAAACAAACAACAACAACGACAACTATAGTGGGCGGTTTTTTCCGTATCAACAGATCAATAGTTTGATATTGACGACAATTGTTTTCTGCTCACAAATAAGTTTATAAATCACAAGTAAACTTGTTTAATTGAGGAGCAAAATCTATTTTTTGTCTGACATTTATCACAATAATTATCCGTATTGATAGCTTGAATTCAATTAAACCTGATTGGCCAAATCGCCTGTGCAGCCTTTTATGCACTGTCTAAGTATCTTGGTAGAAGTCACCTTTTAGAATATGACTTGAGTAAAAGTCTTAAAGTACCTGACATTTTCTGTACTTAAGTACATTTTATATCAGAAAATGACTTTTGATACTTAAGTTTTAGAAGTAAACGGACGTAAGCGGTTTATCTGCGTCCGCTCGCTAGCTCACCGGTTGGCCGCTCAGCTGAAACAGCTGATGGCTGAAACCCAGCGTCCGGAGAGTACAACAGAAACCCGGAGACCAGAGCCTCAGTGTCAGACACGGTAAACAACGAGCCGCTGGTGTGTTTTAAGCTCCACTTGGAGCCGAAGTCTGCAGCTAACAGCTGGTGCTGCTAAAAACAACTAGCGACTTCAAACAGGCATTACGTCACCAACTCAACTTTTAGTAACAAAGGCGGTTAAGGGAAATGTATCGTAGTAAAGTAAACGTCAGAAATGTAAATAACGAAGTAAATGTGAAAATTCTACTTAAGTACGGTAACAAAGTATTTGTACTTTTCCGCACATACACCAAAGCCTGGTCATTTGAATGAAATTGGCTGGAGGAGCTGTACGAGAACACAAATGCCTCGTTAAATTTAAGAACACATGAGGAAATATTCCTGCTGCTCAGTTTAAACATTTTCTGAAAATGACGCGTGTAACCAGCCTTAGATAGATCATTTTGGTCATTTTCACAAAATAAATGTATTGAAATCAATGCGATTTCACCACTTTTTGGTGCACCTGGAACATGAGAATCCGCTTCATGTGGCTGCATATGTCGGTGTATTTACAGGGTAATTAACCCACACGGACCGACCCTTCCTCCGTCTTTATCAACTCTCTTTCACAGTGACTGCCCACTAGAGTGCTTATTAATCAATTTTGGACGTGGCATAGAAAGGAAGCGAGGCTGCGAGCTGGAGCCGGAGCTGGCTGAGCATGAATATTTGATTGTGACTTCTGGAACAAGTAGATTTTTTTTCCCCTTTTCTCCCCAGACCCCTCAACCACTTCCAAATTGGATTCATTCCTTTTCCAAGAGATTAAGATAAGAGGAAGCTGCACTGATCTCCACACTTGAGGAGAAGCCTGTGATGGCGCAGCTGCATGAAGTGGATGATTGTAGCACACAGTACATGTTCATCTTCTTTACACCGAGCCTTGTTCCATCTGCGTGTGTGTGTGTGTGTGTGTGTGTGTGTGTTCACTCTCTTAACCATATCTCTGCTCTTTACAAAGTGCTGTAAACACACACACACACACACAGTAGTTTACAGGGTTAGACGCTCGCTCATTTGCATAGTAATAGCACGCCACATTCCACGGGAGAGTGACAAAAGCACACAGTCTGTGTGTGTGTGTGTGTTCCTGCTGTTTTCTGACTGTGTGGCAGCCGTAAAAAAACGGAGTTCTCATGATAAAACGTCCTCGTGAATGAAAGAGCTGCAAACAGAGCGGCGCCGCAGACCCTCGTGAACAAAATCACACACAAGGACAAAACTCATTTACAGCGGCGACACAAAGGCAAAGGAAAGCGGTAAATGTTGCTTGTTTACTTTAGTACTTTAACGATTTTGGTCATTGGGGCTGACACCAACAACCCCCCCACCATTCACCCCCCCCATCTCCAGTAAAGAGTTAAATTCCCAGGCCGAGCAGAGAGCAGGGAGGAATTTTTATTTATTTACTGTCAAAGGTAACAAAATCTGGGAGCATGGCTGTAATAACCCCTGTGAGAGCTCCCTGTGTGGGACTGAAGCACGGGAAATTTAAGATATAAAGAAGAATATATATATACAATATCATATAAAGACAGACTGGGAGATAATTAAGCAATCAATTGAACATCTTTGGCGAGGGCACTTAAAGCCATGTCCCCCAAACATTTAAATGTGTAAATTTTTAAACATAATGTTGGTTTTATTATTATTATTGATTATTGGTGACAAACCAACAGATAGAGCAGAATAGCAACTGTGACGTCACATCACAGGATTTCAGTGGTCAGTGGTTTTTCCAAATTGTTCCCTGAAGTGTTGCGGTGTGTGTGTGTGTGTGTGTGTGTGAAAAACTGCTCACAGTGTGTCAGGTCTCCCATCTTTGTCATTGCTGCGCTGACCCCCACTCCCCTCCCCTCCACAAGCCCCCCTCTCTAGTTGCATAACACTGTAAATCCTAAAGTACCATCTGGTAGCAACAACACTATCCATCCACTAATTGTTGTTGATGTACGTAGATCAGATCAGAGCACTCGCATAACACATTCGCACACAGTCCCACTGAAATCGGAGATCATTTCATTGGGAGTTGTGCGACTACTGCTCAGATTCAAGCAGACCTGTGTCCCCTGAAATACAGAAGTCCGGCTTTTTTGGTCAGTGATGAAATGGGGGGTGCTTGTACACTGGAACAACGACAGTAGTCCACTCAAACACCATTAACTGTACATGGAAACATATTAAATGGACATACAATGTCAAATCACACATGCACACACGCACACACATACCACCACACTTCAGCATCTATTATCTCCCCTTTGTTCAGATTAGAGAAGCTCAGGTCGCACGGGAAGGATTAGGCCTGGTTGGGACTTCGTAATTACTGTGAAAGTGTAACCCAGTGAGTGTGTTTGTGATGGGGTCAAGCATAGGGGGCAGGGATTACATGACCCACAATGTGCTTGTGTCCTGTCGGGTGCTTTGTCAGTTCCTGTGAACCATGGCGCTCCATTAAAAGCTGATTCCTAGCTGAGATGTTGACGTTGATGGTCACAGTAGAGCCGGGATGTTATTGAGCGCGCGTGGAATAAAGACTTTAATATCCATTCACTCGCCCTGCATTGTCTGGGGAACGCGACTAAACACCATATATGTAGGTCATTTTATAGAAACACGCACATTTAAAAGCTTTTTGCCATTTAGAGTCACGCCCTCTCACCCTCTCACCCCCTCACCCCCTCACCCACACAAACACACATCAATTACATTATTTTCAACAGAGGGGACGAGCAGGAAGTGCTGCGCCCGCGGCTTTTTAAGACGATGCTAATAGTGTCACACAGTGCACGTTGGGTAGAGACGCTAATTACAAACAGTGCTAAGTGAAAGCCCATTCAAGCCACAGCTTATTGACTGTCCCGGTAGCTGCCTTGAAACGAGGTATAAGTTCCAGTCGAGTGACTCCAGTCACTTACGCCCAACTGTCGCATTGTGAGAGAGAACCCATCGACAAGTTCACTGATTTCCCTCAAACACTGACCGACCTCAAAAAGCTGAGCTTAATCCACCGCGGCGATGTGGCGTTGAGTGAGATCACACGTGGCAGATAAAGTTGATGTTTCACATCTAGGAGACTTTCAGAACCTCTCCTGCCAGCTTCATGGTCCAATTTCCAAATGAAGTGAGCCCATGTGAGACATTATTTTGTTGTTGTGAACACATGTGAACCAGACAATGCTCTGCTGCATTCATCACATATGAAAGACCCAAATTTTAAAATTGCTTAAAAAAAGGTGACGGTGGATCCTTCTGCCGCGACTACCATGCTCACTTGTGCCACTCACTTGTGTGAGGTGTGCACCACCACCTTTCTGCTGTTCTCGATAATCCCTGTGGTGACTGCAGAGTTCATTCAGCTCAGTGGAGCGTGCGGGGGAAGAGCGGCTGTGGTTTCCTGCCCAGGAAAAAGCTGAGCTATTTAACTCCCTCCAACCAGTCGCCTGAACAGTCGTTCACAATGTCCTGCAGCGAGCAGCTTGTATCTTTACATGAGAAGAAGAAAAAAAGGTCTTCTACAGACTGTTTCAGGTCGTCAGCAGCTTGGACGGTGTATGTTTTCTGTTTGACCTCTGATGTGAACCAAGGAACCACAACTCCGGTCCACTTGTATGAAGTGTTCTTGAGACTATTAGGTCTTAATCCAACCTAACACACCAGTATTACATTACCATTCAGATATACTGGCCATGTACATGCACGCTGGTGTAGGCAGGAAGTAGATCTTCTCTTATAGTTTCAGAAAATACTATGAAAAGTGGGGATTACTTTGGTTTAACTGATGTCAAAGTATAGCTGAAAGTGAGCGTGAACAGCCATTTTTGGCTGTTGAGACGAAGAGCCAGTCAGGAAGTGAATATCATGACTTTCACATTGTTCCCACATCAAATGTTCCCACTTTAGCGCTTAAAGATACAGAGTAGTGTCAGTGGCAGGGGTTTCCATAGCGCACGCAATGACTTTTTTAAAGGGAAACGCAGTAATGAGGACGTAGCCCCAGTATGACAAGGTGCTGCGTGTCAAAATGCTCCAGGTACAGTAAAGAGAGTGCTGAGAGTTTAAAGCTGTTAAATTCACAGAAGTTTTGAGCAGCCTTTGTACTGAAGTTGTTAGCATGCCTTCGCTACGCTGACTATCACTATTCAGATGTGACACAATGCAACATAAATGCCACAGTCACTTTGTCATTTGTGTACGCCGTAGTTGTGATATCTACAAAATAAGCTCTATATAATCTATTAAAATTAACATCGCAGTGAAGAGTCATTGGCACTCGTCGAGGCGGAGCTCTATCATAAAAAAGTCAGTGAATATAAATTAGCAGCGTGGCATTTATCAGGGTTGTCTCTGGGTGTGTGTGCATCGATTCTTTAATGACATAATAGTCTGACTGAACATTCAGTGCTTTAGAAATAATGAGCCAATTCTCTCCCCTTCTCCCTCTGCTCATCAGCGGCGTCAAATATGTGAAGCCCTCGTTTTTAACATCCCGCTATATTACTTTTTTAAGTGATACTTAAGGTCATTTACAAAAGTTGTAATGCAGTTTTCAAAACAGGCAAAAACACACGCGTGTGTTTCTGGATAAGTGAGGAGGCAGAGAGCGTTTCTCTGTGGTGCATTCACTGATCAGTGCAGCTCAGTCAGGTAAAATACCTTAAGGTTGAAAAGCAACGGTGCAAAACAAATGGGGCCTCTACAGCTTTTTGATATTCCATTGTGTTTTTCACAGTGAAGGTGTTTTTTCTTTGTCCACTGTGATGCACCAGAATTAATTAGTAAAGCAGTTGTTTTTTTGTTTTTTTGCACAACGCTTCATATTCCCTAAGAATATAACACAGCAGAGAGAGCCGAGACAAAGAGGAAGCTGCCCTTTAAAATGTTTATCTTAAAAGTAGGAGTAAAAATATTGTGTGCAAGAGTGGAGGATGCATTTTTCTTCACTGCAAAATGATCTTTTGCCAGTTTGTCATGAAAGAAAAGGAAGTTGAGAGAAAAATGTGTTGAGTAACAATACCTTTTTTATTCAGTTTACGACCAAGGCAATCTTTAGTGGATTCTTAAAATGAAAAAAAACTCCTGCACTCCTTTTGCAAAGAAAACATATACAGTTCATCGTCAGCAGATGATGCGAGTGTATTTACAGTTTTACCTTCAGTGTCTGGCAAAATAAATCATGTCTCTCTGAGACTGCGATGCTGCGTCTTAGGGTTCAAGTGAAACTGAAGGAGTTATTATTCTTTTTATTCTTATTTTTCCTCGAAATAAATCGTTATAAGAGTTAAAATAATAGTTTTTACCCCAAAACTCAAGGATTTCTGCGACCGTGTCAGACCTGGTCAAAAATTCACGTCTGATAGTGGTTTGGGGGAATGTGCGTAAAAAAGTTGGAAGTGGGAGGGGCTTACGGAAATGAAAATCAGGTGACTATTGACTATACATGAGCGAAAGTTGGTACACATGTTAATCACATCAGGGCAGTCCAAAAAGTCAATGACGACTTTGCCGTAAGTCCTACAGGAAGGCCGCCATTTTGGGTTTGCAAGGCCATTTTTATAATATATAATGCGATGTGGTTGCCTGGCGCCCCTCCAGTAGATGGCGCACTAGGCAACCGCCTATATGGCTCTGCACACATTTCTACAGCGAAAGTACATTTCTGCTTTGCGTCTTTGCCAAAATAGTATTGAGTATTGAATAGTATTTTTCTCCTGGACTCACTAAGATGTTTATTTCATTTGAAAGCCCTTTGTTCTCTCACTAAACACCATGGGAACCGCGCTACTCGCACTAATGTGGACGCGCGAGAGTTGCAGTGCTTTAGCTTTAGGACATTTGCCCTGCCCTCCTCGGCCTGGTGTATAAAACATTGTGTTTCTTTTTTAACAAAGGAGCAGATGTGTTGATTGTTGTTGTTGTTGACTTGATGATGTGTTTTTTTTTGGGATGATGAAGCATCACAGAGCAGGGAAGTCTTGATCACAGCAGGAGTGTTGAGGACATAGTCTGGGTGCTCTGAGATTGGCCCGCGGACCACACACTGTCGGGCCTTCATTCTCCAAGAGCACCGCTCGTGTGTGTGTGTGTGTTTGTGCGTTGTGTCTGGACTGATGTGTTAGTATTATTGATCTCTGCTTTGTAGCAAAAGGACGGTAAAGCCTGTCTGGGTGGGTGATGAGCTGTCAACCTGAACGCAGCTTGCTGAATAGCTGATGCAGTCCTAAGAAAACACCGGCTGCAGAGAAAGCAGTGCTGCTTTTCTTCAGCCTCCGCTCATTTTAAATCAGAATTCAATTCAACTGAAGTTACAAAACGCTCCGTACACGGCTGCTGTTCCTCATTGAATGGCAGTCAAGTGTTTGTCATGGCTAGATGTTGGCTGATTTCAAGTGTATACCACAGTTTGAAATGGTCACTCTCATAAGCACTTACACTTTCCATTATACCACTCTGGTAGGATGCACAGTTTCTTTTTTCTGATTTGTCACAGATGGATCCGGAATCTCTCAGGATGTGTCCTTCTAAGCTTTCTTGAACACTTGCAACCATCTATGAGATTATTAACTAGTCAACAGCAGCTAGGTTTCCCACACACACACACACACACACACACACACACTTCAGAGTGGAGAAGAATAAAAATATTCACCATTTTACGTCCGTTGAAAACCACTCGCTGGCTCTTTTGTGTTTTGTGTTCCTATGCTAATGTCCCTTCACTATCTGCCACTCATCCCATGAAGGTCAAGGATTCATGACATTGGTCAAGAGGCATGGTACAACATGGACAAGGTCGCCAGCCTCATACGTCTATACAATATGTCAGATGCGTTGTCCAATCCTCCTCCTCCTCTTCCTCCTCCTCTTCCTGTCTTAACTCTACCAATAAGCCTGCACACAAAAGCCATCATGAGCAATCATTAAAAGGAAACAACCATGTAATGACTGTAAGTCCATGTGAGAGCGAGAGAGACCGTCAATATCAGTCAGTGTTGCCTTGAATAAATCAGTAAACAGCATGTACCATCTCCATTTTAATTTGCCCAGGCAGCAGTGGCCCACTTCTAATAGGGCTCTAATATGAAGTAATGTGCCCGTTGGCAGCCATTCTGGAGGTCATTGTTTCATAAGCAATTATAAATTTCAACAGCTTACGGCATTTCAGCGTTTGACTTTGCCGTCGAGGCAGCAAAGTCAACCGTGCAAACTTTTATTTACAGCTATTGCAAATAAATGCACAGTTAAGTGATTGGAGTGTCACTAAAGCTGTTTGTGTTCGGATAATGGCGCCGTTTTACCTTGTTAGTCCTATCGACGCGTCTAATTGCACACCGCGATGGGGAAAAAAGGTCAAATTTGAGACGAGTGAACATCTATTTTGCTGAAAAAAAGTGTTCTGAAAATGGTAATTTTGCTGTATTTTTAGCTTGGCTGCATGATGAAGACCAAAACATCTCCAAGCCAGGTGTGAAAGTATCTGGATATGTCAAGTTGGCGTGAAATAAATCCGGTGACTATAGCGACGTTCTCACTCTCTGCACTTGTTTGCGACATCATGTCATGACTCATAAGAGTTTGGTCAGCGCTGTCTTCATGCAGCCGTTCATTATCTGCTGATTGTCCTTCCTGAGGAAGATGGAGCCACTCACAGCTGACATGAGGCGAGCGGTACGTCAGGTTGCCGGTCCATCATACAAACTTAAAGTCAATAAAAAGGCTCTAAATTAACCTTACGTCAAGCTGCACGTCTGTGAATTGTGGGAGGGAGCTGGAGTTAAAACCACCTGAGAGGGTGGAGCAGGGGCAAGAAGCTGAGGGTGTGAGGTTTTGACACCATAGCCAAACCCTAAAGGTCCAATTTGAGGTGGAATTATTTTCATTTGGTAGCAATTAAAGAACAAACTAAACATCTTTTGGATTTTGGTGTTAACTGAAGGCTACATGGTATGAGGTGCAACTCCACCAGCAACATTTTACACACTGTCCCTTTAAAGCTCAGTCCTGCTTTATCCTCTGTTTCACTCTAAATAGGGCAATCATTTACATAATCAGCATCATGCTGCAGTGAAGTAACTCAGACGTCGAAAGAAAGTAAACCAATTCAACCTGAAAGCGCTTTGTAAGATATACAGATATCATGTGGTACTGTTCGCTCACCTTTTGTGTACTCGCATACAAAAACGTTTTTTAACGGCTTGGCTACCTCATAGAGTGACTGGAGCCTTTATTTAGCTCCAGTGCAAAGTGATAGCAGGTCTGTGTTGCCCCTGGGTCGCCCCAGCTGGGTGTGCTCCATATTCTTGTTGGAACAAAACAAAACTAAACAAAACTCTCAGCGTAAATGTTTTCCGAGGAAAGATTTTCCTAAAGTGTGTCGTTATCCCAGTTTGAAAGATTATCTTGCCCTTGTCTATGACAGCGGGCGTCCGCGTGATTGTCGCGCCGACACTGTGATCTGAGTCAGAAACGTCTCGGCGAGGGTTGGACTGATACGATGACTGATTTGTCCTGTTATTTTAACCATTACCATCAAACTTTAGAGGGAACTTTCAAAGAATTGAAAGTATTATGACACTCACGTTACGCGACACGCGGTCCACGATATCAATAATATCACGATACCGCGACTCTTTCAAGACAATCATAGTCTAATGGCCCTTTTCCACCATGGTCCCAGCTCGCCTTGTCTCGTCTCGTCAAGGCACGGCACGGCACGGTTGTGGTTGGTTTTCCACTACAAAAATAGTACCTACGCAACGTGGGCGGAGCCATCACTGCACGGCTGCATGACACTTCATTTTACACGCGACACACAAACGAGTGACTAGTTACTTGTAAAGCAGTTGTTTTCAGTGTAAATGAATCATTAGAATCAGTTCATTAAAACTATTTCTTCAGTACTTTGTCCATGACCGGAGCACAGACTCCAACAGTCTAACAGTCTTGTCACTAAATACACCAGACTCCACTGTTAAATATTAGGATTTTAGACATTTCCCTGGTAATTGTTGGAGATTAAGCCACGTTTTTAAGGATTGTGAAGTCTTTTTAACTGATCTACAGTTCGGCATTGTTCGGCTTGATTCTTGTCTCGGGCGTCTCTTCCTGTGACGACACTCTGTGGCCGGCACTCTGGCCACACCACGCATAGTATCGACTCAGCTGGCTTGGAACCTCGTCATAACAGGTACTAAAAAAAAGTACCTGGTACTATGCTAGTGGAAACACAAACTTCACCGTGCCGTGCTGAGGCGATAACTCGCCTTAACTGACGAAAACAAAACATCTGTGTAAAGTTAAAAGTGCATAATTTCTCTATTTATTGACAACATAGAGAACAAACTGCATAAAGTCAACGTGTTGAATGTGGACAGGGCATCTCTTAACATAGCTTTCACCGCTGTAAACTCCCTCTTCTTCTTCTTCCGCCCAAGTTTCCCCTCATTCATTTGAGCAGCGCCACTGTGAGGAGACATGAAGTAGTAACGCTCCACCTTCCACTACTCAGTGTAGCCATATACTGGGTTCCAGTCCCTGAATACTGACTGACAGGCTGAGTGAGTGACTGACTGGACGGACTGTAAACTTGATTGGGGAAGTCACGGATGCTCCGACAGTTACCAGATAACCGAACAACTGGAATGATGGAGCAGCTAAATTGACATTGTGTCTCTGTGTCTCCCCCATGTTGTGGAATGCATTAAAGAGAGTGATTCATGACGGTGTCAGGTAGATCACAAAAAAGAAAGAAAAGAAAAGTTGCCAAAAAAGTTCGCTCCTTTTTAAAAACTCGCAGTCAAGTGTCTAAAGTCAAGGTGCAGCTCCTGCACCTCGATGGTTTATTCATAATGAGACTTCACACCGCCAACTACCAGTGACCGCACTATGTGACGGCTCTGTGTGTGTGTGTGTGTGTGTGTGTGTGAGAGAGAGAGAGAGAGAGAGAGAGACATTGACAGACAGTGAGAGAGTGCCTGAGTTGAAACTGGACAGGCATAGTGTGGCTGCCTTCAGATGGCTGGTGGATTCTGATGGAAAGGGGTGGCTGGGTTGTCACATGTGCACACATACGCTCTCTCACACACACACACACACACACACACATATATATTCACATACATGCACACACACACGCGCGCGGGCTGCTCGGTGGCTGACATTCTCCTTTTTTCACCTCTAATTGGTCCTCTGGGAGTTGTCAGAGGTCTCAGTGGCTGTCTGCAAGGTGGCAACACATGCACACAAAAACACACACACACACACACAAACACAGCCCCGGCATCAGGAGAAGGAGGTGACAGAGGAGGAGGAGAGGCGCCGTGATAGTCACCTGAAGGTCACGGACATTTGTCACTGTTTGTGAAGACGAAGGAGGGAAGATTAGAGCGGAAGCACCACGTCCGCTGTTTTTAAACTCTGGTACAGCAGCCGCACCGCGGTTATGGCCACATCAACTCATACATGCTGCCGATTTATAATCCCGTTAAGCTGAAAAGGCCGCGGCTCTGGCTGTATTGTGTTGACTGCAGCCCGTGGAGCTTTGCATAAGACGTGTGAAAGCCGTGTGGTGGCTGCGATTCGGTGACTCGCTTTTCTAATTGTGAAGCTTGTGAGTGTGAGTGTAATTGAATAAGATGGAGACAGAGTCACCATTTTTGACTTTTTAAGTTTATTAAAGACTAAAGGCAATGATAAAGTCTCTCTCTCATCATACCTGAGTCACGTTGAGACTTTGCCTCGCGTTAGCGGTGTGGTTTTACGAGTGATAAACGTGTTCTTTGTTATCATAAGTGAGCGGGGGAATCTGTTTCCCTGGAGACTTTTTCCTGTCTGACTTTTATTTCTTGGGTTCTTCTGGTGCCAACTTGAAACGGTGCCACGGTGCTCAGATGGTGCCTGAAGTGTTTTTAAAAAAGTAAAAACAATATCAGTGAATACTGTTCTTTTTTTTCTTTTCTGTTTTTTAAAAAAAAGACAACATCAGAACATGACAACATATTCAATGTACGTATATTATGTAGGAAAATTAACTCTATAGTTTGTGTCAGATTTGTTTACATTATGTGGGAAAAAGGCACCGAAATGAGACAATGAAATTAGAGCTTTGTAGGAATATTGGAGGTGGGTTTTGGAGCCCGACCGTACTATTAACTAGGATTTTTTGTTTGTTAACACCTTCATATGATGACACTCAGCAAGCGAAATTCATAACTCTCTGAAACACTACTTCTTGCATTTTGTGGAATACTTTTTGTCTTTTTTACAACGTTATTGTTGTTTTAGCCCCGGTTCACTGACAGTTATTCCCACCAAAGAAGCCAAAAAACTTGAAAATACTCAAAGTTATCCGGCTTTCTGTAATTTTTTGTAAACATTGTTAAAAGTTTCAAGCTTCCCATGAAAAAGGGACAGGGACGTCAGATATTCCACGCCACGTCAAGGAAAATGTAACGCGAGATGTGAGCTAAGCACGATTACGCGGAATTTCATTGGAAAACAAACAGGGACAGCTCGGAAGGCTTGAACCGGTGAATTTTTATCACATTCAGGGAAGTTACCGGGGAGAAAAAAGGGCATCTTTAAGGCTTCCTGCCTAAAAGTAGGGTGTATAAGTTCTTATTATTTTCAGTAAGCTAAAAGCTAAAAGCCTAGCTAAACTACAAAGCCTAGCTAAAAGCCTGGTGTCGTCGTAGAACAGTGGACGTTTGGTGTCACTCCTTGTTTGTGAAAGTTCTCCTGAAGCAAGACAGCAAATCTTAGCTTTAACCACATCATTATGTGTTTTGTAAATAATATAAAAAAGTGAGGAATTAAATGTGGTTTTATGGCGTCTCTTATTTAGAGTCACTGCATTACTGTAGGACTTCCTTGATTAGACTCACTGGTACAGTATGTTAAAATGATGTTAAAACACTGATGTTCATTCATTTATACATATTTTTGATTATTACCCTATCACTAAATGAATCATCAACTATGTTGATAATCCAATAATATGTAATTAGGAGTTTTCTGATTTTTCAGAGTGTTTTGTTATTTCTTTGCTCCACGTAACAAAACATTTTCTGACATTTTACGGACCTAACATGTACTTAAGTCCAAAAAAAATTCAACAGATTATGAAAATAATCATTATTTGTCGCCATAGTTAATACTCTCTCCCTCCAAACCATGACTTCTGATCAGTTTAACAAAAATGACATTGATGCATTGTCTTTTTTTATATATAAATGAACCCAATATTCATTTCTATTAAACTCGTTCTTGCTCATATCCAACAGAGAGAACCTAAACCCTGCTGTATTATCCCCATGCTTTTGTTTATGCTGCGTTTGTGCAGTTAAGCCATTTGAGCAGATGGGGCTCAGGATCAACTCCCGATAGATTTAAAACAACTGCCAAGTGGCTTCTATAGATATTTGTCCAGTATTATTATTATTATTATTGTTATTTGGAAGGTTTCCAGTGACTGGCGTGATCATCGTGCACAATTAGACGTCTGGGAAATGACACGGGCTGCGGATGTTTCGATTTTTTTTAAGCCCATTAAACTGCACTTTTGTTAATGAGCGTTTCACGTTGTATGTGAGTATTTAGGTTCGAGACACATCTGTGTTTAATGTGTCACCTAAAAAGGTGACTGTGACGGCGCGATCGGTTGCTTTAGTCACAGTTTGATTGTTCATTATTCTCAGTGATTTGGAATCCTCGAATGCCTGGAAAGGTAGGGACGTCTGATTTTTCTCTGGGGTAAAAATACCAAGCGTACATCAAGGCTTTCATTTCACATGATGCAGATGCATGTGTCTGCTGAAAAAAACAAAAACACATAAAGTTATAGCTGGCTGTTTGTGTCACTGGTGTGAGTCACACTGATGATGCTCTTAAACAAAGCAGACACAGCTGTGAGGAGATTTGTGGGCTTTTATTTTTTTGGGGGGGAGGGGGGCGGGGCGCGTCATCACATCACAAACACTGGGACAACCAGGCGATCTGTGGTGGCAGAAAAAACCCAGAGACTCCAGCCTCTCTCTCCTCTCTCACGCAGCAGCACTGTAATGGAAGCAATGAGGCCCGTTAAAGACAGAGTTAAGGCGTCCAGCCAGAATCAATTACTCTCCTGTGTGTTTTTCATCTGATTCAATTAAAGCCTTTCCATAAAGCACCGACTTAATGGGTCTAATGCAAGGTGGAGACAAGGAAGGACACAGGCCAGGGCAAAGAATGACTGTCAGTTCTGTGTGATTCATGACCTGGCTTTACTTAAGCAGCCAGTGTATGAAGTACTGAGCAATGATTTGTTATGGCATCCCTTTGATTTACCGGAATAATGTTTGGGTTTTTGTAGGAACATGCGTGTAGGACCGTGCACTGGTGACCACACAGTCAGTGTTGTGACGTCTGCTGCATGTGAGGGCTGCACCCTAGTGCTGGAAATGTGAACTGATGGGGGAGTGGATTATTCCTCAAATTGAAGTTCTGCAAAGCCGATAGATTTATTCAGTCCATTAATCAACACGTTTGCTCTCCTCACAGAAGCACGTCCTCACTTTGTATGTCCATATATATATATATATTTACATACAGTATATATATATATATATATATGTACTTCCACAGAATCAAACAGGTTGTATGGAAAGCGGCGTAGACCACGTTTTGTGTGTGCTTTTTGCTTGTTATAGCGAAGACACTGGCCGAGCTTTTGTGTGGGAAGATAAAAACACATTTCCTTTCAGGGTTGTAATTGCTGTGTAAGAGCTTCTTCTATATCCTTCAACATGAAAGTGTATGGATTTATTGATGCGGCACTGTTTTAAGTGCACAAAGCCCTTTTTCTTTTTTTTTTTTCTACGTTGCATCCATTAAGACGGTGGTCAGTCTTTATCTTTAGGAAGAACATTTGTGAGCCTGAACTGACGCACGCAGGAACACACTCTGTGTGTTAATAACTCTTATAGGTAAAGTGGACAAAATAGTGGGCTCCAATTTGGACTGAAGCAAAAAACATTAATGATTCATACATCGATTCATGTACTGTATATGCTTTTCCTAAATGAGCCTAATAAGCGTCTAAAAGCATGAAAAAGACGAGTTCACATCCTCGCTCAGTGCTTCCTGCGTGACTGCAAACACTGTCACTGAGTTAAAATACAACTGAACGCTTAAATACACCAGGCTCTTCTGTTAAATGTTGAGATTTCGGGGCAGCAAGCGCAGTGCATTCTGGGAGTTGTTGTCGTTCATCTACAGGAGCCAAAGATACATTTTTCTGCCTTTCTCAGCCAAGAAGGCACTTGCTTCAAATATTATTTCCCATTTCTACTACAGAGATGACCCAGTTTTAATAGAGATTCCTTTAAGTCTTTTTAACTGATCTACAGTTCGCCGTTGTTCACTTTGACTCGCGCTCACGACTCTTTACTCTGGGTAAATGAATCGATTTGAGAGTTTTCTCACGATTAAAACAAGATTTCTGATCGTTTCAACTTCTTAAATGTGAATATTTTCTGGTTTCTTTGGTGAAAATGCTCGGCAGATTAATCGATCATGAAGTTAGTTGCAGCTCTAGCCAATGAAGTCAGATGACAGATGCGTCGTTCGGGCTCTCCAGTCGAGGGGACATGTTGAAAAGTTGCTGTAACACTTACATCAGCCGGTGTCAGGAAGGGTGATGAAGCGCTTTCACCCTGTTGTTTTCTTTCCTGTAGAGTTTTGTATTCACCACAAGCTGATTTGCATACATTTGCATATCAATAAGTTGGAGAAAAAAAAAATCCACACTTCCATATAAAGCAAACCCATTTACACTGCCTGGACCTCATCTCTGTTCCTCTCTCTCTCGCCTCTTTTTACAGAATCTTTCTTCCATCAGCCACAACCAGGAGGACTATGACCGGTAGATCTGTCTGCCAAGTCGAGGTGATCCAGCGTTAGTGACCTGCAGCTTCCTCGCTCCCTACGGGAAAAATGAGAACTATCTTACTGGGCTTCACGTGGCTTTGTCTCGGCCTGTCCCTGGATGCTTTGTCTTTGATTGGATGGAGGACGAAGGCAGTGGATGGAGAGCGAAGTCTGGCGGCGGTCAGAGGGGAGAAGCTGCTCAGGAGAGTGAGACGCGGCTGGATGTGGAACCAGTTTTTCCTGCAGGAAGAGTACACGGGCAGCGACTATCAGTACATTGGCAAGGTGAGTAGCTGCAGTGTGGTTGTCCTCGTGTCGTAAGATGACATTCCCTCCATGAGTTGGAGAGACACTCATTAGACATGCATGTTCTTATTTCCTAATTTTCCTAATTTAATACATTTGGATTCATTCGAGTTTGAGTTTATGCTGAGGTTAATCGCCCTAAACACTCTGCGAATGACGTCTGTGTCTGAACTACCACTGCTGATAATGGCAGAAACATTTAAAACCACTTGCTGATATGCTGTATCTCTCAGTTTGATTACTGATTACTTATAATTTATTTTCAAAACAATTTTTATTTTGAAATGATGTGAAATATCATCATAAATATTATTATTTCAATGTCTTTTTCCTTTTTTTCACATGACCTTACTGACCAAACTAGACACTCAGTGACCCCTGCTTTATATTCATGTATTTTAGGATTGGTTAAATTGAAATTGACCCCGCTTCCTGCTTGTTTCCACTGTATTCCACATTAACATGATTTTAAAATTCAAAAGGAGGAAGAAGAGGCTCTGGTTTTCTTATGTGTGTGTGTGTGTGTGTGTGTTTTTCCATAAGCACTAAGCGTGACAATGGATGCACCTTATAATCATGGTTTATTAAGTTAGTGGAGCACAAATGTACCAGTTCATGCGGCGCCAGCATCTGTGGGCTGTGCACGTGTGACCACAGAGTCACAATATATGAGAAGAGGAATATAAAAAATTCACAAGCCTCCATACAGGCCACACGGTCGTCCTACCTCGACACTTTACTGAGACTCAAACATATGAAACATGCCTTCCCTTGTTATGTTTAGTTATTAATAGATATGTACGCTCTCTCTAGGAAAGTACATTTTGCACATACTTATATGCAATATGCATATATGCAAAGCCCATAACAGACTGGAGCTGCTACTTGCTGACCACAACAGTATTTCAGTGATACTGAAGTTGTGCTTAAACAATGGAATTCTTCAGTGGAGTGCGAGCCTTAAAAAAGTCGTCCTCACTGCTGCTCGCTTCCTTTGATGTATTTAATGAATTGCAGTATTTCAGTATTTCTTCTGCTTTGCAGATTCTAAATGTGAGCGTTCCGCGGCGCGGTTTTCTACGCGACGCAAACTAGTGACTTGTAAAGCAGTAGTTTTGGGTGTAACTGAATCATTAGAATCAGTTGATTTTAAAAGTTTCGTTCACAGAATCGTTTAGTACTTCCTGCATGACCGGAGCACAGTCACCAAACCGAAATACCGCTGAACGTGGTCGTGATTCAGCTCACGATTGATCGTGAGCTATATTGAGATTTTGGACACCTCCCAGGGTTCGTACAGCTTAAACCAAGTTAAATTCAATACTTCCTAAGACTTTTTAAATGCCACTTGGAGTGAAATGTAAGACCAATTTTACAATGAACAGAAAAAACAAAGCCGTCCAAAACACGGACAGTTCAGGGACAACTTTGCCCAAATGTTTATTTCAACATAAAATGCAACTTTTTGCTTTTTTGCTTTCTTCCTGGTTCTGCTGTCCTAATCTGTGTGATGTTACTGCAATTTGATGAATGATTCTTTTCAAATAACTGTTATGTTATAACTGCAATTATTTTGAGATTTTCACATCCCAAAAAATAACCATAAAAGCCGACTCAAGACTTAAGAAAGAGTTATTTAAGACATTTTTATACCAATTAAGGCCTTGTTTTTTTAGATTTATCAGTTTGATGCCTTTAAGACTTTTTAAGGATCCGCAGGAACCCTGAATTCCATTGCTAAATCTTGGGAGATTAACGCATGTTTTTCTGGATTTTTTAAGTCTTTTTCTACAGTTCGGTATTGTTTGGTTTGATTCTTGTGTCGTGATGTCGTCGCGCTCGTGACTCTTCCAGTGATGACACTCTCTGACCAATCAGTGGCTTGGAACTTCATTAGAGCAGGTACCAAAAACTATCCCTAATAGAAAAGCAAAAAAAAATGAGTAGAGTCGAGCATTGCCACGCCATGCTACAAGAAATGCTGGTGGAGCAACACCTTAACAGTGTCATTAATGCCTGTTGTCGTGAAACAGTGAATGAGTGAACTGATGAACTGATGAACACAGGCTACGCTGCACAAACTGCATGAAAAGTGCAAGAAAGGAATAAAACTCATTTTTAAAACAGCACAGTTGTGCTCACTGTGATCCTCGGGGCAGAGAAAGGTTTCATCCATTCATTCGTAAGTAAGGCCCTCAGTGTTGCCGCACATAAAACATGCCCTTTGATGATGTACTATTGGACTTCTAATGAGGTGTATAATGTGCAATTATACCTTGCGCTGAGTAACCAGGGCTATGTATGGATTTTTTCCATCTCCCATGCTGCTCTGTTTAATATCTAGAAGAGATTCTAGGGCCCATTAGTGAGAGTTAGAACATCGTGATGATTGTTGATACTGTTTGATCAGTATCCAGATGCCGGGAGGTGCTGTGTGTGTGTGTGTGTTGCTCTGTATGAAGCCTGCTCTCTGACAGCATGAAAAAAACCACAAGGTGTGCTTTGGAGTTTGCCGTGGTTGAGGTGAACACGGAGAGAAGCGCGAGCGACAGAGTCAGCAGACGCTCCCTGCTGCTTGCTGGGTTGATGCCTTGGTCGGTGCTTCAGATAATGCTCTTATAACAACAGAGGGAGCTGATATCAAGTAGGGACGGGCGTTCCATGCAAAGACACCACTCGAAAGTCGCATCTCAATTAGTCGAATAATCATTAGTGGTTCATTTCAATATGTGCCTGCATAAGCAGGGCTCAATTTCACTGCCAAACTATAAAAATGTCATATCTTAATACATAAATCACATTTTTAAATTCCAAATGACCCATTTCTTGCCTCAAATTTTGTTGAAACTACTTCATGTGACCAGTTTTTACTTGAATTGTGTGTTTTTTTCTCCATCGACAATATATATCACATAGACTGCCTTTAGTCCTGCCTCCGAGATCCGCCTCCATCTTCATCAAGAACAGAGAAACCCCAACAGTTCACACAAGCACTAGAGGCATCAGTGGAGAGAAAAAAAACTCCCTTTCAATAGAAGAAGCAATCTCTGACAGAACCAAATTCAAAGATGTGTGGCCATCTGCCTAGACAGGTTGGGGTGAAAGGAAAGAGGAGAGGTGGGGAACAGAGGGGGAATCTGATCTGAATGCTGAATGTAATACAGTGGTTTCTATGGAAAGCTGGGAAATTGCCATAGTTGCGCGTGCTAATCGACTAAATGACTGCTGATAACCATGACCCGTCCTTTATATCGAGCATAGTGTTAAGGTAAAATGGTAATATCTCCTTTTCATTTCTGAAACCATTTAAAAGTGGCAAAGGCCTCTCGTAATTACAGCTGACTAAAACATGCATGATCATGAGTGTGCAAATGCACCCTGATGTGACATCAACGTTTGCATCACGTTACTCATTAGTCCAGACGGCTACCATCGCAGAAACGCCAGCTCTGGTCTCTTCTCACTCCGTATCTGAGGTCTTTTGTACGTTAACGAGCAAGCTTCCTTCAGCTCGGGCACTTTCAAAAACGACTTTCTAGCCACGAGCGCTGGGCTCGTTACTCGCTGCCGCGTCTCTCTCTGTGTTTCGAGTGAAGCCACTTAACTCACAAGTGTGACATAGGGAGTCGTGTCCGGGACATCGTGCACCCAGTTTGCACAAAACGTAGGCTCTTTCTCAGGGTGTGAATGTGGCGGGAGCGTTCTGATGGGCTTGTCTCTATGAACACGGTAACCATGGCAATATTTACAGCACGGAGTGCAGCTGGTCCGACCATCTGCGACCGAAAATGTTGTTTTTCTGCACAAAGTGGAGCGTTTACGTTAATGTTCTGTACAAACGTTCATGAACAGCAATGTCTCACCTGCCCTGGACCAGCTTTTGTACCATATTCAGGAGCTATTTACACACACTTTAAATAGGTCACCTTAGTCTCCTGAATGTTAAATATTACGCCTTTAAGAATGATTGAGGATGTAGTTTTTAATTAATGGATAACATTAGAGCGCTTACATCACTACGTTGCGCTCCCTCACTTGTTATTTGCACTCCCTGATTTGTTCTTTGCGCTCCCTCATTTGTTCTTTGCGCTCCCTAACTTGTTCTTTGCGCTCCCTGATTTTTTCTTTGCGCTCCCTGATTTGTTCTTTGCACTCCCTCACTTGTTCTTTGCGCTCCCTCACTTGTTCTTTGCGCTCCCTGATTTGTTCTTTGTGCTCCCTCACCTGTTCTTTGTGCTCCCTCACTTGTTCTTTGCACTCCCTGATTTGTTCTTTGCGCTCCCTCACTTGTTGCTTTTACTCCCTCATTTGTTCTTTGCGCTCCCTCACTTGTTCGTTGTGCTCCCTCACTTGTTCTTTGCTCCCTGTGTTCAGTTCCACAGCGGCACAACTGTTTTTAGCTGCACTCTGATTGACGTGATCCCAATCAGACAAAAAAAAATCCAACGGCACATGTTTGATATTAGTTTTTGAACAGACTAACATCCACATCCAGCTTGTTGTTGTTTGGGAGTCAAACTCTCAGAGGATTCTGAACAAAAAGAAGAAAAAACTTAATAAGTCACTCTTTGCCTGTGTGATGTGGTGCATTTATTTGCCGCCACTGATTGATTAGCTTGTTCTGCTCCAGTTAATTACTTGGGGGGTTAGAAAAGAAACCTCAGTAACATTCATTACTGTTTGCTTACTGACTGCCTTCTTCAACTTAGACCCTCTGTACTTACCTTAATTGAGCATGGACAGTTTCCCAGTGCAGTAGGGGACTGACCTTTAAATCGTGCTCACACTTTGACTGCAGGTGAAACAAAGTAGGAACTGCTCTTTAACAGTTGGTTGCCGAACTAATTAGATGTCACACACTCCGTCATGAGAAAAACACACTTGTAAAAAAAAAAAAAAAAAAAACTCAGATCATGCAAAGCTGTGCTTTTATTTTTCGTGTTGTTCACAGACGGCGGTAATGAGCATTCCTGAACACGGTTTTACAGAGTAAGTTTTTTGATTAAAAAACAGTGAGATTCAAAGTTTTTCAGCTTTAGTTTTTTGGGTTTTTTTACACCACAGTTAATGGGTAGTGCTAATGCAGGAGTTTAATTGCAGGTAAACCCACAAAAAAAATGTGGTTAACCCTTTTCCATTACTGGTCTTTTTGCCTCTGAAAATGCACCAGCAACCAACGTTTTAGAAAACATGTAAATCCACAACCTTCAACTGAACCATTTTAAAATGCTTCTATGTCATATCTCCATTATTGCCTATCACAGCCACTAAATAGATTCATTTGTTGCAAAGTCATTTGACGCAGGAGTGAATACCAATTGTTTCCCCTTCTTATTGTCGACAAAAGCCAGATATTTGCGAGTGTTAGCATTTTTTTACACAAATGGAAAAGGGCCTAAATTAATCCCCTGATCAGCTTAAGCAAAAAAAAGAATTATATTCTTATTTAATCTCTCTAGCTCTATAAGAAGTTTCTCTAATGGAGAGTACTCGAGATATCACGTTTACCCGTTTCTTTTATGGTCCAATCACAGGGATTTAAATATTTAACAAAAAAAGCATAGCTGTTACTTGTATTCATGTGCACATGCTGCAGCTCTCAGACACAATTATCTTTGTGGTGTTTGGTGCATTTGTCGAATCCTAGAATTACATTTCGACAACTTTTAGCTCATTTATACAAGGGGGCAAATTGCCAAAATGGACACCAAAATTCCAAATGGCCAACTTCCTGTTGAGTTGAGGCCATGGTTACGGTCGACTTATTTTGTCTTTCTTGGTCTATAACATCTTCCCACCAAGTTTCAGGGAAATTCGGTGGAACTCAATGTATGCCGAATTCATAGGGCACTTCCTTAGGGGGCGCTATAGAGCCCTTGAGCAACGCACAGATCTTATGCCAATATCAGAGTTTTTATGCACGTTAACCCCCTGAGAAAGTACCGGAAAGCCACGTCTATAATAATAATAATAATAATTAGAGATGTAACGATATGAAAATTTCATATCACGGTTATCGTGACCAAAATTATCACGGTTATCAATATTATCACGGTATTGTTAGATGTGTTCAACATTTTCCAAAAGTACTGAACACACACACACTGAAATCTTTTAACCAAGTTTTATTTAAAAAAAGATATTTTATATTATATGATTATTATTATTATTATCATTATTATTATTATTATTATTATTATTATTATTATTATTATTATTATTAATAATAATTATCATCTGACTGACTGACACACACACACACACACACAGGTCCTCACTCTGTGTCGGATAATAATTAAGTAGCAGCAGTCGTACACAGCATAAAAATAAAATAAAAAAACACAGAAACAAACACATTTTGGTCTGCTACGGTACCTGTCGTCTGCACACTACTCGCTTTCGCGAGACAAACCATGACGTTTCCCACTATTCCGAAATCCCGTTTTTGTTGACTTACCCGCTGAAAAGTTGTGTGTGGTGGTCACGGAGATGGCTCATCATATTGGAAGTGGCTTCGCGCCGCGAAGTTCGCGGAGATTTTTTTTTTGCATTTTCTGCACAAGGATTTATTGTCTTCAATTATTTTACTCTCAACATCCTTTAAAAATACAAAATATGCCCAGATTTCTGATCTTACGGGGGGTAATCTCTGGAGCGCAGGTGGCTTCAGCCGTGTTGTCGCTGGACAGACAGTGCAAACTGCGCATGCGCGCCCGCTTGAGCGAGTGCCGTTCAGGTGCTGCTGCTTCTCCAGGAAATGAGCAGTATCACTGTGAGTGTTTCGGTAATCAGTTGCGGTAATCAATCACGGTTTTAACGATAATTAAAATTTGAAACGGTATGATAACCGTCGGGAATTTTACCGCGGTTTATCGTCATACCGGTAATCGTTACATCCCTAATAATAATGATAATGATGATAATCTATCAGCGTGTATCTAACTCAAAAGATCCGATACCACAGTATGGCCCACTGCTGCAGGGTTTGTCAGTGAAGTTAGAAATAGCTAAACTCCCAAGCCTAAAAAGGTCGCTGTGAAGTACTGCATGAGTGCGGTGCCACTGTCAGCTTGGATATGACGGTGAAAAGGACCATATGCATGGTGGAGGTGATCGCATAGAGGCAGTGTTCCGGGGACACATCAGCACTCTGGGAAGCCGAGCTCTGCTCGGGGAAAATGTGCTGCGATGAAAAGTCCTCGGGCTTCATCAGCTCATGTTAGGTAAAAGCACGGAGGGAGGTGTTGCAGCCCTGCAGACTGACATATCAAATCAGACTGAACAGTGCTGGAGAGGAAATATGGCAGTGTGTTAGAGGGAAAGGAAATGGAAGCCGAGGGATTGAGGAAAGAAGGGAAGGAAAGGGGGAGGTTTTGTCATGTGGAAAGTACTCAGAGAAGAAGTTGCTGAGTTAAAAACACGAGGAGGTGAGGATGGGAAGAGGCACAGCCACAGCCACAAAAGAGTGAAGAAGATTTGAGGAGGTGAGGTCGTCCCCTGAGGTTCTGTCTGCTGAAAACATGCTAGTCACAGCTCCCTGCTACTGTAAACACTGATCATATCTGATGTTTCAGTCATTAAATAGTAAATGGAATGGGCTCAGTGTGATGTGCTGCATGAGCTGTTTCACTTTCAAAATAGTTAAAAAAATAAATAAATAAAGTAGTTCTGTGAGATGTTGTCAATATTACATTACAGCAGAATAACCTTAACTCAAGGACAAGCTGTGCAGTGGAGAGATAAAACACTAAATCCGCTGTTGATACATACAGGCGTTGTGTATGGACACCTCAGTTTATGAAATAATGTATGATATATATTCTCTTACTTACTTTTTTTCTTTACTGATGTTGTGACTGTCGTTGTTGGATCCAGTCTCAGGCCGAATATTGAATACAAATCACACAAACCTTATCAAAAGACATCACACCCATCAATTTTCTAAAAAAATATGGAAAGACCTTCAGTGACCATTCATTGTCTAAAAAATCAGAAAGAGCCGCCTTTAATTAATCAGACACAAAGTCTTTGGGGCTTTTTTATTGTCGGGATGTTTCCCATTGTCATGCCAACATCCCATTCAGCCAACATGTAAACTCTTATTAGTGGTTGCTAGGAGAAGAGGATGAATTGAACACAAAATGACTATGCATGTTTGTCTGTATTTTATGATAATTCCATTCCATTGTGGCCGTCTCTCTCTGGTGAAGACACTCATTATATCTCAATGTTTGACTGGGAGACACATTTCTTCCTCTTCATGCACCAGAACCAGGGAGATGTGTGAGTGTGACCCGTTTCTTGTGAATTCACGGCGTTGTTTCCTCGTGTGTGTGGTTTAAGTTTTTGTCTTTGAAAAGTAGAAGAGTCTTAAGATGAAATGATTCCCTCAGTCACATTACACAGAATTCTTCTCTGAGTGTTGGAATTGTTTCGCTGAGTCACGCATCTTGTCAACGCCAACCACTGACTTAAGTTTTATTAAAACCATTATTCCCCACCAAAGGAAGCGTTCTAATTATGTTTACTGCGGCACTACAGTGTTTGTATACTTTAGCACTTCAGTCAGACGGCATTTTAATGCTGAACGTTGTTTTTTTTTTGCCTTTGCTGCTACACTCTGTTGTGTAGCAGAGCGGAGCAGAGAGTTGTTGGTGTAAATCAGTATGGACATACCAAAACTAACAAATGAAATGGATACAGCAGTGTTGCCTTGTCCACAAAATGCTGTAACAGTAGCACAAGTGGAGAGAGTATGTGAAGAGACTCCAGTGTAATCCAGAAATGTCCTGTCCTAAAGTTTTATAGAAGCTCCACATGTCAACTGACTCATTTAGTTTACACCAGCGTGTTAGCAGGACTGCTAGCGCTCGAGAAACATGAATTGCTTCATGGCACTATACAGACACATTATTTTAGATGACAGAAAGAAGCAGAGAAAACAGGGGATGCAAGAAAGAGGAAACTGAGAGGAGGACGGATGCCGACCGGCCAGGCTTCTCTGAAACTGCATGTTGCGATGCAAATTTTGTGGAATTTATCGACCTTTTATAAAAGTTAAGGCGTCCTATTATTCAAAGGAACCATGCAAACTTTGATCTCCATTTTGTCATTTTCTTCAGATTCGTCCTGCGCCCCCCCCCCCTTACAGTTCTCGTCGGTCGCATCGTGCTGACGTTTTTGTTGTCGTTTTTCCCCCTGTTTCACCGTCAGTTATTGTCACCAAAGAAGCCAAAAAACTCTAAAATACTCCTATAGTCAGGACACCCTGCTAGCTGAAAGCCTGTGACCGGCATGGACATGGCTCCGTTGAAAACAAAACCACATGGCCAGGAGAGGGGAGTGTCAAATATGTACTCCGAAACTGTAGGGGGAGCTCCGGAGGGCAAAAAAAGGGACCAGTTCCACTTTAGTTTATGCAGACATGGTCAGGATGATCCTCTGAAGTTGTGGGCCCAGGCAGGCTGGTCTGAGTACTTCAGGAAACTGCTGACTCGACTGGGTTCTCAGAATATGCGAAAATATCGTAGTGACGGGGAAGTTCTCTGAGTGAAAATACCTCGTTGATGCCAGAGGTCAGAGGAGAGTGACGAGACCAGCGCGAAGTGTTAGAAAATGAACAGTAACTCCTCATGTGTTGGAACCAAGGTATGCAGAAAGGCAATCTCTGAAACGTGAAGTTTAACGTGCTACAGCAGCAGAAGACTAGGTTTAATAGGTCCCTGTGTACCTAATAAAAGTGCCAGGTGAGGGGGATATGAGTCATCCTTGTCCTGCCTAGACATGGATGCAAACTGCTTGACTTATTGACAGAGGTCTGGACCCGCGAGGCAGCAATTCTGGTGTTGTTGCTTATAAATGTGATGTTGCATTTTTGAAGAGGAACATTTTGTTTCGAAAAAATACAGTCGTGCCTTCAAGGGGGGAAAATAATAAATCTGTTGGGTGCTCTTCACAATTCACAGCAGTCCGAGCCCCGACTCCGGGCGATATCTGACTCAGATTTAGGAAGTCACATCATATCCTGGCTGTTCGGTCTGTTATTTTTGACTTTGCCTTCTCCATAAAGAATATTAAGCAGCGCTTTATTCAAGTGCCAGGTTTTCTAACAGGATTTGGCAGGACGTTCAGGGTGACGGCGACATTCATATAATGTATGTAGAATACGAGCCAAAAAGCTCTGCAGCGACATTTTTCTTTTGCCAACACTGGATGTCAAACAGAAGCCACAGAGTTTGTCATGTTAAATCACTGTGAGCTGCGATTTCGCTATATTTATGTAAAAGCCTTATGCCAAATATTCATCCTCCTCGTAAAGGTCCAGTGACTTTGTCATTTAATTAATCAGTCTGGCATCATTATCTAGTTTCTTTCGGTTGCTATGTTGCCCACTCGTCGACTGGCGTCCCCCTTTCAGTGCACATGTAAACTCTATCAGCCGTTGCTAGGAGCAGTAAATTAAATAAATACAACGACTACGGATGCTCGTCTCTATTTTCATGACTAGCTCTCTTGCTCTGATTGATGACATTATCTTGGGATGGCCTATACGGAGCTCTGGGAAAAACCTCATTACATTTTTCAACCACAGAAGCATTAGTCAGTGAACTGCTCACACAAATGCCCTAATCAGCCGCAGCTCAATGCACATTTAGGCATGTAGAGATGGTCAGAAACCACCTGTTGAGGTTCAAATTCCACCGCATCCGAATCAGAAGAGGGGAAGAAAAGATTGAAGTAACTCTTGAGTGTGTGGCATGGTTGTTGGTGACAGATGGGCTGGTTTGAATATTTCAGAGACTGTCATACACACAAACATCTCGAGGGTTTAGAAAACATGGCGACCATATCCAGTAAAGCAGCAGTTCTCCTGGCCAGAGATGCCGTGTCCATGCCAGAGGTCAGAGGGAGAGCGGAGAGCCAGGTTTCAAATCGCAGAAAGGCAACAACAACTTAAATTACCACTTGTTACAATGGAGACACACATCAGCGTACAGTCACTGACGACCCGAGACAGTCTCGGCGAATTCTCTCGTCGTTTTGATAACAATCAAAGCCTAATAAGACAGCTATGAGTGGCCAATTCCCTTATTCCCTGCTTTGTCATAGAGGAATATGAGGTGAAGAGACAGAACAGCGGGGAAGCAGCAGCTGCTCAGCTTGCATCCTCTGCCACTATAAAATGGTAAGCAGGTTTAACTTAGCTTCTGTTTGTACCAGGTCTCTTTAGGAATGCAAAGCCACTGCATGTTTTATGTCCACTGTCGTTATCTCTGCGCGGAAGAAGTCCATCATCAGTCGCCCGAGTGATTACAGACCCGTTGTGCATACATCTGTAATCAAGGGGCCGGAGTGTGACTCATTTTCAGGGCATTAGTTCTGCCGGTTCTTCACCAGCTGCTCTGCTCTGCTCTGAGAACACACACACACACACACACTCAAGTGTCTCACACTTAGGCTGCATTCATGGTGCTGTGTTTCCATTTAAATGTGGCTTTGTCCACGTAGGAAGGATTTGTATCCAGACGACTGCTTTAGGTGTGTCTCAGCGGTGATCTGCATCCACACACATATACCTAATCAGGTGGCCGTTTGCTGAGTTTCACAGAGGATTACTCACGTGAAGCAACAATGGTGAGAAATAGAAGGTTTGTTTTTTGACCGATGAGGTGAACCTGGACACAAAAGTTCTGCTCACAGCTGATGGACGAGTCATGGCTGATGTGAATTTGGGTAACTGCCAAGACAGCTTGCCAAGCCGTGTACGCCTGATTCCGCCTACATACAGTAGGTGGCGCTGTGTCTCTCTCTATATAAGCTTGTGTGGATTGAGTCAGTTTCTTGTTGACCTTTACGTCACAGAAAAACAATCAGCTAACGGTGAGATGGATCGCGCTGTGGTTCTGTTCATTGATATACAAATTAGACGGAGCACGGCTCTGCTTCTACTTTGGGGTCAAAGACGGGGTAGGAAAAGTATCCCGGTATGTTAGTCCGACTAAGGCTAGCTGGATTTTAGACAGTCTAACGTGTTTACATGGCTTTTAACATGCATGTAAGTGCACTGTTTGTTTCCAGAACTCTTTCATTTTGCCCATTTTGCAGCATTGGAGTTTTCTAAAGAAAACAGCTGGCTCCAAAATGCTTGGGTAGTGTAGATACTGCAGCAGAATTTGGGGACTTTTTTATGAGTAGTATGGAGATATAGGCTTAGACGGCTATACATGGTAATGCCCTGGTCTTTTCACGTCCACCTTAGCCTGTTTTTGATTTGTTATTTTTGATATTTTCCTGTTTTACTTCACAGTTCATTTCCTTGTGTATGTCTTGTTTGTCTCATGTCTGATCACTTGGCTTCTCCTCCGCCTTATTTCCAAAAACCTGCTCTTATTGTTTTCACCTGTGTATAATTACGTTTCTGAACCTCCAGTCTCTGTGTGGGATCGTCTGTTCTGTGTCTCATTTGTCATCAGTTTTGGACTTTGTGTTGCGCTGGCTTACGTCTCAGTTTTTGCTTCCTTGTGTCCAACCGTCAAGTGAGACTTTTTTTTGTTTTCTTTAAGCTCAGCGTTTGGGTTCTGTCTTTGTTCCAAACTTAGCACATCTGGATGTACATTCTCTATGAGGGAAATCTAAATTATTTTTGACATCCAGCGGCATGAGTTAATTATTTTGAATTTGCTGACGTCATAAAGGTTGTCGTGTCGCATTTTTTCCCAATTTAAAAAGCTGGTGGTCAACTCTTCCACAGATGGGAAGGTTTTCCCTGCCACTGAACGCCACTCTGTGATCTGCGTCTTTTCAGTTTCTTGGAGCTCAATCTTTGACACCTCAATCTTTGTAGTCAAAAAGCCCGACCAAGTGTGTTTTTCCTCCCCCGGTTCAAATGTTGTGGCGTTAAGAACGGGAGACAGCGCTGTTCCCGAGAGCTGCAGTCGACAGTGCAGCTTCACCTTTTCCATAATCTTAACACCGCGCGGCTCTGCAGAGGAAGCAGCTGGACAGAATTGTTTGTTCTGCCTCAGAACTCATCAGCTGCAAACACTGACATGTATGAATACATTCGGTGCGCATGTCTAAAAATACCACCGCACTGTACGCGCTCTGCCAGTCTGCTCCTAATAAGTCTCCCCGCGGGGAAAAAGTCTCAGGGCCATCAAAAGTAAGACATCTTGTTTCCCTCGACGCCGCTCACCGCAGAACCTCCAAATCACAAAATGGCTCTGCAATGTCTCATCAGCACTGAAAAACAAAGCATTGTATTTTTGTCATTTAAAGCACCCAACGCTATTATTATTGGGTAATCGACAAATGAGTCCAAACCGCCTGACGTGAATCTTGAAGGTACTCTGTAGTCGTGATTAAAGCTGCACTGAGTTTGTGCTTCTTGTGCTACAATACGTTACCATTGTTTCTTCTAAGGATGAACGGGTATGATGCTCACTGTCATTATTAGCTCGAAACTAGGGCTGCGCGAAAAGATGTGAAAGACTATATTGGTATTGGTAGAAATTCAAGGTTGTGATATCGGTCGTGTACTGGACACAAAAGAAGTGCTATCGAGCCATATCTCCTCATGGTCTATCACACTGCAGGGATATGGACCTGTGTTTGTCATGATGTGTCATGCAAGAATTGTTTGTCATTCAGTCATGAGCACACGGGCAAATTCCCCATCAACTGCTGTGTTTCTGATGTTTGGCAGTGGAGCACCGAGGCAGGAATTTTAAACATGTCAGTGGCACAGCGTCTTAGCCATTCTTTTGGTCTCTCCTCCATGTTTGTTATTCATCTGCATAAACCAATTAAAAATCCGTGCCTGTGTGATATTAAAAAACAGGCAGGCAGGACATCGAGGCGTGAGCATACAGTTGTCCGGAAAGGTGAAGAAGGGCGAGACCTTGAGCACATTGTGAATGTGTTTCTGCATTAATAACATCAGTAGCCTGAGCAGGCCTTAGATTCACTTTTCCTTTTTCTGTTTTCTTTATTTTGGGCAGGGGACTTTGAAGGAACAGGACTTCTGTGGGGACAGATATATTAAGTTGAGAGGAAAATCCTTTCATTGACAACGCAGCAAAACTTCAACAGTCTTCAGATTATGACTTCTTTTTTTTCTGGGGGGGATAAAAGTCAAGACTGAGCGTCAGCACTCTTGTTCCCATCAAGGTTGTGTTGGGATGTGAAAGAAAGAAAGTTTTGAAGGCCAGAAGGCTCATAAGCTGACCCAGTCTTTGACTTATTGCTTGCTGTGTGGGCAGAGTGGATCTTATTTCTCTTTTTTTCCCCCCCTGTAATGAACTGCAGAGTCCTTAACAGGTGTTGTTTTCTAACAGGTTAGTATGTGAAGATTGTTTAAACCCTCTCATTTCATTCGATGAACATAATCTATTTCGTAATCTGTTTCTTTTGGCGGAGCCATTTCTTTGACCGAGAACTCCAAAGGTGCGACTAAAATGAATAATCCACTCAGAATTCAATGAAAGTGGTGGTAGTGCGGAGGATCGTCATAATCATGAGGTCTAGAGGAGGTGGGAAGTGCTGAACAAATATTTTTAATGAACTGATTCTAATGATTCAGTTACATTGAAAACAAATTCTTAGTCACTCGTTTGTGTGTATGTGTGTAGTGCAGGCATGTCCAAAGTCTGGCCCACAGAAGGGAGCACAAATCTTTGGCTGTACTTCTTAACGAAGACGGAGGCTTCTGATCATGCCAACACCGATCTCACTTCTGCTATGCTAACAAGTTAGCATTTAAGCTAGCTGACTTTATAGCTAACACGTTAGCATTTAAGCTAGCGGACTTTATCGCTAACACGTTAGCATTTAAGCTAGCGGACTTTATAGCTAACACGTTAGCATTTAAGCTAGCGGACTTTATCGCTAACACGTTAGCATTTAGGCTAGCGGACTTTATCGCTAACACGTTAGCATTTAAGCTAGCAGACTTTATAACTAACATGTAAGCAATTACGCTGGCAGAGCTTCATCATCGCAAACTTTCTCCAGAGCTTAAATACACAACAAACGGATGGATTCTTTAGCGGCCGAAAGAGAGTGGAAGGACATGAGAATAATTGGACAGCAGACACTGTAGTTACTTCTGAGATGACGACAAAAGAAAAGCACCCCAAACCTCTTAGTAACCTCCTATCTTCTTATGGGGTGAGTTTTCATTAATGTCATTAATGTACGGCACATAAGTGTACATTTAAAGTCACATACAGGGATTAACAAATGTTTTTTCATGCTGCATGCTATCTTTTAATAAGCTACTGTGCATTTCATTAGCTCAGCTGGTAAGGAGTTGTGCTCTGACGCCAAAGTCCCATGTTAAAAACCCACTTGTGTCAGTCAGATTCTATAGTTCTTTTAACTCTTTCTTGGGTTCAGAGAAGGAGAGGGCGCCTGCTGTTGGATGTGCTAATAAGAAGTTGTGTGTCTATGTCCCTTTGGTAGAAATGTCTCTATTCCAACAGTGGTAACAATCCTGTACCTTGCGATCTAAAAAAAGAAGTTGAGATTGCCTCGGATGAAGCGCGTTAATCTGCCAGACCCCGGGATCAACTCATTTCCTTTCCTGCCTACCTCAGATTTAAAGGAAAGTTTTAACATTTAAATCACCACATTCAGAAAAATCAAGCCTTTGGTCACAGACGGTATATTAAATGGTGGTCATAGTGTTCTGGTTCCCCCTGAGGGAACACGCCAGTGTGGAATGAATAACCAGCAGGGTGCAACACCGCTGATTTTGGTCTATTTGAGTGGAAGTAGGTGGGGAAATGAGCTTCATTCTCACTTGATTTATAACATCTCTAAACGTTTTTCCTGAGGAATTAACTCTCTGCTTTGCTAGTTTGGGGGTATTTTTTATTTATAATTTCAGTTTATTGTGTTCACATTTAGAGGAGAATAAATGTTGCTGCAATTTTGGAAGAAGGGGTTGCGATTCAACGGGGAAATGTGTTGTTTTAAGGCTTTAAAACGGGAGTTTAGATTCTTATGGACGATGTTACAACTGGTTAGTGCTTGAATAGCTGGCCCACCTGAGGCTGCAGCCTTTGATTCCGCTCATTCTTTTCTATCCAACAGTATAGGACAGAGGGGAAAAAAACAAAATCTAAAATTAAGCATTAGGGGATCCCTCACCAGTTATAAAAGCAACATGTGATAACCCTACTGATAACCTTTCATATTCCAATGAGATAACATAAGAATAACTCGAGAACATTATATATTCTACAGTGGATTTGCTGTCTTGAGATATTATAGTACACTTGTACACGGACACAAACACACACATTCAAAGGCTTTCGGCTTCACACCTGACCTGCAGGAGTAAAGCAGGGATGAAGGGATGAAAGGTGAACAGTGAGCCTCTTGAGGTGGACAGATACAGACAAAGACAAGAGAAAGAGAGAGGTTGTTGCTGCAGGTAAGAGAGTCAAAGCAGCAGATCTCACAGATGTTTCCTGCTCCGGGCACAACACAAACTCTGGCTTTCTGCTGCTCTCTTTTTCGTTTTCTACTTCAGAGGATTCTTGTTTTGTTTCTCAATCTGGAGCTGACCCCGTTGCTCTTTCTTTATGTGTTTCTGTCTTTGCTCTTCTCCACTTCATCTTTTATAAGCTTGTCACCACAATGCACCGAAGTGTCCGTCCTCCTCCAGCCTCCACCCATGTACATGCAGAAGCACTGTCTGTACACGCAGGGAAGGAAGAGGAGAGTTTTTTTTAACCCTGAACAATGTAACTATAATTATAATGCAGGAAATGTATGGAATTAGATTTGTGTCAATATTTTCACAAAGCAAATACAATTTCGATTTAATCATTCGAAATATCCTATTTTATTGTTTGAAAATACAGCGCTCCCTCACTTGTTCTTAAACCTCCTTGATTTGTTCTTTGCGCTCCCTTATTTGTTTTTTGCCCTCCCTCACTTGTTTTTGTGCTCCCTCACTTGTTCTTTGCTCTTCTTGATTTGTTCTTTGCGCTCCCTCACTTGTTATTTGTGCTCCTTGATTTGTTCTTTGCGCTCCCTCACTTGTTATTTGTGCTCCTTGATTTGTTCTTCGCGCTCCCTCACTTGTTCTTTGCGCCATGGTTTTTTGTTTTTGGGCGGGCCTTAGGAAGCTGCCTGCCGATTGGCTCCTGAGTTTTGGCGCGACAGCTCAATGGACTGGAAGTCGTCATTGGGCTTTGAGTCACTGTTCGTCTGGAACTCGTTTCCCAAGTTTTTCCTTTCTACATCCGACAAAATAATTGTAAATATCTAATGTTTGTCCGATTATAAACGTTCGATTCTTCCATAGACGTTCCATAGAAATGCTTAAACACAGTGGATGTGATACACGTTCCATCTTCAATAAAGGCATCACAAATATGTAGTCATGTTGAAACAGGGCAGTGATTTCCCATCTGGTGATGTCCACCGTCTTAACAAACGTAGCACAGCAAGCGAAAGTAGTGCTTTTACTGAGGGGGAATATTTTCAGGAGTAGATAAGTAGGCAGCTGCTGCTCTTGTGAGTATTTCGGGCAGCAGGACAGCGTCCATGTTCGCAGGAAATAAATAAAAAAATCTCTCCAGACATAAACTCTAAGGTCAGAAAAAGATCTTAGTTGAATAACCAGCTTAACTCGGAGTGGGAAACATTAAGCCAAAAACATTTTCTACCAAAATGCTCCTCTCACCCAGCATGTTTGGGCGGGGGGAGGCATACTATTATGGAAATAAATAGAATGCTGTACAAAACAGGACAGCTTCATTAATTCTGAAGGCAGTTTGATTTAGGGCAAGTGTAAGATAATAAATAACAACAAGCAGACAGTCAAAAAATGAAGGGAAATTTGGTTTCTCATAAGATTACATCTTTCTCCTCACAATCTTAAATTTTCTTGGTGGTGTTTTTACTCGTATATAAGTGACAACATTAAAATGTGGGCTGTTTATTACCTCTGAATGTATGTAAGTAGAAATTTGAATAACTGAAAAGATGTGTACAGGTAGTTTTTTCTGTGGATCACTGAGCTCTTGTGTCTTTGTCTGCGTTTGCAGCTCCAGTCAGACCAGGACCACGGCAACGGCGTGGTCAAATATGTCCTGTCTGGCGAGGGGGCGGGAACCATCTTTGTCATCGACGAGAACAACGGCGACCTGCACGCCACCCGCCGCCTGGACCGCGAGGAGAAGTCTTTTTACATCCTCAAAGCCACCGTGGTCAACAAGCGCACGGGTCAAAAGTTGGAGCCGGAGACAGATTTCACCGTTAAACTCCACGACATCAATGATAACGAGCCTCAGTTCAGCAAGGAGGTCTACACTGGCAGCGTACCGGAGAGGTCTGACATCGGTAAGAGCTTACTGCACTTCAGGAATATTTTTGTTGCGTGACAGATGCTTTTATTCGAAGTGACACAGGCTGCTGCTGACTCAGGAGCGACTGGGGGGGGTTAAGTGTTAAGGGTCTCACCCCGGGACACCTCAGCTCTGCCACTCTCCGCCACCACCGTCCACCAAATATAATGCTTTTTGCTTTTATCGTATAGTTTGAACTACAATAATCGCGTGAACGTGTCTCTCTCTTGCTCTCTCTCAGGTACGTCCGTCATCCAGGTGACAGCGACGGATGCTGATGACAGTATGTACGGGAACAGCGCCAAACTGGTGTACAGCATCAGCCAAGGACACCCGTACTTCTCAGTGGACCCCAACACAGGTACCGTTGACAGACTTGTCCTTTACAGACTCTATACTTGAATATCTTTGTACAAAATACCTGAAACGTGTGAATTAGATGTCAGAAACTATTATGAATCAATAAAATGGGGCCAAACTGCTATAGTCTATGCTGCCTATCACAGTGTTGGCACACTTAATTATACTTAAAGGTGCCACTTCACCCAGAAAAATGCACAGTTTCCAGAGATAAATGTATCATTTAATCATCGGACAGTGGATCTGAGATATACGCATCATTCCCACAACAACAGAGGAAGTCGGGATTGAAAAAAAAATAAATCAATCTGACAAAAAATGTACGTCAAAGTGACAAAAGCCCTACACTGTACTGCTTCTCACTGTGTTTCTGTCAATTGTGACAAGTTTTATGAGTAAAACAGAAGAAAAATGTGAATTAAACAAACACAGCAGCATCGTCATGGTTTTAAGTTTACTCTTCATTTGACCAAGTGGGGGAAAATGGGTGAAACAATTTTGAGGCAAAGAGTGCAAACCTCATGTCTTAAAATCATTTTTAGCCTCTGCTAAGGTTGAGTGTTTAAAAATTCATCCTGAATTAAGATCTGCACCCAGATCACTTCAAAAATCTAATATTTGTTCTTTATGAAGAAGAAAGTGAGATCAAAATCCTTCAGTGTAGAGGTAACATATAACTGTGGGATATACCCAGCCTATCATTGGGCTGGTGACCTTTACACATACACACTTACACCGACAGTCACAGTTAACCTGAGCATCAGCTGCGTGTCTTTAAACCGAGGGGAGAAGCGGAAGAACCTGGAGAAAAAACCCACACAGACACCAGACCATTGGACCAAATGATCTCTGTATAGCTTTACAGCACTTGTTCTCAATCCAACATAAGCCTTCACACTGGCACTGTGACTTTTTAATTTCTAAAAGAAAGTGAAATAAATAAAAGAAATGAGCTTAAAAGCTTCAGCAGGGTGTTTGCTTTGAAGCAGCCTGACATTTTGGTGAATGTCAGTATTCCTTTTAGCTCGTCTTATTTGGGGCTTAGCTAAGTTTAACATGCCAAAGACCTACTGGACACACAGATATGAAAGTGACATCAGACGCTCCATCTGACTGTCGGAAGCAAGAACACTCGAGCTCTTCCCTTTGCACAGTAGCAGAATCCATTCATTGCCCAAAAAAATACAGCAACAAAAGAGCAAATTAAAGCAAGAGCTACAAAAACCACAAGAGCAGGGAAACTGCCGACGCTAATACTGCGTCTCATTTGAAGCTGACTTTAAATCCCATTTCTGTCTCACTCCTTTCAATCTCACTCCTCCTCATTCACATTATTGTTATTGTTGTGTCACCAGAAGCTAAATTTGATTTGGGTAAACAGTGTGTAGTGGATGCCCGTCTTGGTTCCAGCTCTTTATATGTCAATTTAAATCAATACTCTGATTCATTCTGATGCATCATAATTATGGAAGGACCAAAACTCGACGTGTACCTTCGCCTTGCTCACTTATGTTCAAACCACACTGAGAGAAAAGCGAACAGAAAAAGGAAAATGGGTTTTGCTGTACTGCTCCCCCACCCCAGCTGATCTTGTGTACTTTCTCTGTAAATAAAAAAGTCAGCCATCCATTTCGATAATCAGCACTCTAATCTCTCTCTCCCTCTTTCTGCTCATCTGTTTGTTTGTAACTACAAAGATGAGTCAGAACCAGGTTCATGGTCTGCTGTTTTTTTACTGCAGTGTGACAAACAAACATTATTCCACCGATGAAAGCCGCACTATGTCTTGCCAGGTAAACAAGTGTAGGAGAACGTTGTTAACAGCAATGGCGTCCGACTCTTCTTATACAGTACTGGCTGTTGGAGAGCAGACATTAATTAAAGAAGAAGAAGATTAAAGATGTTTGGACCCTAAATGGTTTATTGATAAATGAGAATGAAAGGATTTTACTGTAACGGGTACTTTCTTTAATACCTGCTCTGGCGAGGTTCCAATCGAGCTGAGGCGATACTAAGCGTGACGACTTGCCGTCACAGGAACAATGCCGAACTGTAGATCAGTTAAAAAGACTTAACAATCCTTAAAGACGTGGGTTAATCTCCTCCAACAACTACCAGGGCAATGTCTAAAATCTCAATATTTAACAGAGGAGTCTGGTGTATTTAGCAACAGCACTGCTATTTTTGTAGTGGAACACCAACCTGTGCCGTGCCGTGCCGTGCCGTGGCAAGTCAAAGCGAGCTGGGACCACAGTGGAAAAGGGCCATTAGACATGGTCATGATGACCTGCTGAAGAGTGCATGATTTGCTGAAGATTGTGCTGAAGAGGGCGTGATTTAAGTGACTCTGAACATGTCATGGTTGTTGGTGCCAGAGTATTTCAGAAAACTGCTCATTCACTGGGCTTTTTCCCCACAAACCAACCATTTCTCAATTTTACAGAAACTGTCCAAGAAAAAAGAGGAGAAAATATCCAGTCAAAAATGCCTTGTTGATGCCAGAGGTCAGAGGAGATTGACCAGACTGAAAATAGAGACGCCAACAGTAACAATCCCATTATTTCTAAACACAAAACACTTGAAAAAAGTGCCTTGTCTGCTTCCTTAGGTTTCCTGCGTACCTAATAAAGTGGCCCGGTGAATGTTAAATACATATTAATGAGAACATTTTTCATTGCTTTCTGAATTCTGGGCCTGTATCAATCTCAGTAATTACTCTACGGGAAAAAAGAGGCTAAGTCATTCCAGCATAGACAGATTCCTCAATAAGGAAACGACACAAATGAAAATAGGAAAAAATGACACGCAGCTCCGGTACAAACCATTTAGAAGAGTGTTAGATCAATGAAGAGAAAGATGCCCATAACTAACCCAATTTATCTTAAGCAACCTAAAGCAGTTTTATTTAAACAACAGCCATTGATTTAAACACACAGTGAGTCAAATACAGTTTGTTTTTTTATGAATGGGGCGGCACTATTCTAATGATTCAGTTACACTGAAAACAAGTCACTTCATCAAAAACTATTTTGTTCACTTCTTCCTCCACTCGCTGTTCGTGATCTGCAATGCTGTCGTTAAATACACCAGACTCCTATTATTGAGATTTTAGACTTCCCTGGTAATTGATGGAGATTAACCCACATTTTTTGGGATTATTAAATCTTTCTTAACTGATCTGCAGTTCGGTGATTCTTGTGTTGGACGTCTCTTCCTGTGATGGCACTCTGACCAATCAGTGGCCGTCATAGTATCGCCTCAAGCAGGTACTAAAAAAAGGACCAGGTGCTATCGCTAGTGGAAACGCAACTTAACCGTGCCATGTTGTGTCGTGCCAAGGCGACGCGAACCGGTGGAAACACGCCATGAATGTTTATGAAGAGGTTACAAAAATGTCTATATTTGGACTGTGCCAGGTGCAGCCATTTCCTCCAAAGTAATCCGGTCTCAATGCTACGCTAAAAGCCAAAAATGCCCTGACTCGGATTCCTTCCTAATGTGTTCAGTGTTCTTATATCCAGTCTGTGTGGTAAGATTTGTCAATGCAGACACAAGTTTCATGAGGTCAAAGAGGATTTGAGACGCCGTCGTAGATATGAGTGAATTTGCAGAACACGTGTTGTAACAAGCTGTGCATAAAAACAGCCGTCTCACAGGTGGCAAGTTCTCTCCTCAACCACCCACAGAGGAAACAAGAGCGATGAAGTGCAGTTTTTTTTGTAAGAGAACATAAAGTCAGGTTAACGTCACCCTAACAATACTTATTCTTCTTCTTCTTTTTTTTAATGAATACAGCACAAGCTGTCATTGTTGTGTGAATCTGATGTGATGCAGGCAGTTTAAGACTCTTTATATCTTTGTTCAGGCGTGATCCGGACAGCGCTGGGTCCTGGCGACATGGACCGCGAGCAGAGGGAGCACTACCAGGTCGTGATCGAGGCCAAAGACATGGCCGGGCAGCGGGGAGGCCTCACCGGCACCACGGTGGTTAACATCAGCCTCACCGACGTCAACGACAACCCGCCTCATTTCACCCAGAGTAAGTTCATGATGAAACACAGAGTCACACAAACACGCATTCATTATGGAGATCAGAGGCGGGAACGAAAGGCTGTGCGGTCATGTCTGGCAAAAGTTTCACAAGCTGAAATGTCACAGAGTTTATATCCACAAATCAAGTCTGGAATCAATAATATCCCTTTGCATCCAAATGCTATATTGTACTTTAAATGAGCCCGAGAGGCAAACTCAGAAAAATCAAACTCTAAAAAACATTTGATATCCCACCATTTACTGAGGAAAATTAAGATTTTATGGATTTTGCCAGAGCAACGCGGCGTACAGACGGACACTAATGGAGCTGTGTGTGTTAGTGAGTGAGGAACGACAACTGGTTTTATTCACATAACAGCAATTGCTCCACTTAGCTGTGAGTGAGTGGTTTGGGTTTTTTTTACCCTAATGGCGGCACAATGTAAGTTTCTCTCTTAGTGATTTTTATAGATACGGAACTTTTCTATTTCAAAACTCAAACACAAACTCCCAAACAGTCTGCAGCACATTTCAGTGCAGGATGCTGAGGTTCAGGAGGGAAGGTTGGCCTTTGCCGCCCCCACAGAAGTCCATCATTTCTCAAGTTATTACTGAGAGCTGACCCGCAGGGGTAAGGGTTAAGATTCTGTGAGTGGGTTGCGTGTTGGCAGCAGTGGTAAGGGGGAGAAGGCAGCTCCAGTGTGCTAATAAATAAAGTTTATTTTTTTACCTACACGATGCAATCACAGTAGATACATTAGATAGCAAGAAGATGTGGCGCATGGCACCAACTATCACGAGCAGATGGGATCTCTTATCTTATTTAACCCCCCCGTCTGTTTGTGAAATCACCTTTTTTTACGGACATGTCGGACAGTCTCTCTCACTGTGAACATGCGGCGTGGATTAGTGAACCAAAGGTGAGGCAACACACGGTGGAACAGCGGCATATCCGAGGCAAACCCTGCTGAGTTTAAGTTTCCATGACAAAGGATAGTGCGCACATCCAAGAACCAAAGAGCACAACTGTGATCCAAGGTGAAGATGATTATTGTTTGAATGAAGTGCCGGCGGGAGTTAATCGCTATTTCTCTGGAGTGGAAGTAGATGTTTAAGAGAGGACCAGGGATCGAACCTTTTGGTTCATGTTGATTTAGAAGTGCTCCAGCAGTGAGAACCGCAAGGTCGACGTCAATTAAACCACAAATTGATTTATTGTCTGTTTAAATTTCATGTAACGGGACGTCAAGACCTGAAAATAGAGATTGAAATGACAAACTTCTCAAGGAAATGTAAATCGACTTTATGATTCAAAGTGAGAAGTTGGCTTATTTTCTCATAGATTTGCATGTTAACGAAAATATTTTTGCAACCTGATGGTCATTCATGAGAATAACATGTTTCCGGCGTGTTCGGAGTTGTTCGGCACGTCTTTTTTGTGCCTTTCCTTGGGGAATAGTACCAAAATAACCGGCCCCAACCGTTCCATTTGTCGGTACCCTTGCCTTGTGTTATGTCCCAGCTCGTTAGGGTTGGAAGGGAAGCAACATAAACAACCAAGATGTAATACGGTTAAAGTTTAGGGTACGCTCACAAAATAATCTGGCAAACAGAAAATGGGAACGCTGTTTAAAATGAGAAAGGACTCTTCAAAAGAAAGAGATTAATTACTTACTCGTCAAATACAGAAATAAAACCCCGCTAAAAAACTTATGTCACTTTAAGGAAGGTATACCTAAGATTAAAAACAAACCTACTGTGACGAGGAGGAATACGTTTTCAGAAGCTAAGGACCTGAGCCCAATTTCCATGTATCCGAAGCTTCTGATACATGCCACTCGGCTGAAGGTTCTGCGGCCGCACCAATCGCTGTCCAAACCACCTGCGACTCCGCCCATCCGCTCCAATGACCGGCGAGGTCCCACGCTGACGAGTTTGCACATCTAACTCGAGGCTAAAATTAGGGAGGACGATGTCCAGTGGCCGTAACTCATTGAGACACCAGAGTAACGGTACGGGCCATCGTTGTCCTCTGTGTCGCGTTCATTGTCGGTGCACCGGTACAACGCCACGCTATGTAACGCACACTCCCATACCGAACCGTACCACGATGGAAACATGGCGTGTGATCACAGCACACTGTGCGACATTCAACTTGAACTGGATGTTTTTGCTTGCTGCTGACTTCTCTTAGTCATGGATCAGTGAATCCTCATGCTCAACAACTGACATGTCAGATGTTTCTTAACTAACTTCTGTACCTCACCTGTCAGCAGGAGACAGCTCATCTCTGTAAAAAATCATTTCACCCGATCTGTGTGTCCTTCAGGGGGAGGGAATTAGTCCAAGTAACAGTAATTCTTCCTGAAAGCCCTTGTAATTAATTAAACCTGATTCATCCTTAATCACAGAAACATACTCGGTGATAACGTGTGGGCTTTGTACCAACAAGCCCGGGCTCTCTGAAGACCCTGTGCTGTGCTGCGTTATTTCATATTCATGATGTCCTCTCCAAATGTGGCCACAAATTATAGATTGTACTGGCACAGCTGGGCGCTGCAGACATTTTAATTATTATTCAAATCTGTAAATTATAGTTCAGTCGGTGCAATCAGTCGTTTAGTGTAAAGTTTGTTTTAGAGCAATCACAAGATCACTCAGAGAGCTCAGACGAAGCCAGGGCTTCAAATACCAAATACCATCTGATCCACTGGATCTGGATCTGAATCAGAGTAAATTGAAAATGTAGCACAAGTTGGAGGTGTGTGATTATTACACACACACAGAGAGATTACTGTGACCTTTCAACACAGCACAAATTGAAAACATGAAGTGGTTGTTGAAGTTTTGTGCGGCGACAATTATCAAAAAATGTCAAACTATTGTGTCACACTATAAGTGTGAAGTCTTTTCTCCTGTTTGTGACTTTGTCTGTTTGTGTGTCCTGACCTTTGACCTGTGAGAACGGGTCAAATATACTGCAGTTTGTCAGGTTTTTGTCCATGTTAATCACATTTCTGTTATTTTCTGGCTTTACAGTTTTGCAGGGCTATGCACAGTAAAAACACTGTGGTTTGAAGTATGAGATCCATGGTAGATGGAAGATGATTATAGGGCCAAGTCTGATTGTCTTGTAAACAGAATTAAAAAAAATTAAAAATGTTAGAATTCTGAGAAAATAAAGTCAGAATCATGACTTTAATTTCAGAATTCTGAGATTTATTTTATTTGTTTTTGAATAAATTCAGATTTTTACGGAAGAAGATTAGGGCGACATGAAAATACATTTTGGAAACATGAAAAATGGAAAAAGCCAAAATTCTCAGCAAAAATATTAAGTGATTTTGAAGATTAAATTAAAAAAATTGTTTTTTGTTTTTTTACTCGTACTTGTGATTTTTTTTTCTCAGAATTCTAAGATTAAATTCTGAAATCTGAGATCAAGACTTTTTTTTGTTTGTTGAATGAATGTGAATTAATCCTGATTTCTACGGAAGAGGATTAGGGCGACATGGGCATACATTTTGGAAACAGCCTGAATTCTGATATTAGAATCAGAATTCTTAGAAAACAAGAAAGAAATTCTTCATTTTTTCCCAGAATTCTAAGATTAAATTAATCTCATAATTCAGGCTATTTTATTTATTTTTATTTTATTCCCTAAATGTATTTTCATGTACCCTAATCCACAAAATTTACATAATTTATATATGTAGCATAATTATAAAATATTGAATAAGAATTTGACTGCAGGAGAACAAGCTTGACTTGAAAAGTAACAATACTCTGTAGAATGTGGAGTCACAAATACAATCAGAGCGCAATCCTCTGCTCACCTGTGACTTTAGAGACTTCTCCTGACGAGATTTGACAGAGAGCCTCGGGGAGAAGAGAGAGGAGCAAAAAAACACCATTTGAAAAACAAATTCTGGCACTGAATGCCATGGCAACAGAGCCACGGTGGTCAGCGCTCGGACATAAATAAATAAATACATCCAAGGATCCAGAACAGTTCCTTTAATTAAAGTCGCTGTCGAGAGGTGAGAGCAAATTAGCCTGTCCAATTTCTTGCCATCTAATGTTAATGATTGGAGCTTAATCTGCGGGGGATTATGTCACTGTCACACGAGCCAAGTATACGTCAACACCTCATTTCTTACAAAGTGAGCCGGTTTGAATGAGTAGCAGCTAATCCAATAACGCAGATACAGAAAGACTGGCATCATGTATCGAATAAAACCAGAACTCATAGTGAAATTAGTTTTAATCTGAATAAATATTGACAGTGGAAAACAAGACGCACGCCATTTTTCTGGAAATGTCACTGCTCAATGTTTTGTGTCATGAGCAGATCAGGGCGAAAACTAAAAAAAATAAAAAAATAAAGCACTGCACCACCAACTCCCCAATGGGTCCTGAGGATATTTGGGATTATACAAAAAACAAAAGCAAAATATAACCCGGAGCGACAAGGGCCTCCAGGCCGGCCCTGCATTTTAAATATCGCTCCACCAGCATCTCCACATTTATTATTCTGCTCTTTTGAAATAGTCGTGTACAGTATTGTACAATCGTTGTCACGAGCAGATTATAATTAGTCGGACTGTTCTTACTTATGTTTATTCATGTCGTATGTTCTTCATGAGCAGATGGAGTGAGCGGTGCCCGCGTGTGATGGAATAATTGCAGATGTTTGTGTGTTGTTCATTCTGATGAGAATTAAAAAAAAAGCAGCAACAGCGACTATTTGGAAGCGATGTGGTGACACTGATCTCAGCTGCTGTTTGACAAAGAACAGATTGGAACAGAATGTAAAATTTTTCACCTTGTTTTCCGTCGTTCAGAGCTGTCTGTCAAAATCGACACGTTTCTTTTTTCTTCTTTTTTGAATTAATATTGTTTATTTGTGTTTGGTGGACGTCTTTGAAATAAGTTCTTTGACTTTTCTGCATTATTATATTGCAGTTTTTCATTTGTGTCACTTATATCAGTGGTTGGACCTCTTAAGGTAACACTGTGATCACCGTCATTAAAACACAGTGCTGTGTTTTCGCTTTGTGGTGTCGGGAAAAATTCCAATGGTTTCTGAAAAGCTGAGAAATTGCACGTGAAAGCCAACATATAAGTTCACTTGCGCTGTTGCAGGTAGCCAGAGAATCGGAGAGAGGAGGGGGGGAAAACACCTGTACATAGTTTAGTTTCCATTTTTGTGGCCTGTTTTTGCGACATTGAGACAAAAACTCAAACAAAAATTTCACACAAATGCACAATGTTTATGGCTAAAATAACCATAAAAAGGGCATTTTGAGACTTAGGTGTTAAAAGGTTTAAGATGGAGCGAGAGATAAAGGTGACTCTAGTTTTTGTTATTTCATGTATTATCATTTTTGTTCCATTTTCTACGCACGCTGCTCAAAATTCCTCTGCTCACATACCCTGGTTCATGCAGTAGAACGGTATTTCTGATTTTCAGTTTGAGAAACACGTATCTTTATCTAGTATATGTGCTGGTCATGCTGTTTCCCTTTATGCTCAAAACATAAAAAACGCTATTATTTCCCCCTAAAGACGGAGTGCCTTAGTTACTTTTCTGAAGAATTTAACACCTCGCAGGATTTCCCGCATTATTTATTTATTTTGTGTGTGTGTGTTTTACCTGCCTCACTGTAGAGCACCTGCAGCACTTCCTGCCTCTCTTCTGCACTTATTGTCACTGCATGTTATATTTGTATCTGTCAGAAGAAAATGTGTGTGTGTGTGTGTGTGTATGTGCTTAGATCATCAGTTTGCCGCACCTTAAAATGTCTCTGTACGTTGGTTAAGACCTAGTTTTAAAGGTTAGCGTTAGGCTAATGTTTAGGGTTAGACATTTAGTTGTGGTCAGAGCTGTTATGTACACGAATGTGTGTGTGTGTGTGTGTATTCCAGTTTAATTCAGTGCTAATCCCACTTTAGTAGATGCTTCAGAGTAGCTGAGGTTTGAACGCAGCAACAGCTGCTGCGAATGTGGCAACTCGTCGTGTGTGTGAGTGTTAGCTGTGCTTCAGTGGCCACAGTCGCGTAAAAGAGTGAATTGTTCCCACATTGATCTCAGTCACATTATCATCGCCACATTCGCAAGTCTTCTGATGGCAGGAACATTCTCTGCTGTTTTTCCTCTTTTCATTGTATTGTCGATTATTTCGATGATCATGACGTAGTTTTGTCTTATCTGGGCTTGTTTATGTGTCTCTGCTCGTCTGTGCTGTGGACAAAATAAGGTTTCAGGTTCAGGAAACAAACACTTTCCTGACACTTAATGAAACGAGCAACTCAATGATCGAATTCCAACTCGTGAATTCTAATAACTGACATGAAATAATCACTAGCTGCAGCACCTACAGTCTGTGCTGGCCAGTCGATGTCAGACATTTTAGTCGAGCAAATGAAAGAGAAAAACAAACCTTTTCATTTTTTTGTTTAACCCTTTGAACACAGATCATTTAGGCAGCTTATTTCCTTTACTATGTTAAAACGTGTATATACAGGTTTTAAGAATGATGTGATGATTAGAGTCTTATAGCCTTTTTTTCAGCACAATTTATAGGCTGATGAAATTATTGCTTTTTTTGTTTCCATTTTCACCAGCGATATAAACACACTTGAGCAAAAAGTATTCAAAAAATGTTAAAACCGGATAAAATTTTCCTAATGATGAAATTTTATCTCACAATTCTGACTTTATACCTCATAATTTCGACTTTTTACCTCTTTTCTTTTTGGGGGAAATGGCCCTCCATACATGTTAGCATGAACTCAGTGCAATTGCGTTCAGACACAAAAGGTTTGCACAAAACCGATTGAATTTGTGACATTTGGAACTATGTCACATGTTCAGAGTTCACTTGGCTCGCTTTTATGAACAAAAAATAAAAGAAAATTGTGTGACTTCTTCATGTGATTCAACAACACATAAGGAGACGAAAAAACACATTTCGTTGTCACCTATCAACGCACGCCCTGGATGTCTATTATATAAGGAGTTGTGTATTATTCCCGCTGCATTTTACCAAGTGTGCACCTGTGGCACGGATCTGTGCCGCGTAAGCACTGAGGGTTCTTTCATTCTGTCATTTGAAGCCGTAAATGTTGACCTCTCAGTGTTTCATATCTATCTTTCACTGCACACGTCTGTAACAAAGTAAAACCAGCAGTAACCATAGCAACACATACATCAGGGACATGTTACATGATCTGCTTTGTGTTTGGACACAAAAAAACACAGAATTTCTTCTACACTTTCATATTCATATTATTTCATATTCTCCTGTGGGAGACTACGACAGTGTTTTTTCTCTGTGCAGACTTTTTCAAAAATCGGATTTTTTTGCGGATTAGAATGTGAAGCACCTATTTGCTTGTCACTTTTAACAGTTTTGTTAAAGTTATTTTCCTTGTCGGCACGCTGGTGTGATTTATTCCGCAGCAGAGCTTCTGTTGTGCGGTGATGTGTGAATCGTCGTGGTTGTGCTGCTAATTAAGCTTTTGTTATACCTTGTGCTGGTTGTGTTGTTTTTGTTTTGTTTTTTATTTAAAGATTTGTGAATAGAAGTTTTTAATAATCAAATATCGAGCTGTAGTAACCGTGTGTGTGTAGAAGGAGGGAGGGAGGGAGGGAGGAGATAAAACTCACAAAACAAACATCCAAAAAACATCCCCTCCTCGTGAAGGTAATGAAATGATTCCTTTCGTGGAATAAGATAAGGGACGTGGAGAGCTGTGTTTCTTTCCCTCTCACCTGAAATGATCGCTGTGTGCTGTTCATGAATGTAAACATGTCCTTTTTTATCTGATTCTCCTTCCTGGTCCACACGCACACAAATCTACTCAAATGTAGATTGAATACTGTCTTGTCTGCCAGGCTGTATGATACCTGATGTGTGTCTGAAGCATATAATTACTCATTCAAGTGGTTTATACACACTGGGGTCGCTGAGATGGAACATATTCACACACAGAGTTAGAGAGAGAGAGAGAGAAGGATGTAATCTTGATAGGACGGTGCCTCGGGTTCGTGTCACCCGGTGAATCCTCATTTGCATTCATTTAGTTGTGTTTGCGGTACTTGTGGACAGCGCTCGGCGCATGTGTGTGTCAGTGCAGTTGTCTCACAGTGAGGAGGGAGAAGTCTCAGTAATAGCTGACTCTGCTCAGCAGCAGCACACTTGATGGAAACAGACAATGTTAGCACTTAATCCGGAGAACAGAAGCACGAAAAAAATGCTTCTTTTTCTTTTTTTTTAAAAAAGGAAATGATTGTCAGCAATTTGGCGCAGAGACATTGTTCTTAGCGGCTGACTTCCATCAGCACTTACACTGATGTTTTTAATTTTTAATTTCTCCTCTTCTTTTGTTCTTGCCTGTCTACCTGTCCAACCTTCATAATGAAGTCCTGAGACAGCACAGAGATGTTTCTCTATTCAGCGTTTATGCTGTCATATGATTCCCCCCCAAGCAGAGATGAACTTTTCTCGATGTCTTTGTTTGAGTTTATGAGGTGTATCCGTTTTCTGTCACGGGCACTATCCTCCTCCTCCTCCTCCTGCAGCTGCTCCATCACTGACTAACTCACACTGTGTGTGTGTGTGTCGGGGGGGGGGGGGGGGGGGGGGGGGGGGGCAGCTGTGCATTAACAGAGCTCTTCATCGAAAACCAGCCGCCATCGCCTTAATGACTCAGGTGGTGATGCTGTGGCTGTCATGTTAAGTCAGGTTTATTTGTGCAGCCCTTAATTGCGGTAACAGTATGAAAAGGGGCCTCATGGGGCTGCATGAGACAAGAAAACACAAACACCGGCTTAAGTAGCCACAGCAACAAGAGAGTGGAAAAACACGGGGACAAGGTAAAAGGTAGCACTAAACAAATGACAAAAGTTAGGGCTCCGTATTGCTCCTGATTTCATTCAGGGATACTTCAGTCACAGTGTCACTTTGACGTGAAAGAAATTCTCAGAGAACTGAATTTTTTTTCCCCTCTATCTCTGTTGCCTTTGAAAAACCGACAAAGACAAATACCAATTTGACTCGGATAATAATAAAGAGTTTCTCAGAGAGAGTTTCTCTTTGTCGCCTTGATACGCTGAAATGAAACCATAAATCTGCCTGTCAACCCCGGGAACCCCTCGGCTTTATCGCCTGACGATGAATTAGCCTCTGTGCGCACGGGTCATTGTTTTGGGTTAGCTTAAACGTGTCGACGGATTTCCACGCAGAGAACCTGCTCAAACAGGCCCCCGAAAAATCTTCTCCCTCGCCTATAGATTCTGTTTCTTCACTTCTTCACTAAAAGTATTGTACTAGTATGCAAGGGTCATGTGACCAAGACTCCTGCACTGTGCCTCTCTAATGGCACGACTTACTTTAAAGATGGTTTGAATGAGAGCACAATATTATTTCTTCGATCATCCATTACTGTGGTTGATGTGATGCTGCCATGATCACAGAACAGATACGGGTACAGACAGACAAACATTGTGGTCTGATGGTCTGTGTTGTTCTCTTTGTTGTCAGGTATTTACCAGTTCAGAGTTCCCGAGTCAGCCAAGTCTGGAACCCCCATCGGACGAATCAAGGCCACGGACAAAGACATCGGGAAGAACGCCGAGATGTATTTCACCATCGTCAGCGGCGACGGCATGGAGATGTTTGAGATCTCCACTGACAAGGCCACTCAGGAGGGAGTAATCACCGTCAGCAAGGTAAGAGGATGCAGGACATTAGGATATTATTAACAGTTGGCTCCAGACATTGTCTATATTTTCACATAATATGACGACTGCAGTGGGAGGTGGTCACGGTGAGCTGCGTTCACAGCAGCGGGAAAATCTGCAGAGGATCCAGGCTGGAACATCCAGGCGGGAGGCAGGACATTTGCCCACTGACTCGCTGTGGATTCTCCAGAGTTTCTCTGGCTGTGTTGTTACATGAGCTCGCTCAGACGCTATCTGGAGATTTGACTGGGGATTTGGCATGAATAAATGCTGGGAGAATGTCAGCAGCGACTTCTGCACGACATTTGTGTTCTCAAACACGATCTCCGGAGAATACCCAGACCTCGTGCATGTCTGAAAGCAGCTTAAAGTGCGCGTAAAGCAAATGCAAAGTTTGTCCTCTTCATGCCAGAAAATAGTGGCTGACGACGTGAAAAAAAAATACAACTGTGGAGTTAAAAATAATATGGCACGTCGAAAACTGTTGAGGCAGCAGAGCTGACGCTGTAAGCGGTTTATTGTTCACCAGTGAGTGAGTAACTGCACCTGCTCTCACCTGAGATGTCTTTGTCCTGAGGATGTGTCTGCACTACCACTTATGGAGAAAGAGGGCGACGGAGAGCGAGACTGTAGCTACATTGTGTTTGTGTTAAAACTGAGACCAAAAAGGGTTAAAATGTTGCTTCTCTATGTATTTGTTAAAAAAAAGTAGTTTGATAGCGGAGTGTTTACGTTAACAGAGAATGTTGCGAACACGTTTTAAACGCTTATCTTAATCCGTCAAATTTGGCACGGTGGCTAGTACGGCATGTTCCTCAGAAGACAAATGTTAACAGCTGAAAACACAGCTCAGCACGGTTTTCCAAACTCACAACAGATTTGTGATTATCCCACTTTCCTTTGGCACACGTGTCACTCTTCTTCAGCAATGTGTTTTAGGAAATGGCACGGTAGCTTAGAAGATGCAGTACGAAATATGCGATCACATGAAGATACATCGCAGTATCTGTCTAAATAAAGAATAAAAACTGACCTTAAGAAGGTTAATTACAGGTTTAGTAAGTAAACTGTTGATATTTGGGCTCCACCGTATCAACACTGGTATCCATAAATTGTTGTGTTGGTATTTTCTCCCACTCCTAAATAATGAAAATGTCAGATTACTACAGATCTCTTATCTCATAGTAACTGGTTTTAATGTCAGTGTTGTGGCCTTGTTTCTTTGAAAGATACACAGAGGCTACTTTCATTATTCCACTATTAGTTTATATGAAATCAGCGTAACGTAATATTATGATTTTAAGGCTCCTCCTGTTGTCTCCTTGTGGGTCAGGGCTGAGAGTTTGGAAGTCTGCGTCCGTTTGTCAATAAATTTGCGTTGTGTGCGTGTGTGTGTGAATATCTGCATCCAAATGAGGCCATCCTTTAATTATCCTGATATTTTTCTCATGGCATTGGTTAAATGAAATTAATTCTAAAATGGTGACTCATCAGATCCCACACTTTGGACTCATATTATGGATCCTGCCCACGTCGTCTGTTTTACATGTACTGTTAAATATGCAAAGCCTCCGCGTGCTTGACAGATGAAAGAAACCAAATTAAACTTCTTCATCTTTTACCTTCCCTTCACCACCCTCAAGTCGTAGCCTTTGCAGCAGGCACTAATGCACTGGAGTGGCTTTTTCTTCTTCTTCTGCTGCTGCTGCTGCTGCAGAGTTTTCAAAGGGATTCACAGTGTCCTCACAAAGAGCGTGTTTACTGGTGTACAATCACAATTGATATTTAGAAATTCTTTTGTTCCTCTTGCTGACACAACCCTAAGAAAGTCTGCGGGCTCTAACAAAGAAGTAATGATGTTCTGTCAGTAGGATGCGAGATGAGCACAATATCCACAATTTCTTCAAGGAAGCAGAGGCCCTTCATGTAGAGCTGCTCAAGTAAAATCCAAAGCTTTGTTCTTCTTTCGAGACAACAACCATGCAGCGTTGTCACAGTCAATGTCAAGGAACTGATTCCGTGAACATTATTTGAACTTTAAGAAGAAGAAAAAACTATTAACACTTGTCATCTGATTGAATTTGTCAGCAGCTTTTTATCACAATTTTTATTAATGTCAGATTCTCCGCCGTAACTCCATGTCCTGTTCTTTTATCAGTCAGCAGCCCTGATACGATCAGAGTCCTGTTCTTACATCCTATCTTTGATGCTCAACTTTTCAGCTGTAAAATTACATAACATATTGAACCAGATAATTCCCCTGCTGAACCGCAAGTAAAAATGGCTCTCGACCTGATATCAACTGCTCTCTTATATAAGGAATACAAAAAAATACAGCAAGATACAGCAAATATTTTATATTTCTACTATATCTCTGATAAACCCGGGTCCAAAGTGATCACAGATCAGGCAGCAATAGTGTCATGTTTGCTATATCTCAACATGGATTATGGATTATTTTAATCTGCACTAATCAATGATGGAATAATAGCAATGAATCAAATGATAATAAAGAGTTTCTTGTAGAGCACACAGCTCTTTAGCTTCATTACCATGTTAGCTATAGCAAATTAATAGTTAGCCTCTTGTGCTGCCCCCAAGTGGCCAGAAAAGCTACCTAATGCAAAAAAAACCTTCTTTCGGATTGTTCTTTCTTTTCTTTCTGGTCCCCTTTCTTTCATATGCCCTAAATATGCCCTATATATAATATAAAAAAAAATATGTGTATTATTTGTTTCAGCATCATATACTATCACATAGAATCAATTGAAATTCAACTTCTCTCTCCTCTTTGCCATTTGCAGCCTCTGGATTTTGAGAAGAAGCCGTCGTACACGGTCGAGATCCAGGTCCAGAACACCCAGATGGACCCTCGCTTCATGGCCGCGGGCTCCAGAGACGTGGCCACGGTGAGAATCGCCGTGGACGATGTCGACGAGCCGCCGCTGTTTGACAAGACGAGCTATCTGATGGAGTTAAAGGAAGACGCGGAAGTGGGCGTGGCGGTGGGTTCGGTCAGTGCCATGGACCCTGACGGAGCTCGCAGCGTTGTCAAGTAAGGCCATAGTTTTACTTGTAATGAGATTTATGTACTGATAACCTGCTTATCTTTCCAGCCTCCACGTCTCCACGCAGTGACTCACCGATGTGGTGAAAATTATGTTTCACTTTCACACCCTCTTCTAAATGCTGAAACAGTCGCACTGTTTAGAACACTGACAACATCCACCTTTAAATCAACCGTTACAACAACGTTGTCTGCCTCGCGGGTGAAATACTACATTGTTCCAATGTACAATATTTAGCTTAACATTAAATTAAAAGATACCTGGGCTGAATCTTGCAGTGCAACACATTTTTACAGTTCACAAGCATTTATTTTTAGTCACAACTACAAGGGAAATGCTCGCCACTGTTAATCCCTGGGGGCTTAATGGATACTACCTGGTAAACACAGATCATTTATAATTATAAAATATATAAGGGCTCAGTGGGTCACAGCTGTTGTGCAAACTTTACCTATAGTGACCCGGAATAAACCTGAACACTGTGCTAGTGTCCTGCTGCAGCAAAATGTAGAGAAATGTGGATGCATGAGGTGAGTCCATGGTGTGTTAGTTAGTTATTCAGTCAGTCAGTCAGTCAAAGTTAGTCAGGGTTTTTCTGTTGTAGCCCCACTTTGTGATTCTGATGAGTCATGAATTTTTCAGTGAATTGTGTACTTTTTCCCCCACTTTCAGTTTGCAGCTGGAATTGTGTGTTTATTTTTCTGCTGGAGCACACACACATCTGCTGAGTGAATAAAATGTCTTGTACACTACTTGTACTGCACGCACCAGATGGCCAATAGCCAATTAAATTTAAAATTTTAAGGGTATTTGCATAAAACTGTAACAGCAGCCCCAAACTCAACACGAGAGTTTTTAAACTCCATTAGCTTCTTAATTACAAGGTCCCTCCTCTAAATCTTGTCATTGTTCTTAGGTTGTTAAGGTAGCCACCAAAAACACAACCAGGTAAAGTTGCACAGCTAATTAGCAATAGTACGTGGCGAACTTTCAGTCCTCGTCTATGTAAATGCTAAAACCTTGCAGGCTAAAAACACGCCTCACTTTAAAGCTCGACTGTGGGCATTTAATGGTTCAGGAAGTGGCTTTTGGACGTTAGCAGGACAGTATCAGTCATGGCCGACTTCACAGCAAGAGTCTCTAATGTTGCTAAAGTGATAGCGATGTGGTGGTTGGGTGCACTCTGTCCAACAGAAACACCAACAACTGGTCAAATGGCTTTTCACACTGTGTGGACGTAGTCTTGCTTTTGTACAGTAGTTAGCTTGCGCCTGTGCTGGAATATTTGCATAACCCTGGTTTGATTTCCTTTTTCTTGCACTGGTGCTCGGAAAGTTCAACATTTCTCGGCGTGAATAGGCAGCTTTGTAGTTAAAACCTCCACTATGTACACTATATGGACAAAGGTATTTGGCCACACTTGATAATTATTGAATTATGGGCTGTTTTTCAAGCTTCGGGCCGTCGTACCCTTATCTCCAATGAAGGTATGTAGCATTAGCAACACAAATTTGTTGCAGTGTGCATTTGAGTACAGCACACCTGTGTGGACCCCTTAATGCCACGTGTGAACACTCACAGATAAAAACACTCATTCCTTGTATCACTGAAGGGAAGACAGTCGCTTCTGCTGCACGAGCAGATCATATTTGAAAGTTTCCATATCTGCACTGCCTGCTCAGCTTTTTATTTCCCCCCAAATATATTGAAGTCGGATGAAGTCGGACTTCTAATGAACCTCAATTCTCTAAAGGCTTGTGAGGAGTTCTGATAAGAGGCTGATAAGAGGGTAAACAGAATCAAAATGTAAAGCGTGTTCAATGATGGTCGCTATCGTGATTACTGTTGAGATTATATACCAGGCCATCTGTGGACCGTACATCTGCGCATGGAAACCTGCAGGCTGTGCAAACGCCTCACTGCAGCGCCGTTCGTTATTGATGCTCGGCACTGGGTCTGTGTGAGCTCTGCTTCTCTCCCCGTTTGTAATTGTCCTTTTGCTCAAACGGCATCGGCACGTCCTGGGAATTTTCTGATGTTTACAAAACAAAAAAAAAAAGCCTTAAGGCTCTCAGTTATTTGCTCTGCTGCAGTGGGTATTGATCAGGAGCTACAAGACTGTTAAGATAAGTTGAAACTTCCCCCCCCCCCCCGATCTCGGAAAAGGGAATTAGAGCTGTTAGTGATAATAAATAAAGAAATAAAGAAACAACAGGAGACGCTCGTAAAAAAATATGAATCTGGAGAATGAAGTGGTGCAGACGTGGATGATTAAACAATCATCGTGGTTGGATCACAGTGAAGAGGTGAAGAAGATATAACCGTGATGTACGACAGCAGACCAACACCGACTCTTTATGTCTCGGTGTTCAAAGCAGGCAGAGTGATGAGGAACATATTCCAATTAAAACAAGCATGGGACCATGGAGTGCTCTTAAAATGATGTGACACAAGGGGGCACACAATCTCACACGCACACACGCACAATTCCAATTACTCTCTTGGTGGTGAATTTGTGTATATGACTGGATCATCCATTCACGCTGTGTCAGTGAACTATTTTACCGTTGAGTGCTTCCAAATTATGACTAGACCTGGACGCGTGGAGGCAATTTTTTTTCCCACTTTAAGATTCATATATCGCTTTATGGAAAACAATAATTAAGATTGAACGCCCGCTTAATTAGCTGCTTGGTCGCTTTTGGACGTTGTGCCTTGTGAGTGTGGGGCGAGCGAGTACCGGCTTTGATCCAGACACTGACGATGTTCAGTGTGAAGCCCCCCCCCGCCCCCTTCACAGAGCAGTTTGCTTCCACTTTGACAGTCAGATGGAGAGGAAAGAAAAGACGAGAAGCAAAGGCGTCTCAGTTCTATTATCCATGGAGTGCTGTGAAGCCGCGAGTACGCTGCGTTCAGCAAATAGTTCAAAAATGGCGAACGCTCTGAGAGCGGTCCACGGAATTTTCAAGTGGCTGAGATGTTTTTGAACAGGCTACTGTGAGATTTAATAGGAGAGGAGGACAGAGTGCAGAGACGACCAGCGCGGCATCGTTATGTGATTCCAGCTGTTTGAATATCAAGGTTCCTTTTGTTTGTTGGTTTCATCCGAGCTGGTACATCAAAGTTGATGCGTCTCGATACACAGTTTTCCTTCAGGTGCCAGTGAGACTGCAGCGTGTGTGAAAACCACAAAGATTTCTTAAGTCTTTTCTCAGTTATGAGAATAACATTAGAATTTAGGTTTCTGTCTTTTTTATTTATTTATTTATTTATTTTTTGCCAAACCTTTGTGAGAAATTGCTGTTGTTATTATCACTAGAGTTCTTTTTTACCGTAATTTCCTTCCAAGGTCTCTTATCTTTTCTGTACTTTGCTTTTTATCCCAGCTCAGGATAAGAGCGGCGGGCTCTTCGTTCCTTACTTTGAACAACACATTTCTGCACTCTATGGTGGGTTTTAAGATCTCCAAAAAAAAACAAGATAAGGAGCTTCTTGTAGCTCTCAAAACCATTATTATGTCTGACATTTATAATGATTATTTCTGTGAAAAGATGACTCTTTCTCACAAAGTCAAGGAGAAGAAATATTTAAGAAAAATTCCCCTTAATTTGCATCAACACATACTGTACATGTCTTGTCCTTGGAACAGTTTTTGAGGGGTGTTGATAATAAAGTGTTTTAACTCGTGGCTCTTTGCATGTAAGACATTAATTTCGTAACGCTCGAGAAACGCTCTCTGTGTTTCTCAGTTTAGAGCTTGTAGAGAGGAAGGGATTTGTTTTATGTTAAAGCGAACAGAGGCTATGACAACATTGTGTCGGTGAAGTGAGACGACTGTAAACAGGCTGGATAATTAAACAAGCAGTATGATGTGATTAATACTTCTTGTCCCCGCCCACTCCCTCGTTCAGGTTTGATAGTATTGCTTGACGGAGCCTGCTTTTCAGAACAGAGGTAGAATAAGAACATCGACAACAACAGAAATCACAAAGAAGTTGCAATAAGATGTTTTTGACCCTAAATTATTTTGTCGTAACTTGAACTCCACACCATCACCGCTCTCTTTTTTTGCTGCTCAACTTCACTCTAGACTGAAAGAAATCAATTCCTCTACTGTTTTGCGATTGCCCGGCGAGGCTCTGCAGACGCAGGGGGGGTCACTGTAGTTCACCCTCCTCACCTCCTCGCTGTCCTTTTTCGTTTCGCAGGTACTCCATCGACCGCCGCACCGACATGGACCGCCTGTTCAACGTCCACCCGGGGAACGGCTCCGTGTTCCTACTCAAGCGTCTGGACAGAGAGGACGCGGCCTGGCACAACATCTCCGTCATCGCCACCGAGTTCAGTGAGTGTGGCAGGGGGCAGATGTGATGTGATGTATCGATGTACGAGGCCAGACAGAGTGTCACAGTCATTTATCATGGAGGGAACTCAACGAGAAGGGGCGTGCCACTAATTACAGTATTCGGGGACCCGCTGAGCGGGAAGCGGCGAAGCATCTGTTCACCTCAAATTACAAAATCTCATTTAGCCGAGTGGGGAGTTTTAAGAGATGGCCTCCTCCTCTAAAGTTCTCGCTGTCACTCAAGTAAAACAAGAGTGATGCAACTTCATTTAGGCAAACAGAGGGAGCGACTTGTGATCTCCTAATTTACAGCAAATATCTAAGATATGCACACTTTGAGGTATAATTCCCTGAAATTACCTGAAAGTGTTTGTCATTTTCTGTCCATAATGAACGAAAAAAGAGAAGGAAACGATGTAAATATGCTATAATATACCTGTCTGGATAAACCGGCTCGGTCAGATAACATTTGTTTTGATGTTTTTTTTACTGGCTATCTTAGAACAAATTGAAGGAAGTCCCTTTTCTGAAAACCCTGTACAACAAAATTTAGGCGTGAAGATCAGAGCGGTCTCTGATCTTCACGCCTAAATTTTGTTGTCGCACCTCACACCTCAGGTGCGACACCTCAGGTCCGTGTCACCAGCCGTGTTTGATGCAGCGTTACTGGAACTGCTTCAGAGGTGTGGGACATAGAATAGAATAGAATAAAAGTCAAGCCTTTAACACCGAGCATATCACTGACGACACGTTTGTACAAGTGCACTTTGCATTTACCATAATTACGCAATGGTTTGAGCCATCAGAAAAAATCCAACGGTTTCTGAAAGCTGAGAAGTTGCACGTCAAAGCCAACATGTGGTTATTACGGTAATTTCCAGCAAATCTGTGTCTCTGTCGTGATATGAAGTGGCGGGCCGCATATGGCCCATGGGCAGCGAGTTTGAGACCTCTGCGTTAAAGGTTCAACTGCTCTCCAAGTGGAAATTTGGAAATCACCAACACAAAATCATAGAAGGAAACACATTCATATAAATCATAGAAATAAGAGACATAGAGCTGCGACAGAAGTGATGATGTCATTTCAAGTATAAACCCGGCTCAATATAACATCTCACTCTTCATTTTCACTCTACAGTCAGTGTAAGGGATAAAAAAAAAAACGTGTTAAAACAGAAGAGGCTATGTTTTGTTCGGGTCACACTGCGCTGCCAAGTGTGTGTCGCTGTTAATTTCTAATCATGTTTGTCGAAAATCTCTTTATTTCAACTCGCAGGGTTCATTAACATCAAAAAACCTCCACTTTCACGAGTGTGAAATGGAAGCCTGATTGGTTTCCTTCCTTGAAGTGAAACACGCTGTGAAAGTTACAGGTTACTGTTGTTGTTTGCTTTTCATGTTTGTATTTTTCATCTCATGTTCACAAAAACTGAGATACGTGAGTCCGTGTCTCCACTCCAACTTCTTCTGTCGAGGTTACTCTGTGTATGTGTGTGTGACGCCGCTCTGGTGTGTGTCCTTCAGATAATCCCCGTCAGAGCAGCCATGTTCCCGTCTACATCCGCCTGCTGGACATCAACGACAACGCTCCCACCTTCGCCACCGTGTACGAAACCTTTGTCTGTGAGAGAACCAAGGCTGGTCAGGTAAATACCGCTTTATCCCCCTTCTGTAGTTCTAACAGACTGTGTTTTTGAAAAAAGGAACAAAGGCCATAACAGTGTTGTGTTTGTCTTAAATTCCCAACACTGAAGCTGAGAAAGGTTTGATCAGCAGCAAAAGTAAGGTGCCAAAGTCAATAGAAGCACAGAAGATAAACGGTTTCAGCTAAAGGTCCGGTGTCTAAACTTCAAGTGAACCAATACCTTTATTTTGGAGGGATGGGCCATTTAGTTTTGGCCCAAATCTGATCAAAATCAGTGGTTGGTTATCAGAAAGATAATAATAATAATGACTAGGACTGCACACAGTCATGCTAGGCCCTTGCGTCGCCGCGCAGCAGTTCCCTGACCTGTGAGAAATTTCATGTAGTTCTGTTCGCATCAAAGCTTTCAAAAGGTGTTTCCTGCCATTTTAAAGTCAAATTTTTTGGAGCGCTGAGGCCACGCCTTTTGATGTAGAGAAAATCCTCTGAAAACCTTTAATCATTAACTTGTCTAGAACACATGGACCGAGTTTGATGCGGCTAGCTCAAACTTGCTAGAAACGAGTTTGTTCAAATGCGTAGACTAGCCATTTTTGTTTTTCCAAAATGGCTGACTTCTGGGTGGGCGAAGCGAATGGAAATACATTAGAAATTAGTTTGGAATCATGAGAGCAACACGTGTACCAAGTTTGTGCGACTTAGCATTTACTGCAATTTTGGCCACTTTCTCTCTCGCGTCAAAAATTGCCAAGATAAAAAAAACCAGCAACATCATTTTAGCCGAGTCATGCAGTCGGCTGCTTATTTCTTCTCTTATGGGAGCGGAATATTTGTAACACAGTTGGAGAGCTGCGTTTTTGCAAATGCTTGAAACAGCTGCAGGTGGTAAACTGCAGCTGTGATATCTGTATCAGCATCAAGTATGAAGTCTTTTCCTGGGTATTTAGTTATAGTTTGGGTATTCACTTTGACTTCCTCCAGTCAAAGTCTGCATTTTAATTTTAATTCTTGAAAAGGTGGCCAAATATATATATGTATTCACTCCCAAAATGACATGACTTGTTGATTAGATATCAGTCTGACACTTTGAGATAAAAGTAGGACTTCTTCACGTCCTAGTTCTCATGGCAGAACTCGCTATAATATCTAGTTATAATGGGAACACCTCCACCTCCAGCTGTCGACAGATTACAGACAGAATATAGCACTAAATGTGATTGTTAGTTCTTGTCATGAACAGTGAGCCATATTTTTAACATATGTTCAAAGTCTTACTTTGAAAATTTGGTGAAATATCGTTATTATTGTGTTATTGTGATGGAATATTGTGATATCTTTTGATTTTGAGAGATAACAGGTCTGAGTTGTGACAATAACACGAAGCAAAGAGCAAGAATTTCTTCACCAGACAAAAAAAAAACAAATAATGCAGGAAACACAAAATCTTATTTTTCCACACAACACTTTTTGCTGCTTTCATACCTGATGTCAACACCGCTCTCGTCTCGTCTACCAGCCATGAATCCACACGTGCCAAATGCAAAGCATGTTTTTTTGCCAGTTTGGCCACCTGATCATTTCACTTTACTGCTGTTATCCATCCGAGTAAACACAACCTGTGATTATTTTGCCTGTTCTCTCCCAGAAAACAGACGAGAAAGAGAAAGAGAGGCAACTACTATCTTCTATCCCCCAACACACACAAAAAGGTTCAGCTCCTGAGAGGGATGCAAATGATATCCTCACTCTTTGTCGTGTCACGACATACGGGTGACATCTGATGCTCAGTGGGTGTGACGTGGAATAAGCATTTTATAAACACCTTCTAAAATCTCTTTACATTTACTTTACTCACCATCGGTAACAGTTCCACCGCGTCACTGGTGTAAGAAAAAGAAAAGAATTCTGTCTGAATTTTGTCCATTTCTCTTTGCCTGGATCCCCACAGCATCAGCATTTTCCATTAGTGATAGTACCTGGTACATGGTACCTGGTACTTTTTTTGGTACCTGCGCTGGTGAGGTTCCAAGCGAGCTGAGCCACTGATTGGTCAGAGAGTGTCGTCACTGGAAGAGTCGTGAGCGTGACGTCCAACACAAGAATCGAAGCAAACAATGCCGGACTGTAGATCAGTTAAAAAGACTTAAAAATCCTGAAAACATGCGTTAATCTCAAACATTTAGCAAAGAAAACGTCTAAAATCTCAACATTTAACAGAGCAGTCTGGTGTATTTAGCGACAGCACTGCTGAAAGCCAGCGAACACGACCGCGTTCAGTGGTATTTCAGTTCAGTGACCGTGTCAGACAGAGTCTGTGTTCTGGTCATGCATCCTCTGGTACACTTATACGATGGTATAACTCGCAGATTTGTACCGCCACCTGATGGTGAAGTCAGATACTACAGGACCCTGAGGCGCGAGTATACCAGTACACCACTTCGGCGTGTGGCATGTGCATCACGGCATTTTCACGCAGCCGTGTTATGGCGACTCTGCCCACGTTGAGAAGGAGCTATGAAGTGACTGATATCAAACGAGGTAGAGCTAAAACTGTGTGGGAAAAGCAAGAGTTAATCCAAAATACATTCTTTCTGTCAGTGTCTGTGCTTCTTGAAACTGAAACACTTTTTGGATTATTTTCTTTTTAAAAGGCACAGATTTTACGCACTCCAGTTTTTAAACACAGGTTATTTCTTCAGCAGTTGGTTGATTAATGTTAGTGTGGCTGCTAATTACTGCGTCACCTCGGCCAGCAGGTGCTCTCAGTGGGGAGGAATGACAGGCAGACAGGACAGAAGTGCACTGTAAGGAGGGAAAAAGTAGATTAGATTTAAAAAATAATAATAATAATTTAAACTCAAGTAACTTAAACAAGATCATTTCAGTTTTGATAATCCATCACAGTAACTGTCAGCGTCTACTTTCACTCCCAAACCTTAAATCACAACAGGGATTGACACACAAGACTATAGGGTCAATCATGTGGATATTTTAGCTGAGCTCCATGTCATATTTGAAAGGTTCGTAATTATCCTTCAAATTAGTAAATAAAGTAATTAATTAACAATGAGAGCAAATACTGAAGTCAGGCCAGTATGCTGACCGTCTGACACTGATACGTACACATAATAAGTCACAATATTGCTATATATATTATATTACCTGCTATATTAGGTCACATAATTTAAAAAATAACACGTAATGGCAGACCCATAATAACACAAAATATAGGACCATAATAGTAATCATGATGACATAATGAGTCCACCTCAGTTATACAGTTACCAGTTTGTCAGAATTCATATTCTGTCCAGAAATAGTGAAATTGGCACATACAATACTTTATTATTGTTATTTAATATACCATCTGCTGGATATGTAAAAACAAAAAAACTCATAACTTATCATATCGCCATGGAACAGTGTTCTCGAATGACCTTTAACACAGATTTTGAGCTCTTCTGGCTCTGTAGCTCCCGCCCAGAGCAGGTGGTGCCGCGGTTATTGTGCGCCGATGCTTTTATGAATCACTTAGGGGACATGTCGAGTCCAAGAGGCTAAACTAAGCTGGTAATCCCCCCCCCCCCCCCCCTCTCTTTTTATGAACCGTCAAACACACATCAGAACCAGCCGCCATGACGACCACACTGACCCTCGTAGTGTTTGACAAATGTCGGTCAAAGTGTCTCTCGGGTTTAGGAGCAACACACCAACAAAGTCTTACATGTGGAACTGAGTGCCAGTCTTTTTTTTTCCTCTTGCTCAGCCTTTGAAGCAGCAGTTCCTGTCCTGACGTACAGTAAATCACGTTAATTAGCTCCCCCTCCAGCTTCCTCACAGAATGACTTTACACAATAGTTTTGACTTTGCCGGACATGAATATTAGCACAGAATATTTTAACCCATTTTTTAAAAAAAATTCTGAATTTGATTGATTTCAGTTAATGTGATTAAAGTGTACAACCTTGTAAGGTTTGTCATTTTAAAACTTAGGGTCAGACTAAGACTTTTGTTTTGAAGTTGTCCTGCACTCACAGGTGGTATTACGTTACTTCCTGTTTTACTTTCCTGCCGTGATTAGCCACACCTGTTCCCTAACTGTTCTCACCTGTCTCTCGTTAGCTCACCTTCCCACTCCAGAGTATAAAGTCTCTGAGTTTCCTTCTGCTGCTGGCCACTTTGTCTTCTCTGTTTCAGGAGCTCTGTTTTTATCTTAGTTTGACAGCGACAGCCATGTTTTAACCGTAGTTTAAAACGAACAAACTAAAACATCTTTTTTTGGGTTTTAATGCGAACTGAAGGTTTTCCAAACACACTTAGAAGGAAAGGCTGAAGTGAGGGATGTTCAGGCACAACAACTCTACCAATAAATGCCTTTCTGAATCGACTCCTACATTTGTGTCGTCACCTCCGTGAGCTCTAACGTGATTTACACCTTTTTTATCTTAAAGGTCCAGTGTGTAAAATGTATTTGCAAATATGTTTGATTTGCCTGAAATTGAAGCTGCAATAACTGTATATAATAAGTGTACAATCACCTGATTGTTTATCATGAGCTGTGTCAGCTCTGGTGAGGCGGCCATTTTAGACGTTCAGGTGCAACAACTTCACCAATTCTTCGTCAGTTCCTACATTTATGTCATCACCCATGTGAGCTCTAACATGATTTAAAGCGCTGACGACGACATGCACACGCACACACGCACGCATGTACACAGGATCAGTTGGACGTTCTTCGCTGCGGTGGCTCGCTGCCACTAATCTCCGCACATCCTTGTCATCCTGCCACCAGTTCATCCTTTAATTCCTCTGCCCTTTCATCTGTCCATCAGTGTTAATCATCAGTATTTGTTCACTAAATATCCTCCGCCGCTTCCTCCTGCTTCTAGATTTGTTCAGTGTAATGTGTGTATGTGTGCGTGTGATTGGCACAGATCTTTGTTAAAGCCTCTAATCTCTCTGTGAGTGTTTCCTATTCAATGAAATACGACTGTAGTTGAGAGGAAATGTCATTGACTGAGAGATGACGGGACGATGCTGGCTGTAATTATATCTCTTAAAGTCATTGTGACAGCAGCAGTTTAAACAATCGTCAGATCCAGTGTTTTCCCAAATACGAATCCTTTCAACACTCATTAATGCACAGAGATTAATCCAGTGATCTGCTCTTTAGGTTTTTTTTGACAACTTCACTCAAAAGATAATAATTGTGGAGTGTGACGCTCTCACCCTGTGCAGATGTGAAAGGAGATGTTAAAAGAAGAAAGTTTCTTCACGGCGACAAATTGTCATTAACACTGCAAACATCGAAACACGAACTGTGAAGGTTTTAATGGAAAAAAAAACAACCTCAATTATTGCAAAGAAAGAAAGATAGAAGCCCACTTTTCACAGAGATGTAAAAGAAAACAGCAGCAGACAACAAAAATGCTACAGTTAAATAGAAATTTGATCATTTCCTTACAGAAAACGTAGCTGTAGCCTCGGGAATCTGGATTTAACACCAGCTGTCAATCACACCGTGTCCCCTGAGCCATACTTCATCTGCTCCATTAGCTGAAACGAGTGATTAACTCCTCAGGAAAATGTTTATTGACGTTAGAAATCACATGAGAAGTCTGCTGATATTTCCACAGACTTCCATTCAAACTCTTACTTTTGCCACCAGCACAGTTGCCCCCTGGTGGAGGTATAATAACGTGTCACTTCCTGCTTAGACTCCCCCTGCGAACCAGTCTATGTATTTGACAAATAATACATGATAAAGTGAGTGAAATAAATTCTAATTCATTGTTTTGTTGTTTGTTTGTGTCTCAGTTAACTTTCCCCCGACAAGTGTAATAAATCATCCAAAGAGCCGTGTTGTTGACAGATAAATTCATATCTTACTTTGCACAGACAAATAAGACAAATGATCCCGATAATATCCGAGGCTTATATCACAGCAGTGTGTGCTTTCACTGTGAAGGAAAACAATAACCCCTCCCCCCCACACACACACACACACACTCAACTACCTGCCCTTAATTCACTCACGTCCACTGGGATTTTGATGTTAATGCACGTCTGTGTGTCTCCAAACAGCGGATCCAGACGGTGAGCGCCGTCGACGCCGACGAGCCTTCGTCGGGACACAAGTTCTTCTTCAGTCTGGCTCCTGAGAAGATGCACCGCAGCAACTTCACTGTCCGAGACAACGGCGGTAAGTAACACTCGAGCAGACGCAGACTCGCTCATTAACTGAAATCTGATGCAAGCGCATTAAAGTCAGACACTCGACGTGAGCTGCTTTCCAGGATGAAGAGCTTTTTTCCACCGAGTGGTTTAAAAAGGACAAATAACAAAAAGTCATTGGAGGACAGGAAATATCACTCTCTGCCATCTCACGCTCACATCAAGGTTTATTAAAGAATCACGGCACACAAGAGAAACTCGCTTTCAATAAATGAAAACAACAAAGATCAATAAAAGCCGTCTCAGTACAAATCTCATAAAATTAATATGCTCGCAGATATGGAGCTCATAATTGGGGATAATTACCTCGACCAGTGCTGGTCCGTGAATTTCACAGACATCGCTTGCAATCGGGCACAGTTTCCGCTCATATGTGCCCGAATTAATCATCTATTTTCCTCTAAATGTGTACATAATTTACAAAATAAACATCATGCTTGATTGAAGAAGACCTGAAACTAGTGATTGAGAAACATGAACTCCTCAGGAAATTGTTTCCTGACGTTAGAAATGAGGTTATTTTTCCCAGTAGACAATGGACTTTGTTTATGAAAGCAGCAGTGTCGCCCCCTGGGGGCTATCTGCTACTTCCATGTTCATCCCTGGGCTTCACGTAACATCCATTTTACAGTCTACTGGCGCTTTTCCACGATACAGCAGTTGTTTTCGGTGTAACTGAATCATTAGAATCAGTTTATTTTCGTTTCAATCCGTTAATTTTAGTATCGGCTCAGCTCGTTGGAACCTTGTCGGCGCAGGTACTGAAAGAAAGTACTGGAAATCCCAGTGTTTACTGTCTGACCAGAGTCTGTAGAAACTTAGTTCCCCTCATAAATCTTGATGGGATTTAATTTGAAGATATAAAAGTTGCTCTTTTCTGCTTTTATTGATAAGAAATGGCTTTGTATCAAGAATCACACCCCGTTATTGTTTGTCTTGTCTTATGTGTTTGTCTCACCTTTTGTTTTCCTGACATCGTCTAATTTAGCCACAGTTTCCTAGTGAACCAAAAACAGTACAGTCAAACATTTATATCATTCTGAATCAAGAGTTCATCAGTGTGTCTTAATTTACTGTAAACCTTTTATTGCACTGAGGCAGGTGATTAATCATTTCTGTCACCACGCCCTGCTATTTGCTGTTTCCTTTTTTCTCCCTCGCTTAGAAAACTAATCGAATTCAACACTCTGTCTCTTCAGTGAGGGAGAATTAGTGACTTATGCCTTGTCAGAGACGTCTCTTTTCACCCTGGCAACAACATGATTTTTATTCCTGACAGTGTCAGACGATGATGCGCTGCAGGTGAGCTAAAGTCATCTACTAACACACTTTTTTTCCCCCCCTTCTGTCTCAGATAACACTGCCAGCATCCTGACACGTCGAGCCAGCTATAGTCGCCTTCACCAGAGCATCTATCTGGTTCCCGTTGTGATCACTGATGGTGACTACCCCATGCAGAGCAGCACAGGGACGCTGACTGTGAGAGTGTGCTCCTGCGACCGTGAAGGCAACATGGAGCTGTGTAATCCCGAGGCTCTGAGCAGCTCTCCTGGCCTCAGCACCGGCGCACTCATCGCCATCCTCCTGTGTGCCATCATACTGCTGAGTGAGTATGAGAGGATGTGTATGTGTGTTTGTGTGCACGTCACTTTCAAATAGAGCATCTCTCACTAAGAGAATGAGCTACAATACAATTCCGTGTTTATTATGGAATGACTTGATATGATTTAATGCTTCAAGGTCCTGTGTGTAAAAATTGTACAGGTTCTTTTATGAGAGACTTTCACTTGATTGTGTGAATTGCTGTTGTTTATTACCACAGAATGAGCCTTTTATATTTATATCATTGAGCCGGGAACCGCACTATGGAGGCCACATCTTTGCAGTAGCCCACATTTGGACAATCTAAATAATCTTCTGAGTTGTGATGTTAGGTGAAGACTATATATGTTCTACAACACACGTGGAAAGAAAAGGCTCAGGTCAAGAGCAGGGAATGTTTTTTTTTTTCTTCTTTTATGGCTGAAATAAGGCGCCGCATTTTCAGTTAAGAGCATGAATCCCTTCAGAACGACCTGCCTGTTATTGCATTTAGTTCTGCCTCATTCCCACTGGTCAAATAATCCTTACAACACAGAGCCTTTAGGCAGTTTTTTCCATTAGTGTGTTAAAACGTATTTTAACACATACGGGGGGGGGGTTCAGCACAACCTATCAGTAATCTGATTAAATTATCATTTTTATAAACACACCTGGGCAAAAAGGACTAAAAAAAATTCAGTTAGAATTCATGTAGCCCTGATTTAGCTTGCTATATTCTAAGCTAACATAAATGTAACCTTTTGCTCAGCTAACTCTCATCTAAGCTAAGCTAAACCTAACCCAAGCTGACTCTATTTAAGCTAACTTGCCTCTTAGCCAACTTAAACCTAAACCAAATGTAGGTTTAATTAAGTTTAGGATAACATAAGAGTTAAGCTAAACCTAAGATAACGCTCATCTACGCTTAGCTAAACCTAACCCAAGCCAACTCTATGGAAGCTAACTTGCATCTTAGCTAACTTAAACCTGAACCAAACGTAACCTTGCACATACTAAGCTAGGAATTAACAGTGGTTCTCAGAGAAATTAGTGAGGTACTGAGGTACAGAGACAAATCTAGAAAAGAGAACAGTTGGAATTTGGACTTAAGAGTTGTCCTTTCCTGGACTGGAGAGCGAGACACAGTTTTGGCAACAGAAGGGACACACTGGTGCTTGTCACTGATGACCCAACATGCCAACATGTCAGTGGAAAAACTGCCCAGGAAAGAGTATTTTAGTATTTTAATATTGTAAAACTTAGACAGACGGTACAGCCAGTGGAGACTTCAGTGTGTTGTGGTCACTCATAACTCCTGTGGCGTCACACAAATCAAACAAACAATAGAAACTTTTCCTTCTCCGGGGATGCGTCACACACTACACTACATGACAGGTTCCCAAACTCTGTGCGGTGTCGAGGGGCCCAGACGTCCGCCAAAGTTATTCGGTGGCATTTTTTTAGTAAGAAGGATATAAAGTGAAGCCAAAAACAGAAACATTGTACATAAACGATTATTGTGTAAAAAAATCAAGAGAATAAACAATCAGTGGAAATGTAAAAAATATGTTTTGCATAAAAGTCAAACAGCAGAAAAAAGCTCAAAGGACAAATAGAAAATGAAATGGGCGCACAAAGTGTGCAGTGTGTGTTTGATCACGCTTGCACGGGCCCTGTTAGCTGCTTCCATTTGTACAGCGTCGTTAACACAAGCAGCCGTTGCACTTTCTCATTTGCTGTAATGGAAAACAATGTCGGTTCAGGGCTTCAGTCGGCTGCTGTTCATCAGAATCAAACCTCGTATGGAAATGAGCGCATCTCATCTGCCACCACATCCCCACTTATCCTCTTATTCATGCAGTGGTCACAGTCCAGTGGGCCGCTGGGAAAAAAAAATGAATACATATTTATGCCTCTGAAGGTGCAGTCATTGCAGACTTAGTGGAAACACACACACACACACACAGAGGCAGTGCTGAAATGCAGTGTCCAAACATATGAGAGCAGCCAGCCATCAACAGGCTCTCTCACACACACACACACACACACACACACGCACACACGCCTCATCCTGAATAAATGTCATAATAATAATCATTACCATAGAAACCACTCTAGTTTCCCCACACTGTCAATACACTTCTTTACCTGGAAAGGTTTCACTGTTTAAAAAAAAATGGATCCAGATCACCACCAACATCTAATAAACAAAAAAGTATTATTAGAACAAAAGCCGTCACGAGAACATGGTGTTTCAGGAGTTCATTCTGTCTTTCAAGCTTTCATTACATGCAACCTATTGAAAATGTAACATTTCTGAGGTTTTTAAAGCCACATGGACACCACACTGCAACAGATGCGTCAACAGATTCAGCAGTTACACCTTTGTCAACATGGCACAGTTGTCAGTTCAAGGCCATACCACTGATGGAAACACTCAATATCACAGCAGGCACTGCATTGTGACTGTTATGCTGCACAGTACGGCAACACTCTCAACACAACACGGTCCATACGACAGCTAGTATGTACAGAAGAGTCCTGCACTGCTTTGGTGAACTCAAAATTGCAAAATTACAGGCTCTGTCCGTAGACCATCAGAATTAGAATTTTTTCAACCCATCCTTGTGTGCACCTGCAGAGCAATGGGGGATTGGGTTCCTCGGTCCTTCCTGGGATTTGAAATTGACTACAAGCCCAATTCCTTTCCTCTCCCAACAAATTGGCAGGCAGATTTTGGAACCGCACGCAATGAGCACTTTGGGTGCGTGTGGACAGTGCATGTGGAACCTCACCCTACTGGTAGGTGAAGTATTAAGCCCTGCTCACCAAGCAGAAAAAAACATTTTGACAACAGAAGAAGTAGTCACCAAGGAATGTCATCCGAGCCTTGACCTGGCAAACCTCGAACCGGCTGACACCCCAACTCCCCTGCCCCGACGGGCCTTTCAGCCGCTTGCACCAGACGTGCCTGAGGGAGCTGTAGCATCATTGTGCTAAACCTAACCAATGCCAACTCTATGTAAGCTAACTTGCATCTTAGCTAACTTAAACCTAAACCAGATGTAGGTTGAATTAGGTTTAGGATAACTTAAGAGTTAAACTAACCTAAACCTAAGATAACTGTATCTATGCTAAAACTAACCCAAGCCAACTCTTTGGAAGCAAACTTGCATCTTAGCTAACTTAAACCAAAACCAAACGTAACCTTACCATACTAACATAACATGGGGGAGTTGGGGCTGATGGTGAAGTGGGATAGTACACCAGACGCGCGAGTATACCAGAGCTGGCGATATTCGTGTGTACATGTGCCCAAGTACTGTATACCAGGGCCTTAAGGATCAACTCCCCCCAAACAACCTTTTAACAGGGAATATTATGGAAGGAAACCATAGGAAGAAGCACAGAGGAGGAATCTCTCTTCCAGGAAGGACAGAATTGCAATCGATGTCTTGTCTGCCGAGCAGATCAACAAGATGTATGTCATAGAACGATATAATAAATGATGTAACGGTATGAAACCAAAGGATGTGCAATTTGCCGAAGGGAAAACTACAATGTTGGCTCATATCAAGCCACAGCACTTTGAGGGCTCTCGACATTAATGAACATTAGAGGAAGCGGTTGTTGATGGTGTGTTGGTGTGCAGCTTTTTTACATGGGAATCACAGTCTGTGGTGCTGGAAAAGACAGTTGATGTAACGTGTTAATTAAAGCGTCTCGGCGTTGCATATGAACGTATCGATCACCTCAGCCGTCACATCAATGTTCGTCATCTTGTCCTTCTTCTGCCCATCGTGTGCAGTAACTGTCTTCCTTTATTAACACCGATCCTTCCTTCTTTTCTTGACCTTTTCTCGATATCTAATGAAAGAGCTCATGTGTCATTCATTCACATCCCAGCTTATGTTCTCCTGTTGCTTGACAGACATTACACGCTGGGATTTATGCTGCTCCTAATCTCGGTTATTTCACTTCCCCTGACCTTAACTATACCTCGGCTCTTTCTTGTTCCCACTGTGCTCTTTTGCTTTTCTTGATTTGCATTCAGTAGCCTGTCTGAGCTTAGCCAATCAAATGTTCTGCATGATTATTTGTGGCTGCACCCTCTCTGAAATCAAAGGCTGCTGTGCTTTTGTGTGTCTGCCTGTTGCTGGCCGGTGCAGCCCCCCGTGTTTCCAGCTCTTGTTTTGGGGTGTAATTCATCTGCACCTCGTTTTTTAAAATTTCATGTGTCGGGTTTGTGTCGTGATGCACATTGTCACAACAGATCTTGCTCTTTTACATTTAAATATAATGCTGTGCTTCCTGTGTTTAGCTGGAGATGAAAAGATTGTTCTGGTTTATTACAAAATGAAGTGAAGCTGCTGAATCTGTTCAGGCAGCCAACTCCATCGCACCGCTTTGCTCCTGTGGCATTTTTCCAAGGGAGCCTTTTAATGCACTCGACCTGTCAGCTCTGCTCATGTAGCGTTTGAAAAAAGGGCCTCATCTCCAAACCCAGTATTCACCTGTAGGCTCTAAAACTCTGTTCTTCATGGGGGAACTTGGTGTCATCATTCCCGCGCTCCCTGGTGTGCCGAGTGGGGGAAAGATGAGGCCAGAGCTCACATATCATGAATGTGCACATTCTACTTTAGCAGAACATATTCACTTATTAATCTGTGTGAAACATGCGGCTAAGTGTGACCCATATTATGGTCTGAGGTCACAGAGATTCATCAAATGCACCATGGGGTCAGATAATGCAGTGTTTTCCGGTTTGGAGAAGGTCCATAAATGCCTCGTTGAGAAAGAGCTGGGTGGAGATTTTGTCCTCCAACGGTGCAAAACACCTTTGAGTGGCTCGAGCAATCAGCTGCATCTCATACGTGCTGAAAACCTACTGCTATCTGACCCATAGTATATATATTATGACCTTACACTGCTACACTGCTAACCGGCTGTAAACAAACGGTTTTAGAGATACTGAGGCCCAAAACCTGAGCTTGTTAGTAGTCATGAATCGGTAATAACAGCTTTACAACCATGTCAAATGGTCAAGAAATGCATATTTATTTCAAGTGTTTCAATTCCAATTCCAGAATTCAGTATACAATCAAGTCCAGTTGCTCTCGATTTCATGATTTAATGCCTAAGGGCAAGGTTTCCCAAATTTAGGGGAACCAACTTTTTCAAAAGGACAACCCACTTCACAATATAAATCTTGATCAGAGCAAATTTGTGCATAATATAACCTTGACAACCACAACAATAGAAACTACCATTTCTGTAAGAGCTAATATTATTTAGAATTGGTAAATCCAAGAGAGATGGTGTGCATGTTCTTCTTTTGTCTTTAGGGGTTGCCATGGTGGATCATTTGCCTCCATCTTGTGTGATCCCTACAGCAAACCAAACATTTTAATTTCAACTTTTAGTCAGAAACTTGTCAGTCTGATGTTGGATGGGTGGCATTGATGTTGGTGAGCTAACTAGTTTACTTAATCATAGTCTGAGAACTCAGCACCTAACTTGGCTACTCTTTGTCATCACCAATAAAAATGAAGCAACCAAAATGAGATATTTGGATCAGTGAAATTCTCTAACCCCGTATCCCTCCGCTGTTGTCTCCTGCAGTGATTGTGGTTCTGTTCACGGCACTGAAACGCCAGCGGAAGCAGGAACCGCTCATTATCTCCAAGGAGGACGTCCGTGACAACGTGGTGAGCTACAACGACGAGGGCGGCGGCGAGGAGGACACCCAGGCCTTCGACATCGGAGCGCTGCGACATCCAGACGCCGCCGCCGCCTTGGAGGAGTCTGCCAAGCAGAGGCGTGACATCATCCCCACGGACACTCTGCTCTACCCACCGCTCCGCCGGCCTGCGCCCACCGCCCCCGGCCTCATCATGCCGCCTGTCAACTTGGTCTCGCGGGACAACGGTGATGTACGCGAATTCATCAACCAGAGGGTTCTGGAGAACGACTGTAACCCAACGGCGCCGCCTTATGACTCGCTGGCCACCTACGCGTACGAGGGCACCGGCTCGGTGGCCGAGTCACTGAGCTCGCTGGGCTCAGCTTCATCTGAGGCCGAGCAGGACTATCACTACCTGAGTGAGTGGGGGCCCAGGTTCAGGAAACTAGCCGACCTGTACGGAGCCGAGGACAGTGACTTCTGCTAACAGAGATACCACGGAACCACACACATACACACACATACACACAAGACTAATCACGTCAAATACAAGCTTTGGTTACGTTTTGACCAAAGTGGGGCCGAGGACAGCTGCGTCTCGCTACAGTCTCAGACTGTAAACACTGATGATGAGCTTTAAGATAATGTGAAAACTTTTAAAAATACAAGACAAACACATAAGAACAAACTAATGTGCTGGCAGCAGGTGTCAGTTCCATTTAATGGAATAATCAAGAACACCACTCAATCGTTGTCCTGCCTTCAATGTAAATTGAATTTTTTTTTCCAGTAGGAGACAAAAAAGTCCTAAATATATGTATTTGGGAACGGTAATGTAAATCAACCTGCCCAACAGTGGATCCAAAGATCTTCAGTTTCACCAGTGTGGACCTCTTGAGAGACGCATTTCAGGCCTGATTGGAGTTTGAAAATCAAAATTGGATTGTATTTTCTATTGAGAATTGGACATTTTCACATTCAGGTTTGGCTTTAATCTCTGAATAACCAGTCATTGGAACATCGCTCGTGGCTTTTAATGGTGCCATTCAAGGCTGACTGAATGGAATGGTTGGAACCAGGTCAGTCCACAAAACCCCAGTGTCATTTTTTCCAGAACTGGACCACACTAACGGCTGCAGATGTAAAGTAAAGTGTGGAGAAGACACATTTTTTTATTTTTTTCCTTTTTGACTAAGTGCCCTTTGTGCTGCCCTTCGAGCTAAACTGTGGACGCCTGCACACTGGCTGACACTGGAGGGAGCTAACGACTTTTACATGATTGCTTTTTTTTGTCGTTTTCGCCGTCTTGTACAAAATGATCATTCCGGGGGAGCTGTTCTGAAGAATCCTCGCTCGAAAATCGCCTTCTTCGGGACACAGAGTAAAAGAAAACTCCTTTGAATAAATGCACTGATTTCTTTATGTTTATGCAGGTTTTTTCTTTCTCCTTTTTTATTTTTGCTGCACACAAAAATATATGTATGTTAACTGCATCATTTCTAGAGTTTTAGCTTCTTGGCTGTATATTGTGTCAGAACTGTGGTGGAACTGAGTCATATTGGATGTGAACTAAGTTCTGTAAATCTTTAATTTTACTGGAGGCTTTTTGCTGAAAACACGGCCTCAGGCGTCAAACAGACGGTGGTTGAACAGTGTTGAAATTGCACACTGTGAATTTGCTTTACATTGCTATGAAGAACATGTGGGCCTGTCACTTTTATCATGAAAGTCCAGACTGCAGTCACCAACTCCTCACTTTATAGCGCGCTTTAGCAGCTTTTGGTTTTTGTTTTAAGGCCTACAACTGCACAGTGCTGGTTTAGCAGTGTGTTTACATGAAGATAGAAAAAACAAACTATTATTAATCCGACTAAAACTGGACTTTTTAAAAGACATGTAAACATTTAGTCCAGCTAAAATTGTACAAAATTGGTTTAAACACACCCAGATAATGCAATTAGCAGTTGAAATAGACAAAAGTATTGGGACTCCTGACCATTTCACCAATGGGGATGTATTCAAATACATTATACAGTACTTATAATATTGAGTTGGTCCCCCTTTTTGCAGCTATAACAGCTTCCTGGAAGACTTTCTTCAAGATTTAAAGTTGCTATGTGAATCTGTGCCCAATTCATTAATTCTCTAGAACATTAATGAGGTCATGTCTTTATAGTCTTTGCTTTGTGCACTGGTTGACACAGCCAAGGGTCTTCCTCAAACTGTTGTCACAATGTTGGAAGCATAGCGTTGTCCAAAATGTCTTGGTGTGCTGAAGAGTTAAGATTGTCCTTCATTGGAGATAAAGGGACCTAGAGACCAAAGCCTGATTGATTGAAATACCTAAATTCAATACTAGACAGGTGTGGCCAAATACTTTTGTCCATATTGTGTATTTCCACATGTATACGCTCAGTCAGACTCATGCAGTTTCCAACCCCAGGCTTTGACCTGGAAGTAATCGATGAAAACAGTCGTAGAAGGAGACAAAAAACATGACGTAATACATTTTCTACCAGCTTAAATGTAATAATTTTAAAGTTCTTGGATGGTACTGTAGGAAGACTAGGAATGGTGCTTGACAACAACAACTAGCCGCCTGCTAAACCTGAAAGGGAGTATATCACCTGCTAGCGTAGCAAAGACAAAACAGACGTCATTCAATCAATTCTTTACACGCTAGCGCTTGTATTCTGGGACTAGAAACCTGTGTGCTTCACATGCTAACACATCAGCCACAACCATGACAAAATAATGTTGTTTTTTGTTAGAAGTTAGGGAATGAGGCTCTTTGTGAAATTCAAATACAGTTAAATGAATATAGAGAAAAAAAAAGGTGACTAGGAAGGGTGCTTGACATGCTAGCAACTAGCTGCCTGCTAAACCTGAACGGGGGTTATATTCAGACAAAATACATGTCATTCAATAGATTCTTTACACACTAATGCATTCATTGATGTGGGGAATACAAACGTCTCCAAATGGAATTGAAGACACCGTGTGCTAACATGCTAACACATCAGCCACAACCACGACAAAATAATGTTGTTTTTCGTTAGAAGTTAGGGAATGAGGCTCTTTGTGAAATTTAAATAAAGTTAAACGAATATGGACAAAAAAAAAAAAAAGGTAACAGACCTACAGTACTTCACAGCCCCGTGCTGCATCTCGAATGTCTTTCAGTGACTGGTAACCTCATTTTCTGCCTCATTATTTCCTGCTCACACCTGTTTTCTTTCCACATAATATACTGGCACAGTTTGAAGATATGATTCAAATGTTTACTCCCTAAGGTTTTGTGGCACATATTTCACTCACTGCTTTTGTTTGCGACGACGAGAAGAAGGAGAGAAAAAAAAAACACATTTCTTATCTTATTTACTGTTTGTTTGTTTTTTGTTTTTTTATTTTATTTCTTACTTTTATTATTCAGCCCGCTCTCATGTCTCACTCGAACCCATGAGGTGTTGTTTGAAATGCACAGCATTATTTGCATTGCGACACTAATTGCTAAAGCAAATGTTCAGAATCACAACAGTCAACCTCAGTGCCATGTTTTAAAAAAAGATATATGTACGTATTTTCCGAGTGATGGAGGAAACCATGTTGTCAGGATAATTTCATTTCATAGCAGGCGTTTGTATTGTGTTATGACCGTTCCAGTAAAAGCAGCCGTTTGTTCTAGTTGTGTTTCGTGACCGTGGTCCGCTCTGAAGGCTTAAAACATACAAACACACATGTTTTTCTTTACATTGTAGTTCATTCTTTTTTGTACCAAATATTTATAGGACATGGTGATGACGATGACGATGATGAAGATGATGATGATGATGATAATCCTGGAGGGGGAGAAAAAAAAAAAAATCAAACCGGCCTCCAAATTCACTGTTTTGTAATGTCATTTTGGAGGTGTGGAACTCGACCATCTGTATATGATGATGATGATGATGATGTATTACCAAGTTGTTTAATTTTATCAAAATAAACGTTTACAGTTAAAATGTTCTGTTTTTAGTTTGATGACAAACCCACTGTTCCATCTGTCTCTCTTCAGAATGGTAAAAAGAATCTTGTTCGTCTGCTACACCAGTTATTTCTTTCACATCCAGTTACGGAAACAAACATCAAAGATTATTACCCCCCATAATGCATTTTTTAGTACCGACATGTCACAATCCTCCAAAAATCCTAAAATGTGACTATTTTCTCTTCATAAATTGGAGGTGAGGTACAACAAACCATGTGGTAATGGATGTAAACTGTCTCTCAACACGATATCATTCACCCTTTTGCTTCTTATGCTCATTTGTGTGTGACTGTATACATGATAACAGCTACATCGCACTTCATGTTCCACATATATATACAAACATGGTTGAATCCCCCTTCCTGACAGGAGAGGTTCATTCTCCTCTGTCCTCGTACTCCTGCAGCCAGATCTTCTCCCGCCATGAAAGCGGTGGCTGTCTCAGTCTCTCTCTCTGTTCTGTTTGCATCCTACCTGACAGGTCTCTCTTACTATTGTACCAGCTACAGGAGTTCCACAAGGCATCATCCTGGGCCCTCTCTTCTTCTTTTTCTTCTTTTTCATGTGGATTCTTCTAATGACACGCAGCCACTCTTGTCAGTGCCCGTCTCTGACTCACTGCATGAAGCTCAGCCCGGTCAAGACTGAGCTGCTTGTAGTAAACCGCCGAGACGTTACAATGTGACGAGCCATTTATTTGCCGTGCGACAGTTTTCTTTTCCAGTTAATGTAAGAATGAAGAATGAAGAAATAAAAAGTGTAGATGGAGCATATACAGTACAATTGAATTGGTAAAGCCCCAGAGAGATTTGAAGGAACCTTTTTCTTTGTCAACATTAGCAATGTCGGCGGTAACGTTAGCATGTGTGCCTCCATTAGGGTGTCATATTTTTTTCTCACACTTAACCTTTGATAAAGACGTCAAAAAAAAAAAAAGGTGACTGTCAAACTCACTAACCATGCAGAACTCACACACAGAGCTTCACTCAAAAATAAATGCATGAAAAGTCTCAGGGTGAATAAAGTGTGGAGCTTCTTCTCCAGGACGCTGTGCTCTGTATGGCCTGCAGGGGTTAGGCCTTTCCCCTGCACCGGCAGGCACAACAACAACAACAACACACACCCTGGAAGCCGCTGTAAAGAGGACTGCAACTGAGAGAAAAGCACAACAAGAGAAGAGAAATGGGCTCTTCTGGAAACCAAGGAACACTGGGAAATGGCTTCTATTGTCAGCTTGCATTGACAAAAATAAAAAATTCATAAAAGCCAAACAATAAAGCAGAAGCCAGAATCTTCATTGGCCATGAAGGAGTAGAGGAGAAAGGAAATTAGCCCAGGAGGGTTTGGACACATCGTGGTCAAAGCCTCTTTCTAAATAATAGACCATATGGCCACGTTTACACCAGGAAATAAATAAGCAAGAGCAATTTAAAAAACAAAACACAACTAGGGTTTCTAGTGTGCTTCTGTTTGTTTATGATCCCAGACTGACTCCAGGATGCTGAGATCAGGTCTCTACAGGGACCAGACCATCTGTTGCAGGACTCCTCGTCCTTTATGTCTCTCTGCCTTTTGTGTTTGGGTTTGCGGTCCTGTCGCAGAATCACTCAAGGACTGAGCAGTCGCCTCCCTGGTGGAACTGATAAAGGACATTTTTGAATTGTACTGCACTGTATTGCAGCATTAAACATGTGAACCGTGGGCGTTTGCATTTATGTTACACTACAAAAGAGAGGTTTACCCATAGTCCCATGTTCACTGAAGGTACCTTTGATACAAGCATGTGTCATGACCAAGAAAGCTGGTGGTGTTTAGTTGTTGTCTTGTGGTTTCCTGTTTTATTTTGAAATTTCTCTCTCCTCTCGTTTCAGGTAACTTGTTCCTTCCCCTTGTGTTTTCCCATCAGTCTGATTGTCTGCCCCGCCCTGATTGTTTCCACCTGTTCCCCATTACCGTGTGTATATTATGGTCTGCGTCTCCCTTTGTCTGTTGCCAGTTCGTCTTTGCCTTTTCAGGAATTATCAGTCTTTGCTTCATGCCACTGTCTCGTCAGGTTCTTCTACTTTTTCTTTGCTTTTCTTTGCCCTTGTTTTTTCTAGTAGTTTTTCCCTCGAAAGAGTGATTTTGTTTCTTAGCTTTAGCCGTTTTGTCGTTGTTAGTTTTTCCCTCTTAGGAGTGGTTATTTTGTTGCACTTATAAATAGAAGTTTGTTTATTTTTCACTTTGTCCCCCGAGTCGTGCAATTGGGTCCAAGTCCTTGTCCCGGTGTGACAAGCATGTATGTTTTTTTACTCTTTACTTTATAAGTGTATAAGTTTACCAGAATGTATTTTTATCAAGCATTTGTTAGGAATACATCCAAATATGTGTAATTCCCCAGGGCTAACAGTCTAACTATAGCTTATATAAATAGTCATTTGGCACAGAATCATGTAAAATAGTATAATCTGTGGCATCTCAACACACTTTTTTTTTTTTTTAATGAAGTGAAAGTGTGAAAGTGTGGAGGGTTTGATGCCGGGGAACCACTTGTCGTGTCCTGGATGTCCTGATGGTAACGACAGTAAGCATTGTTGTTGAACAAGAGCGGCTGTTATTTCATTCTGTTTTTTGCACTATGGTGTTTAGATCTCCTATTTGTGCAGAATGTAGGTTTGCGGTTGCTCAACTGTTCATTATGGACGGGCAAATAAAGAGATTGATGCTGTGTGTCTCCATATTGTGTCGTGCACTTGAGTCCTTATGACGTACTGGGAAATCGGTGTGTGGCATTGCACTCCCATGTCCAGGGTTCATGTGACTTTGCTGCTGGGTTGAGTCCATGGTAGATGTTTCTTGTTCCTTTTTCCTTTTGTAGATAATATGAATTCATTCCATTTGATGATGCTTTGGATTCATTTGAACATTCTGAAGCCGTTTGTAAAACTTCTTGTTTTGCTGTGGATCAATCTCAAGCTGCTCTCCTTTCCTTCGTAGCTCTGCTTCATGCTTCTCAACAGCATGGTTTTCCTTTAACGCTGCAGATGGAGCAAGAAGTGCAGCCTTTTCTGCCTCTGCTTCAATGCCGTGGTTTGACCGCTTTTGCTGCATGCTTTTCGCACTGCATTTGCGTTTTGGTGAGAACGTTTACTGGCAACATTTCATATCCTGTCGTCAAGATGAACATCATCCACATCACCGACATTTTCATCATTTCTCCACCATTGTTTAACATCATCAATGAAACCATTTTCAATCAATATTTTTGCAGCAAACCATGTATTTTGTTTCCCAGTTTCTTCAGAGGGCATTAAATGCACCAGCGAACCATGAGCAGTTTTTGCTTCTTCACACAAATGAAGAATCTTTTCCAGCGCATCTTTTACCTCTGCAACACTCCTTTTATACATATGCTCTTCACTTACCTTTCTTATATTTTTTACCTTGTTAAATTCTCTCCAAATGTTCAACAAAGCCTTATGTGTTCATTTTACAGTTGTTTTACCTTTACCCAAGTGTGTTTCGTTTGAATTTCCCACTTCGCTAGAAGCAGTGACAGCGACCCGTTCGTCAAATTCACTGTTCGTGATGTAGCTGTGATAGGAAAAACCATGAGAGTGAGAAACAGAACAACATTTAGTCAATGTTAAAAGTACAAAGGCAGCTACAGTAAGTCGAATCACAGAGAGGAGGAATATGCATATGAGACATATGAGAGAGCAAGCCACCAATGTAATCTTAATGTTTAATACTCAATATTTAATCAGATATCCTCTAATTAACTGTTTAATAATACTTTGCAGCGATTAAAGGTTTATGGTCTACTTTCATTATCATAACCTCCAAATGTATACATAACTGATCTCCTCCTCCTCCTCGCTCTGTGGTCCTAATGGGCGCATGAATGATTAAAGTGACAGTGAGGCAGATCCACTCTGTGTCAAAGTTCAAACACAAGTCAATTAAGTCCATTTTAACGCAGAGGTGACCTCCGTCGACGTTCATTTATTCATCTGTTGTGTCACCCACAGCCTTCACTCCTAGAAAGTTCCACACTCTCCAGAACTCCGAGTGAGCGTTTTCACAGTCTCTGGCTGTCGGGAGCAGATAGAAAGTTTTTGCTTTCACAGAAAGCCTGGCACACCTCGAATGGCGCCGTTGCAGATTCTAATTTGCAGCTTTTCTGGTTATTGCCAGACGCAAGTATCGGCAAAGTTACCTTAACCCAGCACAGCCTGTCTGGTAAACTCACCAGGCGTCTGTCGGTGCTCCCTGTCGGTGCTGTCTGCTGCGTCTCCTGTCGTTTTATCACAATAAAAGTGTGATTACAAGCTCCAGCACATTCAACAGAACATTATGTCTGGGTCCTGAATCTGGATCTGAAAATAATCTGTTATGTCAGTCATATTATTAGATCTGACAGAGGGAGCGTTTGGGCGTATACATGTGTAGCACATTGAATTAACCTCAGAGACTTTTCAGTCACACTCCAACTGTTTTGAAGCCTGTTGCTCTCGTCTCTACGGAAGCCCTTTTCAAACATCTTTACAAACAATGCCATTGAGGCGCATGCACACTTTTTATCTCATAATTCAGACTTTTTTTATCTCATAATTCAGACTTTTTTATCTCACAATTACGACTTTTTATCTCATCATTTCGACTTATCTCATAATTAGCTCATTCAACAGCTGCTGTAACAATGCAAATTCCCCCACTGCGGAACGAATAAAAGACTCTCTCTTATCTTATCTTATCTTATCTTATCTTATCTTAATCTCATATTTACGACGGTGTGAATGTGATGGACATTTGTTTATATTTAAAAGGTGCACACAGCACAGTTGTTGGAATTTCCGCCCATCTTCATGTCTCTTGTGATGGGTGGGTTAGATATACACCTTAAAGAGAGAGACGTCAACTCACCTGCCCGGAGTTTGAACATGCGTCGATAAATTCTCCTCCCACCGCATCAAAGACTGCAATACATTTCTGATGGAGCTGTAAGCTTTTTGAGTTATAATCAACCCTGTTTGATGTATGCAGGTGTGTGTGTGGGTGCTCAATATGGTGATGTAATCAAAGTGAACACACTGATGCTCTCCTCTCTGCAGATTCGTCATCATACGGTATTGGCGTGTTTCCACTAGCTTGACTAGCTTGAGCCAGGTACTTTATTTTTTTTAAGTACCTGCTCTGGCGAGGTTCCAAGCGAGCTGAGGCGATACTATGAAGTGACGTCGCCAGACTGCCGGCCACTGATTGGTCAGAGTGCCGTCACAGGAAGAGACGTCCGACACATGAATTAAGCCGAACAATGCAGAACTGTAGATCAGTTAAAAAGACTTAACAATCCTAAAAACGTGGGTTAATCTCCAATAATAACCAGACAAATGTCTTAAATCTCAATATTTAACAGACAGACAGACAGACAGACAGACAGACGACTTTATTAATCCCTTTGGGAGGTTCCCTCGGGGAAATTAACAGCTCCAGCATCCATACACAGCACTGTTAAAAATAGAGAATAGAATAAAATAAGATAAGAATAAAAATAAAAATATAAAAAACAGAGCAGTCTGGTGTATTTAGCGACAGCACTGCTGATCGCAAGCGGCATCACAAACCCTGCCGCTGAACAGTACTGAAGAAATATTTTTAATTAACTGTTTCGAATGATTCAGTTACTGTGGAAGCCCATTTCCACCAGTAATACTTAGCCTTGATAATAAATATTCTCCAAATTATGGGATAAAAAGTTGTAATTATGCGATAAAAGGTTGAAATTATGGGATAAAAGGTTGAAATTATGGGATAAAAAGTTGTAATTATGCAATAAAAGGTTGGAATTATGGGATAAAAAATTGAAATTATGAGATAAAAAAATCGAAATTATGAGATAAAAAATTTAAATTATGAGATAAAAAACTGAAATTATGAGATAAAAAATTTAAATTATGAGATCAAAAATAGAAATTATGAGATCAAAAATTTAAATTCTGAGATTAAAAATTGAAATTATGTGATAAATGGGATATAAAATGTAATGTAAATCTTTATTCTGCTATAAATATAAGATTATTGGTGTATTTCTCTGTGTTGGTATCAGACCACCACACAGTCAGACATGTTTGGGCATTTGTGTGCGACAGCAACAGCAGAAGTGCAAATTGAAAAAAATGATTCCAAATTCCATCAAAAATATCATTATGGCTTCTCCCACCTGAGCACCAGTGCCACCACAACAGCGGCAAAGAGACGTTTTAAGGTCAGCAGCGCGGTCGGAGCACAGCTTGGTCCTTGTGTCTGTGACATTGTCTGCTGTTAGTTACTGTGGCTCTTTTTCAGCTAAAAGCAGCTGCTGCTGCTGCTGCTGTGAAGTGGAGGCGGAGGCAGAGGCGGCAGTGGTGCCAAAGCGGTAAAATAAAGGGCTAAGTACCTGCAATTCAATTCACTTCTTACTGTGTGTTCACACAGGACGCGGCGTGATCCGTCATGTCGCGTCTAATGATCCCCACGATCATTTTTTATGCATTTCATTTTCCAGAAGCCGGCGTATTTTCTGTTGGAAGAGAACAGAGCAGCAGCAGCAGCAGCAGCAGCAGCAGCAGCAGCAGCAGCAATATTTCTTTTCAACATCAACCATGACTTCAGTTACTCAGTGAAAGTAGAAGAATGGTAGAGCTTGGAGTTACCATACAAATACAGTGGAGATTATCATAGCTGTATTTTTGTCCTCATTCCTTAAACCAGTGTTGATTTTTGATTTAGTTTATGATTAAAATATCATTTAGGTTTAGTCCACTAAATATAATCATATTCTAATGGGTTTGTTTCCATAACTGAAATGTTTCTCTTAATATCTATTAATATGTTATTGCGTGGGTTTGGATTTACAGCACTGATATAAACCGTATTTTCAAATATAATTAAAACAGTTTTGTTGTTTCAACAATTTAAAGACAGTGAAACATGAACACTTGGACTTGTTATCTTCGGCGTGACAACTGGTATTTTTATGTAGAGGCTAAAATTAGCAGCGTGCGTTGGTGGTTTTGTGTTTGAACTGCGTATTAAGTTTAGCGACAGCACCAACAACAGCTGTGTGTGATTTACTGGACCTTTGCATTCAGGTTTGTTGTGTTTTTGTCCTCTGAGTTTTGTCTCTGCGTGGCTTTTAAACGGTTTTGTCTTCTGGAAACGTCTAAGGTGAAATTTGGCCATTATATGTCGTCTCATCTCGTCACTCTCCTCGTCGTCCTCCTCCTCCGTGTTGACGTTCAGGTCTCAAAGACGTCTGGATCTCTTTTCATTCTTCTTCTCTTCTGATAGTTAGGGCCCAAGCACAAATGACATTTGGCGAGTGCCTCGGGCTAACTCCAAAGTTTCTTGAGGATTTTTTGGGGGAATTTTTGACGTGAGAGAAAGTTGCCAAAATTGTGTTAAAGGCTAATTTTAATTTTTTTTATCTAAGTCGCACATAGTTGGTACACGTGTTGCTCTCATGATTCCAAACCAATTTCTAATGTACTTCTATTAGCTCCGCCCACCCAGAACCGGAAGTCGACCCTTTGTAGTATTTGAATGAACTCCTCCTAGCAAGTTTGAGCTAGCCGCGCCAAACTCGGTCCATATGTTCTTGACAAGTTATTAATTAAAAGTCGTCAAAGGATTTTCTCTAGGTCAAAAGGCGTGGCCTTGGCGCTCCAACAAATTTGGCGTTAAAACGCCAGGAAAAGTACTATAAAATTCCACTTTTTGAAAGAGCGGTCCTAGATCATGTAGTTTTTATCCACTGACGAAAGTGTTGGTTGAAAGTTTCCAAATGTAACAGTTGACAGTAGCTCGTTCTTAGCTTTTACTGATTCTTTTTTGTCTCATCGCTAACTCTTCTCAGTTCTCCTGTATGTAAACCAGATCTGTTTCCTGTTGTGGACTGAATGTCTTGTTATTTTGCTTCTGTCATGCTTCTGGGTTCCTCCACCCACACACACACACACACAGTTACAGAATATAAAGTATACGATGTCAAGACATTTACTGTTCATAGAAAGCGTTCTTTAAAAGCTAAAGAGAAGAAAGAGATGGTGAGATCAAGAGGAGAAAGTGCTCAAGACAAGTTTGGGAGACGGTTTTCGAGAGGTGTTCTCAACAGAGATGAGTCTTCAAGAGTTTCGTGAAGAGAGCAAGAGAGCGAGTCTTCTGCTCTGGTAGCATTGGGAAGCTTGTTGTGGAACCACAAATGACAACAACGTGGACAGAGGTTTCCTCGTGAGAACCCAGATGTTCTCCAGGTTCAGAGCCCCCTGCGACCCTCGTGCAGAGGATGGACGTTAAAGAGTAATCTTGCAATTTTCAGTTTTGCGTGTTGACGAAAGTAAAGTAAATGCAAATGAGTGAAATGGAAACAGATTCAGCGAATAAAGCGATGACATTTAGAAATCACATGATTGACACTACAACACAGTTGTAGTGGGAAACAAAAAGTGTGGACTGATGAGGAAAACATGGCTTTCCTTTACTTTACTTAATAAGAGACGGAAGCATCGACGATAAGCAGCCATGCTTTTTATGAGTGCACATCCTCTACTTCCTTATTACCTGCAATATATTTTATTAGAAACCGAGCAAATGAGCAGATTTGCAAAGGCAGAGTGTGTGTGTGTTTGAGTCACTTCTTGATTTCCTGCAGAGCTGCTGATCGATCTCAAGCATTCTGATATACTGTTCACGCGTCTTTGAGTGAACGCAGCTCCAGCGCTGCATCAGACCCTTTAACGCGGGTTAATAATTATGCAAATAAAATGGGTAAACTCAATTTGTGTAAGCCCGTTCTCCACGTCCCTGCTCATTAATAATAAGGCGGCTTAATGCACACATAAGCACACAGATTATCGCCCAATCACAGCCCATCTGCAGCGGCGAGGGGAGCACGAAAGCTGTTAATCAGCAGGCTCTCGCCGTGTGTCGCCACAGAGCCTCCATCTAAGGGCTCTTCAGGAAGAGGAAGAGAAAAGAGGAAATGGAGAATAGAATGGAGGAGGAGGAGGAGGAGGAGGAGGAGGAGGGGGGCTCACAAGTGCTCTCTGAAAGATGGAGAAGTGGTGTGTGTGTGTGTGTGTGTGTGTGAGAGAGTGTGCTGAAATTCGCAGTCGATTCCATTAAAGTTGTCAAGAGCGCAAGACTTGACATGACGTGCGTTTGTGTGAAATTGCGAAGTTGGGTGTGAAAACAAGGCGAGAGAGAGAGAGAGAGAGAGAGAGAGTGTTGGAGTGACAGAACCAAAAAGCATCTGTTATCTCTCTCACACACACACACAGTGAACTTTGCTGCTTTGTTAATGTGCTGTGTATTACAGAAACATAATTAACCCCTAAGTTGTTGAAATCCGTTGGCCTATTAAAGGGACAATTATATTTACCACTTAAAGCTGTGCACACGAGCGTTGTCAGAACTATGCGCACTATAAAATAATACCAATAATAATAATAATAATAATACTGTGCTGCAATAGCTGAGCAAAGTTTGGAAGTTTAATACAGCCTATAACGTGTCGCTGTTTCCTTTATCCTCCGTTCTCCAATCGCTGAGTCTGAGACTGAATCACCGAGCCAAAGTCTCTGACGCCCATTTGTTCCACGATCACACCTTCTCTTCTCTTCTCTTCTCTTCTCTTCTCTTCTCTTCTCTTCTCTTCTCTTCTCTTCTCTTCTCTTCTCTTCTCTTCTCCGTCGTGAGGAACTTTCACCCCTTGCTTCCTGTCTGTTCGACTCGTAAACACCAAAATCTCTGACGTTCAACCTGAGCATCGGAATGAGGAAGAAAGCCGACCAGGCTGGGCTGAGTATTTCAGAAGCGGCCGATCTACGAGGATTTTTACTCTCCTTTGTCCATCTCTGGGGTTAGCAGAATGAGAAGAGAGAGAGAGCAATAACTGGAATAACCACTGCACACAGAACATATTAAACCTTGAAACAGATGTACTACACCAACAGCAAACCACATCTGGTGCCATCGCATCCTGCTAACCCAGCTCACGACAGCTTCTGAATAGCCTTAGCAAGGAAGCCCATACAGCTCTCTCCTTCTGCCACTTCTACCACTACCTCTCCTCTGGGGGGAGGGGGGGTTCCAAGGCGTTCCCAGGTCCAGCCAAGACATATAATCCCTCCAGCGTGTCCTGGGTCGGCCCTGGGGGTCACCTACCAGATGGACACACCTAAAACATCTTAACCAGATGGCCGAACCATCTCAGCTGTCTCCTCTCGAGGTGGAGGAGCAGCGGTTCTACTCTGAGCCCTTCCCGGATTAACCATCCATCCTTTTTCAGCTGCTTTCTCCACCATGAGGGACAAACATCCACTCATATTCACACGTACAGGGGGATGCCGGCGTACCCGGTGACAACGGGAAGAACGTGCCAATCCCACAAATCCAACGCTTTTCAATAAACCTCCAGAAAACTCCACTCTCATAGCTCGACGGTCGTTTTCCACCACAAATTCATACTTTTTAACTGAAAAACTCACAAAAACACACTTCGATTTTCCCTCCGAGTCTAAATCTTACACTTAGGGACACGGGGAAGACAAACTGTGTTCAAGACAAACAGTATCTGAGCTGGGATTTGGTCTCAGAATGGTATAATCCTCCTCCTCCTCCTCCTCATTCTCCTTCTTCCGACGTTTGAGTTAAAAAACAAGAGGCTGCTGATGTGAACATTCACTTCAGAGCACAATCACTGCGGCGTCGTCCTCTCTCTGGTGAATGCGATCCTCCACAGATGGCCTCAGTGCGGGAGCCGCAACATCCAGACATGAAGAAGCGAGGGGAAACGTTTGCGGCAGGGACTGATGAGTCCTCTGCAAGTAAAGTGGCGACTGCCTGGATGTGCTGGCTGTTGTTCCTCATCAAAGGCCGACGTGGAGAGAGACAGAGAGAAAGAGAGAGAGAGAGAGAGAGACAGAGAGAGAGATGAATGCAAGTGTCTGTCATTGTTCATCGAGGTTTTTGGAGACCGCGTGGAGCAGAGCGCCATTTGGAGAACATCTTCCAGGACACCTCAAAGTGAGCCGATGCTGAAGGCTTCAGACGGAACTGCACCTGACGACTGAAGCCCAACAACTGTCAGACAAAAAAGTTAAGGAAGTCGGTTAAATAACAATAAGTTTATAAGTCAAAGAAAACACTGAGTCATCGTCTCAATCACAGACAAGTGAGATCAAAAAGTACTGAAGAAGTGGAAAAATATAGATGTTAAAAAAATGCTGCAAAACTGTTTTTCTGTGACGGACTTCGTGCCACCGTGTCTGCTTCAGGCAGGGCCGTCTCCACAGACACACAAACACACACACACACAGACACACACACACACACGGATCACTTACTCGTGCGTCTCGCTCATTTCATCAACAATATCACATATTAAGATCCCGGCGACAAACTCGTCAGCGTAAGTGATAGAAGCAATTAAAGCAGCTGTGAAAACAACAGCGAGTCGACTGTGCCTCGTGTCGTCCTCGTCATCATCATCATCTTCATCATCGTCGCCGGGCAGATGGACCGCATTGTGTCACAGATACGTGGCTGCTGAGCTCCAACGCTGCAGTTGAAAGAAGAATTCACGTTGACGCGAAAACCAATCGACGTTGAGATTTCTTTCAGACCATAGTTTTCCTCCAGTCCAGAATAAACCAGGCTTCAAACAGCCTATGTTAGATTATACTCTACACTAGGTATATTATTATGGCTTATACGCAAGTATAAATTAGCCTGTAGGCCGGACTTTACTGCCGAGAATGACTTCATTGTTCAACATTTTATCGGGGTTTCTTGGCTATGTCGTCTGAGTTAAGTGAGAAAGGAAAGAAAGTCAAATGTCAAATGTTGGAGTAATTAGAGACTTGTTTTTGGATAAATGTATGAAACGTTACTCAAGTAGTCGAAGACTTCTGTTATCCTACATTTTGTTTAGGTTGCATTTTGGGCTAAAATATCGATTTATTCCAGGGTAAATAAATAAAAATGTTCCTGTTTATAAATATTAGTGACAAGAGAGGGATCCAATGGCCTGGGCCAAATTATACTCGGGTTTATTCTGGGCAGGGGTTCATTTGGTCTGTTACACATAAAGAAAGACAGCGACAGTGACCTCGCCATCTCTGAAATACTCCGCTGATACTGACGCAACATTTATTTAACCCTTTATGTCAGAAAATTGAAGATCAATCAAGTTACCGTTCCTTGGTCTAATGATCTGTGAGGTAACCTCCTAACCTTCACTGATTGGCTGAGAGAAGTCACATGATTTTTCCAACCTCACTGGGCTGCACAGCGATGCTATTTCAGATATTTGAGGAAGTTACCATCCAAAAGTCACTTGCCAGATAAAAGGTTAAAGCTGTAGTGTGTTACTTTGAAATAGAAACAAACCAAATGAGTTCACAGAGTCGTGTGAGTCACGTGCAGAAACTCTTATTCTCTCTCTCTCACATCACTTCATTTATAATAAGCTATAAAATGTATGAGTGTAGAATCAAAAGCTTCAGTGTTGAACCTCTAATGCGAAAAGCTTGTCACGTCCTCGCCTTAATGAGGAGCACACGGGACTAAATCTAAAAGCTCAGGAAGTAAAAGCAGGAATATTCCGAGCTTGTGCGGTGAGTAACCGCCGCTGCGAGGAGAGGACACGTCGTCGTCTGCTGCTGCAGCGAAGCAGAGGCTGTCGGTACGAGTCAGGACTCTAATGATGATTTTCCGGTCATGGAGGCGAGCGGTGACATCAGACTCTTCCACACTCCTCACTCCTCAGGTGAACCTGCAGAACTTTCTTCACAGGACGACTCTCGGCCCATATTCCGAAAAGGGGAAAAGGCGGAAACATGACGTCTGTACGCTTGTCAAGCCAGACGCCATGTTTCCGCCTTTTCCCCCCTGTCAGTCGTGACATTAAACGTCTCCACAGACACAAAAAGTACAACACGGAGACACACGGAGAGTCGTGAGGAGCCGACAGACTTAATCAGCTGGACTGATTTGACAACTGTAAGAAAAGAACAAGTTTCGCACTACAGCTTTAACCCTTAGAACACAGAGCATTAAAATGTACAGTATGTAGAGGCTATAAGAATGTACAATATAGTAATTTTTTTTTTCTCCAACTATATAAACACACCTGAACAAAAGGTACTCAAAAATGTCGCAAATCAGAATGAATTTGATGAAATTTGTGAAATATGTCACAGTTCAAAGTTCACTCGGCTCGTTTTTATGAGCAAAACAAAAACAAAAGGAAAAAAAACGGTCTCATTTAGTGATGTCTGCACAATTATCGCTACTAAAAAATGCAATTATAAAATTAATCATAACTTTGACTCAACAACAGATAGGAAGCCTGTATGTGTGCCCGTCCATAGAGGGCGCTAGGGCGCCGCCCCGCCAGTCTCACATGAAGAAGAAGCTAGGAATCAGTGCCGGTCAGGTGACGTATTTCTGTTTTTTCAAGAAAGATAAGAAAACTGCCTCCGCTCACTTCTATGTAAGTTGTGCTAACTTTACCAGCGTGTGGAAAAAGAAACACCAAACACCTTCCTCTCGCTGCAAAATAAGGCGTTACATAGAGTAAAAGCTTCGGCTTATTGAACTCGAGCAGCCGAACGTCGCCTTAAAGCAGCAAAGGAAAGACAGAGGGAGAAATTACGCTCGCGCTTTCTCCAGGAGCCAACTGTTTGCCCTCAGACCAGCGCCACGTTCTGTTTGAAATGAAACTCTGCTCCTCATCGAGCTAAGCCACACCTACCTGCTCAGATCCAGTCATCCACTGAATGCATGTGGCCATCAAAGGAGTGAAAGAGTGTTGCTGGGCCTAAAATAGATCGGGTTTATTTGTGTGTGTGTGTTGCCGCTCTAATTTGACACCACGCAAGGCGACACACCTCCAGTGTCTAATCCTCCTCTCAGTCAAAAGACGACATCTTACCACAGAACGTGATTATTTCTGTGCCCTTCTCTCTTCACTGTAAAGATAAACACACACACACACACAGTACATCTGCCAATGAGCCAAAGCAGATTAGTTGTCTTTGTTTTCGGAGCTCATGCCTAAGCCCCCAATCTGATTCTGATGGTGCGAAAACAAGATCTGAGGTTTGTGTAACGGGGATAAGACGCTCTATTTATGCCCTAAAAGCCAGAAACCCCACATGTGACGCTCTTATTTAGCGCCGAATGTTTCACACGCTGCTGCTGCTGCTGCTGTTAAATTAGCACCGTAATTCCCCGTCATTCCCTTTATTTGAGACGTGAAATGGGGCCAAGGTACACGAGACAGAGGAGGTGGCAACTCGTCTCTGTAGAAATTTAACATTTTTACCAACAAGTATCACATTAGGAGTTCTCTTTGCAGGCTCATGTGTACTCACATGTAGCCTAAAATAAAACCACATCACGACTAAATGCTGCAAACACACACCGAAATGACCTTTGGGAGTTTTTCAGTGAACATTTTCAGTCCTGATGGATGTGGTGATGATGTTGTTTCTGCTCTTTGCACTTAAAATGTTAAAAAGTTTTTGAATTCTGGTCACCTTCTTTGGTTCTTCATATGTTGGTGGACTTCCTTCCCCTCTTTGATGTGCAATACAACATTTATTATATAAACACACACGCGCACAAACAGGTTTGCATCGCTGCAACCCTAACCCTGATTTCCATTCAAGAGATTCAAGATTCAAGATATCTATTTGTTATGAGCACAGTAAAATAAGCAATGAAACTCTTACTTTGCAACATTTCCTCCATGAAAATAGATAATTATATAGCTTATTTGTGCAGTAACGTCTCAATGGAAGATATTTTGTGCAAATGTTGTTACGTGCAAAACATGCAAGATGCGGGATTTAAGACATTCAGGTGCAGGTGTGTGCAGGTGAGGCCACAAGACATGTAAATAAAGGACATGTGCAAAATTGTAGACGCTTAGTGATTTAGTAGCCAGGTGGCCTGGGAGTCTGGGAGTGGACAGGCTAAACAGAGTGTTCAGTGCCTAACCTTAACCTTAATATAACCCCCATACAAAGCACAGCCCTAAACATCATTAGGACCAGGTTATGGTCTCCATGAAGACTTCTGGTCCTGACATGGTTAGTGTTTATGCCAGAAATCAAGGTCCTAAAGAGGTAACAGTAACAAATACATGGAAGTAGACACACATTTTTCCAAATGTTGGACAATTTCCTTCTAAAAAGAGGTCATCATTTCTCCAGATATTAATAATTGACCAATTTCAACCAGGGACATTAAAGAGCTCTTTGAACTTCAACTCTCATTTTCAGTAATGAAAAATCTTCTGATTAATGTGCGCTGAAATTGAACATTTTAAAAAAAAGTCTAAACAATTACATGATGAAACATGGGGAGCATTTACTTCCTTTGAGGCCACGGAGGAGAAAAAAATGTTTTATTTTGGTGAAAATTCTGCTGCAAGCATTAAAAAAAAAAAGCATTGAAAGAGAAAAACAAATCTCTGATTCGAGTCCAGCAATGCTTTCTCTTTGTGTGTGTGTGTGTGTGTGTGTAGGCACTAACGTATGTTAGTAGTAAAATAAACAGGAGAAAAAAACAAAAAAAACATCATTGCGTGAGAACAAAACGAGATGTGTCGCAGAACGTGTTGCTCGATTATGCGCAGTGTCTCAAAACAGGTCTCCCTATTAACAGCGAACTCACTGATCCAGATCTTCCAAAATATCTCACATGCAGAGGATTTTCCTCCATCAAGTCTTTTAAAAAGATGCCTTAAAAATCATCTCCTAAACTGCTTTTTTAGATCTCCCACCCTCTCCACTTCCTCTGTGTTATTGTTGGACTGTATAGTTATCGTAGTCTGCTGCATTTACCTTATTTAAACTGCCCCGCTTCAATCATTAAGACATGGCAGCACATCCCTATTTCTCCCCACTTGTTACAGGAAATCTTTGTCGTCAAAAAGTGTCGATACTGATTCAAGGTTTCATTTACAGAGAAAACGAGCCCTTATAAAATCAATGCGAGCTTCTGCACCACCACATTGATTATGTTTCCACCCCAAACTCTACGACCAAAGACCCTGACCTGCAGGGATCCAGATATATTACCATGGCTCTGTGACCACCACAGGTTTGTGATCTGTTTAACATTATGTGTAATCAAAACCAAGTGGACCTGAGACCAGGGGTCAGAGTCCTCCAGGGAGACATGCAGATCACAGCTAATTAGCAACAGGACCAGGCAGGGCCACGGACACTAGAATCATACATAGTCCATGTTGCTTTTGTCAACAAGACAACAATGAGGAAGAGTGAGTGAACACTCACTTTTGAAGAGTGATTATATGACGATACATCATATACTGTAACAGGCCAGGGACAAGGGAAAGAGCGGCTAATGTTACATTAAGCCTCGTCAGGTTTTGTACTTTGGTTTGCTACTTTGTCGAACCCTTGTTTTTAGTAGTTTTTCCCTCGAAAGAGTTGTTTTGTTTGTTAGCTTTAGCCCTTGTTTTTAATAGTTTTTCCCTCAAAATAGTTGTTTTGTTTGTTAGCTTTAGCCCTTGTGTTTGCTAGTAGTTTTTCCCTCGAAAGAGTGGTTTTGTTTGTTAGCTTTATCCCTTGTGTTTGCTAGTAGTTTTTCCCTCGAAAGAGTTCTTTTGCTAGCTTTAGCCTTTATTTTCGCTCGTAGTTTTTCCCTCAAAAGACTGGTTTTGTTAGTTTTAGCCCTTGTTTTTGTTAGTAGTTTTTCCCTCGAAAGAGTGGTTTTGTTTGTTAGCTTTATCCCTTGTTTTTGCTAGTAGTTTTTCCCTCGAAAGAGTTCTTTTGCTAGCTTTAGCCCTTATTTTCACAGGCACCTCCTCCCTCCGGTTGTTTTTCGGGAAGCAACGTCATCGCCTAAAGATGACAAGATATCCACTGCAGAACTTTGTAAAGTTTATCATGCAGTCAAGCATCACCAGTCATACAGGAGTGAAGACTGGGGAATTAAAGTTGACCGAGAGATCTTCAGTGACTCATCTACAGCTAAGGGGATGACTTGTGGAAAAACAAAAGCTAAGGCTTCGTGATGAACAGAGTATCTCAGAATCACTGTATCATGATACCATCGTTATCATGTACAAAATTGTATTGTCGTGGGGAGTACACTGGAGTTGTATGTTGCGATTTTTCTTTCCTCACTAAATGCCGCAAAGTGTCCTCCTTTTTGGTGTTGTGGAAATGGCCAACCTATTGTTCAGCTGTGACATGGAGTCCCACAGTCCAAAAACATGCAATATGGGGATTAGTTCAATTGGACACTCTAAATAGAGCGTAGGTGTGCGAGTGGACAGTTGTTTGTATACTCCGCCTATCGCCCCACGTCAGCTGAGTCCACCTGCGGTGTGTTCACAACCCAACAGGGGGCATAAACTTTCACAAATCACCACCTTACTTCTTCTGTGAACAGTGAGTTTCTTTGTCATGTGGAGGATCTGAAACTTTTCTTAGGGCATTATACCCATTTTGTTGTTTTTTTTTTTTTTCCCCCCCATAGGCTTCAAAGACCTGTTACTTTAGCTTTTCTAAAGCCTGCTTTTTTCCCCACCTGTTGCTCTTCTCTTTACCCCTGGCATTCCAGTCACTGGTGGTTGATGTAAAATGCATCGCTGCTGGTGAGCAAGAGTGGAAAAGTTGCCACAGGCCTGGATAAACCAGGAACTAATATGTTCAAACAGTTTTTATGAATGAAAATTTCAAGTTTATGTCCCACATAAAAAGACTGGTTATTCTGTTATTCACTGTGAGAATAAAGAGGAATAAAATACCATGCAGTTCAGTGTAAGACGCGCATGTTATCGTGCCACAGCATCCAATAACATCATTTATTATTGTCCACACACAAGACGTGTCTTGTGTGTGATGCGTGTTCCACACAGAATGTCTACGACAGACAGTGTCATAATATACAGAGAGCAGCGCCGTCGACTGTGGCTCCTCTGCTGCATATTTCATTTATCACTTCTCTGTCGTTTATCGTGAAGTACCTGACACCGTCACAGACAAACAATAGTCTCCAAACTAACAGCTGCAAGATATTCTCAATATAACCACATAATGTGACTTCCCAAATATCAGGATCTGTTATGTTGGAAAAGTGAATTTTCATGTTGAAATCTTTCTCCACAGATTCTGTCCATGGGCTTGGATTTGAACTTTGACTTGGACACTGATGTTCCTACGTCATCTTGATTTAAATCCACATTAGGTTTTCCTACTAGAAGTTGCTCTATTGGCACTTTTCCATTATGTAGTTTTAGTTCTATTCGACTCTACTCGGTTTGTATCAGGGAGTCGTCGTCGCACAGTTGTTTTATACACAACACAAACACTCAAACTCGTGACTTGTAAAGCAGTTGTTTTCGAAGTAATTGAATCATTAGAATCAGTTGAACTGTGAGTTGTGATTCGGCTCACAATCGCCGGCTTTCAGCAGTGCTGTCGCTAAATACACCAGACTCCAGATTTCCTTTTCCCATTTCTAAATGTCAGAGATTAACGTTAATGTTTTCATTGATTTTTTTTGCCGTCACTCGTCTGATCCATGTCAATGTGGCGTGTTTCCGTTTTGTTAGACGGATAGCGGACAGCAAGGAGACACGGGCAGTATTCGTTTTGTCCACTAGTATTTCTGACGTGTTTCTGTTTTGCTGCAGTCAAGTGCAAACAAAAACCTATAGCTATAATAATTAGAGCGATGTAACATCAGCTAGCAACGGGTGTCCAAATCTGCAGAGGTGGATTTCAGCGTTCACTCTCAGTCGGCACCGGGTTTAAGAGCAGTGGTAAAGTTTTACACCGAGAAAACTAGAGCCACAAGAAAACATTATCTCAAGCTAATGGCTACAAATCACTGGAAATGGCTCAACACCACTTTAACACGTCCGACGGCGAGAATCATGATCGGTTTGATCGTCTTATACTCGCCATTTCAAACAGCTAAATTGCTAATAACAGTTGTGCTGATGCATCTGCCGCCTCACCGTAATCGGCCAATTCGGGAGCCTAATGCTCCTAGATGTACAACAGATATTCTACTTCCATAAAGGTAGGAATAAACAGCCGACCACACAAACCTAGTTAAGCACTGCTGCTGCTGCTTTCTTCACCTCGCGCTTTACATCCTGTGCTTATTGAAGCATTTATACGATATTTAAGGCATTAAAGATTGTGTCACACTTTCCTTCTGTCTTTTTCCCTGATTTCCAATCCGCTGATTTTCAACCAGCATGAGACCAATAACACGCTGCTTTTATTTGTATTATACAGCAACTGTAGAAGAGCACACACACACACACACACACACTGTATTTGATGGAGAATCAGTATAAACAGGACTCCTTTTATGGCACCTGTGATGCCAATTGTTTGTCGCGTCGCACCAGTGCGAGGGGAAGAAAAAGAGGAGCTCAGCGTCTTTATATGAGAGGGAAACTGTGACCTCGAAATCCACATATTTCATTAGAAGGAAATAACCAGTTCTGAAAGGTGGAATAAAATAAAACCATTAACTGCCCTGCATCCTATTTGAGTTCTCCATTAAAGTAATCGATTATTTAATATAACGCTGTGGAGGGATGCTCCATCTGACAGGTTATTGTGCTGACGACAAATGAATTTAATCTTCATCTAATGTTTTTTTTCTCTCTTCTCCTTTCGTTTCCTCTGTCCTTTCCTGTTTTGATTAACAACTAACACCTCCTTTTATCTGGCTGCTGCTTTTTTTCCCCTCTTTCCTGCAGGGTTTAATTTGTGGAAGTGTTCGCTCAGCGATATGCAGGAGCAGGAGCAGGCAGACTGAGCAAAAGTACTAATTTGCTTGTGTTTTTGTTGTGCCATTGTCGTTTTAAAGGATGTGTACAACGGAGGGAAGCAAAGTTTAAAGAAAAAAAAGTGCTCATCTATACTTTACAGTTTTACAGTAATTTATTAATTACAAAATAAGACTAAAGACTAACAAATAAAAAGAGAAAGGAAAAAGATGGTTGAATTCCCCCTATTTTACTCTAAGTTTCATTACAAGAACTTGAAATTACCATGGTAACTGACGTGACCAAACCTGACCCAAGCCCATCAATCATTTCTGGATTTTTGTCCGAAACCTGGCCCAAACCGCCGGGTCCTGCTGGGTCCAGACGGAGCTCTTGTTCTCAAACTTTTTCTACATTTAGCACACTGACCTCTGACCTGGCTTGTGACTGTAGGGTTGCCAGTTTGAGTACCCGCCCGGCACCCAATCCTCATTGCTCATTGTTAATTGTGATGACACTCTGAATTGACCTCAACCACAGAGGGACCAAATCGAGTTTACTCCCTGTGTTGGTTCCCAAGCCCGGATAAATGGAAGGAAGAGAATCAGGCGTAAAAACATCTCTACCAAATCGGCACTTATGAAACTTACCTCGGCTTGAAATAATGATGCATGATGCTGCGTGGGAACAGCATTGTGTTCTGTGCAGATGACATCGATCGTCGGGGGCAAAGCTGTGATTTGTGATACTGGACCTGTTGGCGTGTCCATACACCAACTTATATTGGTCGGTGTTTTGTTAATAGAGATATGAAAGACAATATTGTTTTTCAATTAGCCAATGACACACAGCTCTGTGAGATACAGCCTTATCTTTCCTCCAGCTGGATGATATTAACTTAAACCAGGACTGTAGATTACATTGAATTAATATTCAAAGGATGTGCTCATCGCCGAAATATGTCTGCAGCAAACGTGTGCGTGTTCTCTGAATGACAAAGGAAAAAAGGTACACACTGCTGCGTACAGACACGAGCATGAGGTTATAAGGGAAGGCAACGCTGACGATTGTAATACACACAGAGATTAGAGCGAAACATGTCACTGGAGTGGAGAGTTGCGTTCTCATCACGTCCCTCAGACTCTCCTTTTCATTTCCTCACACAACTGCCATCACTGTTAATGTTACAGTAATAGCACTGAGAGGGTTTTGAATGCCTCTGAAAGTGTTTGCCATTATCACCGTTTGTGCAAGCGATCGCGTCAAGGATAAGTATCCGCAAAACAGAATCATTGTAGGGAAATCAATGCTGTCGGGAAAAGGCTGCGGCAGAAAGGTTGCTCACATTTTGTGCCCATTTGACACAGACACTGCAGAGACACTACAAACACAATACATATTAAGCACAAAGATGTGAAGTGTGCACAGTGTCTTTGCGCCGCTGTCGTTCCACGTGTTCCCACCGGTGTTGTGGGAAACTGCAAAACTTGTTTAGGCTGATTGTTGAGATCAGTGTTTTTACTGTAGCTCTGTATGAAAGGTGCTACATGAACACATTTCGATCGATTGATTGATTGATTCATTCTTCTTTTTCTAATCATTTCTGGCATGTTGTACACTGAGCAACTCCTCCGTCTCATCCTCCGCCATCACAGTTCAAAGCTCTTAAAAAAATGCAGCTCAAAGTTCTCCACCCAGACGCTTTCTCGTCTATTTATCACTGTTAAAAGTTCAACTTCATTTTCATCAGTTTAAGGCTTTAAGGCCCTGGTATACTTCCGCTCACAACACCACGTGGACCCAACACGCAAGGTGCATGTGACGAGAACAATGCCCAGATTTTGGACCCACGAGTAAAGGGCGCGTTGGGTGCAGAAAAAAACATTTAGACAACAGAAACGGAAATATTCGCCAAGGAAAGTCATCCAAGCCTCGGCCCTTCAGCTGTGATGCCAGCACCACCACCACTCGATGGTGAAGTGGAATACTATAGGACCCTGATGCACGAGTACCAGGGTCTGCAATATGCGTGCGGCAAGTGTGCGGATGTTTACCATGCAGGGCCTTTAGGCATCGGCCATACCAGCGGTTGCCTAAGGTGTCATCTACTGGAGGGCACCGAGTGATCACAAAGGAAGAAAAGAAGAAGAAGAAGAAAAATCCGCCCATGGGTGCCTTACTTTGCTGAACAAATGAACAAGCCTAATAATATAATAATAGTTAAGACAGAAGAGACAAATTGTCTCAGGCCCTGATTCTCATCCTCATTCTTTTATCCTTCTATCCAAACACAAAAGTTCCTCAGTGCAACTCCTAATGACACAAGTACAGTCACTATCATCAATATGCTGAGTGCGACAGCGTTACCATGACCGCTAAATGATGATGTGATTTTCCATTTCCTCTGTTAATTATTATTATTACATGTTAAACTCCAGGACGGATTCTAAGCACAGCTTTTCTGGTCAAATAAATATTACAGCCAATTGACTGATTTTGCACATACATTTGCACAAAATTATTAGTGAAATTACCACCGGAAAACAATTAATGTTTTATAACGGGCAGTTTTTTCAGCAGCAAGGGGCCTTTTGTTTTTTGCTTTTTTCTCTGTTCACAGACAATTTTTATAAGCACGTCTTCACTGGCTTCATGAAAAATAAATAAACTGTGCACAAAATTAAATGCTGGAAATTAGTCTTTTGCCACAGCAGCGAGGAACCTTCCGACACACATCACACTTTGCAATTTTCCCTTTTCCGTTTGGGACTTTTAGAGCCAGGAAATGTGTTGTTTTATACTTTGAAGTGCATCAAAGTCATAGTGAACAAGAATCAAGGCCGTGTGTGGAATTCCTTAGTCCAGTTTTAGTCGGACTAACATACCTAATCCAATTCAAAGTCTGATTACTCCTACATGTATATGTTTAAACGGACTGGAGTCGGACTTGCACCAAAATGTCCTCGCTGGTCTTTGGCGACGTACAAACTTTGTGTCACAGAAAATATTACATCACAGCACTTTGGTTACAGCCCCGTCTTCCTTCCATCATCCTCTCGTTGTCGGTGATGGTTGTTTTGGGTTGAGTTTCTCTGTGCACGTCTTTTGGTCAAAGTCACTCGAGTGACAATTGTAACAGACAAAAAGATTGTGTAGTCTGAAGACACGAGTGCTGTTGGAACAAATTTCGAGAGTCGATTCTAAATCAATGAGTATCGAATGCTGTTACTACTATTCGAATGTGTATTTTTTTTAATACATGTGTTAAAACGTGGCGACGGAAGCCCGGCGCTCTTTCCTCTGCCTCTTTCCGTGTGATAAACAAAATGCTTTGGTCACGTACGACCCTCGCGGAACAATATAAACAAGATTTCTGAATCACAACAATCTCACATTCAGTCAGAAATGGCTGACGGCGAAGAAACACCCGGGGAGATCACCACTTTTTGCCTCGCTCCACATCGTGAGTTTACAGCTGCTCGTTATTACATGTTATAAAAGCGTCTGCTAAATGACATGTAATGTAATGTTATTACAAACAAACTGGTACACTTTATTTGCAAAGACATAAAACCGATGAACATCTCGCACGGGTCCGGTCTCAACCACATGATATTAACTTAAAATGTATTAAAATTTTAATTAAAAAATGTTAAGAAAAAAAATGTTAATGTAATTCAAATATTAAAAATAATAAGGAATGGAAATCGAATGGGATTATAGAGAAAAACTGATAGCCCTAGAATACACAAGGTCAAATGGAGGACGAGACAATATTCAGTAGTGACAGTATTCTTGAACAAGAAAGAATAATAAAACAGAACGAAACCATTTCAAAAAGTTTCAACCACCACCATCAGCAAAAAAACGTCAAACACACAAACCACCACATTCACAAGCTAGCAATTATACGATACTGTCCTTTAACTTCCTTGATCCAGCTGGGAAATGAGACCAATTATTTTTGTGCAAGTGTGTAAAAGTCAACATTGGGGGGGAAATAAGGGGATCAGACTCAGGGAGAGAGGCGTTCCCAGCAGCCTGTAGCAATGAATGGGTGAATGGATACGAGTGTTGTCCTCTCACTCTGACACAGGGCTGGTGTGATTGTTGCTGAGCTGGAGACGCTTTGGCTCTCGGCTGCTGCAGTTTGCCATCTTTGGATGCGACATCACACGTAAAAAAGCGCGGCCAATTTCGGCTTGAAGAAGTTTCATGTGACTGCTTTTTTTTCCCCCCAACGCACGTTTGCTCTGGGGCACATCTGCAGCAGCAGCAGCAGCAGCAGCAGCAGCAGCTCCCGCTCGCTCTCTGTGTTTGTGCCATGCATTTGATCTGATTTCTGCATTTGCTCTGCTCTGACTATTCCAACACTCTCTGTTATCCAAAACAAGGTGGCGTGAATGTGATGTGACGTGGCCATCGTTGAAACTGCACTGTACTAATCAGAGAAGCTGTCCACAGACAGACTCATCGCGGGGATTTTTGGACGTAGGAGACCCTCGTTTTCCTTTTGTGACTCTCATAAAACACAAGAATGCTTCATATCTTCATATTTGGCCACACTGTAATCAAAAAGTCTCTGCAAGGATTTCTTGTTCTTGCTGTCTCCTGTACTTAGTAGATAGATCATTGTGCTTTTCTCGTGTTGATGATCCCTCAAAGCTGCTTGTTACGCCACAGTTTCACACATTCACACATTCACACAGTCACTGCCAGGGCCAATTTTGCGTTAAGTGTGTTGCACTTAGTATTTTTCATAAAACGTATTGTTTTCCTTCAGTGCTCTGATGATTTGTTTGGTTGGAGGCATCTGGGCATGGTGTGCTCCATCCTCTCAGAATGTCCTCCCTCTCTCTCTCTCTATCTTTCAGCTCCCAACACAGCTCAGTTTGTTTTTTGCTCATCCTCACACTCTCACTCACTCACTCATTCACTCACTCACAGTCACCACTGATTTTGCATCATGTGTTTTCACTTCACTTTATATTTCGGCATTATTCTATTTGGATTGTTTTCACTTGCAGTAAAACTGTGTTCCCCTCCTTTATTATAACTTTATTGAGTCGAGCGCTAAGGGTGACAGTGTCTCGGTGGTTGTATTTAAAAGAATTTTCATTATTTGTCATTTCTGTGGACTAATAAAATCCATTCTTGGGGGCTATATGTCTCTCACTTTGGGCCACAGGCAGTGTCCTCCTTTGCATTGCCCCTGGATAGTGTCCATTTTGCAGAGAGCAGCCTGACAGCACTGAATCTATTAGCAACCACAGGCAAATATAGAAAATGTCTCTCTCCCAAGTGCTCGCTCTGTGTTTGCAGACACTGAAAAGGTTTTCCTCCAGTCCTCGGGTCCCCTGAGGTCTGTGACAGTCTGTTGACTGGCCAGGACTTCTGTCCTCTGATCCACTGGCTAAACACGTTCACACATTCAATGTGTTGTGTTCACAGCTGCTCTGGCGTAGCCACATAGAAAATTGGCTCTGATCAGCCAGGCCTGAAAAGATACAGGAGTTGAGACGTGTCCAAAAGCTCAGGTCTCCTTCAGGCCGCCTGTCACCATCTGAGCCAAGCTTTATTGATTTGTGGTATTATCTTTTATGCTTCACCTGACTGTTTGTAGGGCACGGTCAAGTGTGAAAAACACAGAAAAGTAAAACTGACACATAGACATGCAGACACACACAGGAACACTGTGTGTTCTTCTTTTTCATGCTTCTCAAAAGGATCCATTATTTCACTAGACTGTGCACACATGTGCACAATGTCACCAAGCTTTTAATCGTTTGTGACCCGCCACAAGTCAGCCCAGCACAAACACAGTAAACACAGAAAGTAGATTTATTTTATTGTTTTTACAAAATGAGGGATTTTAAAAAAAAAATTCTTCAAAATTATGCAAGTTGAAGTTTCGAAGAAGCCCCTACATGCTTCAAATCACAGTATGAGTGGTCTTAAAACCATAAACTTTGCATTTTCACCATTGAATGACGATGGACAAGGAAAAACACATCGCATAAGAACTAAATTGTAGCTGTTACAGCGCAAATCTTTGGCTGTCCTTCTCAACGAAGACGCCGATCTCACTTCTGCTATGCTATTGGACTTTATCGCTAACGTGTTTCCATTTAAGCTAGCGAACTTTATCGCTAACGTGTTACCATTTAAGCTAGCGCAGTTTATCGCTAATGTGTTACCATTTAAGCTAGCAGACTTTATCGCTAACGTGTTACCATTTAAGCTAGCGGAGTTTATCGCTAATGCGTTACCATTTAAGCTAGCGGACTTTATCATTAACGTATTAGCATTTAAGCTAGCAGACTTCATTGTCGCAAACTTTCTCCAGAGCTTATACACAACAAACGGATAGATTATTTAGCAGCCTACAGAAAGTGGCAGGTCATGAGAATATTTGGACACTTTGAGACAAACAGACACAGTAGTTACTTCTGAGATGACGACATGACGCCCAAGATGAAAAGAAAGCATACTGAACCTCTTATTAACCTCCTAACTCTTGATAATGTCTCTTGGCTCCCAGAAGGTGTAAATCTTTGAGGCTAAAATTCTCCCCAAAGCAGATTGAGGAGTGCCTACATTCAAATGGCCACATCTTTTTCAGATTTCCATGTGTTAGACATTGATGGAAAGCTTCGGAATCTTTAAGTGTCCCTCAGCCGATTTGTTCCTGTTTTTTTCATGGCTGGGCACATTTTGTTTAGTTATGATATATGTTACATGAACAGGTACCAACAAACATTTAGGTTCACACAAATGACAACAAACTGCCACACAGTTAGAAAGAGTACTTAGAAAAATACAAACCAGCAGCACAAGAGAAAAAGACATCCCCATTTTGATACTTTGGCACAAGAAGTACTGTCACAAAACCCGCCCACTCACATGTTCCACGGGCCGCTGTGCTATAGCCTTGTGTGGGCTGCACAGCCTAAAGCTCTTTTGAGCGACTTCAGGCTGCATCCGTCCACAGTGATAACCCCCAAAACCACCAACTTCAAAACACATGGATACTGGAAGCTACGTGGCAGTGTCCATGTCCAAAAAAATGTCACCTGAATTGTTTTTTTGTTGGGATTTTTGCATGGGTGACTTTTATTGCATTTGTACAAGAGAGTTGACGATAATAATGATGTAACTTAATTAAACACATCAAAGGTAACACGAGTTCCATCAATTCAAGACTGGGCTACAGAAATGGCAAAAGACGCCTATAAACTACATCTACATCTGGACAACTTTATTATTTTCCTTTAGTACATAGGGGTGTACGTATATACAGGGTTCCCACACCTTGGCTGATATCAAATTCAAGGACTTTCCAGGACCAATTCCCTCAAATTCAAAGACCAAATGTGCTGACAAGATGGTAGGGCAACTTGTAAGAGCTTGTCTTCGTCCATGGCGTCCACAAGTGATTGTCCTTGGGGATTTTGGTCAAAGTCAGTCTTTGTCATTTCCTTTGGTGAGACACAGATCTTGGAATTTTTCATTTCCCAGGCATCACGTTGTCATTTGCTCTCTCTTTGCTTAACGTTAATCTCACGTCAATGGTGGAGAGAGAGACAGTGATAATTACGACTTGCGTTCGTGCTGCATAGGTCTTGTCTACGTACATCAAGCAATGAAGGGCCTGAACCAGTAGGTGGCATTGTAGCAAACAAGGGAGACATTTACCCAAATATCAGCATCACTTCTATCAAAATTCAAGTGTTTTTAATGAGCAGTGTCACGTGAGAGAATTCTGTCACACACAACACAAACCAAACTTTCTGCAAATGCACAAGTATTCAAGTGTGTTGTCGATGTTTTCTTTGTGCGTTTGGTTAGGTTGCAGTGTAAGTTGAGCTCCTGGCCTTACATCATATCTATCCACCACGAGTATAACGTGAGCAGCTTGTTAGCAGAGCAACTCCATGCTGCGCCGCACAGGAGGTGTGCTGGCAACACAGTGAGATGTAGGTCCCCTGCGTGGTGGAAGTTCTCCGAGTCTAGCACACAATCTCAGTAGTTACACATGTGTAAGAGGCAGGAAATTAGATTGGGAGCATTAAAATGTGCTTTGGGCCACTGTTATGGGTGTGGGAGTATAAAGCGAGTTCAAATGTGGCCTGTGTATCTTGCTTAATTAAAAAAAAAATTCAACTTAAAAGTGCAAGTGTGGCTGAAACGCCGCACTTGCACTTAGTAGTCAACAACACTCCACCGCTGTCACACAAGCCCAGATGCTCTACGACGTCTTCCAGAAGATCTCTGACAGGAAAACAAATCTTGGCATCTGGCAAAATGAAAACCTAATTACACACTTCACCTACACAAATAAGGTCCTGCGCAATTAGTCATATTAAATCAAATTCATACACCGACGTAATCAACACTAAGAGTGGACAGCCCCCCCGGTCCACCTGACCCAATCTTGTTGAACACATTACTTTATAATTGGATTGGGGGGGAAAACAGCCTGCGTCATCAGCACAGGCACAAACAGAACACACAAATACACCGTTTGTCTTTTATTGTGTAGTGGATCTGCAGCGTCTGAAGTGTCTGTAACATGAAAAGTCGCTTTGCAGCTTTAAACTACACAAATCACAAAAGTAATTACTGTCAGATGTTGAGAAGGTGCTCAATATTCCTCAGCATAGTCAGTGTTTCTTATCCAGAGAAGAGCACAGAGAGGAGCAGGGATTATTTCACATGGTGGCAAATATAAAAACATAAAGTAAACCCCTTGTTGGGTTTGTTCTCTTTTCATGATTATTACTATATGTGTAATCCTGTGCCAGGAGGATATAAGGGGTCTGGATAGTAGAACCACTGCAGACGTTCCTGACACATAAGTATATTGCAAAATCATTTGACCCAGAAGTCAATGCAGACTCTTTCAATTTCCACTGCGGAGTGAAAAAAACAGATGTTAGTGGATTTTCTTTTGGCCAGTGGAAAACAGCATATAGATCACTCTGTACTTTATACATCACTTGTTACAGAATTCCTCACCAACACAATTCAACACTTCTTTAAAAGAGATCATGCACGTTAATCAACATTTCAATGTGCCAGTGTTAGCAAAAAAAGGAGCACATTTTCATCTGTAGTCCCTTGGCAGGTCAACACAACAACACACAATCCAGGCTTTACAGTAAATAAATACTACACTTCCAAAGGTACCGTTTCATCTGGGATTAGCACAAAAGGTATGGTGGGTAAATTTGGTTCATTTTAATCCAGCTCCAATTCAAATCTGATTCAAATCTGATGCATTACAGCTTCTCAAACTGCACACATGCGCACAAATACTATATTTTTGCATGCGGCAATATTTGTGAGACCACTTGGTCTTGAAGATTTGAGCGATAAGAAAAAGATGTACCTTTATCAATCTCCCAAAAGGGAAATTCATAAACAGAAGCTAGCACAGTGAATTTGTGGGTGAGATCTACTCTACCTCTGTATATCAGCAAAAAGTCACATGGGTTCTGATATGAAACAAATCTGATTTTATGGGATGGTGCACCATGTGCACATGTCAGTGTACATCTCCTCCATGTTGGAACAAGCCTCCTGGACAAAGGGCGTGCTGCCCTGTAAGATCTGCATCTACCTTGCCTGTGGAGGTAAACACCTTCAACGAGCATCTCCTCAACTCCAGTTCTCTGCTTCACAATAATTACAGCGTTGGTTGGAGGTGGAATAGGTGGACCAGTTGGACTGACCACGTTTTTTTTCCTGCTTTTCCAACCAGTTTAACTTCACCCCCTCGACCTGGCCTCAAATATGATCAAACCTGACAGCCTTTCTTTGCAGCTGCAGCTGGAGGAAGCCCCTGGAGAACCAGAGAAGTCATAACACAATGCAGCAGAAACACTAAAGGAGTCACCTCACAGACATCACAGCAAACCCCCCCCCCCCCCCCCCCCCCCCCCCAACACACACACATAAACAACTGGCTGTGAGGGTTCACCATCTTCATCCCCTGAAACACTCCTTTCCAGATGCCCCCCCCCACCCCAATACTGCCCTCTTGGAGTTCACAGCCCAGATGAAAATGCTGCTCACTGCTGACCCCCTGCCCTACTCCCATTATCTCCCCTGCCCAAATCCACTAGTTTGCAGCTGCAGAGAAACACCACGCTGATCATAAAAGAAAACAGACGGACTCCCATGTCGGCGACCTCTGAACTCCGACCAGCCTTGGACGACTATGAATTTATTTCTTCACTGGCCCCCAAAATTTGATCCTATCAAGCAGAGCTATCAACAAAGACAGTCTGTGATCGTATAAAACATCTTCATAAAAAGCCTTCTCTTCTCCAGCTGCCTTAATGCTCTGCCAAAAATGTCTCTAATTATGCAGATGACACGCACATTTACATAACCGTTTCACAAGGGGGCACTACAATCTCAGACGTGCTCAAGTGTGTTAAACAAATCAACAACTGGATATGCCAGAAGTGATCTTCAAATAAAGGAAGGAAAGATTTCTAAGTATTAATGGTTGTTTAAAATGAGGACGATGATGTAATTGTGATAGGAAAATGATAACATCTGTCTTTACAGTGTAGTGATGGGCATTCCAGCTCAAGATCATTTGGCGGTTCAGAGGTTAAGTGAACGATGATGAAGACAGGTGAACGATGAGGACAGGTGAATGATGAGGACAAGAGAATGAATGATGAGGACAGGTGAACAATGAGGACAAGAGAATGATGACCTTTGACCCATTTTGAATGATACATTATGTGTTTACATATTTTATTTTGTCAGCACTTGGTATTTTAACTTGAGTAGAATATGTCAGTAGTCTTTCCACCTCTGCATCACGGTACAGTACAGTTCGGGTGGGTCAGGCTTGCATTTCAACAGAGAGCAGATACGTAGCGTGACGTAATACCAGTGCGACGACAACAAAAGCTACACAACAGACAACAGTTGCTGTTGCCCAGTCAGCTGACTGTCGTGGGTGGAGCTAGACCTTACTGTACCATTTTACTCTGGTACTCCAAAGGAAGGGTGCAAAAAAATGGAAAGGTTAGGTCTATTTTGGTACAAAAAAGAAATACATACCATACTGTACCACAGTGGACTGCTCCACCCAATCCCACATTTCTGGGTTCTGGGTTTATGGGTTAAATGCAGAGGTCAAATTCACGCTCACTAATTGGTTTGTGTGCAAGAATAACACATTTTAATGAAGTGGAACTGCTGTTGCCTGTTTCAGACATTTACAAAATAATCAACCTACATTCAAAAAACATCATGAGGATTCAAAAAGTGAGGCAGCTGCTTCAGAACACTGCTGCTTAAATCCTCACTTATCATCCCAGTTCTCAAACAAATGGCTCGTTGTGTGTTTGTACGCCACATGCAGCGACGCCGTGAAAAGACTGTGACGTTTTAATTGAGATCATTGTAAGACAAAATGTAACCTCTTTTCAATGAAAGGATATTGGAATAAATAGAAATGTACTGACACTGGAACCAGATCTTAGATTTTTTTTTTCTTTGAAATAAGAATATTTCCTGACATGTCTTCGCTAACCAGAGGTGACAGCACAAACATTGTGCTGGAATACAAAGCGAGAATCAGCCAAGGACTCCATTGAAATCAGTCTCTTTGAACTCTGATGCCTGATGTTATTTTGCGAGGGGGGGGAGAAAAAAAATGATTCAGGAATTTCCAAATCACTGTTGCTCTATTCACGTCCAATCTAATGCAATCAGCAAAGCCAAGTATATCCCTGCTTTCATCCTTTTGATCAGAAGGAAAAACAATTTACACTTTTTCATTTCAGAGGCAGTGTGAAATGAAAGCAGAATGAGGGCGAGGCAGTAGAAAGGGCAGAAGACAGAGAGAGAGAGAGATTGGAAACAGTGGGGTGTTAGCGAACGGATGAAAAGCACAGAGCAAATTTCATTAAAGTGATCCATCATAAATGTGCTCAACACACACAGTAGTCACTCATTGAGACAGAATTACATGCCTAGAGAAGCCACTCAATGAGCAGGCAGCTCAGAGTAGCTGATAAAAGTCTGTTTTAGTTTAGTCCAGAGATAAAACACGAGCTCCAGGCCAAGAACCGACATGTATGTTTGATTATATTCTTACTTTGCCTCGTGGTGAAGGAGCTCCGCTTGTACATTCATGAATTAGTACCATAATTATAGAAGTGAAGATCAATGAAGTCTTGCTTGTATTGTCATGACAATTACCACTTGGTAAAGTGATTAAAAATTAAATCATTTGAAGTCATTTGAAAGTTGTTTTTGCCAAGCGAAAAAAAGTAGTAACTTACAACCTCGGAGGGATGAGTCGCCTTAAACCAGCCAAACCAAAAAAAAAGGAGCGCAGGGACGAGAGTGAGGCGTCGCCACGGCTCATATCAGGGCTTCTGAAATGTGGGATAAATCTACTCAACCGAAACAAACTTTTTTAGAGCTATCATTTATGTTGCTTTTTTTTTTTTTTTTACTGTTGTCATAGTGATGAACTTTTCTTCTTTTCTGCCTCCAGATACCTCCTCCTCCTCCTCTCCTGCCATCTCTAGCCTGGCTCCACATGGCCCTTGTGTTTTCACACTATCGACTGACCCTGTAATGCGTCACCTGTCCAGCCTCTGCTGTCCATCTGCTCGCACTGATCACCTCAAACTGCAAACAGCATCCACAGCTGCCTCTCAATAATAAACATAATCACACTAACGGTCATATCGGGAGAAAATTGTTTTTTGGCAATAAACAGTCATTAGCTTCTCCCAGTATACTGAGACGACTGTTACCTAATCCAATCTGTCTCTGTCTGTTTGCACCTTTTTCTGCTGTCAGCAAACCTGCTCGTCCATCATACAGTGTGTGTTGCAGTCCGTTTAGACTGTGCTTGCATTCAAACCGAGTATTTTTTACTAATTTGAAAGGGCTCCTCCTCGCCACAGATAACGTATTTGACAAATCCTGCCTCTAAATTTCTGCTTACTCATGATTTCTATGAGCACATTCATCCTCGTCTTGGCAGACGGTGAATTTGGCTCGTGCTTGAAGTGACAGTGGTGAATCTCTCACTGAGATTCAATTAAAAAAAATAAATCATATTATTAATAATAATAATAATAATAATAATAATAATAATGATGAGAACAATGCATAAACAAAGAAGAGACTGCAATATTTGGATGCACACACGTTTGTACAGAATGTTGATGGGGATAAAGGATAAGATGCACTGAAATAATTATTTAGAAGCTTGATTGAACTTACATGTTTTAACGTGGAGGTTTTTTCCTGAGATCCGATCACATACCTGTGGGTATACGCTATATATAAAGCTCATTCTCATATTTCCACGACAAAAGGGCCAGAATTTCGTCACATGATCACTTAAAAATGTTAAAGATAGTTATCAAGTGCATTCATGACAGAACTTGCACTCGAGCAATTTGTTTTTTAAAAAGGTGAGGACATCCATCATTTTCATCAGTAGTCCAATTAAATGACAAAACATTCATAACGCCCGCTTGCTCTGTTGCTACATGCTTGACTGTAGCACCTTACGAGCACTGCATGCTAATGCATCACACTTATAAGCGCAGCGCCGAGGTGAAATGAAATGGAAGCGAGTAACATGTCTTTGAGTGCTTTCAACAGCCTGGCCCTGAATCTGCAGCCACTATACAGGTACAATATGTGTTCACAGTTAGCTGCAGCTACTTATGTTAGCATCAAGCTAACATAAGTAGCTGCTACCACTGGTAATTGATTGGTTTACAGACTATAACAGCTTGGACTTGTGTGTATTTAATACATGTTTTGCCACAGTATAGGAACGTTGTAGTACTCAATGTTGTCTGTGTTGTGCTTGATAACTCATTGTACATAGCTAACTAAGTAGCCAAGCTAGCAAGGTAACGCTACACAGAGGAAAGTGCACCCAGACACACAGTGCGTTTACATGCATGTTAAAAGTCAGTCCAACTAAAATCTGTAGCTTTTAACTAAGACAATAATTTGGTTTTCTTAATGTCATGTAAACAAGGACTGAAATCGAGCTCGTCGGACTAACATACCTAGATAATGCGATTCATAGTGTGATTACTCTAACGTACAGCAGGTATGAAACATAAAGTTGTCCAATTACCTGTCTTAGTCGGTCTACAGCCTTTGCATGTAAACATATTGACTGATTCTTATTCTTTTTTAGGATACTTATGGTATTTTTCTCCTACAAGTGTCCCGACGAGCGAGAATATTTCCTATGATACATCTCATTTTTAATTCTCACATTTTATATAACTGGGCGAAGAATCCCCAAACGCCTTGAGGAAACTAAAACAATGAAAGGATGGAAACTTTTTCTTTCTTCTTGACTGCTGTCAAACTCACAGTTTGATTGCTGTTAGTAAAGTAACTACTTGAATCACTTTCCTCTAAATAAAAAAGAAATGGATACAGACAAAGAGGCAAACCCAAACTAACGCAAATCCTGCGTTAAACGCGGGGGAGCAGATAGTGAAAGTGATGGCTGTCAATATTTTTTCACCGATTCTGTTAAGCTACTGTATTGTTTTTTTCTTACTGAAAGAGTGAAAGAACTCAAAAAGCTTTGAAAGTTCAAGAAACTTTTTTTTTGTTCTTTCCCACCACTGCTGTTTACACTGCAAATTACATTCACCACCATTCTTTCAAGTGGACGCAGAGCAAACTTGGAGACAAACACCCACAAAATCTGGTCAAATAAGGCTTAAATGATCTGGGAGGATACAGAACCAGCAGACACAGAAGACGAACAGAAGTGAGAAAACAAAGCTTTGTATGCCAATGTACGCAGGCATTTAGTTCGCAGCCTCGCGTCTACCCAAGCAAAGGTCTTTTTTCTCACTGTTTTCATCCACGCTATTTGCTCTCATTACTCTCCTCCTTTCGTCTACATCTAATCTCCTGCTGTGTGTTTTTGTTCCGTCCTCTTCTGTCTTCACACTCTTTTCCAGCCCCCTACCTACAACCAAGTCTTTTGCAACACTTTTAATCTCGGTCTTTCCTCTCTCTGTTGCAACCCCCCCTCCCCCCCCCCCCCCCCTGCTCCACCACTCATCCCTCTCCTGTCTGTGCTGCTATACCTCCACTCATCGCCCTGCTGTCATCTCCTATATGGGCCGTGGTCCAAAGTGAAGGGATAGGATGGGGAGATCAAAGCTTCTCGTTGCTCTCTGAGGCCACCAAGATCAAAGGGTGGATATATAAGCAGTCACACACACACACACACACACATATGAATAAATCTCATCTCACATCTATGCAGGAACCCTGCTCCAACGGATTCAGTATAAGTTCAGTCTCCATGTGCATATACATATATATATACAAATATCTCCTAATTTTCCCCTAACAAATAGAATTGGATATTTGTTTATGTTTATTTTGTTCCTTACATCAGTTATCCCGTGTATTAAATCTTCCATAAATTTGGAAATAGAATCTTTTATTGACTTTTATTTGCCGATTATGTTTGTGTTGCTGAACTGAATTGAATTAAAACAAAACATCAGCCCCAGTAACCGTGTTTTTATTGCCTGGCAGTTTAAAGCAGCAGCAACTGATTTGTTTGTGCCACTTAACGTATAAACATACACAGAGGTCTCAAACTCGCGGCCTGCGGGTCATACGAGGCCCCCGGTTTGAACGGTTTGGAGATAAAGTAAGAGAAGCGAGGGTGAGATGGTTTGGTCACGTGCAGAGGAGGGAGGTTAAGATGGAGGAAGATGATCCAGTGAGGTGACCAGAAAAGGGAGAAGCTGAAAGAAGAAGGCTGACATAATAATAGTATTAAAAGACATGTGGTAGAGTTTAGTATATCCTATCTTATATAAAATGCCCCTATCTAATGACACTGTTGCCATAAAAAAATATGGCACACAGTAATGTATTCATGCCTGATTATTATTTATTTCTATCATATTATATCACATTTATTTTAACCAGGAAAGCCTCATTGAGATAAAAATAAAAAAATAAAAATGTCTTTTAAAGACAGCAATACAATAAATGACACTATCTACACAGATGTCGGACTCATTAACTCCTGCAGGCACTGTTCATCTTTTGTCGTTCTTTGGTAGTTGTCATATGTTTTATGTTTTATTTTATTTAATTTCAGATTTCCCACTTGTATGATTACATCCAAAAAATACAGTTCCAGAACAGTAATATAGAATTGTTAAGATGGATAAATTGAAGTATCTGTGAGAAAAATGTCTCTTTTAAGTCAGGCAGCCGCTTAACCATTTGTGTCTTTTTTAAATGTGGTACTTGCGACTTTTTCCAACAAGGAACGAGGGTTTACATTCGGACTCTCGTTGTTTCTAGACGGACATAAAACAGTGGTGGGTGTGTTACTTCCGGTGTGAGTGTAGCAACGACAGATGCTACCTGTTCGGCTAAAGCTGTGTTTGTGACGTGTTTTAGTGATGGAGGACACGAAAACGCGACAGTAAACCCACAAAGTGACGGTTTATTTGAAGGAACGCGTCTTCCATTTCGTTCACAATGAGTCGACTTCCGCTGAAGAGGTTCTACAAAGAGCTGCCGGTGTGGATAGTGGAGGACCACCACGACGTAAGGCTGCCTGCTGCCTCACAATGCAGCGGTAATACAATAACTGTACCACTGCGTTTACTCCTCATAACTGCACACACACACAGCTGGCTTCAGCGTTAGATTTCTTTCTCCCTAGTCTGAGGGTAGAGGTTTTTGATCTGGATCCGGTCTAATGTGGTCTAGATACAGAGAAAGCAGTGAAATATCCATTTATTGCATATTCACAAATAGGTCAAATGTTTCCCAAATAAGAAACAGTGTTTTGAAGAACCTACAGCCTCTCTGGGACAATCCAGTCCAGGTTTGACAAGTCTAAGGGTAGAGGTTTTTGTGGTCTAGATACAGAAAAAGTAGGGAAATGTCCCCTTTTGTTTGCATTTTCACAAATAGATAAAGTGTTTGTTTACCAAATCAGAAACTGTTTTTTATTTGTTTTTTTTTAAAATAATCTACAGCCTCACTGGGACTGTCTAGTCAAGGTCTGACAGTTCTAAATATAGAGATTATGGATCTGGACCTGGTCCAATGTGGTCTAAGTTGCAGAAAATGTAGCTGTAGGGTTGGGGGCAGGGCAGGTTCAGTTTATTTCAAATGTGTTAAATGCATGGTCAAAGCAGTAAGAGGTGAAATAAACGCAGGATCAGCCGCTCAGTAGAGTACATTAGGTTTCTCTTAACTTTCCCATTAATTGCTGATGCCAACTACAGCGTCGTAGATGAAAGTACAGATAGACAACACAGTCAATGCCAGATGATTTAAAAAGTTTTAGAAGAATCGAACCGTAACATAACCAATGCAATAACTATAATTACATTTATTAATTATGAAATGATACTCAAAATTGCTGCGACTCCCCCGTGGCCCTTAAGGCAGGATAAGCTGTGCAGATGATGAATCGACAGAATGATTCATTTCCCCGAAACCTTGGAAGTGATGATCTTAAATGCCTCGTTTTTGTTTTGTTTAGTTTACAAACCTAAATTATTCTGTTTTTAAATGATGTATTTGTTATGTAGAGCAAAGAAACTGGAAAATATTCAAAGTTAAGAAGCTGAAAACCTTTAATTATTATTAAAAAAATAAAAAATGCAGACTGAGATAAAATGTTTGATCATATTTTAATCTACGTTTTGTCTCTGAATTGTTCCCATACATACTTCTGATTAATTACCAGATTGTAAATCAGTATTCTTTTATCACAACGTAAGATCAGATCATTTAAACCTGCTGGTTTTACTGTATCTCTACTAGGTGGTGAGTCACATCTACCGGGCCATTGCATCCAGACACCTCCCTCAGAAAGACCTAAAGATGGTTCATTTGGACTCCCATCCTGATCTGCTTATTCCTGTCAACATGCCCGCCGACACGGTCTTTGAGAAGGAGAAACTGCTCAGGTGTGTGTGTGTGTTTGTCTGCCGCTCATAGTGTTTTACAGCCAGGCTTAATTTAATTGCTCTTGTGTCTCTCACAGGCTTTAAAGAGGATTAGATGATGTCATGTAATAGTCCTCATCAAATTGCTTTCATACCTCCTGCTATAAATCCAGTCTGTGTGTGTCTGTACATGTATTTTTTAACTTTTCTGGTGTAAACACCTAACTTCATCGAGACAAAAAAACAGGTCCTTAAGTTTAGGGCGTAGATGAATTGTGGGTAGGTTCAGGATAATGCTTTGTTTTGATTGTCTGAATGAGTGAATGTCTCTCGTAGCACTGCTCAGATTTGCTTTTATTTTTTCCTCCAGTGAGTTGAGTATAGAAAACTGGATAATGCCCATGGTGTACGCCGGCCACGTGTCCTGTGTCGCGTGGCTGCATCCATACTGGGCGCAGCAGATCTGTGAGGGAGATCACAGGATGGCCGTGGGCAGAGACCCGTCCACCACCACCATCAGGTAGCAGAAACGTCCCGGATTTCTTCACAAAGCCGTCCTGATCTACCATTTAGTATAATCCTCAGGACTTACTTTTATGCCCTCTGAGCCCAGCTACTTCTCCACTTCTCTCTCTCTCTCTGTTCTGTCCTTTTCTGTGCAGGGTGACCAGCACGGACAACTACTTCCTCAGCGACGGTCTCTATGTCTGTGAGGAGCAGCTGGAGAACTCTAAACCTCTCAGACTGAGCGTGGTCAAAGTCAATCCCGTCAGAGCAGGTCATTTATCACTTACTCTGGGTATATTTGACGGCGGATGCTTTTTGTATTGCAGATGAGATGAGGCTTAGGGATGGTGTGGAGCTCCAGAGTCCCTTCAAAGTGAAAAGGGCACCATGAACTCTTTAGTGAAACAGCCGCTCTCTCTCTCTGGTTTTAAGAGCCACAGAGAATCATGAACTGTTCCACTTGTAAACTGAGAGTTACAGCACAGCTAGGGTCCATCTGTGTGGTAAAACAAAGAAGTTCCGCATTTAGTTTTTTTACAACTTCAACTAAGTTTTGGTTACTTTTTAAAGCTGAAATTTGCAAGATCTCCCTCTACAGTTTTAGAGCATGTATTTTGACCACTTTTACTCTTAATTCTCATCACTGAAGCTCCCTTCCCCTCTCCTGTGCGTTTGTACATAGAAACACAGAGAAAGTGCAAGTACACATAAATGCATAGAGAACAGAGAGTTTTATTCCAAAGATACTTACGAACAGCAGGAACCCCAGGTCGGCTTCCGTTTTGCATGCTTCTCTGTTTTTCAGCCCTCAACTATTAACATTTAACCACCACAGTGACTCTGAAGCTGTTAAATTAGCGTAAAAATCCTCACATAATTCTGCTTTAACACAGTGTAAAGGGTAAAGCTACTGGTATGGTTTCAAACGTGAACCCTAACAAAGAGAAAATGGAGAACTATTGGAATTGGGGACATTTTTTCATATTTTCATATTTTATTTACAAGCAGATTTTTTTTGTACCCACGTTGAGCTTAGCGAGCTTTGCTGCTGATGCCATTAAACTCAAAAATCCCTCCACAGATGGAGGATTTTCTCGTCTTATAAAAGATCCCATTATTTGAGTGCTCAGATTTTGAGGTTTTTACCAGCAGATGAAAATGTCTTTATATATTTTTTTGCCGTTTTCTCTCTCCCTGTTTCATCCTTTCCTCTCTTCTCCTCTCCCCTTGTATTTCTGCATCACATCTCTTAACTACCCACTTCACACACACACACACACACACACACACACGTCTTATGTTGCTTCCTCTGTCATTTCATCCCAGACAAGAAAGCACAGAAGGACACACCGGGGACGTGGTTTGCAAAGAGGCAGCGGACAGTAGAGTGCTGTGAGACCGGGGAAGCCAGCTCCTCTGTGTCCGTGCAGCCAGGAGAGGGTGCCAAAATTCAGGCAGAGCAGCTGAAAAATGGTACAGGCCTGATGAGAGATGATGCTGATGCTGATGAAGACGAAGACGAAGGATCAACCAGTTATGTTGTGAAGAGAGTATCTGACTGTCTCGGCGAGACGGAGCCGTACATTCTGGACATTGACTTGGATTTTTTCTCGTGTAAGAATCCCTTCAAGGAATTATACACACAGGTACGTCCCATTTATGCCGTCTTACAGGGACTGACTGGGGCTTTTAAACATAACTAAACAACAATACATGACTTTTTTAATAGAGAGGAGAGGAGAAAAGATCTAATGAAAATCATGTAAAAATTAAATGTTAAATACAGAAAATATTCCTAAAGTTAAATCTTAAAATTGTAACGATGTGAAAACACAAGCGCGCTGTTTAAAGTGAAACTATTAGGTGCATAATTGAAACAAAAGCATAAGAGAGAGAGAGGGCATGTTAATTATGAATGTTGAATCCCACTTATGCAAATGTTATGATTTTTACACATTTAACTTAATTAAATTCTCTTAAGTCAAGTGTGCAGCATTCAAATGTGTGTTTATATTTCAAGTTCAGGACCTTAGCCATGGAATAACAAAAAACATAAACCTATATATATTATAATATTATATAATATTATATTACTCACAGAGTACAGTTCCACCTGACAGCTGTGTTGGTAAAAGTGGTACGTGAGCTTCCTGTGGTGATGCCTGGAGGAAAATGTGTAAAACAAAGGCAGTTTTTATGCAGTAGATCGATGTGTTCTAATGCAGTGCATGTTTCTGTGACTTCATGATGACAGGAGGGGGCAGCTTTTTGTCAGTCGACATCAGGAACTCACTGAAGTGCTGCTGAAATGTGTTCTGAGTTCTTTCTTGACCCGACCTCTGTGACCTCTGTGACCTCTGTGACCTTTGTGTTGTCTCCGTGTACAGGAAGAGTACGCGATCCTGAAAGAGCTCTACAGCTTCACAGGACCAGGCCCTGATGCTGATGAGGTCAGACAACGGTCACACCGCCTCCAACAACAAGTACACCCGTAACATAACTGATCAGACAATCACACTGATTCAACTCAAACTGAGCATCAGAATGATCAGAGCATTTCGGAAACTGCTGATCCAGTGATATTTTCACACACACACAACCATTTCTAGCTTTTACAGAGAGAATAATCCAAAAAAAAAAAAAAACAGGAACAAAAAGTTCCAGTGAGCAGCAGTTTTCTGGCTAAAAATGCCACGGTCATTAGGTGCCATGTGTACCTAATAAAGTGGCCAGTTAGTGTATGCACAGTACGCTCACTGTATATAGAGTGGCCTATATTGTAGGTTACTTTATCAAGGAAGGAAAGAGTGAACGTGCTGTATTAAATAAGTATTTTACTTGGTCATAGCAGATGTATGAATGCGTACTACACACAGTAGTCTATATCACTTAGTGCCATGTAAAATGTAAAAAAAAAAAAATATTCTGATTAGTTTGACCTCAATTCATATTCATATTCAGCATAAGCAATAATCTGATTTCGATGTGTTTAGTATTATTAGTCACATGTATGTAGACGTTTGGAAATGTTTGCAGCAGTGGAATCGTGCCCAAAAACACTGTAATCACAGTAATGTCTTCTTCAGAATAAACCGGATTACTTGTGGTTTCCTTATGGTGTTTATTTTAATCTGATAATATTGTGACCAGGAGGAGCTGGATCACTGTGTAAATCGGCGCACACATCAGTTAGAGGATCTGGAAGCAGCATTTGCTGACCTCCTTGAGGACGACGGAGAGGAGACGGTTGGACGCTGGGCCGGTAATCCCGGGTAAAAACTCCTTCCTCGTTCACTTCAGTGTGCTGCGTTGTTAAATGTTTCTGTGCGACTTTATTTGATAAATGTTTTTAAATGATTGAATTTTCCCGTGTGTTTCCAGGATGTCCTCACTGACCCAACTGGTTCTTAGTTTGAGGTCGAGAAACCCGTCTCCTGACTATGAAATGGTAAGAAGTACGTGAAGACAGCAATGCCTTTTTGAGGAACCTTCATTTCTTCATCTCCTGTCGTCCTCGTCCTCGTCTGCAGGTCCATCAGGCCGGGTTGACCTGTGACTCTGTGGAGCTGCCTCACCACATCAGCACGGACGAGGAGATCGACCGACTCGTCACCGCTGTGCAGCAGTTTCTGACTCCGCTGTCCAAACCCACGATAGTCACCGTGTCCAGGTAAACCACAGACTCCTGAAGAAGACGTCTAAATATAGTCAACAATGTTAAATGTGCTTCTTTATACTGCATCTGTGTGTGTGTGTGTGTGTGTGTGTTCAGGTCCAGTCTGGATGAATACTGCCCTGTAGAGCAGGTGGATTCAGTCCAGAGCAGAGTATTGGCAGTGCTGGAGGACCTTTATGGACCACTGGACTTACACAAAGACTATGAGACGAGCAGCACAGGGACTCTGGACTGGCAACCACAAGCCTCTTGACGAAAAACTCACAAACTGAGAAAAAAGACATGTCGGAGTCTTTAAGTATGTTCATCTCATATCATTTAAACCATTCGTCGCCCATTTTTCAACTACAAACTCAAGTTAGTTAACGTGCTTACTCTCCTGCACCAAAGCCCATAGAGGAAATTGCTCATTTTGCATCACAGCGCGCGAGGAGTTGTTGTTCCACTTCTGCCTCTAACGCTGCGTTCAAACGTTTTATTTTGTGTCCCCACAGGATAAAAATGATGATTTTCTCTATGGACTTTGGTGCTGGAGAGCAAGTGCTTCACTGTCTTTCAGTTTCCAGTTGGGAATAGGAAAAAAAAAAAAAAGCACAAAAGTCAGTTCCTCATACGACCACATTTCAAATAACCTGAACTCTTCCATAGAAGTTCTTCAGCCTGGTTTATGTCCCGTCGTTGTCTTTGCACAAACAATAAACCAGATTACTGTGAAAATATGGGTTAAATGACTCATCTCATTACATACTGTTTTATCTTATAGACCAGGGGTGTCAAACTCAATAACAGAGAGGGCCAACGTTAAAAACTGTGCCCAACTTGAGGGCAAAAAGTTCAGAACAAATGGTTTTCCATCGGTTTTGCCTGATTTCTTCCGCTGTATTTCAGTACAACAGCACAAACAGACTTGTAGTCACATGAATCTAAGCCAATCATTTGCTGTACACAATAATGTGTACTAGATGTATAAATCTAAAAGAGAGGGAGCCAAATACAAAATTATAACCCCCCTCTGGTTCCAGCTCTGTGTTTTCAAAGTCCGCATTTAATCTGAGGTAACTTGATAAGCCTTGTTTGACCCCTTTGTTATAGACAATAAATCCACACTTGATTCTCCAACTGACGGAGAAAATTAACTACAACACTTGCACTGTGTGAGACGCTCCTTCATCACCGTGAACACACACACACACACCTGTCCTGCAGCAACAAACATGTTTTCATCAACCACGGGAAAATCCTCCTCAGCAGACGCTGCATTTTCTCCTCTGTAGTTAGTCTAATGTGGACGCTCTGATTATTGATTATTGTGGCTTCGCTAAGGGATTCTGTGTCAATAAAGGAGGAAAGAGTCATTAGTAGTTTGTCGAGAGTCCAGTGGATTGTGTTTGTTGTTGTTGTTGGTAACAGCCACTGATAACAGGATACAACAGCCACTGAGTAATCTCATCTTTACAGGAAATTGTGCCAAGCTTGGGGCATGTTTTCAGCCCGAGGCTGCGTTGATAGTGTCATTTTAATAGATAAATCGTTAGGAAAGGCAGCTCACCTCTGTAGACCTTTTTTAATCCTTATTTACAGTGCTCAGCGTAAATGAGTACACCCCCTTTGAAAAGTACCATTTTAAACAATATCTCAATGAACACAAAAACTATTTTCAAAATGTTGAATATATATATAAGTTTATATCTGTTAAACTTATAACATGAAAGTAAGGTCAATAACATAACTTAGATTACACATTTTTCAGTTTTACTGAAATAAGGGCGATGCAAAAATGAGTACACCCCACAACAAAAACTACTAAATCTAGTACTTTGTATGGCCTCCATGATTTTTAATGACAGCACCAAGTCTTCTAGGCATGGAATGAACAAGTTGGAAACATTTTGCTACATCAATCTTTTTCCATTCAAGAATTATCTCTATTAGAGACTGGATGCTGGATGGAGAGTAATCCTCAACTCTTCAGAATTCCCCATAGGTGTTCAATTGGGTTCAGATCAGGAGACATACTTGGCCACTGAATCACTTTTACCCTGTTCTTCTTCAGAAATCCAACAGTGGCCTTAGATGTGTGTTTAGGATCATTGTCATGTTGGAAAAGTGCACGACACCAAAGGCACTGAGTGATAGTAGCATCTTTTCTTTCAGTATAGAGCAAAACATCTGTGAATTCATGATGCCATCAGCTCCCAGATACCAGCAGCACTCATGCAGCCCCACATAAGGACACTGCCACCACCATGTTTCACTGTAGGCACCATGCATTTTTCTTTGAATTCCTCACCTTTGCGACACCATACAGTTTTGAAGCCATCAGTTCCAAAGACATTTATCTTGGTCTCATCACTCCAAAGTACAGAGTCCCAGTAGTGTTCATCTTTGTCAGCATGGGCCCTGGCAAACTCTAGATGGGCTTTTATGTGCCTGGGCTTTAGGAGAGGCTTCCGTTGGGACAGCACCCATGCATGCCATTCCTCTGCAGTGTATGCCATATTGTGTCACGGGAAATAGTCACCCCAGTTTGGCTTTCTACTTCCTTGGATAACTGCAGTGAACTTGCATGCCGATTTTCTTTGACCCTTCTCATCAGGAGACGCTCCTGTCAAGGTGTTAACGTCCGTGGACGACCTGGACGTCTCTGTGAGATGGTTGCAGTTCCATCTTTTTTAGATTTTTCTACCACTTTTGCTACAGTATTCTGACTGATAAGTAAAGCTTTGCTGATCTTATTGTAGCCTTCACCTTTGTGGTGTGAAGAAATTATTTTCTTTCTCAGATCTTGAGATATTTCTCTTCCATGTGGTGCCATTGCTAACAACATGAAATGGGAAGGGGTTTATAGTCAACTGTGTGCTGGACACCTGTGTGATGAATAATTCGACTCACCTGTGGTTGATTATTGTTAAATTGGACATTTGTAGTCTAAAATTTAGCCTTGCTCCAGAGACTTTCAGTGGGGTGTACTCATTTTTGCATCACCCCAATTTGAGTAAAACTATAAATTTTGTTCTCTAAGTTATATTATTAACCTTACTTTCATGTTATAAGTTAAACAGATGTTAAATAAAACTTAGTCTTGTCAACATTTTGGAAATTATTTTCGTTTTCATTGAGATATTGTTTAAAATGGTACTTTTCGAAGGGGGTGTACTCATTTACGCTGAGCACTGTATGTCCATTTCAGTTCAGTTATTCTCTCCTATTACTTATATATTCTACATTATGTATTTTACTCATCCAGTTTACCTGGGTGAGGATGGAAAAATGTCCAATGGCCTTTTTATCTCAGACTCAGACACTGACACGCTGCAACCAGCAGAGGGCAGCAACATAAAGGCTATGTAAAGTATGATGCTGCAACCTCTGAGTCTGAAGGAGTGGAATAACATTGAGTTTTGAAAGTAGAAGATTTATAAAAGCGTCAAACACTTACTGGAGCTTTAGTTACTTGCTATCCTCGTACACATTGTGCGTCTTGATCGTATGAGCCTAACATACAGAAAATGTTGAGATTTCTAAGATAAAAACCCATAAATCAGGCACATGTTAAAGTACACAGAGCAAGAAATAGAGAAAACTAATTCAAAAGGATAATAATACACTTTCTTGTATTTACAGTGCACATCCTGAGTTCAGAGAGTGAACTGTATGCCCTAAATCCATGGTTCTCAACCTGTGGCTCAACCTTTGTGAGTTTCCTCTAGTGGTCACACTATTCTACTGTATATACCCCGTTTACTGTATTGGAGTTTGTAGAAAATTAAACAATTAACAACAAATAATAAATTAAATAATAAGTATCTCACTACATATCTATATCGTAATCTAATTTCACTGCACCAGTGTCTGACATACTGTACATGTGAGGAAGAGGATAATCGTGATAAGAGAGTTAGTAAGTGTCAAAAGTGAATATTTAACTGTTATATTTAAGCCTTATTACACGTTTGTTTCAGTCAAAGCCTACTGTGAAAATAACCTGTGGTATTAGTGTTATAATGGAAGAAAAAAAACAGTTGTATAGCAGTGCCAGATACAGTCTGCCGCACACACCCAAAATCCTTTTATGATATGACCTGAAAATTCCAAGACAAAAACGACCTCGCCGAGGAATCGCTGAATTATGGCCCTTTCAGCCGTCCGTACAGTACGCGTTTGAGGCCGTGCATGTGCAAGACAATGGACTCTGCAAACAGGAAAAAGTTTCATGCCACTTTTATTTGTCATTTCTTGTCACACAGGGTGGAAAACGTGGCGGGTTTGTTTAGAGTGTGTCCTCCCTCATCTCTCCGAGCCCCGGTTTAACCTTCTGTAAACAGAAAACAGATGAGGCTGTGGTCCATGTCAGAAATAAAAAACATTCCTCAGCTGTTTTTAATAACGTAGATCACAACTTTGTGCTGTGGAGAAACTCAGCTCGGCTACAGGAGACTGAGGATGTGCCCTTTCCCTTACACATCAGCAGATACGGATCATTTACACTGGAGAGAAACAACAGGAAATGCTTTTAATTCCAGTTTCCTGTGTTTGGGTTCACTTGTTTGACGGGCTTAATGTAGTCAATTTAAGACTTGTTTGAGTTTGTTGTCAGAAAATCTGTGCTTTTTCCTGACAAAACATGTGTGCAAAGGAAATACATCGTATTTTAGTGCTTACATCACTATTGTGTTAAAGGTCTTTGTCAGGTCTTAACAAACAGAAGGTATTGCCTCATACACCTATACAAGCTTTTAATCTTGTTTTCACATCAAATGCGATTGAAATCTGTCTCGTGACCTTAACTATACGTGCAAATTCCATACAGAGATGCACCGTGTGCGTTTGAAGTGATGGTTGCGACTCCTTAGATTGTTGTGCCATAAGCATACGTTTGGTTTATTTCCACTTGTTGTGACAAGAATATCTCAAGATAACCACTCAGTGTTGAGATTATAGCAACATCTCTGATGTCCCGTGTCACTTGTCAACTTATATTTGCAGTATGTGGTCATTCAGATGGCTAAACAGAAAATCAGAGTCACTTCAGCCACTGAAAAAAAGGGAATAGCTGCTTATCCTCGAGCATTTTCCATGGTAACTGGGCGCTACACACAGGGTGACTGTGAAATTCAACATGTGGGATTAACGTCACACACTGTTACACCTCAAACACAACGATGCGAGAGGTTCCAGTTTCAGTTGTTGGTTCCTTCAACGTTTAGGGAGCGTCAGGCTTCTGCATAACTGAGGGGACGTTCTCTGAACGTTGGACTGGCGATATATCCAGGGTGTGACCCCGGATAAAGCGGTAGAAAACGGATGGATGGATAAATACTGGAAAGCAGAGAAATCAGAGCTTTGCGTCCATGTACTTGTCATTACGGTGGAAGCCCCTCAGGACTTCCGCAGAACGACGGTCCAATCGCAGACGAGATTCACCAGCGCGTCGCATTACCAGCTTCTCGGTACCGTAATTCAACGGTGTTGTGGAGAAAATAATTTAAGATGTGAAGTACCAAATGTACACAACAGCTCAGTTCTTCAACATGATAATATAGTTTATTGTAGGAACAATCATTAGTTGGAACCAAAAACACATCAGAGCCATCTGGATCTGGATGTTTCCACTCCCTAAGTTATATGAAAACTTTTGCTGCTTTGCTTCCCTGGCCTTTGACCTGTCCCTTGTCAATTCCTCCCCCTCAAAGCAATACATAGAAACAGCCAGCAGATGTCACTATTGTGCATCAAAAGCAGTGAGTCACTTTCAAGACAATTTGTCGGAAAGCTTCAGTTTCGCAACCACTAAAAATGCATTTGCCACCGTGACTATCCACTGGAAAGAGCTCGCTAATTCTAAATCACCGTGACTATCCACTGGAAAGAGCTTGCTAATTCTAAAGTCTGATACTTCCAATACCAATAATTTCTACAGTGGCACCTCTCCCCTTCACAGAAGTGTGGATGGAACATTTTCTAGCAGCGCCCCTGTGCGTTTATAGAACACGTGAAGACACTGTTGGGTCCACGTGTTTTTATGTGTACGTCTCCGCCCCAGCGGTCAGTGAACGCAGCAGCAGCAGCGGCGGTAACAGCAGCAGTTAAACTGAGTTTACATTTACACTCCAGCAGAGAGAGCAGCACAGACAGTCAAAATGAGGGAGATTAGTTTGTCCCGGATTGTTCTCATTCTCCTATGTGCCGTTTGTTTTGTTGTCGTCCTAATTATTAACGCTTTGGCCGGAGCAGGCAAAGGTGAGTTCAAATAAAACTTTTTTTTTTTTTAATCTTTATTTCCTATGTCACAACGCAATGTTTTCAGTCGTTAAACTTCATTAGTTTCACTCAAATCGTTGTTGTCGTAAAACACCTTAAAAACACCGTATAAGGAAAATACATGTTATATGTAATCCTTGTCTCTGCCATTGTGTTTTTGACTGGTTATGAAACAGATAATTAACTGTGAGGGAAACTGGTAATAATGATTAATTACCTCTGTTGACTGCTTGTTATGACAGCGGTCATTGTTACGCAAAAGGAAGGTACGAGGAACGTGTTTTTGTGTTACGTGAGTTAGCATGTTAAGCTAGTATCGTCGCTAAGTTGCAGAAGCGGAGCAGAAAAACACACACAAACCACTTTATTTGAAAAAGACCTTCTGTGTTTTAAGAGTGACGACATAACTAAAAACAAATGTTTACTGACTGTTAATAGTTTTTAAAACTTCTCCGTCGTTATTTTACTTATAAATGGCATAACCTACGTCATCGTGTACCAGTGTAAATATACTCTTATGTCAAAACTACCACATAACAGTACTTTCAGTTAAATTAGACTGGGTCTCATGCTATCACGTCATTACCGAGGACAACTGGTGGTTTCAGGGATAGAATTTGGTGAAAAGTGTTGACAGGGTGTGGCACCAAACTCTGATTCCAGCCTTTCCTCTGGATGAAATCAGTCATCGTTTCCCCTCAGAGTCTCTAAAGTGTGCTAAAAAGCAGTGTTGCTTTTTCTGCTTTGTTTTATTTATTTATTTGTTAAACCCACCCACATCAGTGCCAGGAATTGGCTCTTTTTCTGCCACATCTTGTATTTAAGGTTTAATTACTTTAAATTAAGTTATTTTCAATTCCTTCAGAATGCTGATACTAACTGACATTTGTTGATTAAAAATAACAATTATTTTCACGAGTAATCGTGCATCTTTTGATTCATAAAATGCCGATCAGAGTTTCTCAAACCTGGAAATGATGACATTCTCAAATGTGTTTTTTTGTCAACAAACCTAAATTATTCAGTTTTAATGACTTCTTTGTTACACGGAGCAAAAAAAACCAGAACATATTCACAATTTAAGGAGCTGAAAACATGATTTGATTCCTAAAACACTCACACCAATTAATCGATTATCAAAACAGTTGATCTTTCAATCTCACTTGAATAACCTTATAGGGCTGAATAATAATTCAGTAACCTATGTATTGTGATATAATTTTCTTTAATAGCAAATAGCGCAAACACAGTCTACAACTATAAATATAAATTCTTTAGATGTTTGAAATGTTTCCTTTTGAATAAGTGTTATTTGTTTATATTTACATGTTACACACTAAGAGTTTAAAAATGTCTACATGGAGAGTAAAGGAATTGTCAGAAGAGTTACACGCAGTGCTGATGAAGCTATCGGCTTCACACGACTTTGTCTGCGTTTTTTCAGTGTCTGTTATGTTCCCCCAGGCACATTTCCACGCTGGACACAGAAAGTTGTGTCTAGACAGAGATGCTAGTAAAGCAAAGTGGCTCAAAACACAGATGCGTGTACAGAAAGTTCCAGAAGTAAATTCTACTACAGTGCAAAATAATAGAAACACTTCCCCCTGCACTGCTGCTGTATACACAAAGGCTCCCTCAGTCAGTTCTGATAGCATTGTTTGGCTTCTTAACTGGCTTCTTCAACTTTTTCAAATATAGATTTGTGTATAAAAGTAAAAGTAATTTTCACAAAAATGTACATATGTATTTTACACGTTGCCTTTCACATAAGAGAATGACCTCAGTCTCTTCCACACAGTAGGAGGTATGCAGCTGTTATTGGAACAGTCCGTCATATTTGCTTGTTAGCCAAACCTCAGGTATGATAATCGTCAACTGGGCTAAAGAAGAAGAAGAGCGTGCCACACCTGCACTGTAATAAAGTTAAAGTTTTTCTTACTCCATGTACAGTTAAATCACAACCTTTCTATTTGATTCGACTTCTGTCTTTGTGACTGCCTCTGCTACTCTTGGTGTTTTAGTTAGTTCGGGGTTTTGTTGTTAGCATGACAAGAGCCAGTCCAAGTCTTCTTAGCATCTATTGACTTAAAAATATTCAAGTTTTTAAGCTGACAGTGCATAAATTCAGTCCCCTCCTCATCCGTCCAAATAATGAACCAGCTGCTTTTGTCTTCTTATTCTGCGTATCTTTTAATTTCTGGGCCCATATGGATTTTTAAGATCCAGTTTCAAATGTACTGACTCATGTTCTTGTGCTTTTCTAGGATTCTTCCATTCCTCTACTGGTAACGTGTCGGGACGCTATGAGACGGGCATCACTCCGGCAGGCTGGACCTTCTCTATCTGGGGTGTCATCTACACATGGCTCACCCTGATGGTCATATACATCACCTCGTATGCCTTCAGAGGGTACGCTCACGTCATAGCAGCCACACAAAACTATTTACTACACGTGTATCTGTACATTCAATCTGTCAGAGACGAGCTGCTGTGTCATGCAGATGAAAGTAATACTGCTCCTCTTTCTATTTCCAGCTCCTGGGCTCAGTATCTGCTCCCCTGCGCCTTCTATTTCTGCTGGCTGTCCAGTATGGTGATGAACGTGGCGTGGCTGGTGCTGTGGGACCAAGAGTACGTCTGCGGTTTTATATTTATTACTCTTATTTATTTATTTTCAACACAAACAGTAACACAGAAAACATACAGGTTATATGTTACTGCTATGGCTATGAAGATTATTTCTTTTAGGATGTATTATAGAGATCGCTTAATACCACTTTTTTGTGTCCGATACAATATCAGTATCACAAACTGTAATGTTCCAAATTCAATGGCAAACATTTGCGTCCCTCGCTCGTGTCCCTGACATCTCTCGCTCTCTTTACAGCACGTTTACTTGTGTTTTAGAGGGAGTGATGTCACCCATGACAATCTGAAATCTCTCTTTTGAAGCCGGAACACTTACTGGACAACACCAGCTGTCAATCACAGTGGTGTCCACTCACACTGTATGTGCCGTGCTTCATTGTCTCTTTTTAAATAGACTTTTAATGGAATCATAATGTACAAAATTGACACCATGTTCAATTCAACACCTGAAACTAGGAATTGAGACCAAGACGCTTATATTTGTACTTCTGTGTTGACCTCATGTGGCTAACTGGAAGACGACGTCCACTTTTTATGGCTTAGTGAAGCATTTACGTCACATTTAGGGTCTACAGTTTGTATTTTGATAACAGATGCCTTGACTTTTGGTTAGTATCAGTATGAGTGTTGGCTCATGCCTGACATACAATGAAACATCTGGTGTATAGACTGTTGCTGTGCTGTATTAATGAACCTTCCCTCTGTGTTTTTCAGGTTCATGCTGGCAGCGCTGGTTGTTTTAATCCTGTTGGTGATCTCCAACTACAGCGCTCTGTTCTTCTGCTGCTTTGCCACAGATTACTACGGAATATGGTTGAAAACGTACCATTGCAAAGACCTGGCGTGTCTCTACATACTGGTACGCACTTTCTTTGTCTTTAATTGAGGACACTTAAAGTCAGTTTAATCTGATACCCTGTGTTGTTCTGTTCAGGCCCAGAATGGTCTGGCTGTGTACACCACATGGACGTCCATTGCCTCGCTGATTAACTTCTCACTGGTTCTCCAATTGTGGGGCGTGGACAAGACCACAGCGGCCACCGCGTCTCTGTGCATCCTGCTTGGATTCGTGATCGTATGGTAAGCTCTGCTCGGACAAATAATAATGATAATGTATGTTTTTTATTCCTGAATCCATGTGTTTGCGTTAGGTTTATCCTCGAGAACTGGGTGTTGGACCGCTGGGTGCGTAATATCCTGACCATCTATGCCGTGGTGATCGTGGCGCTCGTCGGAAACGTCTACAAACACTACAACCCGGCCGACCCCACTCCGAACTCTATTTTCATGGGTGAGTCCAGTCATGCAAACAGCAGCCACACTCGTCTTTAAAGCTGAGATAGAGCAACTTTTGGGCTTAAACTTAATAGCATTTGTCTTAAAAACACGGGTACTTATTATGACACAACACCAGCTCTGTTTTGTTTCCAGTTTTTAATCAAACAAGCTTTTTAGAATTTCAATCACAGCACGCTGAACATGATTCTGATTTTAAAAAAAATGTGGCGGTTCATCACTCACTGGTTCCTTTTTCTTTATGTGCGTATGTCTCCCGTCAGTCGTGCTGCTGGTGGTGGCGTGCATCCTGCTGGTGTCACGGGTCTTCACGGTCATCTGGAGGAACAAGTGGCGTCCGCTCCACTCTCCGGGCTCAGCGCGGCTCATGGTGTCGCCTCTGGACAGCAGGAAGTTCCGTCTCTTCACCTGAAACCCAGCAGCAAGTGTGACGGTGCCAAAAACTCCAGAGTTCTTTTTACACATTAAACACATTTTACTTTGAAGTTTACTTATAATCTACTATGTTCATGACTTACATGAATATCGTTGAAGTATAAAGTACTTTGTGCTCAGTTATCAATTTTATATCTTGCTATTTTAAGCGAATTTTCTGTTTTTGCGTTTAGACACAGTGGCTTTTTGCTGTTTATTTAGTCACAGCCCAGCACTTTTACATTTAAAACACTTACTGAAGGACAAAAAACTAGAAGAAGTAGCAGTACTTGGTGCTCAATAATCTCATCTAAGTGTTGCTGCGTTTTATTATGCTCGTTTATTTTTTATCTGCACAGTGGTTATGAATATACTTGGTATAATTTGAAGAATGTGCCTTGAATTCCTTTTATTCTGATAATTAAAGTTCTGTATGTCTAACCCAGTCTATTTTAACATTTCCCCCCCACACACCTTTAAAAAGCCTTGCTTCACTTCATAAATCAGAGAAACAAAATAACCTTTCACATCTTTTTACTTTTACCCAAGAAAATCCCCTCATCTCAGGCAGCTATTGTATTTCCTGTCCTCATGCATGAGGTGCTAAAATGTGCAGCTGGAGTCATTTTCTGAGGTTTTGGCAGTGTGTTAAGAATTAATCTGGAACACAAACATGAGTTTTAGCAACACTTTACTTCCCGTTATTCACATTGAGTGTCATTAGTTTAATTTTTTCCCCTTTTTTATATCGGTTTATTTAATTTTTATTCATTCCGAGTTGAAGAAATACTCCTATAGTCAATTAGTTAGTTGGTCTGTGCTAGTTTGATTTAAATAAGATATATAAAGAAATAAAAAAGACAGAAAAAGGGGGGAGATTCTCTGTCAACAGCTGCTCGTTTGTTTACAACAAGATTTTCTTTCCGAGTTCAGTTCAGCACATTATTTATTACTGTGCCACGTGAGAACATGCTCTAAATGTGAGCTCTAACATCACGTGTAATGTACTAAAATTAATTTTCAGATTTATATTTGGTTTGTCACTGAAGGTGAAGTAGTGAGTGTTACTGGGCTTACTTTGGATTTTTGCATTGTTTTTCTGCCCCCCTGTGGTCATAACTTCTTGCTGCAGGCTTTATAACATTTACATTTTCTGAGATTATTACTATACACACAGTTAAGTCCCAACAACCTGGTGCTTTTGTTCGTTTGTCACTGCACTTATTTGGCCATGATAAGGATGAATTGAACCAAAATAAAAGATTCAACATATGGTTTTTCCAGCTCTGTGTGATTGATGTTAAATTTAATAGAAGTCGTTGTAGATCCCAAAAACTACGTTCAACCAAACCCAAAGAGAGCAGTGAGACTTGAGGACTACTATTATATGTTTTTTTATGTTATTAAAAGTGTGCTTCTAGAACAGTTTGCAGAATATCGGTTTCTGAAATGGTTGATCAAAGTTTCAGGAATTCAAGATAAGAGTTGTAGAACGATGTTCCCAAGTATTTATTTAAAATTCCACGAATCGTTACACCGCAGTTCTGGATTTTTATGTTTCCTGAATGCTCATGTGCGTAGGGATTATTTACGAAAGTTAAAAGAACAGTCTATAACCAGCCATTTCTTAAACATGATGTTCTTTTTCGCTCACAGTGTAATTTACAATTTAAAACAGGAAAAGAAGAGGTAACGAGGACAATGAACAACTGACTCACAATAAGTTAGCAAACAAATTAAATTGGTGTACAACATTTTAAATGTGTATATACATATGTATACATATACATATATATACATATATACATATGTGTATATATACATGTGTGTGTGTGTGTATATATATATATATATATATATATATATGTGTACAGTGTATTTACAATTTGTATATGAACTGGTTAGATAAGGGGGATCAAACACGCGGCTCATGAGCCACATCTTCCACTATTATGGAAGTATAGAGCATTGGGCCAAATGTATAAAAAAAAGAATTGGAAAACAGCCTATTTTTTTAATTTTGTTTTCACAAAAATTAACGTGCGGCCCTAATTTTCTTGCATTATCATCCTAAATATTTTTGATTGCAACATCACGATGGATTATTATGGCCAAGCTGTCGGGCCCACTCCTGACCAGACTAGAAGTTCACTTGCCCCCAGGGCGTTTTGATTGTGAGGCCCCCTGCTGGGTGAGATGTTGAATACCAAAAACTGTAGAATTTAGAACTGTGTTTATGTGAGGTTTAGGGTTTATGGATCGTATTGGATTGATATAAGTACCTAAAATCTTCATGGAGATGCAGCTTCCAATGAGCTGGAGTCCAGTCGGGTGCAGCGAGGCGACGCCAGATGTTTGTTCCACTGGCCTCACCGTGGGATAAACTCTGGCCAAGAGTTGGTGAGCGCGAGATGTGCCTTTAACAGAGGAGAAGAAGGAGGCGGCGACAAATCAAGAACAGGTGAGAAGTTTAGGAAATGGAGGGTAAGTCAAAGCCACACCCAGCAGCAGGAAACTTGTCCACAAGCCCAGAGAGAAATGCAGCTCTTAACAAGGTTATTATGGGATGAAGCACAACCTCAGCCAGGTCTGTTTTTTTTTCTTTCTTTTTTTTATGAAGGGGTAGTAATGCACTACTGCCTGTTCCTTTAATGATTAAATTAGAATCACATTAGATGTGCATTAGGCAGCTAATGAACTCTTACCAGGAACACAAGATAAATCACTCACCAGTCGTTGTGTGTGTTGTGGAGTCCGTCTTAGCTTAGGGCTTCTGTGGTCTCGTCACCTGATGGCGATGCTGAGCAGCTCATGTGAAAGCGGGAAGGAAGAGGGGAAGATGTTTTGTGTGATGCTCGTGTGTCCATATGTTGTCCATATTTCTATTTTATGTCCTTCTTGGTCTTAAATGAATCTCTGAAATCCTATTTGCCTTCCTGTCTTGGGAAGAACATTTGTGGAAGTGACATTTAAACATTATTTTCGTTATTTTACAATAGGTATTGCAGTTTTTAAACAATGGACTACAACTGTTGTAAAACTATACTATTATATATATGTAAAGCCATGTTTTTAAAGTTTATTCTTCTTCCATATAACAAAGAAATAATTACTGATTGATTTTGGTTTGTTGACAAACAAGACACTCGAGAACGTCATCATGTCGAGGTTTGGGAGCAAACAAGTACTCAATTCATCGATTATTCTGAAAATAATCATTAGCTGCGGACCATATTCCCCAGTCGTTTAGATCTTTAAAAGACAATCAGACAAAGTTGTTTCCATGATCATTCAAAAAGCACAGCGGAAACAGTAAGTCATGTCCGTGAGCGCCAGATAACCTGTGATATATGTGGACAGAGAGGATCAAAAGGTTTACGCTTCCCCAGGGCGCAAACCTCTAACTCTTCTAAAACATGCACCAAAACGAATCAGAAGTTAAGATAATACCCCGAGCAAACATCTATAATTCAGCTCTGAAAGGTCATTTACCTCCGACATTTAGGTCATTTAGCACTCAGCGCTCCTCATAACCGAGTCATTCATGACTGAGAAGCCCTTGTTGTGTCTGAGGTCCCGCTCAAGACCTTCTGACCTCCCATATCACCGCTGATATGGTCAAAAGCCAAACTCTCGGCTAATGTCGGGCCTCGGCTACAGCAGCGCCGCAGCCCTCCAGTCTGAGTGCTGGGAATCTTCCAGGATGCAGTGTAACGTTAGAAACTACCCAGAGGACGTTTTGTCCACATATCAGTTCTTTATGATCAGGCCGACATCCTGGGCATGTGCATTAACATGAGCGTCTTCCTGAGATGATGATAGACGCCCTGATGACACCACTAAGCGGACCTTCAGTCATCCGCTAATGAATGCCATTACCGCGCATCAATTTGCAAGAATAAAAATGGCCTCTAAAGCCAGAGTCTCTTACATCCACGCTGATAACGAGACAATCAGGCCGCGTTTGCAGTTAAGTCATTCGGGGCTTGGTCCATTTGTCTTCCCCTCTCAAAAAAGTCAGACTTCATCTACAAAACTGGCAGAGACTTGACAGTTGTTAACAAAAATGCTTTTAGGCCGCTCCAGTTTAAAGCTATGGACCCATAAGTAAGTTTGTTACCAGTGGTATGATATGAAGTAAGAGTTGTTTGGGTTTTCGTAGCCTTAGAATAACAGTGTGTTCCATTTTCATGAGAAGTTGGAAGTGCCAGGGTTGTTAGCCATGGTTAGCCGCTATTAGCAATACCAAAATGATAGCAACACGCAAGCAGTGTAGCGAACAAGCCAAATATTCTTAAATTGATTCACGGCAAGAAATCTATCTGTCAACGTCACAGCCACTTGACAGGCAGTAATGTTCTTTAAAATGAGGGAAAACTGTCACTTTAGCAATGTTTACCAAAAATAAATTTTCAGCTGAATTTAAGCAATTATAACTGATTTTTGCACACGCACCAATCTGTGAGTGTGAATTTTACTTATGTATTTAACACAAACAGTCGTGAACACACAGACCATTATTTTAGCTTGACACTGAAAGTGAAAGCTTAAAGTCAGCTGTAATATCTTAGTAAGACAACGATTTTTGTGTTTTTAGGCAAAAATGAGTGGCAGCCATCTTGGAATTGTATGTCAGGTTTTGTGGGGTTCCTCTGACTTTCCGAGTTGGAAATCTGAGTTTAAACCTCCAACTAGGAACTCAGAGATTCTGACTTCTGTCTACAACTGGAATGCATCGTGATGCTTACATTGGGTATTGACGCTAAAGGGCATGCATTATGAATGCAACTGCCTTGAAATGATACAGTATTTCTACAGCAGTAGCTTTTACCCAAAAATGTACCCACAATTCACATTTGGGGCAGAGTCGGCACTAGTTGGAAACAGTCAGTCACGACTAGTTGTCACAGAAATCTGAGGCAGGGGCTGGGACAGGCGGTAGCTCGCCTCGCGGCAAACCGCCCACTTAATCCCGAGATCCAACGACGAGCTTTTTAACTGCAGCAACTTTAAGATACGCTATTGGAACTGGAATTACCACGGCTGCTGGCACCAGACCTCCAATGGATCCTCGTTAAAGGCTTTTAAGTGAACTCATTCTCATTCCAAGCACGTTTGATGCAATCAGGTCGTGTGGACCGATTACCGACCCAACTGCAATCACATGTTGCCAACAGCCACAGGAAATGGCGTCAGAAGACGCCAGGATGCAGTGAGAATATCAAAGCAACGATGGCGATTACCCTTTAAACTGTCGCTCTTGTAGAAGGGGAAATAAAATCCACTGAAACCAGTCGGTCAGTGTGAACTCCAAGTCTTTTCAAAATTCGGTATCGACTATTGTTTAGTGTGTGTCTCCTCCCCCCGCTCAACGCGTCTTTCACATTTTGAAGTGGAAAGCGATGGCGAAGAGCTTTGTCGACACAAACCAAAGAAGAAGAGAGAGGAAACTTTTTATCAGATGTAGGAAAAAAAAAAGGTATTAGCCTAAAAAGGAGAATATTATAGATTGGCTTTGGCCATAAGAAAACTCATATCATACACATGTCGACCTGTACTGCTGTGACCAATGACCCACAAAAGCTAATCACACACATATGTGTATATATATGAAGGAAATGGCATAGTTTGCTGCTTTATTAATGTGTGGACCACCACATAATAACCAACAGGAGGTTGAATCACATTAACGCGTGAACATTCTTTGGTTACAACACAGATTTACTGTGTCTGTCTACGTTCCTAAAGAGAGGATCGGCCCACAACCACTACAGGACGACACTAAAAGCCCACTTAAGCAACAGCACCTTTAGAGTGCATGGAAAGTGCATCCATGTAAATATTGAACACACACACACACACACACACACAGAGAGAGTTTGGGTTTCTCTTGTGGATCAATATTGAAGCAATCTGGACAGTAACCTCATTTGCACTTCTGTTTTCTTCTTAGTGAACGCTGCTGACGTTAGGCAGCGTGGGACATGTTCTTAAGTGAAATCACAAGGAATTATTTGTCCACGTCTTTTTGAATGGCTTTTTTGTGTTTAATGAAACTGTTGAATATACAGAACATGGACCTGGTCTGGTGCACACAGGCATATGTTATGGTGTATCTCAAAATATTACTTAACTCTACTAAACAAAAAAAAACTTAGCTGTCAACTTAGATTGACAGTGTCCACATGTTTTCATAACACACAACACTCACTATAGAGAGTTGAAAGATTCACAGAGCCAAGAACCGCAAGTGAACCAAAGAACAACATAGATAGGGTTACAGATTTCCATTTTCTTTACAGCTGCAAGATATTTTATCTCTTTTTAAGGTGTCGTATTCCTCCATAGTGCTCTTCAGAAGTTAGCTGTACTTTTTCTGGAGCTAAGTTGAAGGCCTTTCACGTCTCATCCAAGAGGGAGTCGTTCTTCAGAACCTCTGAGGAAAGAACTGAGGAAGCATCTTGGATAACTTAGCTCAAGGAAGTCCAGTTGCCTTCAGCTAACTTCTGAAGATGACTATGACCTGGAGGACCAGGGAGAACCTTCACAGAGGTTATAAATACACTAACTGCAGCGGTGGCACCTGGTGGTGGTCATCTGCTTAAAGGTAAACAAGTTCCTGACCATGTCAGGTTGTCTTGACCTTGTTAGTATGCCTAAATACCTGGAGTTGGTATGGGATTGGCTGATTAGATATTTGCGTTTACAAGCCGATAAAATGGTGTCCCTAATACATCTACCATCATCATGCTGTCCTGACTTTATCTACCAAGTGTGCTACATGAATTCATCCTTGTAAAAACTAATTTAGAGCTGCTATAATGTAACTGTAGAGTTCCATGGTGAATTCTGCCTTAAAATTGAAGTAGTTAAAGGATTATCCTTCAGTATACGGGTATTCTGAGACATAGTGTCACTACCTCCAGGCGGTACTAAAGTATTTGAAGGCCTCTAAGAAAGCAGCTAAAATAATTCCTGTTGCATTTCTCACAGCTCAGGTGAGTCAGAAGCCGACCTGAGCGTCCACTGTTTACACCAGAGTAAAAACTGTTGCGTCCATTTGTCCACGGAGCGTATCGATAAGTTTGTCTCTCAAGAATCGGATGAATAATGGATCAAAGTCAAACGTTACTTAAGATTCAAATCCATCTGAGGGATTAGATCAGCAGGTCTGGACTTCAAACAGCAGAAACAAATCAAGGTCTGGCATGTTCTGAGGTCGGCTATTGATCGCCGCTGGCTGCAGTTCTGTTTGCCTTTTGCGGTGACTGTCCGGAGCACAGAACCCAGCCCGTCTGGATTTCCAGGGGAAAGTGAAGCCACAGGGGTTTGACAGCCAGCCTGTTGACGATCTCTCAAAGTCAGCTTTTCCTTCTGCATCATTCAGCTTTTTTTTACATAACTTAATCCAGTTTTTGTGAGTCAGCCAAATGGTGATTCATCACATCACAGGCAGGACCTTTTGCTGCTATCAGTGCCGAGATAATGTTGTTTAACCATGGGAAATGTTGCATGTCTACACTCTGTGCAGATACAAATCTATTAGATTCTTTTATTTGTGTCGGTAAACGTTTTTAAAGTGGTAATTTTGTTTTTGGAGGGAAAATTCTTACAAAATGGTGGAGGGGACAGTTAGCGCTCGCCAAGCAGCTAACCACAGTTTGTCTTTCGTCTTTGTGTTTTTATGGATTTCCTAGTGTTATGACTGCGTTTTATCCCAATGACGCATTATGTTTTGTAATGGACAGGATGCTTACACCATGAGGAAAAGCCATGATCTCTCCCTGTGCTTTTAATTTCACCCAAATTTTTCATTTCAGTCAAAGAGTGACACAAGCAGTTAAAATGCAATCACGTTAAAATGTCTGTAGACACTTAAAAATCCAATTTTCTTCAGAATCATGGGCTCACGTGTATCTAGTCACGTGTATGTAGTTTTTTGTCGTTAAAACTCACGCTGTGGCTGGTTTGTCTGTTCAAAGCAAGTTAATACAAAACGAGGGTTGCCGTGTCACGTCGTTTTCACCGTCAACAACTTGTCACCTTCGATGTGTCTAGTATAAATTGTACAATAATAATCTGAAGGATAACAATAGGTTTCTCACACAAATCTGTGCCAGGAGCCTCAAAATATGAGCCGCTACCAGCCTCTGAAGCTCTCCTTGGGCAACCCTGATAGCAGCAGGAAGTTGAGTGATAACTGGCTTATAGTGTATATTTGGACGTCATTAGCATAACAATGAAAATCAACCCCGGATCTGCCGGAGGTGCCAGGTACAGCGAGAACAATAGCGGACCTAGGACGGAGCCCTGTGGAACACCGTGCTTAACAGAACATGACTCAAGATAAAACGTTGTTATAGACAACAGGACGAGTTTGTTCTGATGGATCGGATTTGCTGAAATGCTGATTCTACATCTGCTAAAACCCAAACACTTATTATTGTAATGTGATTATATACTTTATATATAAACGTACTTATGTGTAGCGTATTCCATTTCTGCCAATACACCCCTGCTAAATGTTACACACTGGAGCTTTAAGTGCTCTGCGTTTCAGCAAAGAGGCTTCGCCGAACCCTTCTTCCCTCCCACCTAATGTACTAATGAGGGAATAATAGCATTGATCATTTCCTCGTCAATATAGTTGTCAAACTTATGCTTGATTGGGTCTAATCAGGAGTTAATGCTCCTGTGAAACCTTGGCCGCTCCACCTTTGTCCATAAACAAGTAAACATGAGGTCAGCGCTCCTCAGCTTGTTCTTCAACGCAGCGTCTTTTAATGGCGGGCGATAAACAACCTTAAGTGGAGTTTTAAGTGTTTTTATCTGATATAAATCCCAGTTACAGTAATTTCATACATCTTTACATCATAAATTTCTCGGCGAAGTGTCTCGGCTGCTGCGCTTCCCGGCAATCAGGGACTATCAAAAACACGGAGTTTGTCCTCCATCTGATAACTTTGTAAGTGAGAGGTTTATTTGGATTTAATACGATAGAGATGAACAGCGATCACTGTGACGTTGAGCTAATGGAGAGAGCTTTAATGAAAATGGACTTGGAGTGAAGGGGAAAAAATAAACATGATACTCGGACTCTCAGAAACTTGTTGTTTATTTAAATAAATATCAGGATTCACGTAAATTCACGTTATGTGTGAGTCAACATTAAGTTTTGAGCAGCAGCTCTTGAGACATTTCTCGTATTTTATTCCACATTTCAATTATTCATAAACGACTGAAAGTCTAAACACTGACAGGGACAACGCGATAGATCTTAACGTACTCCCTCAGCATTTAATCTTCATATTTAGAGCAACGTGAAAACAGCTAAATTACTTTATCTCTTCCTTCATAGTTGTCTTTTCCAGCATGACACGAGACATCTTCATTTTCTAAAAGGTCTTATGATATCGTCCATACGTTGTATTCATCTACAATGAAATGAACACGTATTGGAGACTTTGGCTTTTACTTTTGAGCATTTTCATTCCTTTATAATTCATTTTACTTTGTTTATCAGTTTTACTTCATCTCAGTCCTGTACATTACTGTTCCCTGATGGAAATATAAATTATTTATGTGTTTGCTCATCTTATGACCCTTTTAAAACTATATATGTTTAAACTTTTGTCCTATTGGCTTGCTTTAAATATTTTTAAATTATGATCGGAATTACTTTTCTATGTGCTTTAATTTTTTAAATCATAGATTTTACAAATTTTTTTGTTCTCCTTTACCGATGTGAAGCATATTAAATTCTCTTTTTGTGTGATAATGCGCTTTATTAATACATTTTCCCTGCTGTGCCTCGCTCTCATAGATTTTAAAGCAAATATAAGGAATAGGATTTGTTAGTGACTAAATAATTAAAAAAGTACATGTGAGAAATGCAACTATGTGAAATAAAAAATATTAAACATTGAACTCTTCTTGCTGTACAATAATTCAATTAACTAAACTGTAACATACAGGCTTGGGGATATCCATATTCTTATTTTGATGAAGAAAAAAACAGGGAAAAAATAAGTATTAATCACAAGTACAGTACATTCATTGATAATCAGTTGAATGATTTGAGTGTTTGTTTAGTTAATAAAATAAGTATTTTCACATATATGTGAATATATATGTTTTATGTGATTTATAATTTATTTGCTCTATATAACAAATAATACATTTGTGGCCAAAATGGGACATAATTTCTTTTTTATTAAATATAATCATCACAGCCCCACAGTCTACCCCCCAATTTATTAGTAGAATAAAAGAAGAAAATAGAAATCCTTTATTGTTAGTGTATCGTGTTCAACAGACATGAGTGCATTCCTCAGAAAGGCTTGGACCGGCCCTGCTGATTATGACCAGCGTGTGATTTATTTAGGATCTGATTTTCTGGGCGACCTTTGTGACCCCTTGCGGCTCTTTCCTCCGCGCAGCTGGAAAAACCACACAAAAGAAACGGACATGAATGAATCAAAACACTGTTTTCTTTGCAAGGTGCACAAATCAAAGCCTCGTGTCTGCAGCTGAAGCACTAATGTCATCATTTTTCTTGTGTTTTGTGTTTGTTTGTTTTGTTTCTTGCTCGAGCCGCAGTCACGGCGACTACATCTCGGGACATCGTGACATTCAGAGCAGCAACAACAACAAAACGTGAATTAAACAGAAACTCTGGAGATGAATCCATAAACATGTCAGAGCACTGCAGGGTTCAGGGTTTGAGTCACATGACGCGTGTTTACTCGTCTTGTTTACGCACATCTGAATTCAACCTAAACACAGGAAGATTGTTTTTCTGGAGTCGTCTTTATTGTTTTAACAAATGAAAACATTTCGGTGGAACACTTTTCCTGCCCTGGGAGGAGAAATGGAACAGATTTATAGACTCAAGTGTGTGTGTGTGTGTGTGTGTGTGTGTGTGCACAGTCGCCTCCTACCAGTGGGTGTCACTGTTTCTCCCTATAACAGCTGCACAGCAGCAGCAGACCTGTGGTGGAGTCTGGAGGAGATGTGGCGCAAACTAATTCCATACTTTTAGACTTTAAGATGTTTGATTGAATTTAAAATAGTTTAAAGACATTAAAAAGGAAAAGATAAAACCAAAGGTTGCGCATGTATCTCTTCTGCGGCGGTTTGTATCCACCTCTTGCTTCCAATTAACAAAGAGGGCTGGACCAGATCCCAGACGGAGACTTGTGATTGGCTGAACCATGTGTCAATCACAAAGCTCGCCCTGTCGTCTCCTGTTGGGTGAATTCAGTCCACAGCACAAGTCAGAAAGTCAAATTTTCAGCAGGGTGTCCAGAGGAGCAGGACGCACGGATGCGGTTATTCGGCGCGAGCTTCATCGCGTCTCACAGTAAAGTAGAACAGTTTCACTTCCTCCTGTTTTGTTCACTGCGATAATTAAAGAGCGTTAATTGGATCCGAGGACTCGTTTGCTTCCTTTTCTCAGGTATTTCTCCTCTCTTTGCGCGCTGTGCCAGCGCCAGCGCCAGCTCTTTGCGCACCTGAGTCCTGGCGGCGTCAAACATGACTTTTAAATCGCTTCCGAGCCGCTAAACTGCACACGGTTGAGACTTCACCGGCGTCATGTTTGCTGTGGCGAATCCGCGTGGAATAATTACCGAACCACAGGTCCAGGTGTCCTCCTCATCCTCCTCATCCTCGGGCAGAGCTGATGTGTCTGTGTGGAGGAGCGCACCAGTCTGACGCCAGCTGGGATTTGACCGAGCGCAGGAGTTTGGGGATGCGAGAGAAACATTGAGAGAAAGAATCTCCTGCTGCAAGTTTGATCTGGATTGATCCAGGACTGCGCACAGTCAGCCATGGCCTCTGAGATGGTGTGCGGGCTGATCTTCAGGCTGCTGCTGCCCGTGTGTCTCGCAGCTGGTGAGTTCCTCTTGTGTGTGTTTGTGAATGACAGGTGACACAGGGACCCAGATGCTGTCAGTCAGCTGTTTGTCAACCTTGTTTCTAAATCCATTTTGCCAGTAAAGACCAAATCATTTCTGACATCCAGTGAGTCCATCATCACATTCAGCTCCAGGGCTCCAGCGAGTAATCATGACACCATGTTTCCAATCAAATAATCGGTTGTTGTTGTTATTTCTTGTAAAAAAGTAAAACAAACTCTCTTCTTAAAATGTGGTCATTTTCTGGTTCCTTTGCTCCACATGATGAAGAATTCATTAGATATTTGAGAACATCATCATGCACCAAACAACTGAGAATAATGGATTATATAATCTAATAATCATTAGTTCCAGCTGTGGAGACATTGACACAGATGCCTTGTTTTTAGAGTTTTCTTATTTTTCTTTTTCTGGACCATGAAACAGTGAAAAATCATGTTTTAATTTAAGTTTATAATAATGTGACCTTAGGCTAAAATATGAAAAACTGCAAACCTGCTTATGTGAACGTTCATTAAGGGCAGATCGTTGGTTTACTGTTGACCCCGTGAAGGCAGGAGGTCACATTTCACTCCCATTCATCACTTGTGTGACGATCTGTGGTCTCAAACTGACGCCAAACAAGACCACAGACTCTTTTAGAGCCCACATAATGTACAGAAACCATAGACACATGTAAATATCAGCTGTGAACAGTCCATAAGGTCCATTTTTTTAACACTTTGTATTTGAATCCGCTTTCTTTTCCCAGTGAATGAGAAAATGTCATTTCAGTGCACGTGAGCTGCGTTTAATCAATTTTTATTTTTTTCCGGTAATGGTGGTTTTCATTGTGGTCTGTTAACATGTGATCGTTGACTCATCCTTATATTGTTGTTCTTATTGATTGTTCAGCTGCTGACTGGATAATGAAGTACATCACAAGTTCGGCGGCGTTAATATTATTGATTTAAAAAGCAGCGTCGGCGTCAGAGCCTTCAAGTCTCCGTCAGCAGAGTTTGTTTACAGCGTTTCTGACTTTGTTAAGAACAGAGGGAGACGTTGTTGTTGTGTTATTGGATGTCATTTGGATTTAAAAAGTGACTTTTTCGCAGCTCTCTGCAGACCGGACTGTATCCTATGATCACACCTCGGACGCCGACTCTATTAAATGCAATTTACTCTGTGTTTTAAGCAGTGATTCCGTGGTAGGCCGCAATTGAAAAGTGATTAGCGTCTAACCGCCGCGGAGCTCCCCACTTTGGTGTCTCGTGTGAGACTTATAATGCTGACGTAAAAGCTAACAGCATGCTTTCTATAGATAAGACGCACTCAGTACCACCATAATGCATCACTCGACAGCCCCGACGCCCCCTTTATTTCCAAAAGCAATCGTGAGGCCATGCATCGTCTCCATTAATTCGTGGAAAGTCGTTTTAACAGTATGAATTAATAATGCGGTTGTGAGGGAGACAAGAATTGCCTTCCCTTTTATCGTAAACATACCTCTTAATATTTTATGTTTTGTCAAAGTGCAAATGAGCAGAGTTGCTCTGCAGCCGTGTGCAGAGTGGCCGACAGGAAGGAGGAAATGTAAAGAAACGAGGGGATGAGTGGGGGGCGACTTCAGGGGTGAGAGAAGGTCAAGAGAATCAGCCCAGTTTTCCCTCTTTTTCCATGATTTATCTGCCATTTTGGTAAAAAATGAGAATTACCACCACCACGAGACGATATGATACTGGGTATTGGTCAAACTGGATCGGAAGCTGTCAAAAAATGTGACTATTTGTGTTTATAGCAGAATACGTGTCATACAGTCATCATTAGCTCTCTTAGCTTAGCTAATGCAAGACATTAGAAAACATCATCATTTCAACATTCTCTGACATTTTATGGACCAAACAAATACTTGATTAATCTGCTGCTTTATGGCTCGGTGGTGAATGCATCGGAACTATCTGACAGAAGAAAATTGGTGTTAAACCATCCATAAAATCAACATTTGAGTTTGTTCTCAATTGCTTTTATTATCTTCATCCTTGTAGTTGTTTCTTGACGTCATCGTACAGAATAAAGACGTTGCGTGACATCTCAAATGATATATACAGTATAACATGCTGTATATTGCCAGTGTGAAACCTTGTTCTTGAGTCCCAGTGAAAGACTCGTGTGCTGACGATACACGGCCTGTGCTTCCTGTTGGCCATCTGACAGCACCTCTATTGAAAAGCACAAAACTGCTGGGCCGTGTGTACACAGTGCCTCTGCTGCCACACACACGCACACACACACACACACACAATTTGCACACAGTTACAGTTTTCTCTGATCAAACAGGCCGCTGTTTATGTGTTTACTTGCAGTGCGAACATGGTTTTGAAGCGTGCATTTATCAAATGTGTGACTGTCCCAGACGCAGCAGCAGGTTTTAGCCGAGCTGAGCTGAGCGCTCAGATAAAGACGGAGACTGGTGCAGCAGTGGTGCAGAAGTGCGGTTTTCAGAGCATCACTGGAACATGACGCTTGTTTCTGTTTTTGAGTTTTAATTTGAGGCTATTTAAGACAAAATCAATGCCTGCCCCCGTAGATGCTGCTGCTGCTGCTGCTGCTGCATCACAAATCTCCCAAACAGCCACTGTTGGCACGGTTATGGACACTGAAGGAAAACTGGCCGTGGAAACAATTGCTTTTAACTCAATGAGAGTAGTTTTCACTGCTGATAGCAACAAAACACCAACAGCCTGTTTGTATTTGTTTTCGTTGAAAATGATCATGGAAGCAGAAATGTATAAAAGTCATATTGCTACATGTGTTTCATCTCAGTCGTACACACGCCAGACAATTATAGGCATTTTATTGTACTTTTAAAGGGCATCAGGTGTCAAAACAGGTGTCTCACTGACCCACAAAAACCCATATTTATGTCAAGATAGATGACAAAAAAGAGAGAGAAAAAAATAGTGAAGCCAATACATATTTAAAAAGGGCTGCAATGATTATTTAATTAGTTTTTTTTCTCCAGTTTTCTCGATTTCCAGCTTGTTAAATGTGAATATTGTCTTGTTTCTTTGCTCCATTTGTACAAAACAAGACATTTTGAGAATGGCATAATTCCGAGATTTCGAAAACACCGATTATGGACCAAAGAAATACTCAAATAATGGAGAAAATAATCAACTGATTTGATGATAAAAATAATTGTTAGTTGTAAAAATATTGAAGAAATAATGTTTCTCAAATGTTTTGGTTGTAATTAGATGATAATTTGGCATCATGTCTTTAACAGGAGGACATAGAGACACATTTCCATCTTTATATTGTCAATGTAAAACATATTGTGCCTCTACAAATTTAAAGGCTATTATTCCAGTCAGTATGCTAACCGCTCACTTACTACTTACTTACTATTGGACTTGTAAACACCTTAAAAGTGTTTGGTTTTTAAGTCTGTAAAAAAAACTGAAAAATGACTTTTAAGAAGATTCACAAATACATTAAAGTGAAAACAGAAATAATAGAAAATGATTGTGATGCTAACCAGTGTCTGTCCAGTTTTAGTAGAGCTAGCAGTATAGCCTCCTTAACAAGACCCAACAGCTAAGTTTAGTATGCTAGCTATTGTTAGCAACCCTTTTTGCCACTAACACAACATATGTGATGGAGATTTATTTTATTTTATGAGTTTTATTTACTTGTGATTATGTTGTTTAGTACAGTACTTAAGGCTACGCTAACTATCTCTATCACTTTATTATTGGCTGTGTTTAGCAAACGTTAGCTTTAGCGATGACTCTGCTCAGCTAAGCATGTAAAAACATCACATTTTTACAGAGAACTCTTGATGAGAGAGATTTATTTATATATTTTTAAATGTATTTACTTAAAGGATTGAGCAACTGACAAACTAAATAAATCTCATTTTGATCCCTTTAGTTTAGAGTTGAGTGCCTGCAGAAGATTTTCAGTTAAATAGCGAGCTGCAACTAATGATTATATTCATAATCGATTAGTCTGTCAATTTATTTACCAGATAAATCGAAAATGTGATCAGTGTTTGTCAAACCTGTAAATGATGACGTTTCTCTAGTGTCTTGCTTTGCTTTTTTCTTTCTTTCTTTCTTATATGGTGCAAAGAAACCAGAAAATATTCACATTTAATCAAGTTTCAAAATAGTTGACAATTAAATTAGTAAAGAATTTCCACCCCGACAGTTAAAATCATTCTGTTGTTCATGAATGTACCAAAAATAAATGCATAAATTGACTACATGTGGAATCTCTTGGCCACCTTGAGTTAAACAAAGTCTTCTCTAAGTTTTGTACTTTATTAAAAACTGTCAGCACAGTTTGTTTAATAGTCGTGATGAGGACGTGCCTAAGTTTTCTATTTTTTTCAGACGTTAAAATTCCTCCGTTATCTCCCCGTGCTCGGCCTTGTCTGGCACCTTATCTTCTATCACCACATTTATGTTTTTGAGCTTAAACTCTGAAGTCACTTGGCTCTGATTTCAAGTGTTTTTTTTTTTGCTCCTCCATTGTCGACGGTTTTTTTGAGCGACTGCAATAAAAGCTTTTCTTTGGGGAGGAAGAACAAAAGCCTGATTCACCACTGGATGTTTTCTTTCACAGTAATCTGATGTCTGAAAACAACGGCAGCTTATTTTCATTCCCCCTGTGTTAAAAAGAAAATCGGCCCATGTCTGAGTCACACGGCGACGGGCGAAACGGTCAGGCAGACTGTGGTCAAGTGTCTGCAGGCTACAGCCGCTGGAGCAGCGCCACACACACATACAGATAGATTATCTCAGCGTAGACTGTGTTAGATTTGTAACAGCAGAGATGAATTATGAGTGCGGCAGATTACAGACTGCTCAAAAAAAAAAAGGGAGCTTATTTAATGCCACATTTAACAGAGATAAAATAAAGTGGGTGTGGATAGAAATGCTGCACAGAGACCAAACAGTCTTTCCTTCCTCCTTATTCACCAACTTTAATAAAATCAAATTCTTAATCAGAAACTTGTTAAGTTGTGCTTCTGTTCTGTTCGGAGAGAGAATCAAAAGCCAAGTCAAAGCCAACGCCAGTGTCAATGAATGGGTCCATTGAGTGAGCAAAGATAAATAAAGCACTATTTTAAGTAGTTAGCCTCTAATTTTTCAGTAGCTGATCTCCATGACTTGTGACGGTAACTCATCTGGTCGACCGGGTTGTAAACTTTGTGCTTGTTGACATAACTGCGCAGGGAAGGTTTGGAGGCCAGACTGTGCGTCCACATATCATATTAAAGTCACTGTGTGATTCCTTCCTCGCTCGCTCGCTCCGCCTGTCCTTAAAAAAATAATACAATAAAATAAGAAATGTGAGTTCTCTGCAGCTTCTCCCACACTTCATACACAGCAGAGAATAACTCGAGGAGATGAGAGTTGTAAAAGTCACATGATTAATTATCATTTGAGCTTTTTCTTGCTGCATCAGGTTTCACGGTGTTGTTGCAGTGATGGTGTGGCGCGGGTTCACTTTGGATGCTTTAAACTGACGTGTAGTCAGCAGGTGATGTGAGTCGTTTAACTGGTAAAAGCCTCGATCAGCGCGCACGGTCACTCCGGCTCTGGGAAATGAGGTGTGCGTTCAGATCAATACGTCAATGAATGGTTTTTGGAAGTCGGGTTTGCACTTAGGCATTTTGACTTTTATCGTGAGCGCAAAAGACTTCCTCCTTGACGGGGTGTAATGTTAATGTTTGCGGAGCTTGTGTGTGTGTGTGTGTCGGGGGAGTGTTTGGGAAAGGGTGAGTGTGTGGTGTTACATAATCCACTGTTCCTAAACACTGCAACTGTGCATCAGATTAAAGCGTTATATTCATCCACCAGTTATTTTCTATAAATCATTGCAAATAATTTATGGACATTTAACAAAAACATAAACTTCACATTAAAATGATTTCAAATAGTTCAAAGAATTTTAATAATTAGGGCTGCAACTATTAACTGATAGTAATCTACTCAATTAATTGCCAGTTGTGTTTTTAAATGTTTTTAGGGGTAGAAGTCGGGGTAATGGCCTATAATTGATGCAGATTTCTTTAATTTGCTCCATATATTAAGTTGATTTTCTTCCTTTCCTCTATCTGTTAAAATACAACTGTTTAATGACAACAGATAAAACAAAAAGAAATTGCTTAACTTCAGTAACTCTGTCTTGCTAATCTATATTTTAGGTCTGCATTGCAGCTAGAGCTGAAACAATTACTCGATTATCACTACTACTACTAATAATTATCATTCACATTTAAGAAGCTGGAACAATCGGATATCTTGTTTTAATCAGAATGAATTGATAATCGATTCATCGGTTTGAAGCTTTTTTCCTGATTAAAACAAGATATTCGATTGTTTCAGCTTCTTAAATGTGAATATTTTCTAAATGTCTTTGCTCCATAAAACAAATAAATCATTAAAAGTGAATCATTTTGGTTTGTGGAGAAAAACAAGACATTTGAGAACCTCATTATTTACAGGTTTGACAAACATACACTGACATTTAATGGACCAAACAATGACTCGATTAATCGTGAAAATAATCGACCGATTCATAGTTGCAGCTCTAATTGCAGCGCAGTTATACACAGTTCAATATATTCAATAAAAACATATTATATGCATGAAACAGGTAATCAAAAAACTAAAATAATAAATTGGATAAAAAAATAGAGAATGTTTTAGTGGCAACATTATATCAAGTTTCTGAGAACAGCAGATTTATAAATACTAACTGACCAATTCTGATTAATCAGCACAACAGATTAATTGGTATAGAATGGAAGGTTGTGTGTTTTCATCCTTAAAGTGTATATTTTCAGTTTTTTTTGTGGTTTGTGCACAAAACAAGACATCTGACGTTTTCATTTTTGAAGTTTGGGAAAGACCAAAAGACATTTTCAGCATTTTTTTATAAACCGAATAACGAATCAATTCATTGAGAGATGAAATGAAAAGTTTAGCCCATGACCCGATCTTAAAAATCTCTGCATTACATCATACATTTCCGTGGCGTCTGCTGCTTGAATTCACAATTTTACAAAAATTCTGAGGGATTCTGACACAAAGCCGCACAATGAGCGACACATGAAACGGCACAGAGAGGCAGATCTGACCTCTGCCGACACAGACCATCGATTGTCTCTGGGATTATTTTACTTCACAACAAATGTCAACTCCATGAATGACTGAATGAATCTCAGACTCATCATCGTCCTCAGGCATGTGATGTGGAGGAATGTTCTGTCTCAAATCTGTGCATTTTATTTCCTTGTAACAGTTATGTCATAGAGAGGTAAAAACATCCTTTGAAAAATGTGATTTCACTCAGTTTTTCTGTGTTTTTTCCCCTGTGTGTGTTTCTCTGCAGCTTGCCTGTTCAGGTACAATGCCCTGTCCTTCGTCTACCTCATCTATCTCCTGCTTATTCCACTCTTCGCGGAGCCCACGTGTACGTCGATGCAGGGTAAGATCCACAGTGAAATCTCTGTATCTTAATCACACGTTTCGTGTTTGTCCATCTACTGAATGTTTCCCTTCCAGTTTGAATCATTCCTGTGCTGTAATCCAAGCCCACAGTAGTTAAAGTCCATGAAAGGTAATCTTCGCTGTGTTGTGCTCATAAAAATGATCCACGACGATGAGCCAGATCTGAGATTAGGAAACCACAGTCCATCAGGGTCAGAGCTCATCTCTACTTCATGAATATGATCATTTTAAACTCTGGTTTTGATTTGTTGTGGATAATAATATGATTGTAAACTCAAGAAAAACTAAAACACAGGTTTTTAGTCATTGTTTATGTTATTATTCCGCCTCTGTAACATGAAAACAGCCTCTTTCAAGCAATACTATCAGACCTGACTGAAGGAGTGTTTGTGTGTAAACAGCAGCACCGCAGGGGCGGGCGGGGACAAGAACGACCAGGTTTTCTAAGCAGCAGAATTGACTTCTTCTGATTTCTCTGTGTGTTCGCTCGTATTTCAACTAGGGCTTCGAAGATTATTCGATTGATTGATTACCAAATCAATTGTCAACTCTTTCAAGTGTTTTTTTTCAATATTTAGTGCCTTAAATGTGAGTATTTTCTGGTTTCCAAACAACAAAATAATCATTAAATGGAATAATTTTGGTTTGTGGACAAAACAAGGCATTCAAGGACATCGTTAATTCCAGGTTTGGGAAACACAAGCACAATTTTTTGGTCATTTTATAGACAAAACAACGGATTATTCAATTATGAACATAATCTTTAGTTGCAGCCCTAATTCCAACCTGTCTCACTTTACTAGCGCAATGTTGTGGCGTTGTGCCTCCGTCTGTCTTGACATAAAAATCAAGAAATCACTTCCAGTGTGCGGAGCAGGAACGATAATAAGTGACATGAGATTTAAACGCCGCTCTTCTAAGGCTCAGAGAGAGAAGAAGTTATGGACATTTGTTTATATCTAAAAGTTACCCATTACAGTTTGAATTCTCTGGGAGATTGAGTTGAAACCACATTGTCCTTCATCGAGGAGACATAAATCACTGAGCTTGACTGTGGTTTGTGAAGAGTGACTGACTTACACAGGTGACGACTGTGGGCTTGCGGTCGTCGAGCTCCGCCACGCCTTTACGCACTCGCCTCGCCGCAAAACACTAAACAGCAGACTCATAATAATAATCCAGGGTTTCTGCAGGAGACCACATGCATCGCTTAATAATACATGAAGCCTTATTGGCAGAGGGAACAAACATTCAGGGGCCGAGAGCCGAGAGCTGCTCATCTCCAGCTGAAATAACAATCAGGAAGTAGGGCAGGAAATAATGTGGACCACTTACGCTCTCATCAATAGTTAAAGAGAGGAGTCTTCGAGTAAAGCTCCACGTCTCGGATAACTGTTGACTTCGACACTTATGTCAGGATTTACATGCTCTTTCAGCTTTTAGGGAAACATGTGAGTGGCCTCTTCGTGTTGTTTTTCCTGGAGATGAGATTATAGACACAATGTCACTGTAACTGTATACAGAAATTAAAAGTCGCTTATTTTTATTAAAGATAAACAGCTGAATAAACAGTTTTCCTGAATTTCTCTCACTTGATTGAAACCAGTTGATCTTTCTGTTTCCTGTTATTGTCTTGAATAACTTCTTTCTTTGAGGTTGTATTTACACATGAGTCAGATGTTATGAGGTCAAGATGGTCCACTTTCTTAAAATATTAATAATATAAATCATACTTTGACGTTACTACCCTTTTTTTCCTACATAACAAGACACTTCAATTTTGTGTGTCATTAGTATACTAACAAATATGGTAACTTTGTGAGTTAGACGATAACAAATTCAAAAAGTGACAAATAAAAATATAGCTGCAAGCTCCAATATCGGGCCCTCCCACATCATCTCATCACAGATGTCTTCAAGGCGGGAGCATAATCAATCCTAGCAAGTTTGAGTCAGATTGGAGCACGTATAATGGAGTTATACCAGTTTTATGTTTTTTGCTGAGTCATCAGAATTAGCTGCAACTTTGATGCCCGCCTAGTTCTGACATCATGTGACACAAAGTTAAGCCGTTGACAACTTTTAATCCTTTTTTTATCTAGAGTCAACTGATAAAATTTGAAGTTGATCGCAGCAAAGCTGTAGGAGGAGGAAGTCGCTGAAATATCATAAGTGTGAAACCACCAAAATCGCCCCCTTCAAAATGGCAGTTTGATCCACCTTCCTGTTGGGTTTAGGTGGTTGTGGTTGCTGGGAACAAATTATTATACTTAATTTTTATTTTTTTTAACCTGTCAGTCATTTTCTTGAATAACAGATATGTTGCTTGATCTATAAAATATCAGAAAATGGTGAAAAATTTAGATTTTTGTATTTCCCACACCTCAAAATAAAGGCATCCTTAAATGTGTTGTCCACAAACCAAAAATATTCAGATTATCTCGTTTGTTTGTTATATGGAGCATATATATAGTCCTTTAAACCAATTAACTAATTGTTAAAATAAAAGTAATTGTTTAAAGTGATTCTCCAGCGTCTCAGGCTGGCAGTGGTGAGTTGCTGGGGACATTTACAGTGAAGTAAGTGCATCAAACCATTCATCGATGAATCATCACTCTCAACACTTATTTTCCACAAAATCTTACCATTGTCCCCACGTTTAAAGGCAGGAGTGAGTAAATGCTGATCAAAGCATATTTCAGCTCAACTTCATCTCCACTAAAAACCTCTTAAACGCTCTAAACCGTCAGCTTTCACCCTTCATTTATTTCTTTTATTTACTTTAAACAGGAGGATCTCACTGAGACTGAGACAGGCGATACATTTTTTCCCAGCATGTGTTTATATGTAACCTTTATTCAGGCATCGGTGCGTTGACTGTAAAATGATGATGTGAGATATAGCATAAACACGACAGTACGGCCTCAGGTGTCTGTGATAGTACGAGATATTCTCCGTCTAAATCCTGTCGCTGTATGAATCCCATCTGTCTGCGGTGTGAGGACGTTAGAGCACAAACGGATGTATTATGAGTGAAATATGTGGCATTTAAACTAAATATAAGATCAATAGGCTGAGACAATTATACAATATGAATTTTACATTATATAATACATGGATATGCAGACCATAGTGCAGCTCTAAATGCCCTATGAATGTTATGAATCACTTAAATGAAGCTGCTCTGCTGTTACTCCCCACCGCAGCTCACTTTCTTTCCTCGCTGTAAAATATCTACGATAGATTTTAAGAAATACTTCCATAGCTTTAAATGATGAGTTATTTTTAACACATAATCTGAACTCGTAAAGCAGGTAATATAAAGTATAGTAACGTGATATTTTGTGTCTAAGTATCCAGTGTCAGCCGATAATATTTCAGTATTTGTCCTCAATTTGTTCATTTTTATTCATAAATTGTTATGTTATGGATAATTGTGCACTTTGTTTGTGAAGCTAAACCTTTTAAATAACCCAGCCCTACTTGTTTTTTTTGCTCCAATTTGTGTTTTTAGTAAAATTGTAATATTCATTTTGTTGTCCGTGTCAGAGAGACTTTACAAAGTTAATAAACTGTTATGTTTTATATTTCCCGACAGCTGCTAATGGTAGTGTAGAGGTAACCACTTAATTTTGGTATTTCAGTTTGAGTTAATAGACACGGATTAAAACCAATTTAAGATGTTATATTTATCTCCTCAAGCATCCAAATCGCTCACTTAATTAATCAGCCTAAACCAAACTGTAGACATTCAGAATATACAACCTTACAAAAACACCGTTATTGTGCATTAAAAGAATTAAATTTCACATGTAAATGGAAGATAGATAGAATTCAGTGCTGTTGTCGTCTTGATGGTCCGTTTCATTTTGCCCATTCTCGGCCTTAAAGGACATTAAATCGGTGAAGTTAATTTAAACCAAATGCTACACATGAATTATGCACTGGGTTTAATTTGCTTTTAAAAAGCCACAGCAGAACAGTATGCCCAAGGATATGGCAGCGTGGAAGACTATCTGGAGACAAACTGGTGGGTCGTTGTTTTGTGATTTACTCTCTAATGTTGTAATTGGCAGTGTTTTGGCTCCTCGCGCTCTCCCAAGGCTTTCAATTCTCTGCGGAAGTGAACGCAACCTAAACTAATACTCTCGTATGGGTCGCCGGGACATTTTAACAACCCTTTACAGTGGTTGCTATATGCCTTGTTGAATGGGCACTGACATGACAGTATCCCTTGGAGAGTCTTTTAGTGGTGTTGCATGAATATGTATAAATATTTGATGTTGTGGCTGATTTATCAGGTTCATGTTTTAGCAAGTAGAATTGGAAGAGAGAGGATGTCGGGCCGTGAGTTTGGTCTAAAACATCCATCGTTATTGTTTGAGATTAGAGAATTTTCTTTTTTTAAAGTTGGAATAGACGGGATTAGGTATTGTGCTGCCACTCTCTGATCTGATCAGGTTCTTCCGCTATCACTTTTATCCCCTCACAATGCTTAAATTTAAATGTCCTATCCAATTTAGGCCATTTTGAATCCCTCAGGGTAAACTAACTAATGACAAAGATCGATATCAGAAGTTCTAATTGCTAATGGTAACTTAAAAAAGTCCAAGTTTCCCCTTATCGACAACTGATTGGAAGTAAAGGAGGTAGCTTATATTTTAGTGGAAGTTATTTAGCATTGCAATGCTAAAGTAGCAATCATTCCACCAAGGGGGACGTGTAGGCAGAGTGGATGTCTTAGAACAGCCAATTAGAAGCTCCTTCTCTCTGTGTTTGGTCAAAGGCCCAATCCCATTTCTATTTTTTTACCCCTTGCCTCTTGTAGTTATTCCAATTTACCCCCAACAAGATGTGACTTCAAGAGCATGACACGTCAGCACGTGAACAGATGTGTCGTCAAAAAGTTGGGGTGGGGGTCAAAAATATCGATTTTCCGATATATCATCGTCCTTCCTGGTGCAATACGATAATCGGTACACCGGGGCTAATGAAGGAAACTTTGGCGGAAGTTACCCGGCCGAAGAAGACGAGGGAGATTACAGCGTGATAATGGTGGAGACAGCTACGCGAAGAGATGCACTGTCCACGTTCAGCACATAAACTTTATGCACTTTTTTCTCTATGTTGTTAATAAACAGAGAAATTTTTTCAGTTAGACAGATATCGCGATGTATTGCTATATGATTGTCTTTGCAATATATCGATTGTCACAGAATCGACGTATCGTATATTATTGGTATCGTGCAGGCGTGGGACTAGGGCTGAAACAATTACTCGATTAATCGATTATGATTCAATTACTAAATAAATCAACTATTTTAAAAATTGATTTGAGTGTTTTTAAGGAATTAAAAAAGTTTTCCGATTTTTCAGTGTCTTAAAGGTGAACATCGTCCTTTCCAGGTTTGAGAAACACTGATCAACATTTTCTGACATTTTATGAACCAAATATTTTCTCGATTATTTGTCCCATGCAGCCCTACATGGGACAAAGAAGAGGAGAAGTTCACGTCCAGATTGAAAAAAATTGCAATTAAAATGTGTTTTAATATAATTTGAGCCTTATGTCTGCACTCTCACAATATTAGCTTTGTGACAGTAAATTTTGTTTCCTTGGATTCAGTTAATACCCACGTTGATACTCAAACCAAGTAGTCTGTATATGGAAAAGCGCCATTAGACATCATTTAGCCCGTATACCTCGCCCTGCCTCGCAAATTTGGACTTCAATTGTAGATTCAAGTCTGGCATGGACTTCTATTTCCTGGCCAAATTGCTTTGCTTGCCTTCTATGTTTTGGCACGACCATGTGGTTAAACCATGGTTTAATATTGTCAAAGTGGTACACTTTTCTGCATGTTTGGAAGGGGGGGGTGTCCTAACAATGCCTTTTGTTTTGAGAGTTTCTAAAAACACTCTGGGGACCCGATAATGAAGTGAAGCAAAACACTTAATTTAAGAGGAGTGTCAGGAAACCACGACAGATGGCCGTCGGACAATAAAAATGTTACATCAACCAGGGGGAGAAAAAAAACGGTAATGGTCCTCGAACCTCCCTCCATATTTACAAGCATTCTTTTCCCTCTTTGTGAAAACCTGGGGAATTGCAAAGGGAAATTTACCCCAAATTGTTTTCACTTCAACATTTAATGAGCTCGCCGTGGTGTGTTGTTTTGTGTTGTTTTGTGTTGAGTTAGCCGTCAGTGGCCTGAGGGCTCAGCAAGAACTGCTTTGGTTTTGCCAAAATCTTGTGCCATACTACAGTAAAAACAATTCCCGGCAGTAAATGAAATGAGATGGAAATGCTTCCCCGCAAAGAAGCAGTGTGGACCCACCGGTGTAGATATGTGGTGCACTTTAATCCGTCAGTAGTGATTTATATTTCGCCGTCAAAGAAGAGCAGAGTCTCATTAAGCTCATCCTTCCCTGAGCATGAGCGTTTCAGAGAGATTCCAACTGAAGTAAATTATCACCATAACAACTCCTGAAACTATCCCAAATACCTGTAGGTGCGCTATAAAATGGCCATGTGTGGAGCAGCTGCAGCGGCTCCTCAGACTCCTCCTCCTCTCTCCCTCACAGCTCTGTCCACTGACTGACAACTGTAATCTTAACCCAGACGAGTGCATTAGGGGAGGAGATGGTCTCTCAGTCAGCACATGCATGTGGCACTTGTGGTTTTTGGGAAAAGCCACATCTTTATCTGTGAACTTAAATAGCTCCTTGCACAGGAAACCAAAGAACGAGATAGGTATTAAGTGTCTGGTGTTGCTCCTTTGATGATTAGCCGGGGACTTGGAGAGAATTAGTGGTCTTGTGGTCGGCCGGAATGTTTATTTGACTTTTCAACCATTATAAGCTTTGCTCTGTAGGCGCATTGCAGTTATTAACATGGACGTGTGTCTTTATCCACAGAAAATCTCCTTTGGGTGCTCTCCCAGTCACTAGTCAAATCATTGGAAACAGTTTCTCAGCTGATCACATGGATATGAATCATTGTTTGTGTGCGAATACAAACCCTCGATCTGCCCTAAAAATACTAAGAATGCAGAAACCCCATGTTGCCCAGATCCTGGTGTCTGAAACAGAGACAGAGCAAAGACAATTTGCTGTGTTTCAGAACGAAAATAACATGTGGAAATCCTTAAGCTGAGTGCTGTTGTTGGTGGTGAACTCACTTACGCTGTTCTTCTCCTGCTCCAGGCCACACAGGGCGTCTGCTGCAGTCCTTGTGCTTCACCAGTATGTCCTTCCTGCTGCTCCACATCATCTATCAGATTACCGTCAACAGCCTCTTGGCCGGGAACTCCATCGCCTCGGACTTCAACTGTGAGTAGCGCGCACACACTGCAGCCTTTATAGTCGAGGCTCTGAAGCGGGTGAGGTTTGCTAGGTATGTGGAAATACATGTATGTTTTAAGAAGGTTTGGCAGACCAACAAAGCTCAGTCAGCTCTCTTTTTTTTTGGGGGGGGGGGTCAGAGAATTGTCACCAATACAACAATCAATACTTTTTCAAATACTGTGCAAATACGTACAATAAAACATTGTTAATTATTGTTATAAACTGAAATTTGTTGGAAGCAGCAAGTACCAATCCACGCTAGATCAGTCAGTGCCAAATCTTGGTACTTATCTACGAGAGTTATGTAAACAGAGTGAAAGAGAGAGCGTGGTGCAGCTGTTCTGGCTCATCATGAACCTACCTTTGTGCTCGAATCATAGACTGTATATAAAAATTTTATGTAGTGTTCTGGCAAAAAACAACTCCTGCTGTGAAACCTGGAGCCCTGGTGCCATGACATTTTTTAGAAAACCAAAAGTTTGGAGGTATCATCATCTGCAATCAGGCATTTATGGGGCTTTTTTCATTATACAGTTCTAGCTCGACTCTAGTCGACTCTAGTCGACTCTACTAGTGTTTTGTTTTTTTGGCTTTTCTATTAGGCATAGAACCTGCTGAGCCGATACTAAAATGTGACGTCAACAGACTGCTGTCCACTGATTGGTTAAATAGTGTCGTCACTGGAAGAGTCATGAGTGCGACGTCTGACACAGGACTCAAACCTGACATTTTTAAAACATGTTACAAGACATACAAAAATACACCGCGGACCATCAACGAGGTGCAGATGTTCGCGTGTTTGGTGGCTGACGAGAGGATCCAGAGATATGGAATTAGATTTTTAAGAAGCAAAACAAATATCGATTTATTCATTCAAAAATAATGTACTTTGTTTTTTGAAAATACACTTGTTCTTTGTGCTCTGTGAACTCGTTCCCCGTCAACATCTGACAAAAAAGTATCTAACATTTATAATCTGACAACGTTAGATATATATATATAGATATAATTACTGTATTTTGTCAGATGTTGACGGGGAAACTTGGGGAATGAGTTGATGACTTCCGGTTCATTGAGCTGTCACTCTAAACCTCAGAGTAGCGCCATTATTGGACAATGTTAGCTGTCAATCACATTGGCGTCCACTCACATGTGCCAAGCTTAATCGTGAAACTGTCATAAATATTTGTGAGAGGCTCATTTTCCCATTGACTTACCGTTGTTTTTGCAACTAGTGGAGTCGCCCCCTGGAGGCTAACAGCGTCTGTGAATTTTATACATATACAGTACGCAGTCTCTAGCTAGACAGCTCGGGTCTGAGAGTTACTAACTGAGAAAGTCTCTTAACTTTTGTTGAGTTCAGTTCAGCTGTGAAGTTAAGACTCACGGAGACGATGCTGCAGAGAAACATCTGACATTCAAGCTTAAACAGCTGACCTGACAGGAGCCGCGTTATGAACTCGGGAATACGGTGCCACCAGGGAACCTATCTGTAACATATCAGGTAACATATCTGACGAAGCAAAAAAATAAACCCTACTGTCAATTTATTTTTAATCGGTAAAAGCTGTAAAAAAGCTTGGAAGGAGAGGGAACCAGCGTTCAAACGTGACGCATAACAAAGCTATTGTTTAAACACATGCCGTCGCAAACTAGAATAAAAATGTTGCGTAAACGGAGATGGAAAGTTGACTTAGAGTCTCATAAGTGTTGGCAATTTAACGTGGTTTTAAAAACCCTGACAATACCAGAACTGCGAGTTCTTTTTTATCCGGATCATTTCACTCACTCTCAGCAGTCATGTGAGACCAAAACTGAAGAAATCCAGACTTGTTGTGTCTCACTGTGTGTGTGTGTGTCCACACATGTGACCAATCCATCACACAGCCTTGTTCTGCGCTTAAACGCTGACCTGTTCAGTGATTGACGCACACGTTTCTGGATTGTTTACCACCAGAAAAGGTGGTAAACGTTGCTATTTTCACCCAAAACACAAAGTGAAGACGTGTTTTCTTTCCTCTCAGAGTCGTGGGTCAAAATCTGCGCTGCATTAATAATAAAAACCACCTCGAAACTCTTTTTTTGCATCGAGATTTATGAATCCAACACATTCCTTTATGTCACAATGTAGAAAAAGGGGAATTTTCTGTGTTGGGAAGGTGTTAACGGTTGCTGTCGGGCCTCGAATGAATCTCTGTATCAAACATGTCTAGACAGGACAGAGTCTGACCTCGTGTGACTTATTTTTTACTCCTAATACAAGCAAATTCACTTCCCTCAAAATCCAACTGTAGCCAAAACTTTGCAAACCTTATCATCTGCGGTTACTGAGGTTCAACGTGGGGTCAGCGTGATGAAACCATTAATTCCGTGCATCCACTGCATCTGAATATGTTTTATCCATTTCTCTGTCTGCTGATGTTTCTGTTTTAAAAACGATAGTTTACGCGATTGTAAACAGATGTTTTTCGTGAACCAAAAAGCTTCCAAATGCATATTTAAATAAAAAATTGTATAAAGTCCATCATTTATTAAGACTCGGCGTCCGTTCAAGTTCGTAAGTCGGCTCTCAGATTTTTATGTATGAAACGAAACGTTCAAAAATCAATACGTAACGTTAGACTTAATCATTTTCAAACTGAAATTGCTGCTCAGAAACAAAATGATACGAAGCAAATCACAGAGGCTGAAATTCATTGTTGCATTTAGCATCGATCAGCTCTCAACCTTACATTGGTAAACATATGTATATATATGTGTATATATATATATATATGTATGTATATATATATATATATATATATATATGTATGTGTGTATATATGTATGTATATATATATATATATATATAGTGTTTATATATATGTATAGTGTTTATTTATCCAGCGCTAGTCAACGTGATTAATGGGGCGTCAATCACTATAAAAGTGTTCAAAAAAACACTTTAGATGAAAAAAAATATACATTTTATATTGTTTATGTTCATAAATGGTGAAATAAAAAAACAATGAATGAATCAACAGAGCAGTTTATTTACGTACATTGAGAAAATACTCAACTTGCAGTTGCCCAACTTAGGCTTTTTTCTTCTCTTAAAATACTATTTCTCAAAAAAATATCTGTCTGTCTGGCAGGTGACTCACTGAGGGCACCAGTGTGTGCACTGACAACTTTGACGTTGTTTGGATGACATTCAAGATCCTTTATTATCACATACTCCGTAAAAAACAAGGCAACATTAATAACCAGTCGTGCAATTCTTTGTGCTATAATTTTACGTCATTATCTCAATAATATTCCAAGTGGAAAGGGAACATTGCTCGTGACTGGAAGGTTGACGGTTCAAATTTCTTGTCAGGTCATGGGCTGGGGTACCACTGAGCAAGGTACCCAATCCCCATTGTTAATTGGATGCTAGCAACAAGGGCTACATTCAGTGCTATTCCTCGTTGCTAGTGTAGACTTATCGACTTAAATCTCTGTCTCTGTCAAATCATGGGTTGTGGTAACCCCTCAATATCTGTATTTATGTTTCATATAAAGAAAATATCAGAACGTTTGTCGTGTTATAGTAACAGTGACCCACACTGCGCGGTGTTGTGTGTTGTGTGTTGCTAGCAGGGGAGGCCTCCGTCCGTCTGTGCTCCACTGCGGCTCAAAGTGAAAAAATGTGCAGAGTAATTGGATGGATTACCACAAAATGTGTTGCAGACAGTCCACGGTTCCCACGGGATTTAAACCCCTGACGTTTCCTGTTGCACCAGCAGGTCAGAGAATTCACTCATCGTTCCCGTCATCCAGAGGAACGCAGGCTAACGTTACCGTAGTGCAACGGTTGAAACCCCTATAGCTTTTCCCACTGTTGGTGATTTTTACACTCTCTCTGACGTCAGACAAATAAAGTAGCGTATGGTAAATATAGCACCTCTGTGTCGTAAAATAGAGAGCGATTTTAGACACAGTTTTAGTCTCTTGTTAAGTTTTATGTCTTCAGAATGAAAGAGCAGCCTCAGGCGAGATCTGGAGGTGGTAAAGTGTTCACAGACTCGCCGACTCGATGATTTCAAAAGGAACAACAACAACAACAACACAACCAGCTCCAACTATTACACTGGTATCATTCAGGGGCTTTGACGTAGGTTTCTCCGTCTGTCTTTGGATAAAATATTTGGGTGGATGTAGGTTTTGGCACAAAGAAGAAATAACAATTCGATTTTTTGGTGGATTCCAGGAAAACAATAGTTAACCTTTTTCGAGATAGTGCTTTCTGCCCGTTTTTTTTTCTTCCTTGTTTCAGACTTAATAAAATAAAAGTCCCATCGATGCTCAAATGAATAACACATTGAGCCATTATCCACGTCATTGAGCAGCAGCAGCAGCAGCAGCAGCAGCAGCAGCAGCACTGGGAGTTCTCCCAATTGCTCCGCAGTGAACAGCTGGTGGATCGGAGCTGTTATTGGACAAATTAATGAGGCACACAGCGAGCAAGTACAACATCATTGTCATTCTGTGTAGAAATCACTTTAGATACATTTGATTTATACATATATTGTATTTTTTCCACTTCTGGCTACACTCAACAGGAAGCCAGACATTTAAGACACTTAATCCACCGCCTACTTTCTGAGGGGGCCTTATCTCAGATTTCTATATCTGTTGTTTGGCCCCTTGACTGTCTCTTCCTTATGGCCGCCAACTACAGTATAAACAGGGAGTCCTCCTCCTTCCACACACACAGATGACTTCATATCATTTCCTCTGTTTGCTGTCGTCAAACACACCATTAGAGGAGTAAACTGGAGTGGAGCATGAATGAGAAAAAGCCTTCACCTCCAGCTGTTAACGCAGGTCAGTGACTGGACACAGATGAGCTGCGGGTCAGTTTTCTTCTGAGTCATCGCGTGTCATTCCTCTGTGCTGAGTCACCATCAGTGGGAACCGCCTTTTTTTTTTTCCCTTGACTCGTAAAACTTCTGTTGTGAACCGTCAGAGACCACCTGGTGGGTGGAGCTCGCCACATTTCTCCAAATGTCAACTAAATGAAGCAACTAATGGTTTATTTATCTGCAGATTAATAGTTGTTTGGTCCGTAAAATGCCGAAAAATGTTGATCAGTGTCGACCAGACCTGGAAACGATGATGTCTTTTTTTGTTCACAAAAGAAAATGATTCAGTTTTAATGATTTCTTTGTCATAAGGAGCAAAGAAACTAAAAAAATGTCATATTTAAGAAGCTGAAAAATCCCAGAAACTAGAAAATATTCACAATATATTAACAAAATATTCAAAACTTGTTTTATTTATCAACAAAAACACTCAAACTGATCGATTAATTGAATAATTGCGTTCAAGACATACAGCCTAGAAACCCATCACACCATCTGAAGCCATTAGACTAACGTTGAGTTGTCTCAATATTATCTCATAATTCATGGGAAAAATAACATAGTGATGTCATGCTATTCTCAGAACCAGCATTAACCTCTTAACTGAAAGATTTCTCTGTGAAAATGGAAGACACGAGCAAACTAAACCTAAACCTTTCTCCTGAACGGACACTCGTCACACTGCCAACTAGTGGTTGTCATCTTAATTACAACACAGAACAACCATCAAGAATATTTCCAAAGAGTCAATACAGTATCACGTCGTTAAATATTGCAATATTCTTAGTGTATTGATGTTTTTAGGTGTATTTCTTGATATACATCTAAAAAACCCTCAGTGAAACACAAAAATTTTAAGTCTTGAGAGACTGTATAAAGGTTGCTTTAGAGAAGTTAAGAAGAAAATAAGTGTATTTGAGTAATAATTCAGCAAATAATAGATGACATGTCTCTTTTTCTTATTTTGGTGGACAAGTTGGTGTAGATGTGGATTTAGTGCAGGAAGCTATAACTATTACTACAATATTTTTTGAGCACCGAAGCCTCAAAATGTGCGGCTTATTTTTAACCACAAAAGTGCCAGAAAAAAATGTGTTAACAATTTAGAGAGAAAAATACTGCAGTTGTACAGGAACAACAGATTTTGCATGTGTTAAATTAGAATTTTGAACATTATAAAACATATTTTACAATAATATTTTATGAGTTTTTGTCTCAATGTCACAAAAACAGGCCAAAAAAATGGAAACTATGTACGGGCTTTTTTTCGTCCTCTCCCCTCTGATGATAAAGACGCTGATTCGCCGGCTTCCTGCAAAAGTGCAAGTGAAATTTACCGTAATAACCACAAAGTTGTCTTTCATGTGCAACTTCTCTGCTTTCAGAAACCGTTGGATTATTTCCGAGAGCACAAACCGTCGCGTAATTACAGTAATGTATTTGTGCGCTTGTGTAAACTTGTCATCGGTGATACACTCGGTGTTAAATGGTTAATCGTGCAATTGCACTTAACTGAAGTTTCCCACCTTTGAAAAGATTTTGGTTAGTTGCACAATCGTCAAGGTTGGAAAAAGAAGGTGAAATAAAAGTTAAATGTGCTTAATAAACACCAGGAAGTACAGAAAAATGATTAAAAATTAGTGTATTAACCAGCGTGTGAAGGTTAAACAGCCTGTGTAAGGGTTGTTTTTGACAGAAGCTCCTCAGGGAAAGTCTTTATCAGGTCCTGTCATCTATAGTTTTGACCTCTGCAGCCGTGATACTGGACTCTCCTCCACACACAGATTCTGTGATAACACTGATGAGGCACTGAAAAGTCGACTAACTCCTGCTGTGTCACTGCTCTCTGTGCAGCTGAGACAGTACGAGGAAGCGCGAGTGTACAGAAACGCTGTGGCCGCGGAGGTGAAATGGACCGGCGAGTACAAAGTGTTTTTATGACGCTCACATAAAGTTTAAGGACAGGTATTTTCACTGCTCTGCTCATGTGGAAAAGTGGCCTCGCCTCAGCAGGAAGAAAGTGTCACAGTATACAGTAGTTACACAGTATTTGTGTCTTCATCCGCACTGTGGACTGAGCTGCTCCTAACGCGGTGTTTTCTCTACAGTTGGAAATCAGTGAAACTGACTCGTCACTGGGCTGAAGATACGTTTGTGCACGTTTGCGTTTACCGTAATTACGCGATCGGAAAAATTCCAACGGTTTCTGAAAGCTGAGAAGTTGCACGTGAAAAACAACTTTGTGGTTGTTACGGAAGCCGGCGAATCAGTGTATTTGTTGCCAGAGAGGACGGAAAAAAGCCCGTACATAGTTTCCATTTTTTTGGCCCTGTTTTTGTGTCATTGAGACAAAAATTGATTCCACAATTTACACAACCATGTGTGGACCCACTGTGCCTGGTCCACTCCTGCAAATAGGTAACACAGACGCTAATGCCACATGATCGGATCAAATCTGACCGTTTTTGACCATTTATCCACAGTTAAAAAATACAGTAAATGTCAACGTTTGAGCCTGAAGTTTGAAAACTTTTCTTTAAGTGACCCAAAATACACAGACATTAAAAGAATTAGAGATTACATCTGATGCATCTGATACAATATACAGTAACTGTTTAATGGTGAAAATTTAATACACAAAAACAACACCGATGTCTGTCTCTCTATTATCTTCATATTCTACAAATATCATACAAACCAAATATTAAATACATGAAACAGGTAAAAAAGTGACTCAGAAACATTTATATAGTTTCCGAGTAGAAAAATGCACATGTAGTCATAATTGGCTGGTTAATAAACACTGACTATTATTAAAAAAATAGCAACAGTTGTTTTATTTACATTCAGTGATGGCAAATAATGGCAGGATTTCATTTTTAATGCAGTTCATTTGGCTCCAAATGTAATATGTGTGTAATGAAGTGTTTTATCAGTTATTCTTCGAGCTACACATACAGGAAATGATGACACTGAGCAGTTAATTACACACAGAGAACAACAGGAAATATGAATATGTCATAGAGTCCTGATCCTCGTGTTTTCTCTGGCAACAGAACAAAAGGCAGAACAATCATCTGTCTTCAGCGGGCGACTTTAAAAACCTGGAAATGTCTCTGCGACGTTAAGGAACACTTGAGCTCAGGTCCGAGCTGTGGAGACAAACGTTTTTATTCTCTTTATTATTCCAACAGTGAACTCTGTCACCTGGAAATCACATCAAACCAAACTAATAAAAATAGATTGTAACGCCACTATGTCTTTACACATCTGTGATATTATATATAAGTGTTATTAAAGATGTTTTCTTACAGTAATACAGTGATTTATGTTTTTCTGTCCAGGTTCCACATGGGAGAAATCCATAAGACAAATCGGCTTCGAGAGGTAAGACATAAAGAATTCAGCGCCTCTGTGTTGAATAAACCATACGCACAGGATACAAAGATTACTGATTTATCTGAAACAGAATATAGAAGAAAAGAGGAAAACACACAGTAACAGTAATAACACAGTCATAGAAAGTTATAATGTGGTAATAATATAATCTCATTTATTGTTTCTATTGTAGTAATTTATGGAGTATTAGTGCCACATGTAAAAAAAAAAGTCAGAATGATGACTTTAATCTCAGAATTATGACTGTTTAGAATTACTTCTGAGATTAAAGTGAGAATTATGACTTTTTTCTCAGAATTATGACTTTTCAGAATTACTTTTCTGAGACCAAAGTCAGAATTCTGAGAAAAACATTCATAATTGACCTGCCTGAATTGTCTGAATGAATTCATTCAGTCATAGAAACTGAATAATCCGACTTTCCTATGTCAAAATGACTTTTACTACAGTATCATCATACCATATTGTTCTGGTTCTCTTGTGTAATAAAACAACAGGAAAACAATATTAGTTCTGTTTGTAGAACATGTTCACATAAAAAATAATATTGTAATGTGGATATAAAAGATAAAAGATGTAATGTTTTCTCATTTTTATTCAGTAATTCTTTAAATTCCTGCAAATCACATTTCTTGTGACGATGCTGCAGCCGAGAAAATAAAAAGGAGACAGTTTTGGACTCTGTGAGCTCAGCACTATCATAATAACTCTTAAATATCATAAGTCTTCATATTGTTTTGACGATGACGACGAGTGTAAAGTCTTTCTATTCCTTTAAAGTCAGCACATTTCACTTCTTGTCTTTCCTCACAGCTCGGTGGATGCTCTCTGTCTTTGTAAAGGTTTTTCTAAATATAGCGAAGCCACAATGAGATTAACCTCCACTTTTCGCCCCGTCCTCGTCACGTGAGCAGGTGTGGAAACGCTCCTCGCTCGTCCCGGTGCGGCTTCTTGGACGAACACTAAACCCACTTAGGTCTGACGATGCGTTGACAGCACGGCGTCTGTCTCCTCACACTCTTCCTCTGTGATCGTATTATAGCTGTGCTTTCCTGTGTACGGGAACGTGCACACGTCACACGGACCGGCGGCAGACTCTTCTTCTTCTTCTTCTTTTATTTTCCAGCACTCAGCCGCTCTCTCGCTGCATGTTATACAGCGCAGTAAGTGGCGGAAGTAGAAGCATAAACATTCTGCGTTCACTTGTTTGTGTGCATGCAGGATCGTATGGAGCAACGTAAACATGGGCGGGTGCTTGTGTACGTTTATGGTGTGTTTACGGTCTGGAAAACTGTGTCTAAATGGAAGACACAGCTGTTGTGTGACTTTTCACTTCACATTCTCATGCTCGTACCAAATATTTATACAGTGATCGGACGTAGTTCGTCGATCTGCTGCTGCTGCTGCAAATCAACGACAGCAGGTCTGAGGAGTCGGTTTTCAGCCTGAAAGAACTAAATCAATCAAGTTTTCACATTTTTCAGATTTTTCTAAAATGTGAATATTTGATGGGTTTTTTGCTCCATAAAACGAAAATAAATCATTCAAACTGAATCATTTTGGGTTTGTGGACAAATACATTACTTTTCTGAGATTTAAGTCAAAATTCTGACTTTTTTTTCTCAGAATTCTTGCTGTTTTATTTTATTTCATTTTTTTTATTACATGTGGCCCTAATACTTCTGTAGTAATAACACTGTACTAGTGTGGTAATATTGCAGTAGTACATGTTATTTCAGAGTAATATTTATGTAGCAGGTTGCTAATAAGAATTACTGTAAGTATTGAACATTTTTCAACATTTTCTGACATTTTTCACCATTTTTTACCGCAAATAATCTGTAGGTCAATTGATTGTGAAAATAATCCTTAGTTGTAACCTTAGTAGGTTTTATTGACCAAATGTGAGTTTACTAATGAGGCAGAATGATTTGAGGAAAGTATTAAAAAAAGTCGACTGATACAGGTTTTTTTTTCTTCAGTTTGATAAAATAGATCATTTTATTGAAAATGAATGACTCACTTTTCGATCTGATTTAGTGTCTGCACTGTAGCGCAGTTACTTATTGCTCTAATCTTAAGTAAACGGCCTTATAATTATAATTATAAGAAATCAAAAAAAGGTGAAGATAAATCGATAACACAATGTTAAAAATAGTATAAAAGAAATGAAATTTGTTTGTGAAAGTAAATAAAGTCGTTGTTGAAAAGAAAAATGGGATTCGGTTTAAAATAAGTACGATTTTTTTAAGATTTTAAGATAAGACAAGAATTTTCAAAAGAAAACTGCAAATTATTATATGATTTTTACCACTTCATATCAAGTTATTTCTCTGTTTTGTTTTAATGAAAAGACATAGATATTTACATTTTATGTTTTGAACTATATATCAAGCTGCACGGTTGGTGTAGTGGTTAGCACTCTCGCCTTGCAGCGAGAAGACCTGGGTTCGAGCCCTGGTTGGAACAAGGGCCTTTCTGCATGGAGTTTGCATGTTCTCCCCGTGTGTGCGTGGGTTCTTTCCGGGTTCTCCGGCTTCCTCCCACAGTCCAAAAACATGCAATATGGGGATTAGGTAAATTGGACACCCTAAATTGACCATGAGTTTGAGCGTGAACGGTTGTTCGTCGCTATGTGTGTGTGGCCCTGCGATGGACTGGTGAACTGTCCAGGGTGTACCCCGCCTATCGCCCGATGTAGCTGAGATTGGCACAGCTTCCCCCGCGACCCTCTGGTGGAGGATAAAGCGGTAGATGATGGATGGATGGATGGATCATTCCATATCAATACACACACTTTTACAGACCATCGATATATCAACATCCTCAATAAACCTGTAAAAATAATATGACACAAGTAAATCTCATCGTGCATTATTGCTATTGTTATTATTAAACGGAGAAGAGCAGCAGTCGTTAAAGCCGTGGGAAGTTGGCTCAGCTTCGGTTTGGTCTCTTTCATCCGTGTGAGGACGACAAAGCTTCGCAACAATAAAAAGCAACATGGAAACAGACCTCCTTGATTAAACTAAGACGCAGCAGCAGCAGCAGCCAAACACCCCACTGTTTATCTGAGTGTGCGTTTTCCATTGTCTTGATTTGCGCTTTTGTTTTCGACGTTTATAAAACTGTGTTCCATCCACGCGGAGATCGGTTCCATTTCAAAGCGGCCACACGCGCAGCATCTGTGTGTTTTAGTCAACGAAAACGCCTTACACGATGGTTTTGGGTTCGAATGAACAACATTATTTGCTTTATTTGCACGTGCAATCATGGCACCTCATAAAAAGTGTCTCCTTGGCCCGGCGTGGATGGTGCACACACTCTCAGGCCGACAGTGGGGCTGTCGCCGCTGTTTAGTTTCCTGTTTAAACAAACCATTTGCTGTTTCACAGGCTGAGCAGACAGTCCATGTATCAAATGTTACAAAAGCTTTTGTTTGCCCACAGAGATTAACGACGAGACTTTGTGTGAAGCGGTGCGATGATTAAGGTTTCAGTCGCTGGATAAAGTGTGTGTGTGTGTGTGTGCCCTGTGTTGAGCAAACGGAGCTAAATATGAATTAGTTTATGAGTGTTTTATAACACCCTGATATTGTTTTTGTCACAACCACAAAGAACAGAATAGAAGCTTTTACTGTTATTGCAAGTGCGCCACAAAAAGGTGTTTTAAAAACACACAAACTGCAACTAACCGGAGAATATTCACAGAAGTTGAAAAATCAGAAAAATTCCTTTTATTCTTTAACGCATAGTGCTCACGGAAATTATGAGAAATTATTTAGACTCATATTTATGACTTTTTGTCTCATAATTTCAACTCACTTTGAAGTTTTACCTCTTGCAGTTTTACCAATGCATTTTTCTCATCTTCTTACGTGTTGCACGTGACGTAATGGAGCAATAATTGTGCAGAAGTCACAAAAATAGACATTTCTTTCTTTTCTTTTCTTGTTGTTCATGAAAATCAACCAAGTCAGTACTTTTTGCTCAGGTGTTTTTATATATTTGGTGAAAATGAAAAAAAGGATATAAGACACTCTATATTACACATTTTTATGAATGCTCTGTGTTCTAAGGGTTAAAAAACCTTCAAATAACAGTTGACGATTAATAATCGATGAATTGTTTCAGCCCTACAAACAACATAGTATCAGTATAACTCTATAGTATAGAATTAAATGATTAATTATTAAAACATAAATATGCTGTAGGATAAAATCACTTTTGAACAGGTATAATATTAATAATGTCCTTATTATTATTATAAACACAGTTACAACACACTTCATTGTTCGTGCTGCTTCATCATGAGCAAATTAAAGACAGTAAACATGTTTTTCACACATGAGTTTAAAAGAAAAGGAGAAAAAAAAAAGCTCATGACCTTTTTGTTTGAATGGAATTTCGCTCGCTTTTAACAGCCGCACATTTTTAGAATTAAAATTCATTAAAGTGGGTGGTTGAGCCACATAAACACAAAACATATCATAAAAGAGCGGCTGAGTCACGGAAAAAAAGGTTTGTGTGTTTACTGACAGATTTTAATCCCTGCAATAACATCCACAGAGACAGAGAGAGATTCTTTTTAAAATGATGACTGCCATGTGGAAGTTTGGGAAGGACAAGAGGAAGGAAATTTGTGATAAATCACATCCAAAGACAGAGACAGAAAGAAAAGTCCCTGAATTTCTCAGAAAAACTGATCGGGTTGTTCTTGTCCTCGCTCCCATTTTCCGCGAATCTGTATAATCGTGACGTCTCACGTTGTCCCCCTGCTCTTCTCCTCTCGTCATTGTCCTCAGCGTGATCGGCGCGGACGCGGGGAACGGCATCCGAGTCTTCATCCCCGACATCGGCATGTTCATGGCCGGCCTGGCCATCTGGCTGCTGTGTCGCAGTCTGGTCCAGAAGAGGCCGCCTGAAGACATGGCCCAGTACAACGCCGACTTTGACGCAGAGGAACAAGTGGGTTTCATTAAGATGTCAAAATGTTGTTGCGTGTCCTTGTGTCTGTCTTTGGTTACGTTTCACCCGCAAAAGAATGAAGTGATAATTTCTGGGTTGGGCACCGTTCACATTTAAATTGGTAGCAGGGAACGGTACCTTGACTCTGGCACCGGTACACAGTACTTTACTCTCTGTGTGATAACAGAAATGTCATTTAATTTGTAAAAAGAACATTTATTCACAGCCACCAGAATAAAGAGGCTGATTGCTGCGTCCAATTTAGGAATAAAATCAACTCAATTTAAAACGACTTCTGTACCCAACCTTATATACTGTATGTTATATATGACCCACTTTTTAAAGATGGGAAACTGTTATATAAAAAAAAATATTTTCAGTAAATGCTATTTACAAACATTTATACATAAATGTTGCCTCAAAGTTTGGGGGAAAATTGTGCAAAAAAAAATTTTTTTTTGGGGACCCCAACAGACCCAACCCACTGGCGACAAAAAAATGGTCAAATTGTGAATCTCAAGGGTTCATAACGGGAGTATATGTTGTACTTTGTCCATTTTTTATATACGGTCTATCTTTAATTTGATGTAGCATGAAAATATCACTCTGAAACAGTGTCATGTTTTCACAGCGTGAACGTGTGATCTGCTGCATTAATTAGTAAGTGGGCCAATTGTTCCAGCAGCTCATTTGAGAGAGTAGAGAAATAAAGAGTTATGAGGCGCGCTCTCTCTTACACACTCTCACATTAGTAGGCACAAATGTCGCCAAGTCGTCATAAAATAAGAATCACGTGTGCGTTTTCAGACGTGGAGAAGGTGCTGTATTCAGTATCTTTTATTCAGTATCTAAAAATCACACAGGTACTACAATTATATGTAGATAACTGTACTTAATCAAAAGAAAATATCCAAATTTGTTCAGATTTTTTAATTCTGGTCCCACACTTTATTGCATTTAGTGATAGTTTTCCTTTCTCACTGGAGCTGAAGTGGCCGGCAAAGTAAACAGTCCATTGTGCTGCTGTTTACATACTTTCTTCACACTGAGCCTCCCGAGCAGCTGAACAGGAGTTCTGAATGGAGCGCTGCCTGTGAGTGTTGATGACTTGGAACGCAGCCCTCCTCGTTCTATGGCAGGTTCTCCCTTCACTTTATGACTCAGTGTTAATTAATGCTCATTCACTTTCACTTGCACTGGCACAGATGGCTCAATCCCCCCCCCCCCCCCATTACTGAGAAACAGCACAGAATCCATTCATAGACTGAACTCTGTTCTGCGTTCAGGCTTTTATTTCCTTCAATGAGCTTAAACTGTCATTTGATTTTAAACAGTGACACTGAGCCACCTGCTACTTTACTTTGCCATTGCCTTCTTTGTTTTACTGTTCATAAAACACAGTGAATGGCCCACTTGTCGTGTCACGTCTTATAACTTTTCATATTTTCATAATAGAAAATTCAGACCCTACACACACGAGGACTCACACACACTAGTGGGGACCAAAGTGGGTGCTCTCAATCGCCCCCTCTGCCTCCATCAGTGGTACTGCAGCCTCACAGCAGGAGTCTGCTGCTTTTTTCTACTCCATTCACAACTTTGCACCAAAAATATCTCCCCTGACGTTTTGGACACACACCCACACACATGAGTGGGGACCAAAGTGGATGAACGTCACTGTTCGTCGGCGCTCGTACAAGATATTAACGTAAAGACATGGATATCACACTTCCAGTAGTTATACTGTACACAAACACAGAGCCAGTTTAGCTACAGCCCTGCTCTCTGTCGCCCTCTGCCTCCATCAGTGGTACTGCAGCCTCTATTCTTCTTCTCTCCATAATTTCCTCATCTTCAGGAGTTTTAAAGTAAAGTGTCAGAGCTTTTCTGTGTGTTTTTACGTCAAGGTCGAAGACACATTTGCATGAGCATCCACCGGCCTTAATCTGTCCCTCAATGACGGGCTCTTGCTGTTCTTGTGCTCTTTCACCTTCACTTCTCCAGTATCCAGCTAATCCTAAACCTTTACTTTCTGACAGATTATATTCACTTTGACTTTCACTGTTGTAAATATTGGCTTTCTGTAACTCATTTCTATATTATGTTTCCATCTATATGTGCACCACTGGGCCAGAACATATTCCTAGTATTGTGTAAACTTTACCTGGCAATAAATCCCAGCAATGTTCGCAAAAATAGCAAGTTAAACTCTGATTGGCTTAATTGATAGTTGGCCAAAATCTTGAATATTTCAGACACTAAATATGACCCCTTTTTGAGTTGGACATGCTATAGATCGTTTAAAATAGGGCCCAGAGAGTATTTCGTAGGTTTCAGTATTAGATTATATAGCTTTGATTCCCTTAATATGAGTAAAATCACAGAAAAATTGCCCCCTTCATTGTGGGAGACGGATACTTTTTTTTATCAGTCTTATCGATTTCTCTCCAAAAGCTGCCACCAGCTCTGAAACCCACTCCTGAAATAACAGGCCTTCTGTAAGCTTTCCGCTCACTCGTTATTATTTGTTTGCCAATCATAATACTTGTCTGGACCGAAATAGAAATCAATGCAACAGCCAAGGACGCGCTGACTCAAACAGCAGCACAGACCGCAGGCTGTATAATATGTTTATTTAAGCCGCGCCACATTTTTAAAAGCCTGAAAAAAAGAACATGCTCAGGTGAAAGCTGAGGCCGCAGCATTCACACACAGGTTTCCCAGAAATGTAAAGGTTGTTGCTACCTGTAGGAAATGTTGTTTCAGCACCATGGAGAGCTCTGACCCGCAAATTAATTAACGGTTCTTTGTCCCTCACTATCCACCGTAACCTCCTGTAAGGAGGAAGAGGAGAAGCTGAGCCTGGAGGACAACATCCTGCTGGAGGAGGACTACGAAGCAGGGTACGAGGCCGGGGAGGATGAGGAGGACGACGAAGAGCTGGAGGGGGAGGAGGAGGAGGAGGAGGAGGAAGAAGAGAAGGAGAGCACAAAGATGAAGGTTTTGAGAATTGTGGCTGAAGTGGCCTCCAAGGTGAAGGAGATCATCGGGAACCTGATCACCACTGCGGGGAAGGTGGTGGTCACTATCCTGTTGGGCATGACAGGTAAGCCGCGCTACCTGTGTCTCACTTCAGCCTCATCAGATTATTTTATGCTGTCGACACCAAATTTAAGAGTTCGTGTTCAGGTTGTGTTGAGAGAGAGTAGAGGGTAGTCCAGTGATCTTCTCAGCCCCTCTGAAGACCTTTAGCAAGGCTTTAGTGTTTTCAGTTTTCTTGTATGTTTGAGTGTGATTTGTGATAATGTAATGGGAATAATTGTTGAAGAAACCATTTAATTATGGTTTTAAAGTTAATGATCTACTTTTATCTTTGTTAATATTGAAGAAAAATACATAGATATGTATATTGTTATTGAGTTATTAGTTAGAGAAATGTGTTTTTTTGTTGTTGTTTACCCTAATCTCCTCCTGTTTTACTGTATAAAAACAGAAAGAGAGCATTGAAATGTCAGTTTTCTTACTCCACATGGGTTAAAACAAAGGTGGTTAAATAATCAGGACATAATTATACTTAATCTCCCACTATATATTGATTTTATTCATATTTATATCAAATCAGACCACAGTCCTCTGAATTTGTTACCATTTCCTTTGCACTTGCAGGCGTCATGCTGCCCTCCATGACCTCAGCCGTTTACTTCTTCATCTTCCTCTTCCTGTGCACCTGGTGGTCGCTCTGCCGGACGTTCGACACGCTCATCTTCAGCTGCATGTGTGTCCTCATGGCCATCTTCAGCGCCGGACACCTTGTCATCCTCTACCTCTACCAGTTCCAGTTCTTCCAGGAGTCCATTCCACCAGGAGATGGCTACATCAGGTCTGTCTTTTGGGTTTGGTTTTATTTTCATGTCTGTAACGGCTCCCAATCGGGTTTGTCCTATGTTTGTCATGGTGGCCCCACTCGTTTTTGCCAATCTTGGCTTTCCATGTAGGGCCTATATTACTGTACCTGCATAATTTGCCCGCTTAAAACACATGCCCACATACTCAGTTAGTACCTAGGTAGCCTGGAAAGGGTACTAAGTGGGCAGAGAAGTAGGAAAACATGGCTGGGGCCAACATGGAAACCATGGACAAACCCACTCGTGTAAACCCGAATATAATCCTTATGGGGCCCACATGCATGAGAGTGACACATTTATATAACGACATGGCAGAAGACGCACACAGCGTGAGTGAAGTGACAGCAGCACGATGGCTGAAAACACCAAAAAGTTCCCATGAAAGGTTTCAAAAGTGAATTTTACTGCTAAAAATTTAGCTGGACATTCAGTCAGACTTCATCCATCCATCCATCTTCTACCGCTTTATCCTCCACATGAGGGTCACGGGAGGTGCTGGTGCCAATCCCAGATGACATGGGGGTCAAAAGGTGGGGGTCACACACTGGACATGTCACCAGTCCAACACAGGGAATCATTGAAATCCAAACAACTGCCTGCTTGTGCCAATAACAGCTTCTGCTGTTTACTTCACCATGCAGCTCCAATTCAGCTTCCTGGATGCAGTCTGGACAAAGTAACGCTATGTTAAAAGCCAGATATTTGACACATTACTCACCAGAGGACTGTAGTAACACACGTCAGAAGAGGCCGCACTGTTTTGGTAACTACTCAGAAACCCACAGGGAGCGATGGAGGTTCCGCTCGGGAGCTTGAAGCCGTAGATTTAACTTTATTGTTACGCTTGACAATTGCTCTCTGCATACACAAAGTTAAATCAGATCTTGGCAACAAAACACAAACTGTCTCTCAAACAACAGCCGAGGATAAACTCATTAGCATCAGATATCCCGTCTCTCTTGTCACATTAATGGGTACTGGGGGGGTGTATTTCACTTGTTAAACAGCTCCAGTTTACACTGACGCTTAATAATGTGAAAATACAGACATGACACGGTGACAGTGCACAGCTTTGACTCGACAATATTTATATTGAGGCCTGGCAAGTTTGTTTAAGCGTTAATAAACATTTACTGTTGTTACAAACAAGAAGGCAAAGGAAAAGGCAAGGGGAAGATACATAACTCCTACTCGTGGCGCATCGGTGTCAGAGGCAGAGCTTTTAGGCTCCTCACTACGACCACTCTTGTTTTATTATGCATGAGAGAGGAGACAATCAGCTGTCTGTGGCTGCCGCGGTGAAACATTGGGGTTGGAGTGAAGCCACGTCGCTACACGTCTCACCCAACATGTTGGTCACGGCTGTGGTGAAGGCAGACGGTGACGCGGTGCGACCTCACGGCCTATTCTGATAATCACTTAATCCAGTTTAGTGTTTTTTAAATCACTAAAACAAGGCTTTCTGATTTTCCAGCTTCGTAAAATGAGAATATTTTCTTTTCTGCATTTGACAAAGAAATCATTAAAACGGATACTTTTTGGTTTTTAGACAAAAACAAGACATTTGAAAACATCATCATTTCCAGGTTTGGGAAACACTGATCGACATTTTTCAACATTTTTTTTGACATTTTATGGACCAAACAAGTGCGCGATTAATGGAGAAAAATAATTATTCTATGGAGGTCTAATTACTTTAAATTATAATCACCCACAAATGTATGTATGACAATTTTTTTTATTGTAAATTCAGGAAAGTGAGACAGTGTGGCATGAATGTAATTTTCCATGTTCACAATGGTCAAAGAGTGAGAATGACAATAAAATATCTACTGTTTATGATCTGTATTACATGATCTTAAAATACACTTATTATTATAACATTTCATTTCAGATCATACCTACTTTGTTTCTTTGGCTCTTTAATGTCATTTATTTGTGTTAAAAACAATGAAATTGACTATAAACATGGTCAAATTCTGCTATAACACAAATGTGTTTATTATGTGACTTTTTTTAATAGGATTTTGTCATTCCCATGTATACTGTAATATCAATCATAATCAAAGCACCAGCCTTTAAAGCCAGAAAAAGTCATTTTCATCATGAAATGACAATCTACAAAACCAAGAACTTAACTTGCCTATCTTAGCTTTAAACACCACAACACTCAGCCTGAGTCGCTTCAAATGCAAATTAAATGAAAATTATAGGAAACTCAACTCAAATCGTCACATTTAAAACCTACCATAGAATCATTACAATTACTGTAGATGTAATTACACCATATATGACGGCCGTGATCTTTAATTATTTGCTTTTTAAACTTTTTAAACTTGGTGTTAATTTGCTTTGTTTGTGAAAGAAACAGCCAGAGTAAATAAAAGTAGCTTCCAGCTAAGATGCCACCAGCTGAAGCAAAGAAAAACATTCAATAATAATAAATAAAAAGCTCTCTTAAAAACCAAGCATCTAATTAATAGTTTCATTAACTTTTTAACTGCAAATATCACGTCAAGCGTCTCTATCGCTGTTGTGTCTCCATGTCCTTGGTGTTACAGACTTTTATTGATCTCATCGGTTTCTCATTTGAAAGCCGTGCCTCTGTGTGCGTCAGGGCCGAGGCTTTTTAACTGCTATGTTTAGCTGAAGCCGCCTTGGATGAAACCTTGTGTCCTGACAGCGGTTAAAGGTTTGATGACGGTGCCGCAGTGACAGGTTTCTTCATTAGAAGACAAACTCGTCTCCATCTCTGGCAGTAATGGTGGTGTGTGATGATCTCATTGTTGGAACAACACTGACGCCCCAACCCTCGCCCCAGGTAACTACGCTAAAGCTTTCAAAAAGTGGACTTTTAGTTTTATTTTTTCGTTAGTTTACCTGCCATTTTAACATCAAATTTGTCGGAGCACTAAGGCCACGCCTTTTGATGTAGAGAAATCCTTTGGTAACTTTTAATCATTAACTTGTCTAGAACATATGGACGAAGGTTGACGAGGCTAGCTCAAACGTGCTAAGACGAGTTCGCTCAAATGCGTAGACTAGCCATTTTTGTTTTTTCAAAATGGCTGACTTCTGGGTGGGCAGAGCTGATGGAAGTACATTAGAAATTTGTTTGGAATCATGAGAGCAACAAGTGTACCATGTTTGGTTAAAATCAGAACAACATTGGCGACTTAGACACAAAAGAAAAAATAAAAAATGAAGCATTTAACGCAATTTTGGCCACTTTCTCTCGTGTCAAACATTCCCAAAATAATTCTCAAGGAAATTTGGAGTAAGCCCGATACACTTACCAAATTTCATCCTGATCTGACGACTTTTGTCTGACCATGACCCGGCTTCTGGGGGCGCTATAGAGCCCAGGGGCTAAGAACGGGTTTGTGCCCTATGTCACTATCGCAGTTTTTGCCGACCCAACCACCGTGCCAAATCTCAAGAGTATTCGTGCACGTTAACCCCCTTCAAAATGAGCGCAACGTTGGAGAAAAACAATAATCTCAACAAGAACACATTCTTGCTCCGGCCCTAAAAAATGAAATCCTCTGACCAACAATTGGTTTTCATTCGTCTTGATAGACATCGTTGTACAGGATGTCGTTTGTTAGCTGCGTTTATTTCCAGTTTCTTATCAGCCAAAACTTGACTTCCAGCCGTTAAAACACTTAATGTAAGTGAGCAGAGAGCAAGACAGTGTGCAGAACTGGTGATAGTGATTTGGACGACTTCAAGTTCTGCCCCGTTCTTTTGTACCATAACAATGAGATGAGATGAGATGAGATGAGATTGTACCTTTATTGTAATTCACACAGTTTATAAACTAAATAAACTGGCTAAAGAAGCACAGGCCGGGGGAGATGATAGAGGTTTGTCTGGGAAAGGACAAAGTCACTCTGCTACCTTCTGTTGGAACAAACCGGCTTTCTATTAAGTTACCCATAAGAGAAGGGGTGAGGCTCTAGGTTATATCCCACTGTCTGATGATGGGAAAACACCCATAGAGACAAGTAAACATGCTTTGTTTTCACGTAGTAGATTCAGAAGACTGAAGGCTGATCTAGAGCTTCCATGTTTTGAGAAGATTCATCATCTGTGGTGGTTATTCAAAGTGTGATTAATATACAGTCTGTTGTTCATTACACATACATTAACAATCAGAAGTAGAAAATCTAAATCCGGATCTGTTTGTACCGCAGAGGATGTCACATGACTCGGTTCTTTTCCTGCGAGCAGAACAAAGGTCAGGTACTGGACAGGAACGGCGGTGAAGTCTTACAGTGACAGACGCACAGATTAAGAGTCTTTTTTTCCTTTTCTTTTGTTTCCTGAACACTTTGGTCTCACAGCTGGGGGAAGAAGGCCTGCCTGGTCACATGACTGGGGGGGACTTCCATTGTGAGGGCGGAGAGGCAGGAAACAGAGTGGAAGCCAGGCCAGTCAACAGCCTCACTCAGCGCCGGCCCAACAGCAAGGCCAAGTCAATGTCAACAAGCAGCACTGGGGCAGGCAGTGAGGGGCCTATTGTCCGGTCAGCGTACTTTACATATTAGATCCATATGAGTTTGTCTCAGAGGCTGTGGAGGCAGGAAACAGAGGGAACCGCTTTCTTTTATTAACACTTTGGGACAGAAATACCACAGTGCTGTGGAAATGGGAATGCACGAGGAGTCGTGAGTGATGAAATAATTAAATAATCACCTCCACGCAAATCAATGAGTTTGTCCTCAGTTAAAAGGTAGCTTTATATTCTGTTGTAGAGCTGCAACTAATGATTATTTTCATAATCGATTGATCGAGTGATCGTTTGGTCCATAAAATGTCAGAAAACGTTAAAACACATTGATCGGTGTTTGTCAAACCTGGAAATGATGATGTTCTCGAACGCCTTTGTTTTTGTCCACAAACCAAAATGATTCCGTTTTTAAAATATTCACATTTAATCAAAAATCGTGTTAATCCGATGAATCAATTATCAAAATAGTTGGCGATTCATTTAGTAATTGATTGATAATCGATTCATTGTGTTTAGGGCTCTAATAAACACAGGAGGACGGTGTTGTTTATTTTAGTGACTTTGTTATGAATATTACTACTTCAATAGTCTGTAATTGTCATAACAATAACCTTTAAGTATAATGTAAATCAATTGATCTGAGAGAGGAATGGCTTCTTTCTTTCTTTAGCTCACTACAACACTCGCTCACTGACAGTGACGCCCTGAACATTACACTCATCCTAATGAGACCACACGGCTGATCTCATCCACTCTCATGGATGAGATTTAACATCCAATAATCTAAACTGAAGTTAATTTATCCTCAATGAGAACAGTTGTATTATTGACCGTTTCATTTCGCACTTATTTCGAGGGATCAAAGTTAAAGACCTGAAATATTTCATGATTACTAAAAATGAGGCAGCCCATGTCCAAGTGGAAGGGAATTGGGCTTGTAACCAGAGGGTTTCTGGCTCAAATCCCCCCCGAAAATCGTCCTGCTGCCCGTGTCCTCACACAGTCCATGTGTGTGTGTGTGTGTGTGTCTCTGCAGTGTGTTTGGCATCTCCCCGATCGTTCAGAGCAACTGCTCGTACACGTGGAAGCTCATCGTGCACCCGGAGAGAAAGTGGTACCATTTTGTGAATCCCATCATGCTGCTGCTCCTCTACTACACTCTGGCCACGCTGATCCGCCTCTGGCTGCAGGAGCCCATCGAACAGCTGACGGTGAGCAAAGTAAAGCACTCTCTGTCGCCACTGTCTCCACAGTCAGGTTTATTTTTTATATCAAAGGACACATACATTAAGATTTTGTGTTTTTTAAATTCTCATCTGTGGCCGACTGCAAATATGTACATTAATCATGCAAACATATAATAGTTTTGTTGATGCAGGAGGCAGTGGGTTTTTTTTATGTCAAAGTCAATAAGTGTCATAACGACCTCCATATCTTACACATTACACCATATACTTTTACGGTTATATATATATATATATATTATACTTTAACAGCTCTGTGCAGCTTTATTAACAACTGTCATAGTAAAAAAATGAAGGTAAACAAAGATTTAAAACTATGGTTGTGGTGTTTAATCACTTCAGAAGACCTATCATCCATTTTTGGCCGTCTTGCAATTTCGAAATAATATTTCACAAACACAATTATTGACATCTATAGATGGAAAAGAGACAAATGTGTTTTAAATGGTTATCCGATCTCACATGAAGCCATTTTGTTTCTCTCCCGCAGTGGAAACCTGTTTGAAAAGCAAACATTGAAACTAGATTATTACATAAAACACAAACCTACACTGATATTAATGCTGCTGAGAGGCTGCAGTCAGAGCTCAGGACTCAGAATGTTACACAATAAATAAAATCCCTGACAGTAAAACTGAAATAGATCCAGATTAAATTAGATTAAATGGTGAGTCACGTTGTTGCCTCGTGATCAGAAAACTGTATCGATGGAAGATTCCAGTCCAATCGATCACTGCTTCTTGAACCAGAGAATCTGTCCGTCCTGAGTCCTCAGTTCTTTGTACATGTGTGGATGAATTTTACCACATTTTCCAAGTCTGGAAAAATGCAGCAGGGAGCCACTTTAACTCCGTCTGGCTTCAAAATCAATATTTTGATGAGATAATTCTGTACTTGGAGGAGTAGACTGATTTGCATTCAATCAAGCTCTAGATGATTCTTTTATTACACTCCAGAAATGGTGTGTCTTCTTCTTCCTCAGTTGAAACCGCAGTTAAACGTCTTCCATGTTTTAGTTGTGTCGTAACCAAGTGGTAACCGATCATGACTTGGTCATGACGTTTTTCAGTCACACTGGTGTCCACTCACATGTGTCCTAATTTATCCCCAGTTTTCATCTAAATTATCATCATGTTCTAGTGAAGTAATCCTGAAAACAAGCGACTGAGACCTGAGCTGACAGTATAAATCACTTGAGAAGTAGAAGTGACTGCATTTTGCCCCCTGGTGGCTATTCAGTAAATTTATACTTCCACATTGGTGTCCTGAGGAAAACCAGAAGACTACGCCCACTTATCAGTCAATATGGCGAAATATGGAAACATCCGGAAGCTATTTGCTTTTTGAGAGCCTTTTTACAACCAAAATGACCCAAATAGAAATCCTCACACCTGACATGATGACGTGTGCAGGTCACATGATTTTGACCGGTATTTCACTGATAATGACACTGAAGCAAAAGTTCCTTGCAAAGTTCATGTAGTTTAGCCGTCAGCTCGACGCTGAGTTAATCAAAGTGCACTTCCACATTAACAGTGTTTTAGGACAGAGCGGGAGATCTGAACTCGACCGTGCGCCCACTTGATTTATCTGCGTCAGACTCCTGAAGCCTCTTCAACATCAGATAAACTCGTGAGTGCATTTTTACACAGGACTCTAGATTTTATCACTCGTCTCTTACTCTGAAAGTGCATCAGAAATGGATCTCACAATAAACAGCCAGCAGGAAAATATTACTGTACAGCCCGGTCTTCAAAAAGGCACCTGATTATTATTAGTAGTAGGGTTCGAGCAGGGCGCGTAGAACCCTATTGAAATGCAAGGAATTCTTATTTTTCTCTTTTTGAGGCCCTGAACATACCCAAAAACTCACAGATGTTTGCGACTGCATCAGAACTCATGAAAATGTACATGTGAAAGTCGTTCAGTGACCAAGTGTGGAAAATTGGAAGTGGGAGGGGCTAACGAAAATAGAAAAAAAGCTTTCATCAGGTGATTTTTTTTTTGAAAAGTTTCACGTACATGAACAAAAGTTGGTACACATGTTAATCATGTCAGGACGGTCCAAAATGTCAATGAGGACTTTACCGTCAGTCCTACAGGAAGTCCGCCATCTTGGACTAAACAGCCATTTTTGGCGACAGTGAGTAGAAGATTGACGGATACTGTGTTGTGTTAAGTGCACTCTCGTGGAGCTGTTGAGGAGGCTTTTAGTAGGAGATTTTAAACTCTAAAAGAACAGAACTTATACTCTACTTAATTCATAATGTATATTATGTCCAATAATATCACTTGGATTTTGTTTCTGAAAAGTGTCAATGCACATAAAAATAAATAGAACAGAATATTTACAGCATATATTGCTTTTAAAGGACTTTTTACAGATTATAAAAGGGTATAAAACAACACGTATACAAATAAAGATAAAGACCCTGAATCCAGCGCATCCTCCTTCACCTCGGAGCTCAGCTGCTTTGTCGTTGAATGGGATTATAGATTAGTATTTTTTATAGCGAGGTCAATACTTCCCTGGAAAACTCTGGGGCTGCATGGACTATTGATCTCCCCACGTAGGTGTGTGTGTGTGTGTGTGTGAGACAGAGACACGTTCTCACATTTCTTCAGATTGTAACAATGAAACATAATTACAACATAACTCAGAGGAGAGAGGCCACACTGAGACTGACCTTGTCTCTGCTAATATCTGGATGCACTCTGACCATCGCTCGATTAAGTCAGTGCTTTATGTAAAGTTCATTGTCTTGTGTTTATTCAGCAGTAAATCACCAGAAAAGAAAAGAAAAGAAAGTGACAGCAGATGAATTCATATATTAATAATCCAAAGATTTAAAATACACGGACGCCTAATGTGACTGTCGCAGCGTGATAAAACATTCTCTGAGTGAATTAAATTCTGAGTTGAATTTAATTCACTCAGAAAGTCCATAAATTAACATGAAAATAACTAGCATTACAATCACAACTTAAAGCTGTAGTGTGTAACCTTTGAATATAAAATGCCTGTAAACACAAACTTAATGCTCCACATGATTCTCTGTGGTTATCAGTGTAGTTATTCTGATCATGTCTGTGGTAAGGATGCTACTAACAACAGTCATCAATTATTGAAATGATTAGTCAGTGAATCGAATAATAAATCACACAATTTCCCAATGGCTCTTGTTTGCTGCCAGCATTTCAATTTACCTTGACGTTGTTTTGGGCAAAAATTCTTAATTTAAAAATATTTATTTTAATTAACATTGTGCAGGCTGTTTAGGATACCTCTACAAAAGATAAATAAAAATGCTTGAACAATTTGATTTATTATTTAAAATTGAAATCTAAGGACTGGCAAAGTTCTGATATAAGAAATAATGAACAAAACAACATTTTTTTAAAAAACTTTTCCCATAATAAAGATAAAATTACCTGCCGTCTCCTGCTGTTCACTGCACATGTGACTCAAAGCAAAGATAGGTCGAAAGCAGCATGTCTCACTCCAAATATGTATATATATATGCATATTTATATATATGTATAAATATGTATGTATATATGTGTATATATATATATATACTTGTGTATATATATATAAAAGCCGACAAATCTAGATTGAGCAGACAAGGTGGAAGAAGCACACAATCCAAGTAAAGCGAGAACACTTCACATAGCAGCTCTATAACATTCAGTATTGTTTGTCCGATATTGAAATTGCGTTGGCAAACTTTAAAAAAAAAAGAAAATGCATATATTTCAGAGCTAAATTATGCCAGTTGTCCTCTTATGATATATATTGTTATACATTATACCTTTATTGTTTACATTAGTTTAGATTAACTTAATTAATTCAAGGTAAGAATGTCAACCTTTTTCTTTTTTACAGTGTATAAGACCCAACAATATAAACTGTAATTCTTCGTCGGGCATTAGTACTGCTTATTATTGCAGCTGTCAACAAAAAAATGACACCGAAAATCACATGCTTTAAGTCTGTACTCAACTTCAAGGTATTGTTTGTAATATAACCTCTTTCAATAATTCCGTTGGCATTTCCTGGTACAACATTATTCTGTCTTGTGTGAGGATGCGTGCTCTCAAATCCCTGAAACGCAGGAAACTGCACCTAGAACAAAGGGAACCAAAGAGAAAGCATTTGCCTTTATGTTTTTTTTCTTTTGTGGTACTTGCACGCTGTCAGAAGGATTACTTGTTCTTTATGAAATGCAGAATAATGTGTGGACACAAATGTAGATAATGTTAAAGGTTGCTCAGATACTGAGAGGTTGATTAAAAACCGTCCTTCTGGGTTGAGCCTGTGCCGATATACGTCGTCTAAAGTGTCTATCACTGTTGTTTCAGGACGACAAAGACAGCAATGTGTGCGAGGAGGAGGATCTGATTGGAAACAGAACCAGTAACTCGGCCAACAGGAAGCGGCAGCTGTGGTGGGAGTCGCGTCAGGGCACCGATGAGAAAAACGTACGCGAGGGTGACAACACATGCCTGACAAAGCACAGATCACTGAAGTCATCAAAGCCAATGTGCCGTATGATTCACTCTGTAAACAACACGAGTGGCTTCAAGTATTTCATCAACTTTGCATTCCTTCAGAACAAACACAACACACTTCCTGGTTTGCGTTCTTAACAGATCATAGCTAATAACAGATAATAACAGGAAACCGAGTCTTTGTTAAACTGTGAACTCGAGCTGTTGCTGTTTTCACCTTCTGAGTAGACTCAGGAGGTTCGGCTGTGAACACACACACACACACACACACTGACCTTGTTCCCATATTAAGGAAGGAAAGTAGTCTGTCTCCATCGTCCACCTCCTGAGGTTTAAAAGCTTTTAGGTTGTACAGACACAGATGAGCGATAGGCTCGATTTACAAGAGTAATACTGCTCCTGCTTTGTTCCTGCTTATCAGCGACTATAAAGAACAAGGAGGCCTTTGACTTCGGCCGCTCATCGATAACACACCTTGTCTTGTATGCTTCTTCTTTTTTTCCTTCTCCTCCCAGCTCCTCTCCACCCAGGATGGCATCAGTACGACTGAGGTGGGAGCTGCTCTGGATGTGTCTTAAATCTGTGCTTCTCACCCCCATTCACGCTCCTCACAGCCTTTGTACAAGGAAGAAGGAGTCACTGCAACGTGCTTTTCACACTGCACACAACGCTGCTCTTAGCTCGATCTCCATGGCGCAAGTTTTCTGCAGGTCGGGGCTGTCGCAGTAACCCCGTAAACTAAATACTGCGCTACGAACACCTCTTAAATTCAGAGGTTGGAATTGGGAGGGAATTTCATGGATGCAAACATATCTTGGGCTAGTCATTGTTAGCGATACCAGACAATAATAACACTCTACACCAGGGGTCTACAACCCTTTTTTAACATTTATTCTTTTTGCTTATTTAAACCCAAACAAACTGAATGAGCTAGTTTTAGTATTATCAGTTGTCACGGTCATTGTTGCTGTTCATCTCAACACTATTCACTCATCAAACTGACAGCAGCGACAACTGTTTGATTGACTAACTAACTAGTTGGCAAATAATCATGTTGGCTTGAAATTTGTGCTCGATTATTGAAACCTTTTGCGAGCGACTTAGAAAGGGGCCGGGAGCTATTGGTAGCGTGCGAGCTACACACTGGAGACGGTACACGGCATAAGCAACATGTCCACAGACAAAAATAACACAGTACCATGTGCACAACTGATTTATTGTTAAACAAAAATAGTGTAATTAGTGCGATTACATGCATGTTAAAAGTTTTTTAGTCTGACTTTAGTCAGTTTTCTTAATGTCATATGTAAACACGTTAGCGCGACTAAAATCGAGCTAGTCTTAGTCCGACTAACATACCTGGATATTACGATTGATAGTCCGATTACTCCTGCATGTATACGCTTCGGACTGGAGTTGGACTTGTCGTTCTCGGTCATTGACCCGGAAGTAGAAGTAGACAACATATAAAGTGCAGTAGCGGTGTCTTTCTTTGGACAACACGACAACCACTATGCTCAGGTATGAAACATACAGAACCACAGCATGATCCATCGGCCAAAAAATCTATTTTCTCCCCAACATGTATAGTCAGACTCGGCAAGTTGTCCAATTGCCCGTCTTAGTCAGACTACGGCCTCAGCAGCCATCGTAGAAGGATCTCCTCCTCAACTCCACAGACCAAAGATATTCAGTTTACTGTCTTAAAAATCTGAATACATGATTATTTGATCATCAAAACAGTCAGTAACTAATTTTACAGTTAGTTCATCCATTAACCATTAATCTGATTAAATTGCAGCCTTTGTGTTTTGCTTATTGCGTTTCTTCAAAGTGTCTAATTGTTCAGCCTGACTTTTAACCACAAAGTCACTCCTCCTGACTTTGAATAACACACTAATTCGATTCATCTCTGAGGCTAATAAGATGCCTCAGAAGTGTGATTTAGCCCAAGGTCTATCTCTCCATTTTAAAAGTTTAAAGGGCTTTTCAGTACAGTTATGCCTCTCTCCTGTCTGCAGTCTCATTAAGTTAACAGAGAGGGAATTTCTTAATAAAAATGGCTGTAAACGACGCTAAAGCCTCACATTAGCTTTGTAATAAAGGGATTTTCTAATTGCCAGGATAGATAGATGTTTAAATACACATATGAGTACATAATAAAAGAATGTGCAGTGTGAAAAGCAAAGGGAAAAACAAATGCCCTTTTTACTGCCTCACCAAGTCACAAAGTGTTTTCATAAAGCCGCTTCTGTGATTAAGAAATAAAAGCTCAACCACAAAATATCCAGTTGGTAAATAATTGAAGCGCATAATTGTCGTCGCGGCGCGTTTGTCTTTGTGAGGCAGAATTCTGTGCAGTCGTTTTAATCCCACATCACAGCAGTTCCACTTGTAACGTTTGTAGAAATGGGGTTTTTAATTTTTGAACGTCGGTCCCCAGGCCGTGCCCACGTCAAACGGGACGTCCTTCGAGTTTGTCACGACCGAGAATGGACCGGTCTGTCTGGACTTATACTCCACCCCGCAGTATAAAATGGACCAGCCCAACGATGGCACAGGTGAGCTGATTTCAGTGTATTCAAATTTTTAAGCCCAGTTGATGATGAATTAAAACTTGTTTTTTCAGTGTTGTTAACGTCGACGTTACATAATAAAAATGCAGTTTATAGTAAAAATGAATAAAAAATTGTTAATTTACTGCCACAGTTATTGTTAACTGTCAGGAGAAATAACACTGTTTATAATCAACAATGAGTCAAGAAGCACAGTGTTCAACAACTACATCATAAAAATGCTGCTTTATTACTACATATAATGAATTATAATACAACCCCCACAGTAGAATACATAATGGTGGAGTCCAGATTTCTGCTGGCTGATCCTTTCAGCTCAATGCTCCCTTCTGGAAAGTGTAACCAGAACAAGTACGGCGGGCACAACTCGACTGTCTTTCTGAAGGTTTATTCCACATACACAGTTAAGCAGCAATTAGGCAGTTATTAGTTTGAAATTAGGTTGTAAAACCGACAAGACGTACAGGTTCTGATGATAGATAGATGTTCAAAGGCACATACGAAGGTTAATATATAACAAAACATGGCTTTGACAATGCACCTTAAAGGCACTTTAAAGGCAACGGTGCTTTGATACCAATTACAACAATGAACAGATAAATAGAATGAAAGATAAATAGCTTTGCCTGCTAGAAAGTTCTACAGGAGGTTTTGCTCTCTTCCACGATTCTGAATCAGGTTTGTGAAGTTATTGAAGGGCCATTCTTTTACCAACAAACCTGTGTTATTACAAAGTGGGCGTGTGGAGTTTGAATAATGTGAAGACATCTTTTTTCCTGGCAGGTTGTGATTGTGTGTCCAACACAAGAAACAGCTTGTTGTTGCATTTTTGGAAGTTAGTGTTTTTAGATGACGCTTTTTGTGACACAAGTGGTTAGGGTTACTTGTGTGACGGTTCAGGCGTCTGATGTGTCAACACCTACCTTTCTTTTTCAACAACTGTTTTCTTGTGATTTAAAAACTTTAAAAACTGAGGCAACTGTTAGACTGACAACGGGACACCTCTGAGTTGGATTGGATGTAAATGTAAGCTTGAAATTTGTGCTTGAAAGGGACCGGGAGCTATTGGTAGCGTGCGACAGTACACGGCATAAGCTACACATACAAAATTAGAACTGTGCTATAAGTACAACTAATTTATTGTTAAACAAATATAGTGTAGTTAGTGCGTTTACATGCATATTAAAAGTCGGATTTTAGTTGGACTAAGACAATAATTCGGTTTCCTTAATGTCACGTAACTAAACAATATCACGCTAGTCTTAGTCGGACTAACATACCTGGATATTGCGATTGATAGTCTGATAACTCTTGCATGTATACGCTCAGTCGAACTGGAGTCGGACTTGTCGGACTTTACCTTTCGTTTTCAACAACTGTTTTCTTGTGATTTTAAAACTTTCAAAACTGTGCAGAAGTTAAATTCCAAACCACATGGCTGCCATGTGGTTTGTTGATACAGCGGGTGGGGTCATTGTTCCAGACCTACAGTATTCTGAAATACTTGACATTCCCTTGTCACCGCTCTGGAGAACCCTTTGAGATCACAATGCATGTGTGTGTAAAGTAAATAAGATATTAAATTAATAATAATAATAACAACTCCTTCAGTTGCAGTAGGATCCTTCTGATTCTTCACCTGATACGAATGGGTTTCGTCGTCTTTGCTAGCTTAACACAGCTTTTATCTGCTGCCTCCTGGGATCTCTGCTGATCTCGTTTGTCCTCCCAGGGCACAACAGATAATCACAATCTTCACTTTTTAATAATTACAGCCCCCGCAGTAAACAGTCTAGTTGCCTGACATAAAACCTGGTATGCTGTATATGATGGCAGGTGTACACTTCCTGCCAAAATGGTGTCGTTTTTGATTGCTTCATGCTACCGGTGGCTCTACAGTAACTATCCAAGTGTCGTGTGTGTGTTCTCCAACCAGAGAAGAAGGATGAAAGTGTGTACGAAGTGTGTTTGCCCCCGGAGGATTTGGCGCTGGACGGCGGCGGCGAAGAGAAGTCTGAGGGAAGCGAGGACGGGATTAAGCAGAGAGGAGTGAGCGCCATGGTCAAAGTCTTCCATTTCATCATGAAACAGAGCTACATCTGCGCTCTCATCGCCATGATGGTGAGTTTTAGTAACGCAGCCCACAGGTGGCGTAACATAGGAAGTACAGAAAGTTGCTTAAGTATTTGTGCATTTAAAACTGACCCGACAAGAGAAAAAACACAGATCTTACTTTTTTTTTAAAAATGCTAATGGAGACGTGGCTGCTTTTACCCAGTATGTATTTATAGTTTAATAAGACTCACGCCATAAAAAGCAGCACAATAACTCTAATCTGGACAAGTTCAAAGCCACTGAGTTTGGTCAGTAAACACCAACTATCACTGCTTCCTTTATCGACTTTAGACCAAGATGTCCTTGAGCAAAGCACCGAACCACTCTGACACTCTGAGCACTTTTAATATGATATGATTTAAAAAGAGGAGGAGCGTCTGATTCCAGCTCAACATTCCTGGATGAATCATAGATTGAAAAAGAACAGAATCTTGGTTTGATTTCGATGATGACTTGGAAACTCAGATTGCAGCGTGTATTAGTCATTCATTCCTATTAATAACAGTCGAAAATGTGTAAAAAATAAAAACAAGCTCAGTTTAAGCACTGTTGCTTGTTGCTGGACATCAAGAGTTCAAGTTTATCTTATTAATAAAAATTAAAAACTACAGAACTTCCTTCCTTACTGCACACTATAATACAATTTATAATAATGGTCAAGATGTATTATTTCCAATGATGTTCACTTAACGTTGTGATTGGGCCTTAATGTGATTTTTAATTTTTTAGTAAAACATTTAACGATATAGTGGAGACTCTCCTGCTCATATGTTCACCTCGGACTCATAAATTTAAGATTTTATATATTTTTTCCCCCTCAATCTTCCTTGTTTTGGTTAAAAGTTGCATAACTTTCGATTTCCTCTTGTTCCATACAAACAAAAAAGGGGACATTAATTTAATTTGAATACAGACTGCATAGAGATCTAGACTTGATTCTGTTCTCCTTCATTCAAAACCACACTGGCTGCTCCCAAAACCATCATCCCAGAAGAATGTAGGTTAAATAAAACTGAACTGGTGTAAATCTGTGGAAATAGAGAAAGAAAAGAAGAAAAACACAAATTAATGAATAATGTTGTTTTCTGAGCAGTCAAAACTTGTCGTGTTTGTATGTCTGCAAATAAAAAATGAGCCCAAATACCCAAAGGTCACTTCTCATACTCACTTATTTATTATTCATGCAGCATTTGTTTGTAATTCTTGTTATTTTTGCTCCTCAGGCGTGGAGCATCACGTACGTCAGCTGGCTCACGTTTGTCTTCCTTATCTGGTCGTGCATGCTGTGGATGGTGAGGGACCGGCGGCGCTACGCCATGCTGTCGTCGCCCTTCATGGTCGCCTACGGCAACCTGCTGATCGTCCTGCAGTACATCTGGAGCTTCGAGGACATGCCCGAGGTCCCGGGCTTCTTCGTGAAGAAGAGGAACCCCTTCCACTCGCTCTCGTCCAAGGTTTGTGGAACGAGAGCAAAGCAAAGCGACAGACGCAAGACTATTGACGATAGAAAGTCTGTCATATAAAACAAAGCCACGTTTGTAGTATTTGGACATATTCTGGACACGCTCCAATCCTTTCATGTTGGCAGCGACTGAACCTGACCTAAAAGTGTCTCACTCATCCCGTTATATTTAAATCACCGCACCTCATACGTCTTCTCTTTCACATCTGGGGCAAAACTGTATTTCAAAGTTTATTTAAAGTCTCAGATGGATGTCACACACGCACTGATAGTTTAGACAACTCAATGCAGGAGTTTAAAAAAACTCCATTCTGATTGAGTGTATAAACAAGTTGTGTCTCCTGTTAAATGCTGATGATTTGTTGGTTGCTCTGTTGGGTGTAGGTCCTGTGTCTGCTGAGCTTCTGGCTGCTGCTGAGACAAACGCTCACCGAGCGATGGGAAAAACAAAAGGACGACAGCGCCGGCCTCTTAGACGTTCACGTGGAGGACCAGGAGAAGAAGGGTAAGCTCGGGAATCTTGTTTTTGCAGACTGTCGTTGTGAATCATTTTTTGTAGAAATTCTAACGGTCAAACTATTTCGTCAGAAACATGTTATTACTGTAATATTATCTCTTACTGCCCCACTATTACATTCCAAAAAGGATGCTATTACCTCCTTATTACAAAATGAATACACACTATCACATGATAGTTCAGTCATTACTGTAAAGGTTTCTTTTCATTGTTTGGGAGACTTTTAGTATAACTACACAGTCACATGTCCAAACCTTTTTTGAACAAGGGCCATATTTGATAATGTAAAAGATTTCCGGGGGGCCAATGGTGCTTTTTGTATGTAAAATGTAACCATATCTAAGCCGTGGAGGAGTGAACAGATGAAAGAAAAATTGCCTTTCTTTCCACATCTGGAGTGAAATAACAAAAACATAACATAACATTTTTGTACAAATCTGTCCCTGGCCATAAATAATACGTTATAAAACCGAAGCTGCGCGCCGCACAACATCTCACCTGCGGGCTGTAGTTTGGACACCCCTGGTCTAAGCCTTCAGGGTCAGTCCAAATCCATTTCTGGTAGTTTTACATTGCAAGAAACATGATTCAGAAAGGGTTTAAAATCTTGGCAATAAGTCTTTTAAATGTACTTTAGGCCAGGGCCCTGGTTAACAGAGGCCACGGTCTGTCACTGCCATGTTTCCACAAAACCAGCCAGCGTGTGCTTTTAGCATGTTGGGATCCCCAAGCGCCCCCACACCATCCTCGCCAATGGTTATGTTTTGTTATTTTACTCCAGAGGTGGAAAGAAAGGCAATTTTTCTTTCATTTGTTCACTCCTCTGCCATTGGAACCACTTCCAATGGCTCCTTTCCAGATGACTGAGCTTCTTCTCACCACCCAACCTCTAAGAGAGACCTCAGCCACCCTTCTGAGAACACCCTTTTCAGCCGCTTGTAGCCACTATCTCATTCTTTCAGTCACGACCCCCGCACTCATGACCGTAGGAACAAAGATTGACTGTAAGATCGAGAGCGTTGCCTTTTGGCTCAGATGATGGCACAACAACGGTGCAGTCGAGCCAATGTGAGATTAACAATATCTTTTGTGGTATGCAAATGCTTACTCGGGAGGGGTTAGAAGAAGAGTTTGTTACAGTCTGAGGTTTTTACCAACGAATGTCACACGTGTAGTGGGTGCAGATCATTGTATTCTTAGTAGAAGATTAAAGGAATACTTCACCGATTAGCATTTAGCTTTGTATAACTAGAATAGGGGGAGTATTTTTGAAAAATTGTGATCCCAACCTCAGTTTCCCCTGAGTCGAGAAATATCTTCATTCTTCTCTCTGTTACGTGTCCACCAGTGACACTTGGTCCTATTAGCGTAACTGTTAGCAAAGATGGCGGACACTGTTTACATTGTGGGAATGAGGTCCTGTCCCCCTACGAGTGGGTCTAAAAAGTGCAGAATTAGCGTTGCAGTTTCAAGCCTTGGACCAAGAATGAAGATATTTAAATACTACGCCTATTCTAGTAATACAAAGTTAAATGCAAATCGGTGAAGTATTCCTATTAAAAGTTCGATCCCCGGCTCCTGGTTCACAGGTGGATGTGTCCCTGGGCAAGAACCTTAACCCGAAATTACTCCTGGTGCTCTGAGTTATCGTCAAGACTAAAAAATGCTACAAAAATACAGATACGTTTATGATTTATTTATTAATTACAACAAAAGAAGGACAAAAAAAGGAGCAAAAGAAGCACAGACACACAAGGTCCTACTATGTTGTATGCTCTGGAAAAACTGTGATTGGCTGCTGTGTTATATAGAGGAGGAGGACTCTGAAGACCGAGGCGAGCAGGACATCATGCACGTCCTGGGCAGCATGGTCATGGCCATGCTGGTCAAATACTGGATCTACATCTGCGGCGGCATGTTCTTCTTCGTCAGCTTCGAGGGAACCATCGTCATGTACAAGATCATCTACATGATGATGTTCCTCTCCTGCGTGGCTCTCTACCAGGTACCAAACACACACACACTCACACACATCATGTCCTGTCAGAGCAAAACAAAAGAAAGTTTTCAGATTTAGCACATGGGTGGGACGCTGTCAAGTCTCCAAATCCAATTTCCCCAATAACAGAAGGTGCTGACAATTTTATGGGCGTCATAAAGTTTGTGTACAGCAGGCCTCATAATCCACAGTGTATTCCTGACTGTTTTATATCTTCAACTGCCGCATTAAAGTCGCCCTAAATCCACATGTCCCTTCGCCTCCCTCGTTTTAGGTTGATTCATTAAAGCTGTTAAGGTCCTTGTTATTCACTTTCTCTTCCATTCTTTTCCCTCTTCCAGGTGCACTACGAGTGGTGGAGGAGGATCCTCAAGTACTTCTGGATGTCGGTGGTAATGTACACCATGCTGGTGCTCACGCTGGTCTACACCTTCCAGTTCAAAGGCTCCGTGGAGTTCTGGTCCAACATGTTAGGCATGGACAAACAGAGGTGAGCTGATCCTTTGTCAGTGATTTTCTCCAGGAATGAGGAAAACATTAATTCAATAATTTGGCAATCGCCACAAGGCTATCATTAGACACCAATCCTGCTTATTACATTACATTACATTACATTACATTACATTACAAGTATTATTGACACAAATACTCATCAGTACTTATTGATACATCTATATATGTTGTTGTGAGAAGGAGCAAAGTTTGTGAGTGAGACCACAGACTTCTCTGTATTTAAGGCTTTTTTTTACACTTAACCTAGCCGGTGTTGTAATATAATGAAGTACAAATACTTTGTAACTGTACTTAAGTACAACATTCATGTATCTGTAACTTACTCTGTTCTAGCAACTTTTACTCCACAACATTTCCTCTCACTATCTTTGTTACTACCAAATAAAATCAGCAGAAGAAGAAGAAGAGTTGGTATTATGGTCTTTATTTATATAGAGCTTTTCTAGTCTTGATTCGCTTTCAAGGACACATATTAGAATAGCAGAGCCAGGAATTTAACCCACAGCCTGCCAGCTGAAAGACAACTCACCCTACCACTGAGCCACCATGGCTCCATCCTAACAACTTCAACTTCTACCAAAGTCATTTTCTGGTAAAGGTACTTGTACTTTTACTCAAGTATCTCTTTTTAGGTACTTTATACAAGACTGAACCCAGCAATAGTTTTTAAGTCTGTAGCCGCGTTTTCCATCAAATGGAATGGTTTGGTTTGGTTTGGGACGTGGGGTTAAGTGTCTTGCCCAAGGACACGTTGGCATTTTGAAAAGACCGTCGCTGGCTCACTGGTATTATAACGTCTGTGTAGAGTAAAAAATACAAGACAACTTATTTTGTCTCGGCAGACATGTTGACATGGTTCAGCAGGAAAAGCACAGGTGTTAGTGACCACATTAATGGTGTCTCATTAAGTCAATGCACCTGGAAACGAAGTGGAATTCAGACATTTTTCATTTGATTATTAATAGCAGTGCTTGTCATTTTATGTTTTACATGTGCATGTCATACACTAATACACACTATAAAAAATGCTAGATAAAGCACATCATCTCAAAACTCACAAAAAACACGATACCGTCAAGTGTTTTCTTTTTTTCTTGCTGTAACTTTAATTAAAACTAACGTAAGTGTGTGTGTCTGTGCAGCTTGAAGGACCTGGGTCTGGAGCAGTTCACTGTGTCCCAGCTCTTCACCAGGATCTTCATCCCCACATCCTTCCTGCTGGTGTGTATCCTCCACCTGCATTACTTCCACGACCGCTTCCTCCAGCTCACCGACCTGCAGGCTGTGGTGGCGAAAGAGCAGAGCACGATCTACAGGTGAGACACACACACACACACACACACAGCCTTTGTTGACGTCTTTTGATCTTTCTTTCGTTCTTTTGTTCTTGGTTGAAGTTCAAATGATTGAATTGTAGTATATTGTGTAACAGTTCTGACGACCTGCCCGCTCAGAAACTGCTGAAAGCAAACTGATTGAGTTCAGTCGTCCGTTCTACTTGCTCAGCAATATTTGTCTGTGATGTTAAAAATCCTGGGAGGTTTTATGCGTGTCCTGCATGAAACCAACATGACTAAAATGAAAAGTTACATTTTTTGGGCAGGGTTTCTAAACCATAAGTTTTGACATTTCAATCATCACACATAGCTTAAGTTTGAGCTTCTTCTATTAATATTAGAATTAATGTGACTTAACGAGTCAAAGAACATCTTTTACAGCATTGTAGATTGGGTTGCGATTGTTTGTCACCTTTAAAACATGATCCCCAAATTTAAAAGTTTGGAAAACAGTGATTTACAGCAACACCTAAAGTCAGATGTGAGAGTAATAAAGTAAGAGTAGTAAAACAGCTGTGATTTTACTTGAGAGGCAAAAACTGGACTGACATCATAACACAGGGTTCCCACGGGTTCTGGAAATCCTTGAAAGTTTGTGTATTTAAAAAAAAAAAATTAAATGCCCTTGAAAATGTTTGAATATTGCCCTACATAGACATGGGTCATTGAAAGTCCTTGAATATTGTTCAAGTAAGAAGTGAAGTTGATATTTAGGTAAATGTCTTGCTTGTTTGTTATGACGCCACCTATTGTTTCATGACCTGTGTTGCCCTTGATGGACATAGACGAGGCCTACGCAACGAGTGAGTAATGGTTTAAGCAAGAGAGAGAAAGTGACGAGGTGACGTCTGAGAAATGAAAATTCCAAGATCTCTGTCTCAACGATCCCAAGGATTAAGCTGTGTCAGCACATTCGGTCCTTGAATTTGATGTCAACCAAGGCGTGGGAACCCTGATCACGTTATTCCAAAATCACACTATCTTATGTTTGCATGAAAAACCATGAAATTAGAAATATCCGTCACTCACTGGCACTGGAAATCCTCATGTACTCACCCTGTTAAACCATCTGTCACATGCTTTCTCGTGCAGCTCTGTGTGACAGCGTTCACACTCTCACGTGTTTGTTTTTCACTGTGTCGCCTTGTTGTCGCCGTGTTTGTTGTGTCTGCCGCTCGCTTGCTCGCCCACGTCTCTGTGACCTGCCCTCATCTCTCCTCTGCACACCATTTCTCCATTTTGCAGCCACGCTAAAGTCAGCGGGCGACTCAATCTCATCATGGATAGGTGGGTATTTTAGCTTGCTTTTCTGTGGCATCATCCACCGACATCCCACTTCCTCCCGGATTATTATTGTCTGCCCTCTTGACCTTTGTCGGAGACGGTTCACCAGTGAACGCCTGGAATCCTTAAATTCCTCTTGTTTTGACATCTCACTAAAACCCCCCCATGTATTTATTGTGTTATTTTGCTTGTATCCTCCTCCTCCTGTCCTCTTGGTTACATTTCTGGAATTTTTTGAACACTTCCCGTATCCAGCCCAGCCCTTTCCTCAGTAAAAGAAAAACCCTCTTTTCCTTCTCTGCAGTAGTTTGACAAACTGTCCGGCCTTTGTGAGACCTCGTCTTTGTCAAGCATGATTCAATCTGCAAACACTCTTCTTCCCTTTGAGTATCTTTGCCAATAACCCTCACTCCCCCTCTGTGCGATGAACTCCTGAGACACCTCCCTTCCCGACAAAGCTTGTCTCCCCCCCCAAAACCACAGGATTCTTCGTGTCAGTTCTTTTGGTTCATGCTGATATCTGTGTGCCGGTTTCTCTATCTCTCCTCTCCCTCCCCACACACTGTTCATTTTGCCTTCTTCTGTGTGACTAACGCGATGTTCTGTAACTGTAACGTCCTGAACAGCATCAAGCAAAAAATCCCCGCTCCACAGAGCAAGTAAGTGTGACCATTGGATCGTGAAATGCCTACGTTTGGTTCATGCAAGCCACAAAAAACCCCGACTGTTGACCCCACTCCATTGCCTGAGACAAATCCAAAGGGTTAATGCCTCCCTGTCAGCTGTCATCATTAGCTGCTGCTGCAAGAAAAATTTAAAAAATAATGACCCCAGAAACAATAGAAGAACAATAAAGTTTGTTTTAAAGAATGCAGAAGGAATGTGCACTGCTTTTTTCATAACAACGCCTGATGTTCTGATGTTCCCACAGCTGAGAAACACCATCCTTACGTTTGCTTCAGAGTCTTTTTTTAAAGTGTGTCCTGTATTTATGTACTTGTGAGGACAGAATGCACACAACATTTACAAGTGTTTAAAATAATCTTGCCTGCAAACTACTGAGTTATAATTTAGCGAATAATTTTCACATACACATGAATGGGAAACGGTCGAAAAAATCATCAGAACCAAGCCCACTTTGGAGCCTCACAGTGTCGTCATACTGTAATGTAGAGAAGTGGTTGGAACTTTAAACGGGTCACAAGACTCGGGCCTTTTCTCACCTAAGTCAAAGTTTTGATCCACATTACGGTTTTTAAACAATCACAGTTTATGTTTTGTACTTTTTTTCAGATTTTATAATAAGTGTGTGTGGTGTGCGTGGGCGGCTCCTAGAGCGGCTGCTGAGATGCAGAAAAATAATCACAAACATCTCTAAACAAACTCTTCTCCTGCCCACAATGTCCAACTTACACAGACAATTTTACATTAAAATGTTGCTGTGGTTGTCGTCTCACCCTTTGTGTTGTTTTCATTTTCATATGACTTGCAGTTTTTCTTAAAATCACCTAAAAGCGCGGAGAGTTCTGGTCAAACCTCCCATTCACTCCCATGTTAAATGTCTACTTTGGAGTTTTTTTATAAATGAAGACGAGGGTGATTTTAAAACTGTCATTTCTCTGTCAATTCACACCCGTTTTTTACAAATTTAAACGTGAGAGCTGCTGAACGCCTCCTGACGCTCACAAACCAAACATTTAACAACAACGTTCATCAACCGTTCTTGAAATGTGGGACAGGGAGCGGGGGAATTAGGGAGGGACTTGTGTGTCTCACTGTCTCTCTGTCTCTCTCCCTTTTCTCCTATTTCTGGCATATATAGGACAGCGTTTAGAGTCTTTTTGGGGCAGTTTCATGCTTATGAAGGGACGAATGCTTATGCTTATGATTTCTTGAAACAATGCCGTGATTACGAAAAACCTTTAAGAGCAAAAAAAAGTAAAAGATCATGCAGGGAAAGTTCTGTTTCCGTGTGGATAAGGACGTAGTTGGCAAATGTGACCGAGTTTGTGTGATGTGATCAAAAAAAACAAAAAAACAGCTACTAAATGGACCTTGAGGTGATATTATTATGCCAAATGTGCCTTAAACCCATCACAGAAAGTCCTCACAGGTATAGAAATACAGCTGACTGTGTGTTTGTCTGAATGCACATGTGTGTCCGTGTGTTAATACTCTCTCACCCGTCTTCAGACTGGTGCACCAGGACGGCAGCCTGGCGGACCTCACCATGCTCAGTGCCAGCTCGGTGGACGCGGCGCTACCAAGAGAGCCAGAGCTGAAGCCAGGGCCCGAGAACAAGCAGGAGGAGCAGGGGGAGTGGGGCACGGAGAGAGAGAAGGAGCAGGCACTGGTGGTGGTGATGGATGACGCTGACACTACTGGCGAGAAGCCCGGGAGCTTATCCGACCTGCGGCAGTCCAGCGCAGAGGAGAGCCATCACTGCAGTGCAGGGACCGAGCCCGAGCCAGAGCCCAGCACCGAGCAGAGCTCAGGTACTGACGAAAACACGCAAGGAAACATTTAAAACCCACACTGGATCAATTTCACTCAAGTTATTGATCATTTAGTTTGCAAAAATCACAGCTGACGTGAAACTAATAAATGATTGATCGTATAGGAGGAGATTGGGTTGATTCAGCATCGGCTCAGCGATCACTTAAAGACAAAGTGATTAAATGTGGCAATTTTATACAGTCAAACTCCCTGGCCCTGCCCCCCCCCCAACTCTTCTGTCCTCATTCATCTCAGTGATGAAGATGCAAATGGTAAATTGCAGCCAATCTGCCATAATAATAATAATGAAGCACTTCCTCTGTCTTTCTTTGAGTTAGGAGCAGGTTTGTTTCTGTAGCTTCAAATTTTATGTAACTGTGTTTTACTAAAGAATTCCCATTTAATGCAGCTTTCTACTTCCATTCTGACACATTTTCTAAAGAAAAGCTGTACTTTTATATATGAAAGGTAATAAAATACTAATTGGAGTTGCTTATTGCTATATTTTTGCTTCCTGATTGACCTAGTCAACTTTCCCCTTCTCACGAATAAGTACTTTTCAGATTACCAGGAACTCTCAAGCCTCTTATGACTGTCATGATAATCAGGCCACTCTGGTTTATTTTGATTTAATGGCTGTTAAAATTGTCCAAAAATGTTCAACAAGTGAGTTCTTCATTCTGCGCTTTTTACCATGATAAACTTAACTTTCAGTATTGTTATTCAACCGTTTCCGTGGAAGTCCTGAGGTTCTACCGTAATTACAAGTATATGGGCACAATTCATCCATCCATCTGTCTTCTACCGCTTTATCCTCCACATGAGGGTGCTGTGCCAATCTCAGCTGACATAGGGCGAAAGACGGGGTCACACCACACCCTGGACAGATCGAAGAAATACACGCGTGAAATCCTTGGTAACAGAAGTTGCGGTGGAAACGACAAACCACACAGATTACAGGGATTATTTTCCCCAGGTAAATTATGGCCTCGCCTCGCCTTGGCTCACCACTACACGGTTTCGGTTGGTGGAAAAGTGACTGATGCTTCAGCTCCACTCCATGATCACGACTGAACCCGGGACGCTGGCTCCAGCTGAATACACGATGGCAGCACCCAAACTTGGAGTAGTGTGGGTTGTAATTTGTGAGCGGAAGCACAGACGCGTCACCCGTGTTATGTATACACCGTCATTAGGCCGATTGCATTGTGTTTAAACACTTAACTGTCTCATGTGATCCTGTTGTTTTCTTTCAAAGTCTATTAACAGACAGCCCTGCCGTCCCTGTGTCACATCACTTTCATCTTGCTCGGCCCCGTCGCTCCTCCATCTCCTCAGAAGACGTATGCTGCATACAAACTTCTAAAGGCCGAGGGTCTGTTACAGGAGCTGCTCGAGCATCTGCTGCCTGTTTTCTCACCAGGCAGCAGAATTAATCTTTTCAAGCAGAGTCGGCTTTGGCGGGATTTATTCGCCACTTCTCCGGGGTTTTCTCCTCTTGACACGTCGCATAGCTCCTGGCTCACTTTCACCCCCATTACATCTCCCTAACCAAAGCTGAACCATTAGCATGTTTACACAGACAGTCACACGGCTCCTAAATTAAACTGTTGTTTATATACACAGAGAATAAAATAGGTGATAAAACCTAACCCTGCAGGGCCTCTCCATTTATAATGAGCTGCAGGCCATACAAAGCTCTATATGCGCTCTCACAGTGTCTAATCTAAACAACGAGGCCTCTATTAAAGGCTGAGATAATCTGTCTTTTGTGAAAACATACACCCACCCAAACTGTGGCAGGAGCTTTTTTTTATATCCTTTGTGCGAATATAAAACCCAAATATTAGAGTACTTATTCTCAGGTCATTAAAGTTTGGAATTTGCTTGTTAATACTCATTTTTGGGAATATTTCCAATATCCATGCAGTGTATGAAGAAAACACTTTCATTAGTCATTTATTGGTTCTGTTTGTGTGAATTTACATCATTATAGGTGCATTCTCCAATTGATTTCTTGATCATTTCAACAGTCACAAAAGCACCACCATGTCATCAGAGCTGCTTTAAAAGTAGTTTGTGGAACAATTTGAAACCATAAATATTTAAACTCTCCTGGTGTTAATTTGATCTTTTTATGTCTAGAAATGAATGTGTGTCGGGTCACTGTGGTTACTGTGAGATTCACCACACTAATTAAATGGTAATAAAAGAACAGTAAATGTGTTTTGTAAACAGTAAATGTTGTGCTGCTGGATAATAATAATAGTAAGTAGTAAGTTTAAATAAGTATGAAAGGGCCCTCGCCCCACGCAACTCGTCACATCCGATGACTGTGAGAAATTTCCTGTCGTTCTGTTAATGTTAAAGCTTTAAAAAAGTGGAATTTTAAAGTAGTTTTCCTGCCATTAAAACCCTTTGAAAATGCTTTGGTAACTTTTAATCATTAACACTAATGATACACAGATACACTCACTAAATTTCGTCCCTATCTGACGAGTTTTGTCTGACCATGACCCGACTTCTGGGGGCGCTATAGAGCCCTGGGGCTACAAACGGGTTTGTGCCCTATGTCACTATTTCAGGAGTTTTTATGCACATTAAATAATGGGCTAATAATCCACAATGTTGATACAGAACAATATCAGACTTTGGCAGAACATAAAGTACTTAGAATGTTTTACGTCTGTTCCAGTCTGAGCTTGTGAATTAGACGACAGGTGAGAAAAATAACAGTGTTTATACTGCGGACACATTATTGTAATCGCGATGTTAAACCTGGAAACACTTTCCAAAGGAGCCTCTTAAAAACCTGTACCTGGTTTTTATCTCTATGTGTCCTTTAGATCTGAAGAATAAGTGGCATCTGGTGGTCGACCGTCTGACCGTGCTCTTCCTCAAGTTCTTGGAGTATTTCCACAAGCTGCAGCTGTTCATCTGGTGGTTGCTGGAGATCCACATCATCAAAATCTTGTCCTGCTACATTGTCCTGGTCTCTGTTCAAGAGGTACGGAAGCTTGAAGACAGAGATTTTGACTGTCTGTGGTTCCTGTTTGGCTTTGCTTTGAGTCTTCGGCAGCCTCTAATCACAGGTGGTGAAGTGTGAGGCGTGCAGGCATGTTTTCACACCGAGGCTCTGCATAAATGAAGCTCATCTCTTGCTCCTCTCTCAATTATCTTGTTTCCCAACAGACGACTTGGATAATACCGTGGGGTTATGTGGGCAAAGTCTTTGAATTTGGAACAAACTGAGTTTAGTTTAGTCTGGAAAAGTTCCACCGACTATTAGACGATTAGATTCCTATAAAAATCAGCTTTTTATTGTTGTATTTTATTTATAGTTGACCCCCAGTTTTCAGCTCCAGTTTTGTGGGCAGGCCATGGCCAAGTGGAAGGGAATTGGGCTTGAGGGTCGTCGGTTCAAATTCCAGGGCAGTGCAAGGGCTGTACCTGGTTTGTTTGTGTGTGTGTTTACTGCTAGTGTGTAAAAAGAATGCAGAGAATACAGAGGTCAAATCCATTCACTCTAACTAATAGGTGTTTGGTGCAAATAAAACAAATTTTAACTCGAAAGGTGTTTAATATGTGGGCGACTATAAAAACATTGTGGTCTAAAATGTTGGCCTCTGTAGATCTAACCTGATATAAATATAAAAGGCTCTTTTTCTAAGTGTGTCTAAAGCTCTATTTGGACAGGATTAGTTTTATGTATGGAGTAGATGGAGAAATGTTATTCTACCACAGGACATCTGTATTATTAATGGCAGATTCACATGGGATAAGAAATCTCAGTAAAACTTACCACAGCTGGGAGGTAAATCGGAGTAAATCTCCCCATCTGTCCCAGGATCCACATATTTACTGCTGGATTAATATTACCTGGGGGTCATTTTTCCTTACTTTTTTTTTACCCTGAGGTAAAAACTAATCTCTTCTGAACAGGCCTTCGGTGTCAATTTCAACAAGATTTTACACTCTGTACCTTTAAATGAGTCCTTTATCAGTGGGAAGTTCTTTCTCTGCATTTAACCCATCGTCTACTACAAAATGACCTGGGGTGCAGTGAACTTCTAGTCAGGGCAAGATGGGTGGGGTCAAATGAAAAATGTCCAACAATTCAGGGGGAAATGAACGGTTTAGTGATTAGAAATTCAAATGATATCTTGATAATCCATCATGATGTTGCCATGACAAATATTTACGATGACATTTGCACACCATTTCAAAGTAAAAGTGCTTGTTCTGATATATCGCTCACAACAACAACAAAAAACATTTATGATGCAAAATGAATCTGTAAATAACAAAAACAGAATTAAAACATTAAATCAACATGTAACTGTAAACAATTGTAATTAAAACACTAGAAAAGCTTATATATAATTAAATGTTGAATTTAACAAATTAGGTGTAGGACATCGACTGGCCACAAGTTTGAGACCCCTGCTACACTAGAAACTGTTCTAGAATTAGGAGCACTGAGCAGCACCTGTGGAGCTCAGCAGGTACCCCAGCCCTTTTTTGCCCTGGTGGGGACTCAAACCAGCAACCCTTTGGTTACAAGTCAAGTTCCTCTTCCACTTTGCCATGGGCTGTGCTGTGCACTTTTCGAACGGGTCTTTGTCGGTGGGAAAATAGATGTTCTTCATGTTCAGCTGTGTTTTTGTCTCCCGCGCAGGTTTCGCTGTTCAACTTTGTGTTCCTGGCGTCGTGGGCTTTCGCGCTGCCCTACAGTCAGTATCGGCCGCTCGCCTCCAGTGTTTGCACTGTGTGGACATGTGTCATCATTGTATGTAAAATGTTGTACCAGCTGAAGTCCATAGACCCTCCGACTTACTCCAAGAACTGCTCGTTGGTAAATATTTGCTCGGGGGGAAACGCAAATTGTATAAACTGTTGCACATTGTGCGGCACTGTCTGTGTTATTCTGATCTTCTGTGTCATTAGTGTGACGCCTACCAACAGTTACCGTTTGCGTCCACAGCCGGAGAGATACTCGAGTGACCAGGAGGATGAGCTGAAGACGTCTCTGCTGTATGATGGACTCGTGGATCCAGCCAACTGGGTGGGCTTGAACAAGGCTAATGACCTGCTGGGCTACCTCAGGGTAAAGATTTAAACTTTAAACACTGTCACGGCAAACTGCATTTCAATTCTAAACATGACATTTTCAAAATGATTCCTTCCAAAGTTGCACAGATTAGAAGTCTTTCCTCACAAACTAAAATATTAGGACTGTCCAAGTAGAAGATAGCGTAAAAGAAGAACAACACAATAGTAACAAACAAGAATCAACTCAAAAGGTTGTTTTTATTTGCAAAAAATAACGTGTGTAATTCTTTATTTTTTACTGTATCACAGTACTAAAATGAAATTTTTCATCATTTAAATGTTTTTCTACTTAATTACATTCATTCATTCTTTAGCATATTGTGTACATTGTAACTTGATAACCTAAGAATGAACATAACTCATATGCAACTGAAGCTATTTTATTTCAATTTATGAACCATTTTTTTAGTGCTTATAAATGTTCTATTTTCTCTTTCCACTGGTTCTCAAACTGTGGCACGTGTACCACCAGTGGTACGCGAGCTTCCCCTAGTGGTACAATCAGAAATACTGTTCTACTGTATAAACCAGGGTATGTGATCAGAGTGGAGCGGAGGAATTTTGAAAATGAAGAAAATTAAAAACTTTCATTTTACACACAGCCCCGCCCCCTCTAGAGTTCCTGGTAATCTGAAAAGTCCCTAGTCGAGAGTATTTACTTCTTTTGGTGAAAGTTTGTGGTGGGTTTTTCAAAATCCCTGGGAAATGAGTCAAAAAACAAGAAAAACCCTGAACCCTGAAGAATGTTCTTCAACTCACTTCACATATTCCACTAAATACCGTTGAAATGTGCTTTATTTCACTGCGCATGCAGAACAACCTCTTGATGTTGGCCATCCTGGCCTTCGAGGTGACCATCTACCGCCACCAGGAATATTTCAGACTGAGGAACAAGCTGTCGCCGCCGGCCGCTCGCATCATCTTCCACGACATCACGCGGCAGCACCTGGACATCGGCATCATCAGCTTCATCAAATATTTCATCAATTACTTTTTCTACAAGTTTGGACTTGAGGTGCGGACGGGGGAAAAAAATGATACTAAAAACATCTATTTGGAAAATGAGTTTTCAGATTTTGCCATCTGTCTCTTCTGGTTAGAATTTGGAAGGTTGAGAGTGGATGTGGAATCTTAAAAAATGTCTGAAGAGAATTTGTAGAATATTTCAAGGGCATTTATGCCTTATTTGTTGAATGGATGGACAAAATGAAAAGGGAAAAGACATGCAGTAAAGAACCTGGACCAGACCGAAATCCAGGTCCATGTGTAAGGGGTCAAAATGTGGCTCAATTTTTTTTTCCAGATTTCATTGAGTGCTGGGTTTAACAGATCTAGATTACACCTACTATATTAACGTCATGGCTATTTGTTCTATTCCTTATAAATATTTTTTAAAATCTCTTGAAAGTCTGGAAAAAGAGACTTTAGTAGACTTTAGTAGAATTCTGCACAAAAACATTTTAAAAATACATAAAATACGAAGCAGAGCTAATAAAAACTTCGGTCACATAAATGTGCTTGAGTGTTTTTCAAACGTATTATTTCGAACTTTCATTTCATGTTTTTGAAACGTTTTTTTGTCTGTAAAACGTAATTTACTGGGAATTCTACATTCATTATTCATTTGTGCATTTATTAAAATAAACTAGCTACGAAACACAAAACAGGTGAAAGTAGGCAAGCAAGAATTAAACTAGTCAAGGTCTGTTTTTTTAAACAGTCTGGAAAAGGGCAAGCAATGTAAAAACTTCATTTTAAAAACACGTTTATCTATCTGCTTGATGATATCCAATGTTAACTCATGTGTTTCTCACACAGACGTGCCTGCTGTTGGGGGTCAACGTAATCGGGCAGCGCATGGACTTCTACGCCATGCTTCATGCCATCGCGCTGATAGCCGTCATGTACAGACGGCGGAGGAAAGCCATCGCAGAGATCTGGCCCAAGTACTGCTGCTTCCTGGCCTGCATGCTCACCTTCCAGTACTTTGTCTGTATCGGGATCCCGCCGGCAGCCTGTAAAGGTCAGTGGTCTTCGTCTTGTCCCTTTTCATAATGCTTTGATAAAGTGAAACAAACTTGACGCGTTATTTGTGCCTGTTTTCATTTTTCCAGACTATCCCTGGAGGTTCCCCAGCTCTTTCACAGACTCCAATGTGGTCAAGTGGCTTTATCTTCCAGACTTCCACACCAGGCCCAGTCCGTCCTTCCTCATCTGTAGGTGTTCCAGTCTAACAGCAGATTCATTTGTAGGAGGAGTAAAAGTAGCCAGAGTGGGTTTTCTCTGGGTACAAAAACATGCAGATGTTCAACGGACACGTAGGTGTGAAGTCAGCCTCCCTGTGACTCTCATGTGGAGGATAAAGCAGTCGACAGTGAGTGAGTGAGTAAATGGTTGCCACAGCTGTGAGTGAAGGACATGTTAGATCCTTGAAGCTGAATAAATACCACCTCAAAACTGTAGCACATAGTGGGAAAACTCAAGTACAGAACTGTAGAGTGCGTATGCTACTGTTGTCTCCTGAACATAGCGCTGCCTTAGGATGAACAGAACATTATACTGACGTCTCTGCTCTGTGCGTCTCTCTCTAGACGACTTCATGTTGCTGCTGTGCGCCTCTCTTCAGAGGCAGGTGTTTGACGATGAGAACAAAGCGGCCGTCCGAATCATGGCTGGAGACAACGTGGAGATCTGCAGGGACTTGGACGCGGCCTCCTTCAGTGTCCACAACCCGGTGCCAGACTTCATCCACTGCCGGTGAGACGAGTTACAATCACTTTCAATAAAGCAGTTTAAACAGCATTTACTGTAAATTCAACCTATTTTACTCTTTGTTTTACTCAAATAACTTGTTTTGGGTCATGTGTGTATCCACGCTCTAGTCCAATATTGTGTGAGTGAACATGGGAATGAGTGGAATAAGTAGAAGTGTGGAACTTATTCCAGCAATAGAAAACAAGCCCATACGTAATTTAAAGGGACTGCGATTACTAGACCACCATATTTACACCACAACTCTGAGTGACCATGAAGTCTTTGACCATTGGTACTTGTTTGGTCCATAAAATGTCAGAAAATGTTGTTTTTCAAACCTGGTTCACAAAATTGATTCAGTTTGAATGATTTATTTGTTAAACTGAGCAAAGAAACCGGAAAATATTCACATTTAAGAAGCTGAAAAATCAGAAAACTGATACGTTGGGAGTAGAACCACACTTCCAGACAAGACTATCTGGAAGTGTGGTTCACAGTCTTGTATAAAGTACTTGAAAGCGATACTTGAGCAAAAGTAACAGACACAGTAAACAAGGAGCCGCTGGTGTGTTTTAAGTCCACTTGGAGCTGAAATCTGTGGCTAACAGGTGGTAGCGCTAACAACTAGCGACAGCAAACAGGCATTACGTCACCAACTCAACTTTTATTTTGTCGTAACGAGTAACGAAGACGGTTAAGGGAAATGCATCTGAGTAAAAGTACAGTTTTTATTTGGGAAATGTAGTGGAGTAAAAGTAAATGTTTTCAGAAATATAAATAACGAAGTAAAGTACAGATATGTGAAAACTCTACTTAAGTACAGTAACAAAGTATTTGTACTTCGTTACATTACAACATTGCTTTGAGATAATAGTGAAGAACAATTATGTATAATAATGATAAACGCACACGCATGTAGGATATTTAAATCCAAACTTTCTTATACGTCCACATGTGTTTTAGCCGCAGCTCGGAGGCCGCTTCAGTACTTGGCTGCTGTTGTACTTGGCTGCTAACTGTGTAACTGTAGAAGACTTAAGTGCGGTGGTGCTGAATAAGAACATACAAGCTCAGCAAATCTCTTATCCTAGGTAAATAAAGGTATGAAAAAAAAAAAAACCCGACAGATGCAGTCGCTCATGTCAGTAGCTTAGCGAGAGATGTAACTGGATACGCACCCGTATACATAATTCAGAATTCTGGCTGCGGTCCCATGTTTGATACTGACTTTGCACATTAACAATGAGTGAACAGAGGGTTCTGGGGGGCAGTTGGAGAGGCGGCGAGAGCATCCTGACCTGTCCACAGTCATTGATTATGTGCTCTTCACATTCCACTGTTTTGATGCGCAAAGTGGACAAGTCTTTTATTAACGCACTCTGTGTCCATCAACAAGCCCTCGCAGAGAAAAGGGAGAGCGGCGCAGTCCGTCTGTCCGCGCCGCAGCAGCGCTGCACTTATTCCATCGTTTCCCTCCAGGATCGAATTACGGATACGGGGAGGGGGGAGAAATCCATAATCCACAAAAACACTCTGTCCGTCACTCCACGACTCAGACGCTTTCGCCCTGTACTCTAACCCAATAAATAGCTTTTATGTATGGAAAAGGTATTTTCTCCCCCCCCCCCCGTGATGAAGAAGGACACACACTCAGCAATTCCGGCCCATCAACGCATCGTGTGATCCAAAACCCACTTCATCAGCGCCGCGCTTCCCTAATCCGTGCAGCTGTTGTTGTGGTTCCATGTTTTCCCTCAAGTCCATCAGATTAGGGAACTTTGTTTCCTATGTTTCAGGAGGAAACATCACATTAATGCTTGGGATTCATGTTTTTAATTGATTTCCATTCATTCAGACAGCGTGCCGACAAAGTGTTATTCTTAACCTTAACCATGACCGGTTAGTGCCTGACCTTAGCCCTTAGACTTAAAGGAATACTTCAACGATTAGCATTTAGCTTTGTATTTCTAGAATAGGGGGAGTATTTTTGAAAGATTTTGGTTTCCCAACCTGTTTCCCCTGAGTTGAGAAACATCTTCCTTCTTTTCTTTGTTTCACGCCCACCAGTGCCCACTTGGTCCTGTTAGCGTAACTGTTAGCAAAAATGGCGGACACTGTTTACATCCTACGAGTGGCTCTAAAAAGTGCGGAATTAGCGTTGCAGTTTCAAGGCTCGGACCAAGTGTCACTGGTGGGCACGTAACAAAAAAAAAGAATGAAGATATTTCTCGACTCAAATTTTTCAAGTTTTTCTTGTAATACAAAGCTAAATGCTAATCGGTGAAGTATTCCTTTAACCAGTTCCTCGGACATGAAGTTCTGCCTCATTAGGACAAAGATTTAGGTCTCCATGAGGACTACTGGTCCTGACAAGGTCTAAATGCCTAATCTTATCCCTTAACCTCGTCCCAATTCTATCCGTAAATCTTAATCCAGGTCTTAACCTTCAGAAACCCCTGTAAAGTTGTAAATACCAGACAAAATGTCCTCACTACCAGGAGTTAATATGCTTTTTGTTTTTGTCCCCACAAATTACACCATTTATTTGCACAGCTTAACCAATGAGTTATCCATAACCTTAACCATAACCAACCTTAAACTAACCACAATTGGGTCTCCATGAGGACTACTGATCCTGACTACAGGTCCCACTCATAGACAAAATGCATTGCCTAGCCCTTAACCCTTGAACCTTAACCATCACTAATCTTATCCCTTAACCTAGCCCCAATTCTATTCCTAGGTCTTAACCTTCAGAAACCCCTGTGAAGTTGTAAGTTTTTCAGTCAAAATGTCCTCACATTTCCAAAATGTCCTCATTATTTATATCCACAACCAAGCTGAACCTTAACCATAACCACAATTTGGGTCCAAACTTTAACCAGTTCCTCAGATATGAGGTTCTGCCTCATTAGGACCAGGTTTAGGTCTCCATGAGGATGACTGGTCCTGACACGATCAGTGTTTATGACAGGAAAGGTCTCTCAGAGGGAACACACACACACATATGGAGGACATGTAGTAGAGCACATGTGCTGACAGGAGTCAGGTTTCAGCTCTGGTTCCCATTCATTGATTCGACTCTTACCGGCGCCCTGACACTAAGTGAAACACTAAGTGTGATTTATGATCTGATTATGTACAACAACAAATGAACTGAAATGTTGTTTTGACCCTTGTTTTGATTTTTTTTTTCTATGTGGTAAACATGTTTTCCTCACGTCAGCTCAACAACGTCAACATCTCCCAGCATTCCTTTCTCTCTACACTGGACTTTCAAATAAAGTTATAGAACAAGTTGCATTACGCAAAAATATACTAACTGTTCACTAGAAGTAATTAATCAGGATTACTCTGGATAAATTGGGCCAATATTTACCATTTTTTGGTCACTAAATTTTATGATTCCATCCTAAGGTTTTTTGTTGTTTGCCATTTTATGTATTTAATATATAGTTTATACATTATTTTTATTGAAGTTAAGCAGCTTTTTTTTATCATTTGTTATCAAATGATTTATATTTTGTCAGATAGAGGAAAAAAAGAAAATCGGCTTAGTATTTTGATCATTGATTTTTAAAAGTCATACATTTCAATAGATCAGCAGGTTCTGAAATACTCAGACCCAACATCCATGTTTCGTTAAAACTTACTCAAACTTACACCTTTCTTTCTAAATACATGCAGTTGCTGCCATGTGATTGGCTGATTATATCAATTATATTTGGGTTCACGTGCAGTTGAAGAGGTGTGCCTAATAAAGTGGCCCTTTAGTGTAGATCTTTCTTTTAGATTTGAGTAACTTTTGCATTCACTTTACACAATTAAGTCACTTAAATCAATGCTTTTGTTGGTGCTTTTAACCAAATCCTTTGTGTTTATCTGTTGGTAATGATCACGAGAGAGAGCACCAAGTGTTTTAGCAGATTCCTGTTTTGCAAATATGCATACAAATGAACTGGATATTTATTATTTCCTCTGTCTTGTAGGTCCTACCTGGACATGCTGAAGGTCATCATGTTCAGTTACCTGTTCTGGTTTGTCCTCACCATCATCTTCATCACGGGAACCACCCGGATCAGCGTCTTCTGCATGGGCTACCTCGTCGCCTGCTTTTACTTCCTGCTCTTTGGCGGCGAACTGCTGCTGAAGCCAATCAAGAAGATTCTGCACTACTGGGACTTTCTGATCGCCTACAACATCTTTGTGATCACCATGAAGAACATTTTGTCCGTGAGTTTGTCTCCATCTCGGGTTCACAAGTGGCCTCACGTGCGCACCTTGCGACCCTCTTGACTGTCTTCATGATTGAGGAAGAAAGTCAGGAACCACAGTATATTTTATTATATTTTTGTGTTCCATACACTATTAAATATTCTATTATACAGTTTTTTACCCTCTTGCTCTATCTCTGTAGATCCTGGCCTGTGGCTACATCAACATCCTCATCGAGAAGCAGTGCTGGTTGATCCAGTTGTTGAGTTTGGCCTGCACCATTAAAGAATATAACATCGAAATCAACCAGGAAAAAATGCGTAAGTCCACGCAGACGTCTCTGACGTCTTTGTACAATGTGAACAATATTATTTATTATTTTATTTACAAGTGCTTTGGTACGGCGCAAGATTGGATCCTGCGGGATTACAAGCAGCATAAATCATCACATTGTTGTCATACCACAGCATGTCTACGTGATTTGTAGCAGCAGATTGTGTGTTTTAAGATTATTTCTATAAAAAAAACACGGCCTTTTCTTTTTTTCTTTTTGAAAGAAAAAATTACCACTTTATGTTTAGGATTTATCATTACACTTTTACAAATCCTTATTATTAGGGCCCGAGCACTCACACAGTGGTGCGAGGACCTATTGTAATTGTAGGAATTTTTATTATTTTCCTTTTGCCGCAACAATCTCTAATTTGACCCCCTAAACATGTGTGAAAATGGACGAAAATTGCCACGCAAATCAGAACTGGCGAAACATTTTATAAAATAATGGAAATGCAAAAAAAGCAATGCAAAATGGCGCAGTAGCGCCCCCTCTGGTCACATGCCTATAGAGTGGGCCGGAATTTTGAAACAGGAAGTGTGCTACAACTTCGCCATACACTGGCCTATCGGCACAAAACTTCATACATGACACAAGACGCCGCCCATGAGCACATCTACGAATTTGAACTTGACCCAAATGCCATGTCGGCCATTTTGAATTCCGCCGTTTCGCCACTCAACAGGAAGTGCCCTGTAACTCGCCCATATATTGACCGATTGGCCCGAAACTTGATATGTGAGACCAAGGGCCCGCCTTGAACATGTGCAAGCCATAACCTGCACACAGGAAGTAGGTTTTCACAGACAGGAAGTGACCCATAATATTGCCATACAGACCAATCTGCACTAAACTTCACATGCGTGATAAGTGACCCGGCCAGTACACAGAGTCCAGGGCTTACAGGGCCTGCTGGCGGGGGCAGCGGCCCGCACAACGCTGCTCGCATCATTATTATTATCATTATTATTATTATATTATTATTACTAACATTCACTTCTTTTTTTTTATTATTATTATTATTATTATTATTATTATAATAATAACAATAATAATGATGTAACAGTGATTTGTTACCTGCCAAATAGTGAGCCCACATGTATCTGCACTGTTCCAGTAAGTTATTAATCATACTTTTCTCTCTCCGCCACCTTACTATATTTGCAGTAATATGTTGCTAAAGTCAGTTTTAAGTTCTGCAAATGGAAAATGAGACAGAAGTATATTCGGCCTTCTCTAGTAAGCGCTTTCAGGCCTCGTTGGCGCAGTAGGCAGCGCGTCAGTCTCATAATCTGAAGGTCGTGAGTTCGAGCCTCACACGGGGCAATTGTTTTGATAGTGAAGTGGAAGGAATTTGTGCTTGTAGCCACAGGGCTGCCTTTTCAAATCCCGGGGCCAGTGTGTCCTTTATCAAGGGATCCAACCTTGCGTGGTCCTGCCGCCCGTTGTTACTGCACCTTTGTTTGTGTGTGTGTTCACAACTGTTGTGTGAAAAGAATGTGTTTAACTGCAGAGATTACAACAATATTATGACCCTTAAAACTGGAGTGTAACCCTGTATATCTGCTGTGACAAAGGTGTGTTTTTATGTAAGTAGATTTGTGTGAATATTATCAAACCACACATATTTAATAGTCTTGAATTGTTTTGTCTTTATGAATTGAGCAAAAACAAAATATTGATTTAATCAAAGGTATGGTATTTTTTGTAAATTGTTTGCTTCTTAAAAAGTGTTGTTTGATCATATTGACACAAACCTAATTCCATATATATATGTATATCTATATATATTTTTTATTTATTTATTCAAGACTTGGTTGAGCTATACACACACCCTTATGCCTATGTAAAATGATGATAATCCACAGATTAAATTTAGTGCATATCTAGATAATGGTCTGGATTTTAGAAGAAAATAAACACTTTATGATTTATTATTACACTTACTATGTGTATTACTATACACACACCTAACGACCTTAGTTGACCAACGTGCTGCACAGGCCCAACAAAAACAAGCAAACGACAAAATAAAATATAGAAATATATATTGTAACAGAATAAGATAAGAAAGGAGCAGTGCAGTAGGAAGAGAAAATCTTAAAAATTAACCCTGAACTGGACAGGAAGTGGGGAGGACAGAACTGGTGTGATGAAATTTTAAGTGATCTAAAAACAACAAAACTGGTGGTTCCTTGAGACTTTATTAGTTTGACACTAAACTGTAACTCTGCGTGTTTAACAGCTGCCGATCAGCGCTGCGACCTGCCCAGCGACGAGGCCGGCATCATCTGGGACAGCATCTGCTTCGCCTTCCTACTGCTGCAGAGACGAGTCTTCATGAGCTACTACTTCCTGCATGTGGTGGCCGACATCAGAGCGTCGCAGATCCTAGCGTCCAGGTAACACGAGCAGAGCAGCGAGGTTTACCACCGAACCACAAAGGATTTTTAACCCTCATTTTTTCCTGGATACAAACATTTGAGCAATTTTTCCACCTTTGACTGGGAAACCTGGGCTTTGACAGCAGGAAAAACCACAATATTCAATGTGTTATTCAGTCCACAGATGATTTTAATACATTCTGCATTATGTCATTTGTTGAAATTCAGTTGTCTTGATTTATTGCTGGTGTTTGTTTGTGTGTTTCAGAGGAGCTGAGCTTTTCCAGGCCACGATCGTGAAGGCGGTGAGAGCAAGACTGGAGGAGGAGCGTAAATCGGTGGAGCAGCTGAAAAGACAGTGAGAATCCAAACTATTTAACACGCTCCCCCAGCGTTTTTTTATTTAAGTGTTTTTCATTTTTGGTGTTGAGGAAGATCCAGGTAAGGCTTTGGAAACAAGGTCTTTTAACTTCCTGAGACACATTTTATTGACATTTGAGTGAAATGTCTCACGATATAATGCACAGATTAAATTTAGTGCATATTCAGATAATGGTCTGGATTTTAGAAGAAAATAACCACTTTATGTTTTGGATTTATCATTACACTTACTAATATGCTATAACACATTGGATCCAAAGTGTAGCAGTGATTTCTTGCTTGCCAAATAGTGAGCCTGCATGTATCTGCACTGTTTCAATAAGTTTTTTAAGCATACTTTTCCCTCTCCATCAGCCACCACTCCTTACTATATTTCAGTAATAATATGTTACTAAAGTCAGTGTTTATTTTTAGTTTATCAAATTCATACATTATTGCTTTGGAAATGGTGCTCAACCTGGAGTTTGCATGCTGGACATCACAATGTCACTGTCACCTGAAATTTCTCAAAAAGTATTTTTGAGACACTTTTATTGACATTTTAGTGAAATTTCTCAAGATCTAAGATATTGATGACAAAATGAGCAATTATGTACATTGCAGGTTAAATTTAGTGCATATCCAGATAATGGTCTGGATTTGACAACAAATACAAAAAAAACATGCACAAAAGCTTGAAATTAACCTATTTCTTGTTTGTTTAAACACAGTTTGTAGGATTTCTATTCCCAGTAGAATACTAAAAATACTTTGATATAGCAGTGTTAAAAACCTATATTGTTTGATTTTTACTGAGGTAGAAAAGCTTTGTTTTATCTATCTGAGATCTATCTGAGACATGTGGAGCTCTAACAAGTGTTTGGTCTGATTTTTGACAATGCTGAATGTACACAAATAACACTGGAACCGCTCCATTGTTGGTTTTTGGTCTTTTCAGTGTGATCTCTTGGTCTATTTTAGTTGCTCAGAGTATATCTTTGATGAGTGTCATTGGGTTTAAATATATAAGGAAACATGAGTCAGAAAGCCATTTGAAAGGGTTTGTATTAAACGTCTTTATCATTTCCTGGAAGCCAGCTCTCAGAGTATATCATACTACATTAAGTCAATGTATTTCCACCACTTATAGGTACCTCAGGAGTCACTCATAAGCTCTGATAATATCCACTTACTCACTCTAATGAGCACTCTACTGTTACATAACAATCGCTAATTTCTATATGACGCCTGGAGACGTTCATGGTCAGTCTGTCAGGCCCGTCGGTGATGCTGCTGCTGCTGCTGCAGCTCTGTGTCGATACTCCGGTGTCTCTCTCTTCAACGTCTCTCTGATCTAATCAGGATGGAGCGCATTAAAGTGCGGCAGCAAAAGTTTAAGCGGGGCAAGGAGAAGATGCTTAGCATCGCGCAGGAGTCCGGAGAGGGACAGACACTCGTGCAGCCCCAGGACGACGACGACGACGATGGTATGACGGCCGCCTCGCGGGGTGTCTCACTCTGCAGTCAGTGTCAAAACAGTTTTATGTTAGGATTTAAAGGTCCAGTGTGTGAGAATTAGCAACACCTAGTGGTGAGACTGTAGATCAAAGTGAGGAATAAGTGACTTTAGTAGAAAACCTTGTCCTAAGTTCATAAACATTGGGATTTTATCCCAATTTATCCCTGTGTGCTTTTATATACACATATATGTATATATCTAATTTCCCAGCTTCTTTAAATACTTTTTTAATTAATAATTTCCTGTATAAAATAATACAGTGATCTTTTTTGAGTGTCTGTTATTTTAAAACTAGCTTACTGTATATTGCTGTTGTTTGTGTATGTATTTATGTATACATAAATACATATATACACATATATAGGTATATACTGTATATATATGCATATACCTAAAAACATGTGTGTAAGTATATCGATATGTATACATATATGTGTATATATATATATATATATACATACATATATATACACACGTATACGATACGTATACATATGCGAGTACATATGTACGTGTATATAGGTGTATACATACAGTATATACACACACACCTATATACATGTGTATAAGGTACATATGTACATATATAATTATTAGACAAATGATAGAAATATACTTGCTTATATGAAAACCATATATACATATGTATATGTATACAAATAAATGTGTATGTGTAGATATATATAAACACACACATACATAAATAAATATTGGGGCTGAAACAATCAATTAATGACTAAATTAATCGACTATTTTCATCATCCGTTTGAGTGTCAACAAGTTTTCTAGATTTTTCTGCTTCTTAAATGTGAATATTTTCATATCGCAAAGAAATCATTAAAAGTGAACAATAATAATAATCATTTCTGGACAGAACGGGAACATTTGAGAAACATCATTGTTTCCAGGTTTTTCAACATTTTTATGGACCAAACAAAGATAATAAACGACAGATTAATCGATGATGAAAAAAATTTTTTTGTGAAAGTCAAATTGCAATTTGGAATGACAAGATTTCCCCTTTTTTTATTGTTCTTTGTTTGATGCCCATTAAATTAAATTAAAGTAAGTAAGTAAATAACTTAGTAACTATCCAAATAAGAGTCAAATATTCCCTTCTCTGCCTGTAAGCCATCCTCACTCTTTCACACTGGACCTTTAAAGTTACTGATATGTTTAGTAGAACTCATGAAAAGTACGGTGAGTTGTGTTTAATATGTAATGATCATGTTGTCATGTGATGTTGCAAACAGTTACGAGCTAAAAGAGCAGCTTCATGGAGCAAAGAAAACAAAATATGGCTTGACTTAATCTTTATCACAGAAAGAAAAAAACTGATTTTCTTAATATGAAATGTTGCACTGCTTTATTTGTGAAATTTTAGGAGCACAGCGAACGAAAGCCAAGACCAAAAAAAAGCAGTGGTGGAGGCCGTGGGTTGACCATGCTTCCAGTAGGTTGACCCCCCCAAACCCTCTTTATTTCTCTTCCTCCACTCTGATTGGCCCTTGTGTCCTTGACCAGAACGCTTAGGATTCCCATACTGCCCCTGGGCTCTGAAGGCGCCAACATACACACAGTTTTTAGTCCTTTTCTGTGTCTATTTAAGGCCTCGTCGTGACTGCTGCACACCACGTGCACTTGAGTTTAAAGACGTGGTTCTTTAAGATGGTGTCAGCGTCAGCGCGGGGGGGGGATTCCTTAAATAGAATAGAATAGAATAGAATAGAATGCCTTTATTGTCATTATACAAGTTGTACAACGAGATTTACTTGACTTCACCTTGAAAGTGCATACAGCTAACAACGAAGAACAATAACAACAACAACAACAACAACCAGTGTATGGGTCAAGGACATTAAAAAGAAAAAGTGACCCTAGTTAACGTGAGGTGGGTTTTCAGTTGCAGCGTACTACATTAAAAGGATATACAGCCATCAAATTCTTATTGCACAATATGAAATAGCAGGTCTGTAGCAGGGTGACGAGGAAAGAGGGGAAAAAGACTAACTGCTGTAGAGTTTGTACTTGGATGTTGGTTTAAGGTGCGAGCGGTCGGCGTCGGTCTGAGCCTAAAGAGCCCACAGAGCGGTAGAGAATCACAAAAAAAACGTTTTCACGCAAAGACATGAAGTCGACTCGCCTTTATTCTCAGTACTGGAATAAAGGACGGAGAGTGTTTGTTCATTCTTTGCCTGCAGACATGATCACCAAACAGGTAGTAAAAAGAAAAACAAACTAAAATCAGTGTTTCTAATAATATATATGAATATCTATAAAAACAACAATTCTACATCGTGACCATTGGTTGCCTGTTTGGTTTCAGCTCATGCCTCACGTCGGACTCTGTTTCCCCCCACATGACATTTTCAAATTATTTCTCCATTTTTATCACTTTTTGTCATTTGATGTCTCATCTCCATTTCCCAGCATCCCCCTCCCCCGCTAACCCTGCCCCCCCCAGCCCTTCACCTCCCGCCCACTGTGGTTCTGTTCAAGGACATAAGTCAGCCTTTGTCTCTCCCAATGTTTCTAACACTTAACCACTGTAGACACTGGAGTCTCACTTGCTCGTGTTTAAAGGCCACTGTGCGCACACTTTTACCTCAGCCATACTAATATTCTTTATTATTATTAATAATAAATGTGTTTGTGTGTCTCTTCTGTGTCTTTTCAGTTTCTCTCTTGTGTTGTTGTTGTTGTTTTTTAAAACATGTTATATATATCTTTAGTTTACGTAATAATAGAGCCATTTAAAATGTCAAATTGTGTTTTCCTGCATCTTCTTTCTTTCAACAGGGAAAACCGTCACTGTGCCTCGTGTTAAAGCTGCAGTGCGTAACTTTGACTTTGCTTGAATTAGCCTCTGTCAAGCAAAACTATCAGACCTGACTGAGGGAGGGGGCGCTTGTGTGTATACAGCTGCAGCACAGGGAGCCTGCAGGGGACATTAAGTGTTCATTTCATGTCATAATCCAAAAACAAATGACTTCCTGTGTGCAGCGACTCCAGATCTAAACAGCGCTGCTGAACGAAACATAAACTGTCTTTTGTAAAACCACGGCATTGCTTAAGGAAAATGACGAAATAACAAATAAAAAATACACATGCCAGGCCTGTAAGTGGCGCTGCAGCACTGCTCCACCATAAACAGAGAAGAAGAAGAACGTTATATAAATTACAATTGTACTTAACAGAGACGGGATGAACCAAGAGCAGAGGAGAGAAAGTCTAAAAGTTATCATAAAGCAAACAGTGTTGCCAACTTGCCGTGATGTTTAGTATCGCTTTTCAGATTTGCGGTGACTTTTTAAAATAAAATCTACTTTCCGAGAAGGAAATGTCCATCAGTTTCACTGTTAAATCTTCAACACTTGTTTTTTTTCCCTTCACCTCCGTAGAAACGCTGTCAAACAATCTCTAAAAATACAAGAGTATGATGATGACGACGAAGATAGACACAGAGAATTCCAGCGCTAGAGACTGTGATGTCGTCGTTTGCTTGAAAGTAGCATCTTTTCACCGTCATCACAAAAATGGAGGGGCGGCGTTTTGAAATTTTCCCACTCTTTGGGGTTAGGGTTAGGGCCGGGGTTTAAAAAAAAATACTGTTTCAGATCTTGCAAAATGTCTTGCATAAAGTTACCTTAAAGGTGATACTTGAATGAAAGAACCAGAAAAAGTCACTTTATATAAAGTAAAAGTACTTATGACATTTAATGTACTTTATCAGGTATCAAAGAGTAATTTTCTGATATAAAATGTACTTTTAGAAGTTTTAGAAGTAAAAGTATTTTAAGAAGTGTGCCACGGTGGCTTAAAGGTAGGGTCAGGTTGTGAGTTCAATTCCTGGCTCTTCTAGTCTATTATGTGTCCTTGAGCAAAGACACTGAAAACCCCATGTTGCAGTGAGTGAATGAGTGAAAACTGTAGTGTGAAGAAGCTCATCAAGACTAGAAAAGCTCTATGTAAATACAGACCATAATACTAACTCTTCTTCTTCTTCTGGTTTTATTTGGTAGTAACGAGTAGCAAAGAGAGTTAGAGGAAATGTAGTGGAGTAAAAATCTGACAAACAATATTGTTTGTGTTTAATATAAAAGTTACGCACTACAGCTTTAATGTAAAAACAAGACAACAAACATACAAACAGGTAAAGTCTTCAGCCGCAGTTTGACTGAATGTAACAGCGCTTTGCCCTCTGCCCCTCAGTGGTTAGAAGTGGAGACTATTACTTGTTTGAAACTGACAGTGAGGAGGAAGAGGAGGAGGAGGACAAAAAAGACGAGGAGCCGCCCAGGAAGTCAGCGTTTCAGGTTATTATTTATTATTGTTATTATTATTCTGTCTCAATCTGAGTACAGGTCAAGCATAAGGATGTGTGTTTATTTATCATACTTTATATTCAATCTTATTTACTGTAGTAGTAAGATTACTAACTGAAACTTTTATTTTGGTAAAAGGGGATTTACATTCACACTATTATGAGTAAAATGTACTTTTTATGCAGAGCTGGACAATTGAATAACCTTTAATATACAGTTTAAACTTCACAGTAACAGCATCACTGTGTAAATGAATCACAAGATTAATCTTAACCTTTTCTCCTTAAGAAATATTGAATCATATTTTCTCCTTGGGCCGCAGTTACTGAAATGGAACCATGTGGAAAGTTTAGATTGAAAATGGAGAGAGCGAACTTCATAAGTTCATGGTCTCACCAAGAAAGAAAGCTGTGTAATTTCCTGTTAAAACACAGAGTCCTTTAATGTCATTGCACTCGGTTCACTGACGCTCAAGCTCCAGAGTGAAGAAGGTCACGTTTTTAAAATCTTCGGATCCTGACTTCAGTATCATGGTGAAAAGTGACTTTTGGGGGGGGGGGGGGGGGGGGTGTTTGCTGATTTTAAAAGGTCATCACTTGCAAAGAAACATTTGAGGTTTTTATTGACAGTGATATGTGGTCAAAAATGTGAGTTACCCTCCTTGTTTCTCAGGTGAGGCCGAGAACTTTATGACGTTCCCGTCAAAGACGCTTTAAATCTGACAAAGGGTCTTCAACAATAATGTTGGAACACTCCGGTCTTACCTTTAACAGTGTCATGAGTTCATCCGGGTTTAAATTGGAAGGATTGAAGGTCCAGTGTGTAAGAGTTAGGGACATCTAATGGCAAGACTGCAGATTGCAATAAATGGAGGAGGACTACGGTGGCCTTTGTGACCCAGAAAGGTTTGGTTTTGTTCTTCTTCATTTATGTACTTAAAGAAAAATAAACACATGCTGGAACAAGGCCTTTGTCTTAAAAGGCCTTTACATCTGGACATCTTGAGGTGAACAGACACAGTAGTTACTTCCGAGATGACGACATGACGCCAGCGATGAAAATAAAGCTCCCTGAAACTCTTATTAACCTCCTATCTTCTAATGGGGTGAGTTTTCACTAACGTAGTTAATCTACGTTACGTTAGTAAATGTTTTTTCATGCTGGACGCTGCCCTTTAATAATCCACGGTGCGTTTCAGAACGTTATGTGGCTACATTGTTATTAGCTAGCTCAGTATTGTTGTTTTAAAATGCAAATGTTACGCACATCGAAACTTCAGATGATCGTATTATAAGCTGTAACCAACCTGATGTGCAGGGCCGCTGCTAAGCTTTTGGGGGCCCTAAGCATAATTGGTCAGAGGTAGAGGGAGCTGCGGCTCTGCTGATGCTTGAATAATGTAATAATGACACAGCTTTGTGTATGAAGTATTGACTGTGAAGCTAATGATTTAGCAACTCTCTGAGCACATCATCATCATTCAGCTCGTTCAGTTACAGACTGAACCATCCACACCAACACAGAGCCACTGAAATGTATTTCATTTTATTTGATATTAGAAATATGTATCTATCTTTGATCCTTCTAACTCTTAAGTAAATTAAGAGATATTAAAGATATTCAATTTTATGAAATTTATATTCATATTTCATTTTATTTGTCAACATCTTAAACATTGTCAAAGGCCAGTGCTATCTCCTGTCTCACCATTAGGTGTCACTAACTCTCACACACTGGACCAGTGAGTAAAGGAACACCTGACTGTAGGTATTGGAGTAAAATAAGTTCTGTCTGATTGTGTTTACAGATTAAAATATAAAACTAAACATTAAATGAACAGAAATTATAGTTTCCAGTCATTTTCTTCTTGTACTAACAAACATTCACCTGCATGTGAACAACTGTCTCCCCTAACACTGTTGTCTCCTTTAATACTCTAACACTGTAACACTGTCACGTTTCTCACCGTATGAAATGTTCCCTCACCACTAACCCTCTCCCTCTTTGTTGCCTCTCTGTAGCGAGCAATTGGGAAGTTTGTGTCCGCGGTTCTGGCTTTGCCCAGGTCAATCATAAAGCTGCCTAAAACTATCCTGCAGTATTTAATGAAGGCAGGAAAGGTACTCACTTACTCACTCACTCACTCACTCATTCACCTGCAGCACTAACACAACTCAGCTATTGTCTGCCTGCTCCTGTAACAGCTAACATCACGTCACACTCACTCTTGTCATTACCCGATTTTACTTACTGTTGCTACTAATAACTAACACTTTGAATAACGTTGAAAAAGTGTGTTTCATTTTACAGGATTCTGATTGTAAGCTATTTTTATTATTTTTAAGTGTTATCACAAAATTTTTATATAAGGAGAAGTAAAACAAAACCCTGCCAAAGTCAGTGGCTCTTATTTTGAAAGCCATGTTGAAAGGAAATAGTGCAGCTGGTAACTTAAGTTCATGTCAGGATCTCTTTTTTTTGTTCGGTGACACCACTGAAACCAAAGATGACACAAAAGTGTGAAGTACTGAAATGAAAGATTTTATTTAAAAATCTGATTTTTCGCGACAAACAGCAAAACTCTTACAACTTCACGACGGAAGGTCTGATCCCAACCAAACGTGCTATGATTGATGATGGGTAGTTGCTGAAGATGACCACATTGCAGAAAACAGTACATTTTTACAACAATGCCTCCTGGTGGTGGCAGAAAGTACTAAAAAAACCTAACTGTTACAACTTTGCCAATCCTGGACCGAACTCAACCAAACCTGCTAGAATTGATGACAGTCCGGCCCTGAAGCCGCCCATGTGAAAATATTAAATTTCAAAAACAGCGCCCCCTGGTACGGCAGACATAATTACACTTCCACTTTTTGATGCTGCTCTAACAGGGATTGTATCCACTTGAACCTTGATATGTGACACCTCAGACCTGTCCTGAACATGTCTGTACGAGATGACCTCCCTACAGGAAGTAAAGTCTAACATTGTCCGATCTGCTCAAAACTTGATATGTGAGTCAAGGGAACTTCCCTGAACACGTTTACGGACCCGCCTTTCACCCAACAGGAAGTTGGCCATTTTAAACAGGAAGTGCCCTCTAACTTTGGTGCAGGGACGCCGCTGAAAATAACTACAATAATCAAGGCAAATCTTATTTGTTGTACTAAAACTGAGGAAACGACACTTCAGCACCACTGGAATTTACCATCAACTGTAAATTATTTGCAAAACTAGCTTTTATTTGTGTTTTAACACAAATAACTTAACATATTTTTCCCCCCTAATTTGCCTCAGTGGACATCTGGTACTAAACTTTTGATTAGATTTAATGTAAATGTAATATTCTATCATTTAAATTTTTTTTTATTTTAAAATAACGCTTTTCAGCAGCACTCGAATGCACCATCAAACACAAAATTCACCCAGATTCTCCCAACATGTGAATCATGAAAAAGCAACTTTTAATGAATGATGAAGTATCTGCAGATTTATTTTATACAGAGCTGATTTAAATTTTATTAACAAAGTTGTTTAAAATAAAATCTAAATAATTTGCCTCAGTGTCTCGTCGCCTGGACGTCTGCTAAACTAAACTGCCGCCTCTGTTCTGCAGTTCCTGTATCACGCCTGGATAACGGACCCTAAAGCTGCGCTCAGAGCTCGAAGCAAAGAGAAACGCAAATTCTGGAAGAAATACACGAGAGGAGTGCGACACAGGAAGAGTAAGAAAGATGGTAAGAGAAAGTTCAAAAACCTCAACCTCGTGAAATCACAAAAACGCTGGAGGAAGATTTTACATGCTTTCCTTGCTCTCATGTCAGCAGGTCATGTGACCATCGAGGTCGGCGAAACGTCAGAAGGGCAAGAAAAAGAAGACGATGAAAATGAGTCGAGTGGTCCAGGTTTGTTTGAGTCTTTTCTTTTTTCAAACAATAATTGACCCCATTTTTTTTGCTGATTCTTTAAAAACACTCTGGACTCAACGTCTGACAGACATCTGTTTGATCTTTCTTATGAAATAGTTTCTGATTTTAAGGTTTAATATGCAGCAAAAACAGGAGCCAGGAAGTGATTAAATGAAATACAACACTTCAAATTTCAAATTAGAATCACAGAAACAAAGGTGACCTATCCACAGAAAATTAGAATTAAAACAATTACTCTAATTATTTTCTCTTTTATATTCCCTTTGGTTGTCACACATTAATCAGGAAATGTAATTTTTTTCCCTCATTTCCATAAACAACAATATTTATGACTAATTTAACATAATTTCAAAATAAAAGTATTGATATTGAATGGCGAGCAACATGAAATACTAGTAATACACATGTATACAGTATACAGTACAGGCACAAATAACATAAAAACACAGTTAAAACCACATAAAGTGCGAACAATATAACATAAAAACAATATAGTTTTATTTGAATGTGTGTGTTTGTCTCTCCTCAGATAACATCATTAAACGCGTGTTTAACATCATCAAGTTCACGTGGGTGCTCTTCCAGACGACCGTGGACAGCTTCACCAAGTGGATGAACGAGATGTGCCGCGAGTACATCGACATCTCCACCGTGCTGCGCATCGAGCGCTGCATGCTCACGCGAGAGGTCAAAAAGGTGCGCAGGATCCTCCATTTTGGTTCTTTAAAACACTCACTGCGTTCAAGTCGTTATGCCGGGAAATCAATGATATTTAGTAGATTTCTTCTGATTTATTAGGGAACCTTTGCAAGGAAGGAATTTTTCATTTTTGATGGCTTTCCCATTACCCCAAAACTCATGAACTTCTGTGCCCTGCATCTATCTTGGTGTAAATTTCCGTCTCGCTTTTTTTAAAATGTTTCACGTTCATGAACGCAAGTTGGTACACGTGTTAATCACGTCAGGGCGGTCCAAAAAGTCGATGACGACTTTGCTGCAAGTCGTACAGGAAGGCCGGCGTCTTCAAAAAAAAAATCAAAATATTGTATTTTATTTGTTGTAAAATACACTTTTTGTTTGTAATAATTTGTTTTTGCATTTGCACTCCCTCACTTTGCCCTCCAAATGTTTCGCGCTCCTTTTTTGTTTTCGATTCTGATCATGGGCGGGCCTTAGGAAGCTGCCTGCTGATTGGCTACTGAGTTTTGGAGCCCATGTTATTGAGCTGTCCTTCTGGCACTCCATAGTATCTAACATTTAACTTTTAATGATTAATTATTTTGACAGATGTCGACAGGGAAAACTATGGGAATGAGTTATATAAATAGTATTATATAAAAAATAAAAACGGTCTATTTTGTGACACTGGTACAGTTAAAATTATTCATAACTTTGACTCATAATGCATAAGAAGATTTTGTAAAGCCTGAAGATTTGACCTATAAACACACACACCGCAGGATGTCCATATAAGGAGTTGCTGTGGGAGCACAGAGCTGTTAGCATTGTCTTTGTGAAATTAAAATCTTGTGTCATTGTCCCACCAGGGTAACGTACCGTCCAGAGAGAGCATCCATGTTTACTATCAGAAGGCCATGAGGCTCAACATGTCCCGACAGGCCAGCATGGATCAGCTCAGCGACGACGAGTCGGCCTCGGGCTGCACTGGCGCGCGGAGGAGACGTGGAGGTTACCGCATGGAGAGCCAGGACTCCACAGCCTCCAGAGACAGCATATCCAGGTACGCAGCAGTGTATTGTGTGAGACTGACTCTGTTAACTAAGTCTCTACTCCACCGAAAAGTTGACGTTTGGTTTGTTTTCATGGCTGGAAAAGCCTCAGAGGTAAGTGTGAAAATGTGTTTGTTTAGTTTGGCCGTGAGTCCACGGATCGTGGTGAGTTTGTGGTTATCATCACATTTCATTCAAACTTTCTTTGGCTGAATCTGGTGTTTGGAAATGTAGACTCATGCTGACTTCCACATTCATAATAATCCTTATAAAAATGTTTCTTTTCTCTTTTTTGGGGCATAATTTATGACTTAAATTATATGTTTATTAGAGATTTTTACCCAAGTAGTTTGGATTCCAAAAATCTGCTGTAATACTTGAGACAATATTTGGTATTTGGGGTATTTGCTCATTTTATTTTCATTTATTGAACCTTTATTTTACTCAGGAAAACCTCTGAGGTCACCGTAAGAAAATTACATATATACGACATAATTAATTCAAATAACTTCGAAATGGCAATTCTATTCTATTCTCTTTCACTTGCAGTTTTTCGTAGACGATTTTTTTCCTTTTATTATTGTTCCTAAAAAAAACGAGCAAAGCAAACTTAGGACCGTGACGTAGTTTCTACATGTCAGGTGTGTTTATATACTTGGTGAAAATTTAAAAAATTGTTATATTTTTCATCAGATTGCCTATACTGTAGATTGTAGTATTTCATCCACTTTGTATCAAATATGTTTCATGGATGTTAACAAGTACAAACATTTTGATTCAGCCTTTCACTTCCTTTAATTTTTTGTCACTCATTTTTACCGTGAATGTTGTTTTAAGTGGTTTTATTACACAGAAAATTCTCCCTGTCTTTGTGAACCTAACATAAACCCCCACCTCACCCCCTCTCATCCCTCATCTGTCACTCTCAGTGCTGTCACTGAGGCCACCACGCTGTTCTCTCGCCAGTCCACGCTCGAGGACCTCGACGGGATGTCAGAGAGCATTCCCAAAACCAGCGAGCGGGCCAGGCCCAAGCTGCGCAAGATGTGTGGCCTGGACGTGTCCACGTCGTCCGTGGAGAGCGGCAGCAGCTTCATATCCAGGTGCCGCCTGTGCTGTCTCTCCTTCACCCACAGACTGTACCATTATATCACATCATATCATTACATCCACTCACTCCTGTTTGTGCAACTCTTTTCCATTTTTATTGATGATGATTTTTAACTTGTGGATTTGTATTTCATCACCCGAGAAACAAGGCTTTTATGTTTATATTAGGACGTTTCTCCCGTAGACCACAAACTATCTTTGTGTTTTGATGCAAAGGTTTGCACACTTTTTAAGCTGAATCAATAAAAATTTCATCAATTACTTAAAATATAACCTTTTAAAACCATGCCCTTTGTGATGTAATTGAAATAGACTTTGTGTATTTCTAAAGGTCACTTTTCTCGTTTCATTGTTCACTGAGCTGTGACGAATATTTGTAGAAGTACATAATATTTATTATTTTCACGGATATGATAAGATGTAGTCACACAACACAGTCAAAGGGTAAATATATTAGATAATAAGATAATTTAAAAAAATAGAATAGTGGTCTATGGTTAAAAATTAAGCCGTACTATGATTCGGATTTACTGTGAGTGAAATATGACAGTGTGACAGTATGAAGTGCTATTAACAGTAAAAGTAGCAGTGTTATCCCATGTAGAGCGATTATTTTCATAATCCATTTAGCGAGTAATTATTTGGGTCCGTAAAACGTCAGAAAATGCTGAGAAATTATGATTTTGAAGTGTTGCTCAAACCTGGAAATGATGATGTTTCATCAAATGTTTTTGTTTTACCCACAAACCAAAAATGGTTAAATAGTTTTAGTGAGGAAATGTTCTCAATTAAGAAGCATGAAAACCAGAAAACTAGAAAAAAAACACTCAAACTGATTAATGCATTATCAAATAATAATTTATTAATCGGGTAATTGTTTCAGCCCTAATCCCGTGTCAGGGTCAGACCTCGGAAATCCTGAGTTCTGATTAGAAATGGATCCAATTAAATGGAGTCTTAACTAATTTACCAAACATCTCTTGGAAATGATTTGTTTACCACAATTATATTAGCTGTTACAAAAACGGCTGTAAATGAGTCTCTGCTTTTAAAGTGGGTCCATTTTATAGAAAGTTTGTGAACCACTGTCGAGATGACTGAAAACATTAATGCATTAATAAAAACTTGACACCTGAATGCTGTTTCTTTTTTGTCCACCTGTAGTGAAGCGACCCAGTGCATCACACTCTACTCTAGACAAGGCACTACAGACACCATAGAAGAAGTGGAGGACGAGCAGGACCTTGGAGAGGACAAGCAGCAGGTTCTGTGGGAATCCCAGCAGCTGGACGACGGTGAGGAGCCTGAGAGTGATCTGTGGGGGGAACCCAGGGAGACAGAGGAGGAGAGGATGGCGAGGATGGAGAGGACGGAGGGTGAGGAACCTGAGCAGGAATTACCAAAGAACCATGAGAGAGAAGAAGAACAACAACAAGCACCTTGGGAGTCTTCTGGCCCAGATGAGGGCACCTCCCTGAGGCTGGACGTGGCTGAGTGTGTCCCGTCTATCCAGGACAAAGACGTAATGAGTGGGAGTGAAGACGGAGAAGGAGGAGGAGGAGGAGGAGGACAGCAGGACTTCATGCAGACAGACGGGCGGGCGGGTCTGCTCTACACTCCTGATACGGACGTTTCCAAGTTGTCCGACGCAGACGTTCCTCCCAGCTACAGCAAGGCGGTCAGCTTTGATCGCCTGGAGGTGAGCGACGACGAGAGCGACACGTACAGGAAGAGACGCATGATCATGACCTCTGACAGCCACTCGGACAGCAGGTCGGACATCGTGCTGCCCTCCATGACCACTGAGCTAACCGCCAGCGAACTCCTCCTCAACAAGTAAGTCCAGCAAGCAACGAGGGAGTCACGTTTATTTCTCCTGCACATTCAACCTGTTCTTCAGGTCGCTGTGAAGAGATAAAAAACAAGTGTTACTAACCATTTTCTAGGGTCGCAAACTCTACGGAAATTCTCAAAATTGGAACATTTTCATAGGAATTTTTATGGGAATAAATTGGAAATTTTCAAAAATGTAAGGTTGGAAATTCCCGTACAAAAGTTCCCATAGAAAGTTTACTATTTGGAATATTTAAAAAATTCCCGTAGTAAAGGGAACTTTACTGTTTGGAATATTTCAAAAAAATTTCCGAATGAAGGTTCCCATGGAAAGTTTCTGGAAATTTCCCAGGAATTTTCCACCCTTTTGCAAACCTACACTACTAAATTTGAATGATTAAAAACATCACTGAAAGTTTAAAAACACACACACATATACAGGTTTATAAGCTTGAGTGGGGACCAAAGTTTAGTGTGAAACTCAACTTTCACTGGGTTTAGTTCCACCTGAACTGGAGTGTGTTAGTTTCTTTGTGTCCTCTGGAGAAGCTTCATCTTTCCTCTGCGCTTGTGTCCGTACAGAATGTTTTATGACGAGGAGCTGGATCAGTCGGATCACTTCTATCAGTGCCAGCCGCTGATCCTGCAGCTCTGCTACGCCCTGTACAACATGCTGGTTGCGCACTCAGAGATGGTTTGTTACCTGGTCATCATCATCAACCACATGGTGTCAGCTTCCTGTGCCACGCTGGTTCTTCCCATCACCATCTTCCTCTGGGCAATGCTGTCCGTGCCACGGCCCAGCAAGCGCTACTGGATGACGGCCATCATATACACCGAGGTACAGTATACAGTGTATATATATACGTGTATATGCACATATATATATTTGTGTGTGTATATATACATATGTATATGTATATATATATATTTGAATGATTAAAAACATCACTGAAAGTTTAAAAACACGTATATGTATATGTATATCTATATATATATATATATATATATAGATATATATCTATATATATATAGATATATATACATATATCTATATATGTATATACATATATACAGTATATATATGTGTACACACCAGTCACTGGACTTTATTTAATTAAATCAAGAACTAGGATTAGAAGTTAATGTGTGTTAATAAAAGGCAGAGGTATTTTCTGAAACATTCCAAATAGTAAACTTTCCATGAGAACTTTAGTTTAGGAATTTTTGTTAATATTTCAAATAGTAAACTTTCCATGGGAATCCATGAGAATCAACTGTAAATTTGGTATAATTTAGAGAAACACAGTAATAGTATTACTATTACTGTGTTAAAATGACAAAAATGAGACTCTGTGAATTAAAAATATAGAATATTATATACAGAGGTCTTTGTTTTACATCCTGGGACAAGAAAGAGGGAAGAAACTAGTTACAACCATTGGGTTTTAAAATAGTGACAATTGGGACTTTTGTGCAGAAAAGATAACATAATTTACATGTAGAATGAATTTGATCATATGACAGCATATTAACACGTGTGTGACGTCAAGAGAAGGAACTTTATTTCACGTCGGACGTCGTTAACGTCGTAAACGTGCCAGAATCTTGATCAATGTCCTCCCTGCAGGTCACCATCGTCGTCAAGTACTTCTTCCAGTTTGGCTTCTTCCCTTTCAACCAAAACAAGATTGATAAGAACAAACCGTATCACCCTCCCAACATCATCGGCGTGGAGAAGAAGGATGGTTACGTCCACTACGACCTGGTCCAGTTACTGGCTCTCTTCTTCCACAGGTCCATTCTCAAGGTAAATATCTTTCTAAACTGTGATTTCTTCTTCAAAGACATTTTATCTGCGCCCATTTCTGGAATTTTTTCCTCCTTTCTCAACAACTTTAACCCAAACTTCAACCCTTCTGACGTTTTCCTTCCAGTGTCACGGTCTATGGGACGAGGACGACCCCAAAGAAAAGAAAGCACCGTCTTCTTCTCATCACAGCGAGTCGGAGGACGAGGACAGGGACCGGGACCGGGACTCAGACCACGCGTCCTCAGTCCTCAGCGAGCGCAGCGGGTCCAATCACACCCTGAGGTCCATCAACTTTGGCACGTCCATCGATTCGGGCCACGTCCAGGTTCACTTCCCGCAGCAGCAGACGTACCAGCGCCGCAAGAGCTCCAGCGGTGGCTCGCACATCTCCTCGCACCGCTCGCTGCACTCTTCAGCGAGATCGAAACGAGGTAACAATTCTTCTCCGTGGTGTTTGTGGTGATTCATGAGGGAGACGTCGGCCAAAACCATGTGTACGCATACATAAAGGTTTGGTCTTTCTCGCTTCTGATTGGCCAAAAACAGACTTAACAGTTACGGTTATATCGCCACCTGTTGACTTGGAAGGCCCGTGACAGTGTTCAGCAGTACGTTTTGTGTTTTTCTTTCCTCTGGACTGCGTCTAAAAGATGCAAAGACAGATACAACATTGAACAATCATGGTAGAATATTTAAAATCCTGCATCACCCACCGCAATTTAAAGAAGAATCTCTCATAAAAACTCAGAATAATAAGAGCAGAATAAGACAAATGAATCGATTTTTCCTCTGAAATTGTTATAATAACAAGTGACTCATCTGCACTCTGACAAAAACAACAGCTTCTTGTGGTCCGGATCCGTTCATAATCTGTTAATCTGTCACTTCATTAACCCACAGGAAGCACGGCGTCCCACGGCAGCAGCCACAGAGACGGCAGCGAGGCTGGCATCCATATGAAGACACGCAAGCAGATGATCGTGGAGAAGCTGCGGGAGCAGCTGTACAAGGGGAAAGCTCTCGTCATAAAACTGTACGACCACACGTTAGTTCATCTGAGATGTTTGTTTTTGGTTATGCTGTGCACTCGGAAGAGAGGAAAAGACTGAGACAATGATGATGATGATGATGAGGAGGAGGAAATGTTGCAGATACATAATGGAGGAACATCAACAGAGCTGAAAACCTTTCAAATGTCTAAATTTAGAGCTTTAATTACAGCGTTCCCGTCAGTGCGAGCGCTGGAAAGTGCTGCGAAACAGACGATTTAAAAACACGTCAGCGCTTTAAATAGAATTGCAACAGAACACCAACAGTGGTTTTCTGACGTAAACACAAAGTTAAGATGAGTTTGTATCTCTCTGTTCACACGTTGTTGTGTCATATGTGAATAATTGAATTATGATTATGGGATTAGATTTGATGCCATAAAGAACAACATGCACATGAGACGTCATTACACATAAAGTACATTAATTAATCATTGATTGGAGATTATTAAGTTGGTCCATAAATCAATGGTCAATAAACAAACCAAAATTATTCAGTTTTAATATTTTTTTAATTTTATTTTATGGAGCAAAATAAACCAAAACAAAAATATTCACATTTAAGAAGCTGAAAAAAAGCAAAACACCCACACTGATTAATCGATTATAAAAAATGATCTTGATTAATAACTGCAGCCCTAAATATAAGTATGATATGCTGCTTTCTGTCCTCATCCTCCTTTCACCCTGAACTTTCATATTCGGACCACAGGGGCGCAGTGGAGCCACATTAATTCTAAGTTACTTGGTCACATGATAACATTTATAAGAAATAAAAACACAACACCTACTTCAGGGAAGACACATGTTTTTATGCACATACTTTATATTTCTGTGCCCTTTGTGTTTTTATTAGAATAATAATGCATGAAGCTGAAGTGTAAATACAGAATAATTAAATTAAATTAAATTAAATTAAATTAAATTAAATTAAATTAAATTAAATTAAATTAAATTAAAACCTTTCTCTGCAGGTTCATGGAGATCTACGTTCCCATGAGGCAGTTCTTCTATAACCTGATCCACCCAGAGTACAGCGCAGTGACGGACGTCTACGTGCTGATGTTCCTCGCTGACACCGTCGACTTCATCATCATCGTGTTTGGATTCTGGGCGTTTGGTGTACGTTTATTATTTGGTTTGTTCCGACATGACATTCACACATTTACAGCACAGAATTAAATAATGCTCATTATTATTGTTTCTCCATCAGAAACACTCGGCGGCAGACATCACCTCGTCTCTGTCGGAGGATCAGGTGCCCGGACCGTTCTTGGTCATGGTCCTGATCCAGTTTGGGACCATGGTGGTGGACCGGGCACTCTACCTCAGGAAGTCAGTGATGGGGAAAGTCATCTTCCAGGTCATCCTGGTTTTTGGCATCCACTTTTGGATGTTCTTCATCCTGCCAGGAGTCACACAGAAGTAAGAGCTCACTTCCATTCCATTCCATTCCAATCCATTTCAATCCAATCCAATATAATCCAATCCAATCCAGCCCAGACCAATATAATCCAGTCCAATCCAATCCAATCCAATCCAGTCATTCCAGTCCAATCCAAAATAATCCGATCTGATCTAATCTAATCTAAAAAAAGGCCCAGTTTGTAAAAATTCAGGTAAAATGTCGTTTAGAAATTGAAGATAGAGCTGATTCATTTAAGCGGGCGGCCATTTTGTTTTTACAGTAGCCCACAATAGACAAACTACACAAACATCTTTTGAGTTTTGACGCTAACAACGGTGGCTTTTGTTAATTTGATTTGTGATAATGGTTTGCACTTCCAGGCCACCTTAGTAAACAACCATTTTTGACTCACCGTGTGTCTCTCCTCTCCTCTCTCCTCTCTCCTCTCTCCTCTCTCCTCTCTCCTCTCCTCTCTCCTCTCTCCTCTCTCCTCTCCTCTCTCCTCTCCTGTAGGCGTTTCATAGAGAACAGAGTGGCTCAGATGTGGTATTTTGTCAAGTGCATTTACTTCGGACTGTCGGCCTATCAGATCCGCTGTGGTTACCCCACCCGTGTCCTGGGAAACTTCCTCACCAAGAGCTACAATTATGTCAATCTCTTCCTGTTTCAGGGGTGAGTTCATACTGGAGAGCATAAAGAATAAGATTTTACTTCAGAAAATGTTTTAATAAAACACATATTTCACATAGTTAGTGCATAAATTAGTATTTAATGGTGTTTAGTGTTCAAACGTGTATTTTCCAGAATGTCTTTTGAGATTTGCTGTTTCTCTCACTTTTTAGAGTATTTGGGTTTTAGATTAGATTAGAAGCAACATATCTACAAGAATCATAGAGATAGAAAATATTAATAACATGCAAAAGAAAAGAGCAATAGAAATACAGTTTTGCTCCGTTATGCAGATGAAATGAGATATTTAAAGATGTGATCACTTAATTTTCGGATTTATTCTAAGTCTGATTTCAAAAGGATGTCACTAAATTGATAAAAATTATCAATTTTTGCAGCTCGAATAGTGTAATTTTTTCCTCTTTACTCATAATTGTTGTATTTTCATGCACATACAGGAAAACCTTGCAAAATAAGAAGTGTTTGTGTGTGTATGTGTGTGTGGGGGGGGGTGTCAGATAGAGCTGGGTCAGGTAGGCGGCCATTTTGTTTTTACAGGCTATATGCAACACACTTCTCCAACACACTTGAGAGAAGGCAGAGAATAAACCTAGATTTTTACTCTTTGTTGACATATTTGATGATTCTTAAAAAAGTCATGAAAATACACATTTCTTACTTTTTTAGTGTATGTGTATGCATGTGAGGTGCAAAAAAACCCATACAAAAGAACTTTTCAGGGTTAAGCCCTGGTTTTGGGGTAAGGTTTAGAATTGGGTTTAGTTTAGGCTTAAATTAAGGGTTAAGGTTAGGCTAAGGGGCTAGGGAATGCCTTATGTCTATGATGTTCTTACATAACACATTTAATTCATCTGTATCATTTAAAAGCTTCAGTTTGATGACGAGCAGACGAGGAAAGAAAAACCTTCAGTCTCTCATTTGACCAAATCTGTTTTGTCTGTCCAGTTTCCGCCTGGTGCCATTCCTGACGGAGCTGCGCGCCGTGATGGACTGGGTTTGGACGGACACCTCGCTGTCTCTGTCCAGCTGGATCTGCGTGGAGGACATCTACGCTCACATCTTCATCCTCAAGTGCTGGAGAGAGTCAGAGAAGGTGATTCTTCCCATTGCGGTGGTCTCTTTTGTCCTGTATAGTAAATAACAAATATATATATGATGTGTGGTGTCCAGTATTCCTCTATAAAGGACTTTATGATCTGCCTATCTGTTATAAATCTTTCTCAGTGATCTGATTAACAGATAAACTCACTATTTCTTGAAATGACAAATGTCAAATGACGTGACGGAACACGACCTGAACCAGACAATCAGTTCTCATTTTTTGCGTCCGATCCCTACTACTCCAGGGTTTCAATCCTGTTCTTGGGGACCCACTGCCCTTCATTATTTTAGGTGTTTCCCTGCTCCAGAAACACCTGAATTATTAGGCTTTTGCAGAGCTTCAGGTGTGTTGGAGCAGGGGAACATCTAAAACATGAAAAGCAGTAGGGCACCAGGACCGGGACTGAGGAACCTGGCAAGGTGCAACCACAAGTTCCAAAACAAAAACATAAAATACTAAAAGTCACGGTAAAAGTAAAACGGTAGTTAGATTTAACCAAATAAAATGTTCTCATCCTGAAGTGAAGGCCACAGAGAAGAAGTTGGTCTTCACTGAGATGTTTCCCTAAAAGCACCACTCAGTTCCATGATTTGTGCAGGTGACGTGTGTGTGTGTGTGTGTGTGTGTGGTCTCTCTGCAGAGGTATCCTCAGCCACGGGGCCAAAAGAAGAAGAAGGTGGTGAAGTACGGGATGGGGGGAATCATCGTGGTGCTGCTGATCTGCATCGTCTGGTTCCCGCTGCTCTTCATGTCTCTTGTGAAGTCCGTGGCCGGAGCTATTAACCCACCGCTCGACGTCTCGTTCGAAATCACCCTGGCTGGCTTTCAGGTGTGGACGCCTTCACCTTCTGCCTTTTCAGAATCATTTATAGCAGCGGTTTCTCAAACCTTTTTATACCAAGTAGCACTTTTAAACTTAATAACTTTACTTACTTAGTTACTATGTACACACCCACACATACACATTTGTTACCTTCGATGCCGTTTCTGTGTCTCATTGTTGGAACTCACTTTGTTTTTGGGTTGTTGTTGTTTTTTAAATTTGTTGTTTATTTCCTCCTCTCACAGCCCATCTTCACCATGAGCGCTCAGCAAAAGCAACTGCAGATTGTGACACCGGCTGAATATCAAAAATTTACAATGACATATGTTGACGATGTAAGTACAGTTCTTTATTGTAATGTTTCAATTGGCATGTTATCTCTTATATAATCCACTCTTTTTCTTTATTACTATGCGGTTTAAACCAGACACTAAATACTCACAAGAGAAGCTCGTTCCCAAAAAAACACTTCTTTTTTTTTTCCGCCCCACGCAACTTGTCACATCCGATAACATTTTTTCCAAAATGGCCGACTTCTGGGTGGGCGGAGCTAATGGAAGTATATTAGAAATTTGTCTGTAATCATGAGAGCAACAAGTCTACCAAGTTTGGTTAAAATCAGAACAACTATGTGCGACACGACAGAAAAAAAATCCAAAATTTAGCATTGGTGTCAAAAAATCCCAAAACATTTAGTAAAACCGACACACTCACCAAAATTCGTCCTAATCTGACGACTTTTGTCTGACCATGACCTGCCCCAGGGCGCTACAGAGCCCTGGGGCTACTAACAGGGCCGTGCCCTATGCCACTCTCACGTTTTGCCGACCTAACTCTTTAAAAAACTCTTTAAATTTGGCACAAATTTAATGCAATTTTGGCCACTTTCTCTTGCGTCAAAAATTTACTTTTGTCTGACCATGACTTGACTTTTCGTCGACCTGACCTGCTGGCCAAATTTGAAGAGTTTCCATGCATGTTAACCCCCTCATAAATGAGTGCATCGTCAATGTCGGCGAAAAATAATAACCTCAACAGGAACAATAGATTATAATAACGGATGAATATGATAAATAAACAATGTTAGCATTGATTCATTAACACGCAGATGGGATGCACTACATTTGAAAAATGTACTCCTAAATTCATGTCATTTTCATAATTAAAGCTCTTGATAGTGTATGGAGCAGATAGAATAATATATAAAAAAAAAAACTAAATATAAAACGTTATGGTCCAGCTGTTGTTTGGTTTGGTCTGTCTCTGGTATCTAAACATTTTTTGTGCCAAAGTCTTACAGTGTCTCTGAAACTGAACTTGACTGAAGTTACCTTTTGATCGCGGTGCAAGACGAAGCGTCGGCGGCGCACGTCCAGAGGGTTTTACATTTCGTCCTGAGGGAGACATAAATAACTCCACCACAAGCTTTCATTCAGGTCCATCTTAATAGATGTTGAGGCATTTAACTCCAAACCACAAAGAGGCGCTGAAGAAAAGGACGTCAGGGAAGTTATTGCACTTAATTCTGAGCGTCTGTCTCAGATGTTGTGGCCGTTCCATCAAGATGACATTTAGATTTTTTCCCCCCAAAGGAAGGGCCTGCTCCAAACACATTGAAAAGTAAAAACATTAGCGTTGGGCTAATATCTCGATGGGTAATGCAACATTAACAGGAAATAATTGAACACAAAACAAAGATACGACCAGGTGCAATGAGCAAAGACCTATTTCTCCCCCATTCACTGTAATATGCTTATACTTAATTTTGTGGAATTTACGTTCATATTTGTGGCATTAACTCACAATAAGTGACATTTTTAAGCTGCTTGTGATGTGGGAAGTGTGGCATGACTCGTCGTTGTCGTGGTTAGGTAGCCCTGCAGTGGTTGGAGGGTTACTTCCCTGAAGATCTGATCATCGCCGAGCTCAAAGGCAGCTCCAACTCTCTGTGGACCATCAGTCCACCGAGCAGAACCAACCTGATCGAGATGCTGAGCTCGGCCGAGGACTTTCCCATCACCGTGTCCTGGTCAGTGCAAAGGTAAGAGGTTAAAATAACCAGGTAAAGGCGCAGTGTGTGAGAGCTGGTGACGTCTCAGGGTGAGAGTGTGACCCATCTTTGTTACTCATACTACCAAATAAAACCAGAATAGTTGGAATTATGGTCTGTATTGATAGAGAGCTTTTCTAGTCTTGATGAGCTGCTTTACACTGCAGTTTTCAGCCATTCATCCATTTCATCACGTCTTTGCTCAAGGACACATATAGACTTAGCAGAGCCAGGAATTGAACCCACAACCTACCACTGAGCCACCCATGGCTCACTTGTTAAAATACTTAAGTATTTACATTTTATATCAGAAAAATGAAAGTGATACTTAAATCGAAGGGTTACTCAACGTAACCCCGGTTCTTTGATAACAGAGTGAGGTGTTTCACTATGGGATATCGCCTTGGCATGACCAACCAGGGAAGCTCCAATGGCACCACGTCTGTCAGTGACAGACAGGTCGAGCTGTGCTGGGGCACCGCCCCCTTCATACTATCACAGCCGACCCGCCCCTCAAAATCATTCAAGACCGGTTTCTTTCCGTGCCTCATGCAAGAAGGGGCGTGTGGTGAAACACCTCACTCTGTTATCAAAGAACCGGGGTTACGTTGAGTAACCCTTCGTTCTTTTTCTAACTTCGTTCGGTGTTTCACTATGGGAGATATAGACCACTCCCGGATTGCATATGACTCCCGAAGCCTAACTACCACAAAAGGTTGAGTGACAACATCACTCCAACCCCGGAGCACCGGCACCGAGCACCACCTGGGCCAAAGAAGGACCAGAGACATCCAGCCTGTAAAACTTGACAAAGGTGTGAGGCGTAGCCCAGCTCGCCGCAGCACAAATATCCTGAACAGACACCCCTCTAAACAGAGCCCAGGAAGCAGCTATACTCCTGGTGGAATGAGCATGCAAACCCTGGGGCGGCAGCAAACCTTTGCAACTGTACGCCACAGAAATGGCCTCCACAATCCAGTGAGACAGCCTCTGGCGGGACAATGGCTTGCCCTTATGGGTAGTGGACCAGGAAACAAACAGCTGGTCAGTACGCCTGAAATCTGCCGTCCTACTCACGTAGGACTGCAGAGCCCTCACCGGACACAAAGTGTTAAGCCTCTGCTCCTCCGTCGAGGAGAATGGAGGCGGGTGAAAAGCCAGCAACTCTACTGTGGGACACCTGTAAGCCGACTCCACCACCTTAGGCACAAAAGCCGGATTGGGCCGCAAGCAAACCTTGGAGAGTCCCGGACCGAACTGTAGACAGGAAGGGCGGATAGACAATGCCTGAAGGTCGCTCACGCGCTTCGCCGTAGACAAAGCCAAAAGCAGCACCGTTTTCAGAGACACAAACTTCATCCCCACAGCCTCCAAAGGCTCAAAGGGATGCCGAGAAAGGGCATCCAGCACCACCAGAAGGTCCCACAGTGGAACCAGGTGCCTAGAAACTGGGAGCTTTCGACGTGCACCTTTCATAAAGCGACAAACCAGGGGGTGCTGTCCCACCGGTTTATCACCAAAACCCACGTGACATGCTGAGATGGCAGCGAGGTACACTTTTACTGTGGAAAAAGCTCTTCCTTTATCCACCAGCTCCTGTAGAAAACACAACAGGTCCACAACTGAACACTGAAAAGGGACCGTGAGTCTAGACTCACACCATTCCTCGAAAACCCGCCATTTACAGCCGTACAAAGCACGGGTGGAGGAAGCCCTTGCACTCTGAATGGTGTCTATAACCTGCGGAGGCAGTCCTGCTGCGTCCAAATTAAACCTCTCACGGGCCAGGCCCAGAGCGCCACGCGGTCTGGGTGGGGGTGGTAAATCTCCCCGTGTGCCTGGGACAGGAGGTCTCTGCGTATGGGCAGAGGCCAGGGGTCGCCCGCCAACATCTGAACTATTTCCGCCACCCAGTGTTTGGACGGCCATCTTGGCGCCACCAGTATGAGAGACAGATTCTGCTCCCTCACCCTGGCCAGGGTGGGGGAAATCAGACTGAGGGGAGGGAATGCGTAGAGCAGCACGTTTGGCCACGGGTGAGCCAGAGCATCCACACCGAGAGGTGCAGTGATGTCCGACAGGGAGAAAAACAGCGGACAGCGGGCGTTTTCCTGCGAGGCGAAGAGATCTACGGCGGCTCGGCCGTATCTCTTCCAAATCTGGTCCACAACCTGCGGGTGCAGAGACCATTCTCCGTACAGAGGATTCCCACGAGACATCAAGTCCGCCCCTCTGTTCAGAACTCCCGGCACATGTGTTGCCCTGAGTGATAGGAGCCTGGTGCTGCTCCACAGTATCATCTCCCGAGCCAACTTGTGTAACCGTAGTGAGCGAGTGCCTCCCTGACGGTTGACATAGGCTACCACAGTGGAGTTGTCTGTTTTCACCAGAACATGACGGCCTCGGAGAAATTGCAGAAAATGTTTCAGCGCTAGAAACACTGCCCAGAGCTCCAAAACATTTATGTGAATCTGGGCCATTTCTGGACCCCAGGAGCCATTCACTGCTCTGCCTGACATCGTTGCTCTCCACCCTGACAGGGAAGCGTCCGTCGTCATGGTAACCCTGGACGTCACCGTCCCCAGCGGGACCCCCGTGGTGAACGCCCCTGCGTTCCTCCACTGACGGAGAGACTTCACACAGGTCTGAGTCACTTTCACTCTGCGGTTGAGGTGACGGCGCGGGCACAGGCGCAAAGCTGCAACCCACCGCTGAAAATCTCTCATCATCAACAGACCTAAATGCACCACAGCTATCACTGATGCCATCAGGCCGAGCAGACGTAGGCATAGTCGAAACGACACGACTCTCCCCATCTGAAAGAGGGAGAGACACTGTGTGAGAGATTTTATTCTCCCGTCTGATAGCGTGACGCGATATGACAGGGAGTTTATTTTCAGACCCAGATACTCCGCACACTGTACGGGCTCTATCTGACTTTTCGTCCAGTTTATACTGAACCCAAGATCCCTGAGATGATTTATCACCACAGCAGAATCCATGACCGCCTGCTCGTGCGAGCCAGCGCATATCAGATAATCGTCTATGTACGAAAAAATTCTGATGCCTTTGCTCCGTAATGGAGACAGAGCCCCCTCCACACACTTGCTGAATACCCTCGGAGCTAACGACAGCCCGAACGGGACAGTTTGATACTCGTAGGTTTTGCCTTGGAAAGCGAACCTGAGATATTTTCTGTGTGCAGGGTGAATGGCGATGTGAAAATACGCGTCCGAGAGATCGATCGTTACAAACCAATCTCTCTGACGGATAGAGCGACAGAGCACTTTATGTGTCAACATCCTGAATGTGTATTTCCGTAGGTGTTTGTTTAGCACACGGAGATCTAGGATGGGGCGAAGGGCTGTGCTTGCCTTCTTGGGAATGAGGAAGTACCGGGAGTAGAAACCCTGTTGTGACTCCTCGGCCGTGACAGCTCTGATAGCTCGTTTGCTCAGTAAAGACGTTATTTCGTCTTCCAAAACCCGTGCAGCGTCCCCCTTGGCCACTGAAACTAACACACCGTTGAACCTGGGTGGTTTCATGGCAAATTGAAGTCTGTATCCGTGAGATACAGTGGATAGAATCCATGGGTGAACTGCGCATGCGCGCCACCTGTCCGCTCTGACAGAGAGGTCCTGTGTCGAGCTGTAGTGACGTCACCCACACGACTCGGTGAGAATCGTATCTCGCCAGTGGAGCGTGAGCTCCCTCTGGTGGCGAGGGGGGTGCATGACATTGATTTATTTTTGTGTTTTTTATTTTGCATCTCGCCCTTGGCTTTGTGCCTGGCTGCGAAAATGCTGTTTTTATTTGCAACAGGTTTGGACAGGGTGGAAGTGTTTGGTGACACATTAACTTGGAGAACCCCTGTGTCTTCTCCCCGTGGGCCTGCCACATGGGAGACTGAACAAGGAGCCCTGGAGAACAAACAACAGCCAGGGTTCCTGAACCACACATGACGGGGTCCTGGTGGTCCCCCTCCATGACTCTTAACTTGACCGGAGGGGGAGATGGAGAAGCTGGGGTTGTTAGGACGCCCGCTTCTTCTTTCCGTCAGTGGGGTGAGACGGGCGGTTCTTTGCTGCGACCGCTGCAAAGGAGTGTTTGCCCCACGGTCTCTGGGCGTCAGACCTGGGCTGCTGGTTGCCCTGCTGACCAGTCTGCCTCTGAGGGCGGGCACTGCTCTGACGTCTCCTCACTGCAGCAGCTGAGGCTGCAAAGGTGGGCTTGGCGGCCTGAGGGGGGCGAGGGGCTTGTCTCCTGGGCAGACAGAGATCAAAGGCTTCTCCCTCCTGCTTTCTGAGGGTGCTGGTTTCCCTCATCCTCTCCAGAGCTGGGCCAAACAGACCTTTGGTGGGGTCGTACGCGGCATCCATCACATCCGACTTCTGTGCATCACTCAGGCTCGAGTGGTTCAGCCACAGGGCCCTCTCTCCTGAGACAGCGAGGCCCATAACTCGGCCACTGCCCTGCACTGCTCCCCGTGAGGAGCGCAGGATGAGGTCATTCACCACACAGATCTCGTCCCAAAGAGCTGGGTTTGGTGCTCCAGAGTCCAATTGGCGGCCCATCTCCTCCAAAATCTCAGCCAGGTACGCAGACAGCAGTGTAACTGCATTCAGAGAACAGACTGACTGAGCTGCATATTTATACATCCTCTGGAAGATGGAAGATGTGACGCGTTCCATCTTACTAGGCAGAGGGATGTTAGAGGAGGCCGAGACAGAGCGGCGATCAGGGTGAAGGTGATGAGCCACTGAAGACTCCACCACTGGGGGTTCGGACAGCCCCAGTTCCTTCATCCCATGGATCTCCAGTTTAGAACATCCTTTGGCGGGGAGCTTGTTCTTAAAGGGACAGGACCAAAAACGGCTCATTTCCCTCATGCACGCAGGCACGGCTGGAAGGAGCTGTTTGGCTGGTGGTTGAGCTGGTGGAAGTCTCTTACCATCATAAAGGTCCCTCTCAGTGCCACCTGCGTCCTGAACTGCAGGCCACTGTATGCCCAGCTTAGAAGCAGCTCGTTTACAGACCTCGTAAAGGCTGCTGTCAGCTGGAGGAGCGACATCAGATGCACTGGAGGGGCGAGAAGGCACTGGAAAAGTGGCATCGTCCTCGTCCTCCTCCATATCATCCAAGTTGAGAATGTCTGAGTTGGCATAGCCCTCAGCATCCTCCTCTGGCTCTACGCCAGGGAGCTCCTCAAAGAGTGGCGGCATGTCTGTATATTCCTCCTCCATCATATCCGCCCAGCTCTTGGTAGCTCGCGGTACATGGGGAGTTTTAGCCACAGCGGTTTCTCCTGACAGACATGGGTCCTGAGAATTAGCCACCGCCACTCTCAGTCTCCTCTCCAAAATTTTCTCTGGCATATCCGCGCAGTGTGGACATGACTGCGGGTCAGCCAGAGACGCCTGTGCGTGTTTAGCACCCATGCACGTAATACACATGGGATGAGGGTCCCTGCCTGAGATGGATGAGCCGCATGACGCGGGACACAGGCGGGATGCAGCCTCTTTGACCTTCGGAACCGGCCCTTTGGCGGGGGTTGCGGTCGAGGACATGGCAGCGGGCGAAGAGAGAGACATTTCGTCGCGCACGGAGATCGCTCACCAAGCACCGTAAAGTCAGCTCGCCGTAATGCGTTAGCTCTACTCTCGGTGACTGATGTAGCTTGTCGGCTAAGACACCGTGCACCCGGCAGATTAGCTGTGATGCTAAGCCCTGCTCGGTAATTAGCGTTAGCACCCGGAGTTTAAGGTCCTAGCTAACGAAACACCGAAGAGTTAGCTCGCCGCGACACGTTAGCTCCGCTCCCGGTAAACACACAGTTAACAAACAAATGTCAACCGTATCCACGCTGACTCGCCGCAACGCGTTAGTCTGTGGGTAACTGATCTACAGTTAGCCGACCCCCGGTAGATAATACAGGGTGGCCGGTGGAGCAGCTCGCCTTGACGCGGACACTACACCAAGATCAAGTGGAAAACTTCTTGCGAAGAACTTACTCAGCAAATCCAGACGTAAGCCAGGGACTGCGTTCGGCGACGAGGACCTTAACGGCGCGTCTGCGAACAGTTTAGCAAAACCAAGCTAGCCCGAATAGCTGAGGGAGCTTCCACAACAGTTTCTTCACGGGAAGAAAGCGAGAATGATTTTGAGGGGCGGGTCGGCTGTGATAGTATGAAGGGGGCGGTGCCCCAGCACAGCTCGACCTGTCTGTCACTGACAGACGTGGTGCCATTGGAGCTTCCCTGGTTGGTCATGCCAAGGCGATATCCCATAGTGAAACACCGAACGAAGTTAGAAAAAGAAACAGTAAATGTCATAAACCAGAAGAACTTTACTTTTACTTGTATTATAAAAAAGTGGCTTCTTCTTTTACCAACTTTTACCTCTTGTGACGTCAGAAACCTGAGCCGCGGCGCCAAGGCTGAGATAGCGTCTGGGAAACGAGTGACGTCTCTGGACCAGAGGACAAAACTGGACCTTGTATCGCTCCTGAACCGGACAGGAAGCATCTCACAAGTGTGAGTGTCAGTGGGAATAAAATATTGTAATAATAATAATAATAATGATGATGATGGTTAATTAGTTATTATTATAACACGTGTAAACTCCTCTCCTCTGCAGGACCCTGACAAACATCTTCCCCCGTTTTATTCGAGCCCCCAGTGACTCGGATGCCAAGCCTGTTGAGCCGCTTTATATAGGTAAACTTTAACTTTTTATTAAATCAACACCTGTCTTTGGACTTATTTAGTTAGTTAATCATGTGCTGTCTGTAGGATTTTCATTGTATAAGGCAATAAATACACCTTTTAACATATTTAGGAGGAAAATCTTTACTTTCGTTTCTACTCTGCAACTTTCCCACTGATCAAAACCTGAGACCCCGGCAGAAAATACAAATTTTCTACTTCATCTCCACCATAAACTGCTTCTTCTGCCTCAATGAACGTCTAAGTTAACACTATCGCTGCCTTGCTGTGACTTTGGCGAGACCTCCTGACTCTGAAGACTCCGGGTTGGTGGTCCTGATGGTTATCTCACGAACAGACAGTAGGGGGCAGTGGTTTCCCTCCGCAACGAGACATTTAACCATCGCAACGACTCTGAAGCTGTTAAATTAGGCTAAAAATCTAATTTAAGTGGAAAAAAGAGGCTCACGAATAAGGCTGCGTCATGCTTTTAAGTTTCTCCGTGTGCTTGTTTTTCATTTCCATCGCCTCCATAGTTTCTGACAATCAGATGATGAACATAAATTTGACTCTGAAGCGGGCTCAGAACACTGGGGACCAGATCCAGGAATGGTGGATCGTCAACCAGACGGAGCTCGGCCCGATAGAGAAGAGGAGTCCCAAGTACAAGTATGAAGCGGGTCTGGAGCTTTACGTGTTCAGCGACCAAGTCAGTCCGCCCAGTCTGGGTTTCCTGGCTGGATACGGGTGAGTGAACACCGATAGAATATGGAACTTTGGGAACTCTTGCTCTCCATCTTTGTGGTTGTGGTTGTTTTGTGTCTTTTTTACAGGATGAGACCTCAGGATTTACTAAAAGATTCAAACTGTCCTTTATTCCTGCTGCTGTTTGCTTTTTAAACAGCGGCGACTACTGATTGTTTTCGTCATCGATCCATTTGTTGATCTCTTCCTCGATTAATTGAGGACTTGTTTGGTCAGAAAATGACTTTCATTGTTTCACCAAACCTGGAAACCTGATCATGTTCTCAAATGTCTTGTCTTCAATTATTCCTTTGTTACCTGGAGCAAACAAAACCAAATGTTCCCATTTAAGAAGAAACTGACAATTGATTAAGTCATTTGAGTAATATTCGCTAAATCTTTGCCCTAATGGTGATCAATATCTGAAACTTAAGTGGAAAACACTTGACCTGCTTTTTAGCTTGTCTACTTAATAAATGTGTTTATTTTTTTATTATTTTCTTTCCCCGCCCAGGATCATGGGCCTGTACGCCTCTGTGGTGCTCGTCATTGGCAAGTTTGTGCGAGAGTTCTTCAGCGGCATTTCCCACACCATCATGTTCGAGGAGCTGCCCAATGTGGACCGCATCCTCAAGCTGTGCACGGACATCTTCCTGGTCCGAGAGACGGGGGAGCTGGACCTGGAGGAGGACATGTACGCCAAACTCATCTTCCTCTACCGCTCGCCGGAGACCATGATCAAGTGGACGCGCGAGAAAACCCAGTGAAACTCCAGTGAGCGGATGAAATCACGAGAGAGACACGCTGGGTGTTCGCTCTGTTGGCGTTGAGCGTGCAAATTTCAGTGCAGCGGCCAGCAGGGGGAGCACAACCAAGTCCGTCCTCCTCACCCGAGCTCTGACGGCAGTGACGCGGCGGTAGCTCTTTTTTTGAGTTATAAACTGGTGTTTTTTTCTACTCTTATCTGGTGAGAACACACAGAGGCATAGTAACTATAACAAGCGAGCACAAATTTTGCTGGTGCTGAATTCATTCTCTCACAAGAGAACCTGGCTCTGTTTAGCACCCGTTGGATAAAAGGAGCGTCTGGTTGTCAGTTGGAGATGCGACGAATCTTCTAGGACAGTTTTCTTAAGTTAACTGTAAAATAAGAAGGTCGATTTTTTTTAAATCCCACACTGCTCTCCACAACTGTCGTCTTTGCATTTTTCCACGATGGCCGAGCAGGCGGTGAGAAGCTCAGACTGGCTGCTGCAACGTTACACTTTAAAGGGCTTCCCACCAAAAAGTACACAACACAATAACGACCACCATGAGCACAATCGCATTATTATTCTTCTCCAACTGGAAAAACTTTTCGTTTGTGGGACTGTGCAATACTGAGCTCTCCTTACTCCGGGTTCTCAAAGGGATGTGGACCCAAAAGTTCTGAACAAGACACAACATGAACATAGTCCCACGTTCTTTTTGGGGGTTTTTTAAACGTCAGAGGCGTCGCAGGAGCCTCTCCAGAGACACGGTCTATAGATACAGTATATAAAAAAAAAACAATCCTCACTTGCCTTATTTTGTTTGTATGAGAAGAACTGAAACTCTTTATTAACTACATATCTTTCTCAGGAAGAGCTGTTTTCACAGATATTATTGTATGTCTTCTATGTTCCACTTCTATGCGTCGGCTTTGATGGGATTTTACATATGAGGTCAGAAAAGGAACGTCGAGAACTATTTAAATGGCATGAAAACTAACATGGATATCGTTTGGATACGGACTGATGATACTTATGAGTATGTTTACGGCGCAGGCCGCGTGAGGAGAGAACGTTTTTAATCGCCGTGGACATTTTTAAATTTCCTCACAGAGAATGAGATCAATTGCCAATCACCCCCGCGTCTGCATCGTCCGCAGGTTGGCGAGAGTCGAAAAAACCAGCAGAGGGGCCGGTATCTCTGAATCAGGGTCGCGCACACTCGCTGTTTTTTTAAAACCTCCGACACTCACGGACACTGCGGGCGCCCACAGCTGTGCATTCATCAAGGAGACGACGAGAAAAAAAAGAAAAAAAAAAGATGAAGGGCTGAAACAGGATGCTCTTTGGTCCAAACTATGCATTAGAGGAACACTGTTAGCATGAAAGAGAAACTACATTTATTAATTTTCATGACATGTACATTCAAGTTTTTTGGGGGGGCGGGGGGGGGGGCTGGAAGCGGAGGAATGAAATGTGAAAAATGTACCTGTATGTTAAGGAAATGTGGTATTATAGAGGTGCAGAGTTGTGCAAATAAAGCATCTGGAAAGGTGTGGAGTTTTTTTTTTGTATTCAGCCGCCGCTCTTTGCCTGTGGAAAAATCTGCATCTCTGGATACAGCCTGTCAGAGTTCACTGTGCGCTGTAAATCCACGGAGATCTACCGATGTGTTGCAAAAAAACTTGAGATGACATTATTCCAATTTCCTTCATTATTCCAATATCTTCAATTTCCCTTCATCTTTACTCCAGAAGAGAGTCACTGAGAGTTTACAAGAGCCTGGAGGGAAACAGATGGACCCAATCCGGCTTTGAGACAAACATTCAACTCCAGAGTCTACCGGCTAAAGAAAGCACTGTTGTCAACTATGTAAACAGTTGCCACATTGTACGGCTGTTCAACTTATTTACTGAGAGTTAACCATGAAATCCTTTGCTTGTGTTTGTTCCCATCACTCTGTCTTCTTCCTCTCACTTTGAGCACGGTAGAATGCTCTCCCGTTAGATGTTTAGTCAGTCAGTCATCATCTACCGCTTTATCCTCTGCCAGAGGGTCGCAGGGGGTGCTGTGCCAATATCAGGTGACATAGGGCGATAGACGGGGTACACCCTGGACATTTCGCCAGTCCATCGCAGGGCCACACACATAGAGACAAACCATTCACTCTCAAAGAAGTCATAGAATAGAATGTCGTCCAAAATCACTCAAAAAAGTCAATACAGTATGTCGTCCAAAATATGACAAAAAAGTCACAGTATAGTATGTCATCCAAAATGTGACAAAAAAAGTCATAATATAGTATGTCGTCCAAAATCACTCAAAAAAGTCATAGTATAGTGTGTCGTCCAACATGTGACAAAAAAGTCGTAGTATAGTATGTCGTCCAAAATGTGACAAAAAAGTCGTAGTATAGTATGTCGTCCAAAATGTGACAAAAAAGTCATAGTATAGTATGTCGTCCAAAATGTGACAAAAAAAGTCATAATATAGTATGTCGTCCAAAATCACTCAAAAAAGTCATAGTATAGTGTGTCGTCCAACATGTGACAAAAAAGTCGTAGTATAGTATGTCGTCCAAAATGTGACAAAAAAGTCGTAGTATAGTATGTCGTCCAAAATGTGACAAAAAAGTCATAGTATAGTATGTCGTCCAAAATGTGACAAAAAAGTCATAGTATAGTATGTTGTCCAAAATTTGACAAAAAAGTCATAGTATAGTATGTCGTCCAAAATGTGACAAAAAAGTCATAGTATAGTATGTCGTCCAAAATCACTCAAAAAAGTCATAGTATAGTATGTCGTCCAAAATGACAAAAAAGTCATAGTATAGTATGTCGTCCAAAATGTGACAAAAAGTCACAGTATAGTATGTCGTCCAAAATATGACAAAAAAGTCATAGTATAGTATGTCGTCCAAAATGTGACAAAAAGTCACAGTATAGTATGTCGTCCAAAATATGACAAAAAAGTCATAGTATAGTATGTCGTCCAAAATGTGACAAAAAGTCACAGTATAGTATGTCGTCCAAAATGTGACAAAAAAGTCATAGTATAGTATGTCGTCCAAAATCACTCAAAAAAATCATAGGATAGTATGTCGTCCAAAATCAGTCAAAAAAGTCATAGTATAGTATGTCGTCCAACATGTGACAAAAAAGTCATAGTATAGTATGTCGTCCAAAATCACTCAAAAAAGTCATAGTATAGTATGTCGTCCAAAATGTGACAAAAAAGTCATAGTATAGTATGTCGTCCAAAATCACTCAAAATAGTCATAGTATAGTATGTCGTCCAAAATGTGACAAAAAAGTCATAGTATAGTATGTCGTCCAAAATGTGACAAAAAAGTCATAGTATAGTATGTCGTCCAACATGTGACAAAAAAGTCATAGTATAGTATGTCGTCCAAAATCACTCAAAAAAGTCATAGTATATTATGTCGTCCAACATGTTACAAAAAAGTCATAGTTTAACATGTCGTCTCTTGTAAAAACAGACCCGATAAAAAATCTAGACCGAGAGCCTGTGAGGCTCAATGAGAGAAAACGCAATTTACCTCAATTAATTGTACAACAGAACAATTGAAGGAGCCTTAGACCATTTTAAGGATAAAAACACAAACAAATAAATACAAATTGAAATTGTTAAATGGCACAAAAATAGAAAGTGAATTATATATGACTAAATTATTCAAATGGGCTACCTATAATGATAATTATATTTCTATTTCTATACGGCTCTGACACTTACACCCACTCTACTCCAGCTAATGCACAGATCCACTCATCCAGAATCACAACAATAGCATGAATGTTTGCACATAAAATTTCCCTTAACAGTGAGAGAGTGAGAGCATTAGGCTCATCAAAGATAAATAGGTTCTGAGGAAGCGACACTGTCATTACATGTCTGTCCGTGGAGTTTGGCGCAGACCTGCAGCCGCTCTTACAGTGTAAGCCTCACTGATGTGGAAAATTCTGTCTGCTAACTCGTTTAAGAAAATGTACACAGACCATAAAATATGCCACGAAGCGGAAATGTTTATTGACGTGTGTGCAAAGTTTGGAGATCTGCTTTTGAGAAATTCAAGGAACATCTGTCAGCCACAACTTAAAAGACTTGATTCATTTCGACCTGAGTAGTAACTGAACTCGGCTGCAACTAACGGTTATTTTCTCCATTAATCAATTACTTATTTAGTTTGTAAAATGTAGATCAATGTTTACCAAACCCGAAAATGATGTGTTTCTCAAATGTCTTGTTTTGTCCACAAACCAAAATGAATTAGTTTTAATGATTTATTTCTTATATGGAGCAAAGAAACCAGAAAATATCCACATTTAAGAAGCTGCAAAAAAATCGAGTAAAAAAGACCCGACAAAAAATCTCATAAAAACAGATGAGAAAAAAATGTGTAAAAACAGACCCAAAAAAAATCTTGAAAAAAAAAGACAGAACCAAAAGAAATCGCGTACAAACTCGAAAAAAAAATCTTTGCAATTTGAGCTCCAACATTAAAGCCAAAGATCTATTTTAAGTTGCCATTTGATCATCAATTATCCTTTATAATGTGAACAGTGTGGTGACAAATACAACATTCATATAATAAGGAAGGCCAAAAACATCAGTGCATGGTCCCCTTAATCTTTATTTAGAGTTTCAATTTTCAGGATTGTACGATGGAGATGATGAAGATACAACAGCCATGACATTGTTGTTTATTCTTGGATGGACACGACACAGACCTTTCGAGGTAGACGAACAAAACAGCCGGTCTACGCTTGGCTACGAACTGTGTTGTTTTAATCTTCTTGAGTTAAGCTTGTGTTCGAGAAAAATCGTGCGAATCGATCATTGTAAGCGTAAATTTCACTTGTTCCAAAACATGCATGGACTGTGTGATATATTGCATATTGTCCCAGCAAATCTTCATCAGCCATCAATACTGAGAATAACTTAATACAAAAAAAAAAACAACACCTATACATAGACATGGGCATATTTATTATCATTATCATAATTATTTCCGATTTGAATACACCTCTGTGAACCTACACACGGACTATGACAGCGACATTTACAGCGTCACAGAGACAAAGAAACAATAGAGCATTTACAAACAACAGCCTTTCATACATTATTAAACAGTGAAGAATGATTTTTTTTTTTCCAGCTGAAATAAACAAAACAGAGATTTTTATCATCGACTCTTTGTGTGACACCTCTGACGCTCGGTGTTTCTAAATTTGCACAATTAAGATCACAACAGTTGTTTGTTTTTGTTTGAACACTTACACAGAGGGTGCAGCGGTGGGAAGCAACACGTGGGGTAGAGTCGACCGTTCCGTTGTGGAGGCTGGAGGTTAACACAAGCCACCTTCATAATCGTCCTCCTCGTCAGCGGCAGCCGGTGCCCCACTACCGCCCCCCTGTGGAGCGGCTGCAGCCTTCTTCTTCCCTCCTCCTCCAGGTACTCGCAGGGAAATGGCCAGCTTGGCGTACTGGAGAACAGAGGAGAGTATAAATATGCAGTGTTCCAATTCAGATTTGCCTGACAAGAAGTGGCCCAGTCACAAATTACAATCCAAGTGTGACATATTAACTATCGGCAGATTGTCCGTTTGTTTTTTTTTTGGAAAACAGACCCCAAAAAAAATTTGTGAGAAAACATACTCAAACAAATGTTTTTTTTGAAAAACATACCCTGGAAAAAAATCTCGAAAAAAATCTTTTGAATTTGAACGATTGAATGTATTCAGTGATGAACTCCGACATGTTAGCAAACTGTTCTCTGGACATAACAACAAACATAAACAACACTTATTTTGTTAAAAGTCAGCGCTCACATCGTTGTCCATGTATTTCAGCAGAGGCGAGTTGCACACGCGGTAGACCTGGTCCTCGTCCTGCTCGTCGTAGCCCTGCAGTAGCGTCTCCATGGCAACGCAGTCTTCGCTTCCACTGTAGCCAGGCAGACTGGGGCAAATCAAGTAGCACTTCATGAAATAACACTGCAGCAAACTACAGGACACTGAGAATGTGATGCGGCATGACACCAATTTCTTGTTATGGCTTATGGCTTGTTATAGCTTAAAAATGTAAAAGTAGGTTTAAGACGATTCTCATACCTGTAACTTTCTCTCACACATTTGTCAGCTGCGACATAGTCGCCTCTGTGAAGGTGAACCAACACTTGGGCAGTGGTTTTCTGAGAGAATGGGGAAATAACACAATGACTTAGGAATTTGAAAAAGTTCTTCTCTTCCGACTTTCGTCTGTCGAGGGCAACGTAATTTATCAGTTATTCTCTCTCTCTCCATACATATATATGTATATATACATATAGATATACATATATGTGTATATATATATATATATATATATATATATATATATATATATACATATACATGTATATATATATATATATATATATATATATATATATATACATATATGTATATCTATATGTATATATGCACAACATTACCCACTATGGAAACTAACTACGTAACTGACCTTAAAGCACATGGGGAAGTTCTCGATCTCCTTGTACATGTTCTTCTCTTTCTGCAGAGCAACCGTTGCTTCATCCAACCTGGTGAGACAGATCACAGCAGTGAGTGAGGACAGAACAGTTTCTAGGGACATTTAAAGCAGAACTATGAAGGATTTTTAACCTAAATGAACAGCTTTAGAGTCAGCGTGATCACTGATGGTTAAAATGTGTTGTTGTGGCTGGAGAGTGGGGTGCTGTCTCCACTGCCCCCTACTGTCTGTTAGCGGAAAACCAGCCTCGCAAGTTCAGGGATAAACAGAGAATCATGGACATGGCTCCACAGCCTGTGTTCGCCGGCCCGGATGAAAACAAACACACAAGGCCAGGATGGATAGATGGTGTCATAAAAATACATAATAAAATATCTAAAATTGTCAATAGAACTCAAGGTAAGCTCATCATCTCAAAGATATTTTGTAATGAGATGGAATTTGATACGATTTCTGAACTACATCAGCACAAACGACAGCTTTACCTTCTTAACCTGACCAGAAGTCTGGAGGCTTTGCCCAGAAGTTCAACAGCCTGACGCAGCCGGTCTTCATTCTAAAGACACACACACAAACAAAAACAGCAGCAACAACAAGGCTATTAATAAAATAAAATTAAATAAAATTAAATCAGTGACTGTGAAAGGATTCTGTTATTGTCAGCACATTTATCATTACCTCAAACACACCAGCAGCCTTCTGATACAGGTCCACAGCTTTCTCCAGGTTTATTGGCTCAATCAGTCTGACACGAGAAAAAACAAGAGAGTGTTTTAATTCAGATTAAATTAATGATGTAATAAAAGGTGAACTGGTGCTTTAAGTGTGAAATATGAGGTTGTTTTTACTTTCCAGCTCTGTCCAAAGCCATGGCAGCAGTGTCTGGAGTCCCGTTCTCCATGTACATCATACAGGCTTTTTCAATGTACTGAATGGCCTCGGGCATCTTCTTTTGTTCCTGTTGCAGCGCAAACACAACACCGCTGTAGACACCTTATCATTTTTCCACCTATTGTAAACTCAAAGTGTTCCCGTACTCACCTTCATCATCATACCTGCCTGTTCCAGGGCCCTGAAGAGGAAGGAGAGGAGGGGTTACAGGATGTTATTTTTATATGTTTGCTGCTGTCTTTATGTTAAGGTTATAAAACATGACACTTACTTCGCAGCATGAAAAAGCCTGATGGGGGGAAAGTTAAGGAAATGAAAACAGACTTAAACAACAGTAATTTCTTGTCTTAGGACAGTGAATTTGAGAGGATACGTCTTGTTCTCTGTGTGATATTCCGCTTCTTTCAGGTAGGCATCCTTCGCCTGCTCATACTGCTTGGCATTCTTGAAGCACACGGCTACAAACAAGGAGAATTAAAGAATTAGAACATGTTTCTCTGGTTTTTACAGCTTCTTAAGTGTGAATATTTTCTGGTTTCTTGGCACCAAAGAAAAAGAAATCATTAAAACTGAATAATTTTTGGTTTGTGGACAAAACAAGACATTTGAGAACATGTTGGAAACACAGATCAACGTTTTTCAATATTTTCTTATATTATATAAAGGACAGATTAATCGATGATGAAAATAATCGTTAGTTGCAGCCCTAGATATTAATACTTTGGATGAAGGTGTGCTGTAGTAATCGACCAATCTTGCTCTCAAGACCACATTTTTACCTGGTCTTGTCTCAGTCATTGAAAACTGAATGACTGTTGAAAAGTGCTGATCTGTGTTCTGAAAACCTCAAAATGATCACGTTCTCAAATGTCTTGTTTGGTTGCCAAAACAGAATTATTCAGTTTTCATGATTTCTTTGTTATAAGGAGCAGAAACATTCACATTTAAGAATTTAAGAAGCTTGTCATAATACTTATTAAATGGCTTCCACAGTTCATTAGAGCAACGACAAAATCCCCAAGGAATGTTTCCGGCACATTGATGAATCTATATCTGAAAAATGAAGGCAGTTCTTAAGGTAAAGGGGTCCAACCTGGTGCGAACAAGGTGTTAAGATGCCTGTGTATGTGTACATGGGGATGACTCAGTTTTGGTCTTGTTCTGCTCTTAAATCACTCTCTTCTTGCTCATCTTGGTCCCAGAAATCATGGTCCCGACTTTCTGATCAGGTCTTGTTCTGGTACACTGTGTGGCCCCAGTCTTGTCTTAATCTTATTTTTTATTTTTTTTTTGTTTTATTGTAATCTTGATTACAGCACTGGATTTGAGGGGATTTACCTGCTTTGGCGTATTCTGATGCTGCACTGTCGAAATCGGGCTTCCACTTAGTGAAGCTTGTCTTTAAGCTGCAAACACATAGAAATTACAAATAAAACACAGAAGCAGGAGACATGACACGTTTATTACACATGATTATCTGGAGCTAGTGCTCTGTGTATATGTCGTATAACATGCTACAGTGGCCTGACAGCTAGCTAACGTGAGTCGTGAAAACAAACCGTTTTTAGTCAGAGACTGACTCACCATTTCTCCGCTTTAGCCATGTGCTCGTGAGCTTCGTTTATCTTCTGCGCAGCCATGGCGTAAACTGAGTCAAAAATGTGCCAGTCAGAACAAATCCGTAGACAGAATATCGCTGAGGATGTAGTTGATGGCTCGATGTTTGGATTAGGAGCTCCGCCTCAACTGCAACGTCACCTGACAGCTACGTCACAAAGCGGCGACGAGTCCCGGAAGCCGGGGGGGGGGGGGGTTTGGTCATTTAGAGCGTTTAAATATCAGTCATTATATCGTAATAATCAATGATAGACGCACCACAAACTACATAGTGTAATACGATGCTATGTTTTCCCCATAGAAGCCATGACTTCGTACTGAATTCTCAGAAAACGCAGTTTTTTATTCACGATACCTTCAAATACTACACTACCCACAACCCTCTCGTGTAGTTGCGGGAGTCGCGGCGCTGTGTTTACAGCGGTTTACAATAGTCAGACAAACAACAACAAAGCAGTGAAAACAATGAATAGTCTTTTATTGGAATATGTGTTTAGTAAAATATGCATATTGTTTGTTTCATTTGTCACATCTATTTCAGTCATATAGTAAGTAAGTATCAATAATAAATAATTAATATGAATGATTGATAGCATTGCTACAACAATTTATCCGATAGTAATCGATAAATAAACGCTAAAATTGTATCGCCGACTATTTTGATCATTTGAGTGTGGGGAGTTTTCAACTGTTAAAAACAAATTTTCAGCTTCTTAGATGTGAATATTTTCTGTTTTTTTTTTTTTTCTCCATACAACAAAACAATCGTTAAAAAAGGTTAATTATGGTTTGTCATTATTTCCAAGTTTGGGAAACACTGACGCAGACCAAACAGGCACTTTATTAATTATACAACGTATAAACCTGTAACATTTAGTTTTTTCTAACTACAACACCAGATGGCAGCAACAAGCCTTCTAACTTCGAACTATGAACTTCTAAGTATCACAACTCTATGGTGAGGAGAGAGGATGAATTTCCATTTCCACACCTTTGAAAAAAAGTAGTATTATACAAATATAAAAGTTTTACAGCCGTTCTTGGGAAGATGGCATTTTTCTGCGTTTTATTTTAGAAAATCTGACACTGCATAAATGTGTTTAAAAATGCATCAAATCAATGTTTCTGCCAAACATTGATCCATCTCAGGGCCCTATAATAATTACGTTTCAAGTATTTTATGGAAATTATTATACTTTTTAACGGAAAAAAAACAATTTAATTTAAAGTGGAAAAAATATTAATATAATATAATGTTTTTACATCGGTTTTTGGGAAGGTGGCAACAAATTAGTAATTTTTTTAAGGAACTCTTAAGGGTTAATAAAATAATCGACTTTTTTGATGATCGAGTGTTTTCTGATTTTTCAGCTTCTTAAATGAGAATGTTTCCTGGTTTCACTGCTACATATAACAAAGAAAACATTAACACTAAAATAATTTTGGTTTGTAGAAAACAAAATGTTTAATAACATCACCCTTTCACAAAAAAAATAATTGTGAAAATAATTGTTAGTTGCACCCAGTGCCGGCCCTGAGTAATTTGGTGCCCTAGGCAAGATTTTAGCTGGCGCCCCCTTGCATGGCAATTTTAACAAACATAAACTGTGACACATAAAACCAAAGGCTTACAACCACCCTGTTACAAAGGGGATGGACAACTAAAAGCATTTTAACTGACATACAAGCAGGAAAGACACCTGTAAATTAACACCTGAACAGGCCTAACGTTAAGTTTCCAAACGTCCCTGATGAATTTAAGGTGGAGTAACATTAAAACACGTCGACTCAGCTATTTATTGATTATTAAACAATGTTGCTATCGTCCGAAGTAAGCTAGCAAGCTAACACTCTGCTCCAACAACGGTAACTACGATGCATTAAACTATTAATTTCATGAACTTCATCACATTGACATTACTGTACCTTTAGTTTTTTGGACATAATTCTGATACAGTGTCATTAATCTTTTTCTTTGTCTCTGGGTCACTGTCCGGTCAGATTCAGGCAGCTGGCCTCTTGACCCCGCCCCCCTCACAGAGGGCAGGTACACCCAGAAAAAAGGCTTCTGCATTATTTAATAGTCTTGGCTATGACTTGATGTTGCTGTGGGCTTATATAATATTTCGAAATAATAGTAATAATGGCACTGTTAACTGCCGGATGACGGCGCCCCTAGCATTTGCCTATACTGCCTATGCCCAGGGCCGGCTCTGGTTGCACCCCTAACGAGAGAAAGAAGGTGTGGAAATGGGCTTGTAAAGGAGAACACATAAATCATTTGAAATAAAACAGCACATTGTTCATTTTTGAACAATTGTATTGAGGCTTTCCAGCTGACTGACTGTGTCTGTGTACACGTGAAGAGAGGCTTTAAATTGGTTAGTCAGCAAACAAAGAGCGTGTAAGCGAACATGAGGTGAACAAATAGAGAATGGTCTCTCACGTGCAGCGAGGCAGGACACGGGCCATGGACGACATTGTTCCTCCCCTGTGTGTGTGTGTGCTGTGAATACACCGTGCAGAGCATCGGCAGCTGCAGCAGAGCGACTGCTGTAATTACAGCAGTTGTGGACAATTGAGTGGAAATACACTGTGTTCTCCGTGTGACAGCTGTCAATCAGCAGCTCTGCTTTGAACTGAAGCCGAGCCGAGCTGCAGCCTCTGGAGATGCATGTTACTGCTCATCAGTCTTGTATAAAAGTACAAGTATCTTACCAGACGTTGAAGTCACTTTTAAAAAAAAAAAAAATAATAATAATATCACTTACATGACAAGTACATGACATTTACTGTACTTAAGTATCAAAAGTGATCAAGGATGGAGCCATGATGGCCCAGTGGTAGGGCGAGTTGTCTTGTGGGTTCAATTCCTGGCTCTGCTGGTCTATATGTGTCCTTGAGCAAACATTTAACCCCATATTGCAGCGTGTGAATGGGTGAAAACTGCCGTGTAAAGCAGCTCATCAAGACCAGAAAAGCTCTATATAAATGCAGACCATAATACCAACTCTTCTTCTTCTTCTGATTTTATTTGGTAGTAACAAAGATAGTGAATGGAGTCAAAGTAAAAGTTTCTAGAAATATAAATACCAACGGTGCTGCAGGTGGGCTGTGAAAGGTCATTAAATGTCAATGAACAAATTTGTTTTTAATTTGAGTTCCTGTAAAATATGTACGAAATACTAAAGACAAATCTCTAGTATATCAAGTAAAAAGTGGACCCTGACACTTGACGAAATGACATCTAATCCATATTAATGTGCAGATTTGAAGTGACATTAAAGTTGCTCTCTGCAGAACAATGAAACAAAGGTGTCACTTTACCTCATCTCCTCGGCTGTAATAAGGTTTTTCCCCCGGAGTCAGATCGATCCTTGAGAGTCTTATTACAGCTCAGCTGGAAGAGAGGAGACATCTTCACTAATGAGATTTGATTGTGAATAGGTAAAGCACTATTCAGCACCGTGGGATCAGAAACACAATCTCCTCTGTCGTCTGAAGACAAGTGTGGCTAAAACACCAGGGTTTGTAAAGTGGAAGCTTTAGCATTTAGCTGATTGAGCTTCCCTGCTTTGTTTCCTCAGACCTGTGGGAGTCAGGTGAGAGTGGACATCAGTGATGTAACTGCTGGACTCCCTCAACCTTAGATATTCTCTTATGATATTATTTCCTCAGTTTTTCTGAACCCTTTAGTCTCAAGCTTCAGTCGCTGACATGCAATTCTCATTCTGTCCACCAGATGTCCCCAGTGCTTTGTTCCCAGTGTAACTTTGTCTGTATTAAAAAGTGATCAATAAAGGATAACAAGTTCATTTTATTCATTCATTCAGTCATTCTTTCTTTATTACACAGATCCCGATTAGCTGCCACTGAGGTCTCAGCTGCTCTTCCTGTGCTCCACAAACACATCAAACAAAAAAAATAATAGTTTCATGTAAAACTCGACTAAAGAACAAGTAATACGGATGAAACGAAAAACAAACAGAAAAACATCAAAGAAAACACATAAAATCATGGTTATATTTCCTGCCCCGGGCATGTCCTTCATCCTTTGTCCATTATAACCACTGTTCCTCGTCTGCACGTGACCAAACCATCTTAACCTTGACTCATCTCTAAACTGTTTCAACCTGAGCTGTCCTTTTAGAATAATATGTTCACAGATCACAGCATCTTCAGCTCTGCCACCTCATATAATATTCATATTTCTTTAGTAATGTTTTAAAAACTTGGCTAACTGGGTTCTCCAATGATCTTGTTAATCAGACCTGCACACTGCGTCGGTTCTAGGTTTTTGTTTGGCCATATTTCCTCTTGCCATCATTAATTCATGAGTACAGTTTGGTTGTTTGCTATAACAAAGATTCCTGGAAAAACAAACAAACTACATTACTACTCAGAGTCTCCTCAGTCCTGTCGCTGTTTTACCTTCTGCACGTTCACCATAAAGTCCCTGAACCTGATGGATAACTAATTAAGGTCCCTTATTCCCATCAGTGTGAACCTACAAGAACTTTGTGGTGTGTTGCCCAGACAGCCAGAGCGAAGGGAGTGACAATGTTTGGATTGAGACATCGACTTCGGATATGTTCCTCCTGACCTTAGCTACGGGGAAGTGAGACGAGGAGGAGAACGAGGAGGGGGATCTCACTGTTAGCCTGAGGTGAAGACTGACATGATGCACATCCATCAAGCCTTTATGTCACAGCCTCTGAAGCAGAGACATTACTGTAGGCTTTTATTGTAAAACATGATTGTCTTCGCCTTGAAAACTGGATCAGACACTGGGGCAAAACTCTCCAATGTTTGTATAAGTTTAATGACGGACAACAAAAGCCACAGATTACAGCTCTCACACGCTGAGGAATAAAGCTTTCAGGAGGTTGTTTAGAATGTTCTGAGGTTAGGAGGATTGTTGTTGCCATGGTTACAATAATAAACATGTACTACAGGTTGTTAGATGAGTGAGAGCTCTGTGGTTGTACACTCTGTAAGGTCACACCGGGGAAAAAAACAGGTGTGAATGATCAAATTAACGACGGTTCAGGGTGCGCGCTGGTTTCACCGTCACACGGTCCTGACTCACATCTAATGAGCAGAGACATAATTATTGATACATGTGTTGGAGATAAACTCCAAGTGGCTTCATGCATCAGCAGCAGCTGCCTGCGGCTGCGGCGAGGGCGGAGTTTAGAAAGACAGTCAGACCTGAGAAACTGATTTTTAGCCACTTAGCAAAAGGCTCACCAATTAAAATGTACACCATGATGAATATAAACAGTGATATCACCACAATCGTTCTCGCAGATTAGTGGTCAATTTTATTGACTTGGCTACAGACTCTACAGAATCTCTGAAAAGCTCTAAGGCAAATCAGAATTGACACAGCAAGTAAGAATGGTGCCACTTTGTTAAAGGCGGCGGGACAAAGTCTTATTTATTTAAAAGGCAGACAAAGAGCCACATAAATAAGCCTGGGTTTTAGCTTCAACTTCAGGTGAATTTCAAACTACTGCGAGAGCAGCGAGATCCTGTAGCCATGCACCTGTAATACCATGTAAAAGTAAAAATGTTTAGCTGAATTAGCTGCAGTATTTTAATATAATTCAATCATTTTGTGTCGTTTCCTTGGAAACTTTCTGAATAAACTTTGGTGAATGAGGCCCCCGATGATGATGTTGTCAAATAAAATGTGCGCACTTCCTCTCTTACTGTCCTCACTGACAGTAGTGCAGCTTTGAAGAGCCGTTATCGCAGCATTGTAGGGAGAATGACATTCACCGGCCCCGAATACGCGTTTCTGTGCTAATATAGGTGAATCTAATTAAATGTTCTAACAATGTGTGTGTGTGTGTGTGCGTGCGCACGCGTGAGTGTGTGTACATAAGCATGTGTGTATGTGTGTACTTTTTTAATTAAGTCAGTTGACACCCCGAGGACAGTGTTATTACAGAGGTGACAGAGCCCTCCTGGACAGTGACTTAACACACAGCATTTTCATTTACGCACTCATGCAGAGCATATGTGTGTCCTCATTTACTGTGTGTGTGTGTGGGGTGGGGGGGGGGGGGGATAATGGCTTCAGGTGTCACACCATATCAGCCTGTCTTTTTATTAGACCCTGACTGTAACAAGTAATTAACTTCCCGCTGAGAACGTTTGTTCCTCCGTAGAAGTCATAAAGAGAGCTATTAGAAAGCCACGGGTCACAATTTACTTTTCCATACCTGGGGCAAAGGAAACTAGTGTGTGTGTGTGTGTGCATGTGTGTGCACACAGTTTTGCACTGTAAATCTATCAAATGTTCCCACTGTCATTTGTAGATAAGTTGCGTCTTACATCACATATTTACTCCATTAATTCTTCCTTTAAAGGTAATTTATGGTGTGTTTGTGTGTGTTTGTGTGTGTGTGTGTGTGTGTGTGTGTGTGTGTTTGTGTACATACATCTTTGTGAGGACCAGAAACACATAAACCATGCGAGGCAAGGACATTTTGTGAAATTGAGGACAATTATGCTGGTCCTCACTTTCTGTCACACCTTAAAGGGCTTTGAGGATTAGGACATGTAGGTTAAGGTTAGGTTAAGGGTTAGAGTTAACCATTTAGTTGTGATGGTTAAGGTTATGAGTGTCCCCAATAAGAATGCTGTACAAGAGCGTGTGTGTGTGTGTGCGTGTGTGTGCGTATGTGTGCGTATGTGTGTGTTTAATGAGTAATCTAAAAGGTGGCGGGGGTTTTTCTTCATCTTCACCATGTCTTATGTTGTAAGGAAATAGAAGCACAGCGGTGATCACTCACTTTAAGAACATCTGTATTTCCAGAGGTAAATTTCTCCATTGCTGTTTCAGAAAAATTGTTATTAAAAAAAGGTTGAAGCCTGGAACCAAATCAAAAAAATTAGATTCAGAGCACAAAGAATAATTAGGAAAATATGACGTTCATCTCTTTTTCTGCAAGTGAACCTTCATGTTGTTGCAGAACATGGGAGTGTCTGTATGTGTGTGTGTGGTGTGTATATGATGATTACAGCATGTTAGAAAAAGGGAAATCCTGATGGCCGATGCTACACTCGGTTCATGTGAACATACAACCTGACAAATCACAGTCAGGTTCAACAACACCAGTTGTTATCAGAGGTGTTAAAACAAGACGGGAGATTGTCTGAAGCTCCGCTCTCACAGCGGGAGCCTAAGGCTAAACTCTTTATGACAATTTTGTCACAATCCCCTTGGAATTCGATAATCTGTCAGGTACAGGAAACTGCAGTGACAATGTGGTCAAAAATCTAGGCAATCGGACAACTTGCCGCGCCCGAGTATACATGCAGAGGTGAAATTTAGATTTATTGAGCATGTATGCCTGACTCCACCTCCATAGGTGGCGCTGTATCTCTCTATAAGCTAGTGCTATTGGATCAGTTTCCTAATTAACTTTTGGTGCTGTGGTTCTGTATGTTTTCGTACCTGCTGTACATGTTAATCTTGATCCGCTTTAGCCGATGCCACGGTGTTGATAGTTATTTTCCGGCAACAGTCCTGCAGTTTATCCGGCATCTGTTTTGGGCACATACATGCAGGAGTAATCAAACTGTTAATCATTGAATTATCTAGGTATGTTAGTCCAACGAAGAATGATTTGATTTTACACTGTCGTCTTAGTCTGACTAAAATTGGACCTTTAAAGTGCTCTTGTGTCAAAAAAACGGTAAAAGAAAAGAAAGAAAGGAGAGTCAAAAAGTAAAAGAGACACATCAGCTAAAGCACAACGATTAAAATAATCTACAATAAAGAATATTCCACCCATAAGCATGTTTGTATTTCAATTTAAAATAAAAATCTTTAGGTTTTGGTGGTCTTAGAATAAGCCAATTAGCCAAGGGCCATCTTGTGTCATCGTGTTTCTACAACAACCGGGAGGGAGAAACCAAGCCAAAGCATGTGATCCGAGTTTTGAAGTAGATCCTTACTACGCTTTACTTCTTTCTGATTGTGTGAACGCCACCATAGGGTCCCATAGGTAACACCCCTGGCTGTTATGTGTCACGGCTGACAAGCATCATGGCAACTGACAAGACCAGTTTGCTGTGTGTGTGGGTCATGTTCACAGTGACGAAAGGTCCAACACAGCGGGAAACGTGCAGCTAAACTGAATACGACAAATGGATGTGACATCCATACAAGCCGATTTTTAAACAGGACCACAAGTTTGCAGTGAGTGAGCTAATTGCTGTAACGCTGAACCATCAAACTGATAAATCAGGCATTGTTTCCAACTGTTAGAACAGTCTGAGACTCAGTGCTGCTCAGCCAGTTTAATTTACTGCTGATGAAAATCCCTTAACCACAACAGCCCTTAATAAAAGACTTGCTGCGAAAACCAATTTATTTTTAATTTAAATGCAGTTATACACTTACACAAACATACTCAGAGGTGGCACATTCAACTTTGGCAAATAAACCCTGTAACCTGGACCTTCAAATACTTACAAATGACCACTTAAACCCTGCATAATAATCTTCTCTGTTTCTACGGCGTGGAGCGGTTTGGTTTGGTACAGTAGGGTATGTATTTTCTATTGCACATCTATTAGAAATGTACCAAAACAACCAGCCCAAAACCAGTTCCATTTGTGGCACCCTACCCTTGGGGTACCAGAGTAAAATGGTACGGTCCAGTCAGGGTTTGAGCTAGAATCATCTTTACTGAGGCTACACGGCCAAGTAAAGTGCTTTACTATTCCAAACCGTACTGTACTGTACCAAACTGAACCGTACCATGATAGAAACACAGCAATAGACTGGAAAAAAACTGTGTTTTGTGTGTGTGTGTGTGTGTGTGTGTGCTGCAGGCCTGTGCTCTGACAATTACTCCTGCCATCTGTGTGTCAGAGGGTGGCAGCCACACGCCCTCTGTCCTGTACCTGCCTCCAGCTATCAAACTATAAAGCAGAGGGATCTGCTCCACCACTGCAGAGAACTGACTCAATGTCATGTCACAGTCAAGTCACTAAAGATGATGTTCTCTCACTTATTTGGGTGTTTTTGGTCAAGGTTTTTTGTTTGACATTGCCTCTGCAACAATAGAATGGAGGTGAATAAACTGAGACATCTGACTGACTGTATTGCATTTTTTTCAATCAATCTGTGGCCAAGTGTCAAGTAGAGGTTGGCAGGATCCATCCATCCATCCATCCAATGTCTTTATCCTCCACATGAGGGTTGACGGGCTGGTGACGCCAACCCAAGCTGACATACGGTGAAAGGAGGGTAAGTTGCTAGTCCATCGTAGGCCCGACATGTAGAGACAGACAGACAACCAATCACTCACACTTACTGGCAATTTGGGGTGTCCAAATAACCACTGCATGTTTGCGGACATGTGATAGGAAACCAGAGAACCTGGAGAAAACCAGTTGGCGGGATAAAAAGTGTTCACATTTACACTTTGCCATTGTATCTTTAAAGGTCCAGTGTGTAAGAAATGGTGGCATCAAATGGTGAGAGCGCATATCTCGAACATCTGTCTGCCTGTCCATCTGAGAATTGTGTCTGTCCAACAGTTCACTTGACAGGCCTCAAACTTGGCAGGTGACTCATGCAGGGCACCAGTGTGTGCAGTGCCGGCTTTAGCAGAGTTCGGACCAGACATGTAAGAGATACATTGCTAAACGAGTCGCTTTTGCTCATAGTATAAACTATAAATTCAAAAACGTCACTGTCTTCAACTATCACATACTCTATGGCAGCCTTTCCCCAAACCTAAAAATGATGCAGCCGAACTGGGTCCTCAAACTGTATGTAAAAAAGGTAATAAAAGAGAAACAGCAATAATAATTCAAATCCAATGGCTTCATTTAGTATCTTTTGCTTATTCAGTTATTTGGATCTTATTTGGATCTCTAAAACCAATCTTTAAAATGTGTTGTTCATGTCCTCTCAAAGCCATCTGCAGTAGCGTCACAGCCCAGCAGGGGTCAGAGGCCCACGCTTCTGGCTATCACCGCACTGCATTTACGTTAAAGCTTTGGTTACCAGTCATTCCAGATGTACTTTGCAACAATAACCAGTTTCACTGCACATGTGCTGCTTCCTAGCCGAGATCACATGCACCGACACACGTGTTTATTGTCAGTGTCGAGTGTGCGGCCTCTTCATCACCATTGTTGCTGCTTATTTGGGCCAAACAGCTGCTGTATCCGCTGCACTCCAGCATGTACAACATGGCTCAGCCCTTCATCATAGGTCAAGGATGGGAACACTTTTATTTTCATGACATTTATCTCTCTCTCTCTCTCTCTCTCTCCCTTTCTCTCTCTCTCTGGTCTCCAGTGAATTCATCTTTCCCATCATAACTCTTTCTTATAATCAGTCATGGAGGGTATGAAAACAGAAAGACAACAACAGCTACCGCACAATGAAAACCCTGTTTAGGAACATGATATATGTCATGCATAGAGAGTGTGCCCTCAGCCCACAAAACACCATTATTTAGACGGACAAACCAGCAAGACAAAGTAGAACACACATTGCAAACAATATTACACAAGTAAACATTCCTGACATTTATCCAGGCTCTTGTAAACTCTCAGTGACTCTCTAGCGTAAGATGAAGGAAGGTTAATGTTAAAGTTGACGATGTCAGAATTCTGCAGGTCTGGAATAATGTCTTCTCTGGCTGTTTCAAAATGTCGGGAGCATTACAAGGATCAGATATATTCAGGCTGTCAAGTTTTATGATGTATTAGTCGATCTCTGACAGGTGGAAAACCAGCTGCATCTTTGCCTGCCATGGTATCGGTGTGAAGTCACGTGACTCCTAGGGCCAAACATATATAACAGAGTGAGGGCAAGAAAGACAATGAGACACAAGTGTAAATAATTAGGGCGGGGAAAGCAATGGACAAAAGCGGGAAACAGGATGACAGGATGTTGGGAATCAGAACATAAACAAGTGATCTACTTTGACAGACCCTGTTTTATTAGCATTAACAACACCTACAAAGTCTTTCATTGTGCTAAATATGAATGACTATAAATGCAGAATGGATCCACTCAAGCTTGGTATTACATTTACACCTTTATTTGTTAGGCCTGGGTTATTTTTAAAGCTGCATTGCCACATATACAATATTTAATGATGCAGGCAGTCCAGAAGGAGACCGTTTTCAATTACTTAGAGGAACCTGTTCATATTAATGCTTTAGAGCTCTAAACGACTGCTGCACTCAGTAGAGAGAGAAAGAAGAAGAGAAGAGAGAGAAAAGCCTTTTGAGAGTTACAGTTTTCAGTTTCTTTGATCTTTTATAATAAGACACGTTCTCGCTCATTAACCTTATTAATTTGGAATGAATAAATCTCAATAGATTAAACAAGAAGCACATTAACATATCAATAAAAAAGCATCTCAAGCAACGTTTGGTTATAATGAGGAAGTAAAATGCAAGACACGGTGATTCATCACTAGTGGGCAGAAAAACACAGTAAAACTCAATAAACTCTGCCTGGCCAAAACAAAGAAAAAGTCACATTAATATTATGTTTGACCGCCTTTAGCTTTGTCAACTCATTTATTTCCATTCAGAGTGGAGATGATTATTATTATGAATGGGGTTTCTCAATGGAGAATGTCTGGACTCTGTGGTGTCCAATGTGTGGGTGAAAATGATGGCTAGTGCTCCCTGAATCATCCTTTCACACAACATGAGCTTGATGAATCCTGGCGTTGTCATTGTCAGCTGATCTCGTTTTTTTTCAAAATATGTTTTGAAGGAATAAGCGTGTCACATAAAATTAGTTTGAAATTCACAGCCATATTTCTTACTCTGTTGCGCCATCACTCTGGAACAAGGAAATGCTGCGTTCTGTTTACATTGGAACATGGAAATCAGAAGTGGGAATAATGTCACCCCCAATTTCCCTATGTACCAGTTGGTAACAACACTCTACATGGTACAGGGTTCCCACTCCTTGAAATCCTTGAACCATGAGCAGCTAATCCCTAACCTTAACCACAAGTCAAATCTTCAGCCTCATTAGGACCAGGTTCTGGTCTCCATGAGGACTCATGGTCCTGACAAGGTTATTGTTTCAGACAGAAAAGAGGTAACAAATACAAACACACATGCTCACATACACATCGCCTCAGGGCTGTCTAACACCTGACAGACAGACAAACAGATAAAGACAGAAAGAAAGCAGGGCCTCAGGACCTCATTCACTGGTTGTCACCTATAAAGTGAGTGTGTTCTTTTGTCCTCTTGAGCCCCAGGAAGCTTGTCTGACTCTTATTCACGCTGATTGACAGTGCAGATTAAAGTTTACCTGCCCACGTGCTCTGTTCCTCTTTGCTAAATTCATGCAGCTGCACAGACGACACAAAAGAGTTTTGAATTTAACCTGCATATATCTATTGTATCTTGTCTTTTCTAAGGACTAGTCATTTAGTGGCATTTGAAGAAGACCTGGAATCACTTTATTTTGATAGTCCATTGTTTTACTCTCTACAGTGTCCATGCAGTCACAGATATTTGGGATCTTACATCATGAGGAAAATAGTAACTATGAAATGTTCCTTATCCTTGCTCTCATTCATATATACTCTTTCTTTCTTTGTGTTTCCTCTTTTCATCTTTGGTCCCCAATGGCTAGCATAGCATCTGCTGACTTATGCCAAGAAAATAAATTAAATTGCTCAGGGTTGTCAATTCAATGTCAGGATACAATTCATGTGATTGGAAGTGGTTAGTTAACTGGTTACATGCTCTCCCTGAACAATAATGAATTAACTTGCAGCTCTCTTTATGGTCATAAAACCCTCAGCCATAATGGATGCACACAATCAGCATTAATGGATGCTGTGACTTGTAGTGGACTAGTAAAGGTTAACCTCACCACATAAAGCTTTCACTTCAGCACATAGTCTATGATGACAAAGAAATCAGTAAAAACCTGTCATCCATTCCTCTGAACTCTACATGACCGGTGATGAAAACCTCTACCCTTTCCATCTGACCCCCAGACCAACACAAGGGCTGGACTGTGGACTCCTGGCATCTGCCTCTTCTCTGCAACCATCAGAATGCAAAAAGCATTCACTAAAATGTACCACTAATTTACTGCTGCAGATTTCCACGACAACAGAGAAGGCCAATGTCCACCTGAGACTGTACCTGCACATCTCAGAGTGGATGACGGAAACACGCCTTTAGAGGCACTGACACACAATTAGCCCTGAATTTGCCAATTGCCAAACAGGGTGAATGTTGCCTCTGTCAAAGCCTGAGCAGCTCTGCATTGCCTGTTTTGGCACTGTTGATCTGGTTTTGGGTCCATGCCACAAAAAGAACTCCAAAAAGAAGTGCTACTTTTACAGCATACATCAGAGAAAAAAAAATAACGCCAATAAGCTTTCAACAATGCCAAACTCCCTCAACTATGGGAGCTCGATCGGAGCGTGGGCACTCCTAAACATCCCTACCATGAAGTAAACTGTACTGTACCTGGAAAGCAGATTAGGCATAATATAAAATAGAAAAGAATGACATTTAAAGTGATGACAATGAGCTGCATCAGGTGAAAGTGTGCACATTACACAGCAGCAGTGTTAGCAGTTAGCGGAACATGGGTAACATATGTGTGAAGTGTCAGGTGCTGAAGTGGTGTATAGCCTCAGGCAGCAGAAAAAAAATCTTTGCACAGTTCATGACAGATGTAGCAATTACATGAATATAAATTCTTCACGAAACACATGCAACATGCTATAAAGAGAGAGATGTGCACCAACACTGCAACTCACCATTATTTTCATCATCAAAGTAATTTGAGTCATTCGATCGAGTAATTGTTTGAGCCCTACACTTGACTTTTGAAATGATTTTATATCTATCATCAGTTCCAATAGCTGTGGCAGTATTTATTAATTTCTATATATGTTTAATGTCGGGATAAAAGCATATTGTCTCCACCACCCAAACGCTCCAAACGTCTGATAGTTTTGCCTGACAGAGCCTGTTTTCACATGAAGGACACATACTGTATATTAATAAGGTTACATTGTTACATGACAGTGGCAGAATACATTAAACATTAAAAATCACCAAAATTATATATTATTAGTTTTTTTTTTCTTGTTTTTTTTTTTAAATGCTTGTAGATCATGTGTTTGTTTGACATTTTCGCTCTGTGGTTTAGTGACATGACTTCTGTGAAGTGTGAAAACACCAGTGCTGTTGTTGTGTTTTGTTCTAAAACAAACCCTTATGGGTGTTTCACGCCATAACTTTATAAAGAGAAGAAAAATTAAAATGACATTATGTAAATAATTGTCTCTCCACACTAAAGCAAATGCATGAAGTCACCGTGACAAGACTAGAAACTGATTAAGAGAATGGTGCAGTGAAGCTTCAGCAGCAGTGCAGTTTCTACTTTTTTTAAGTATAGTTTAACATTTGTATTTTTATACTCAGTAGAAGTAATAGCAGTAGTAATGGAATTAGCAGTAATAGTTGTAGAAGTAGAAGTAGTAGTACTAGTAGTAGTAGTAGTAGAAGTAGTAGTACTAGTAGTAGTAGTAAAAGTAGAAGTAATAGTAGTAGTTATGGAATTAGTAGTAGTAGTTGTAGTAGTAGGACTATGATCACAGTAATAATACTATTCCTACATTGCATTTTTGTCTTTTTAATGTTTCATATTTCTCTATGTTACTATTATAATTAGTAGTAGAAGAAGTAGAATTAATAGTAGTAGTGGTGGAAGTAATAGTAGAAGTAGTTGCTGTAGTAGTCTAAGTAATAATACTACTGCTGCAACCGCTACTAACAACAATAACAATACTAGTATAACAGTGATTGTGATAATAATAGATAAAAATTATCACAACGACTTTTCTTAATATTATTTAATTTATTTATTTTCTTTTATAAATACAGTATGTATATATATATGTATATATATAAACAGTATATACGTATATATATATATATTATTTCAACTGTATTTAACCACATAAAACCCCAATGACATCCAAAAAATCTCTTTTCTCTCTCTTTTCTGTGCTAACGACACGTTCTGTTTTTAATGTGAAGTGATTTCTAACGGCAAAGTCACTCATTAAGTCTGTTTTTATATTCAGACAGGGAGACGAGGCGGCGGCGCGGCCGTCTCATTCTTCTCATAATAATATAGAGGCTGTAACACGAATCTATCTGAACTGAGTTGAGACAAACAATACACTCACTACAAATACATTTAGTCTAATTGGTTCTCTCGTTTGTTTTTAAGATAATAAAAGTCATACATTTGAAGCGGACAATGTGATTAACACCTCAAGGTTTGAGAAAACTGTTATTATTTCTAAGACTTTTTAATATCATAATTAATTCACTTTGGTTAGATTTCCTCAGGAGAGTCCTGCAGGGGTTTGGATATGAATCATCCGTGCTTTTGTTTTAATGGAATACCACACATCCAGGTAGTCAAGGACCTGCTTTATAATCCCTCTGGTATCCAGATTATCATTTACGTCAAATCCTGAGAACAGTTTATCAGGATGTATAAGTACCTGCAGCCGACAGGGGGATAATAGGAGGTCTATTAACCTTTCAACTCCCCACAGCTCTGTAAACAGACCTGAGGAATATTAATTAAAACAGATGACTAGAATTAATGTGGCGCAGATAATTAACCTCTTGAATATTCAGTTACACGGAGCTGGTTTCCATTTCACTATCTTCATGCCATTGTTTGTTTTGTATAATTTACTGCGGAGAGACAGAGTTTCAAAGTTGAAAACAACAATGGACGGTGAACACGCGCTATTGAACGAATAAAAACTACACAAAAATGTGAACCAGTCAGAAGTAAATAATATCATTTGCATGGTACAGAGGTTATGTCGATATCAGATATCATACCCAGATATCAACACAGAGGAGGTCACACAGGGATATTGTCAGGAATGACCATGCAGAGCCAAAAATCACAAGCAAAAACACAAAGAAACTCAGCAAAGACACACTGATGCTATTTTATCAGCTCAGCTGCTGTGCGGTCACCAAATTTAAAATGTAGTTCAACATCTCAGATGATTAAAATACGACTCAAACTAAATGGAATTTTAGTCACAAGACTGTAACTAAAACGAAATTGAAATGTCAGTCATCATCTACCGATTTATCCTCCACCAGAGGGTCGCTGGGGTGCTGTGCCAATCTCAGCTACATCGGGCGATAGGCAGGGTACACCCTGGACAGTTCGCCAGTCCATCGCAGGGCCACACACACAGATAGAGACAAACAACCATTCACTCTCACACTCACTCCTATGGTCAATTTAGAGTGTCCAATTTACCTAATCCCCACATTGCATGTTTTTGGACTGTGGGAGGAAGCCGGAGAACCCGGAGAGAACCCACGCACACACGGGGAGAACATGCAAACTCCATGCAGAAAGGCCCTTGTTCCAACCCGGGTTTTCTCGCTGCAAGGCGAGAGTGCTAACCACTACACCACCGTGTGGCCCGAAATTGAAATGTGCAGTTGCAAATTACACTGATTTGCTTTGAAATACTGGATATTTACATTTGTAATTTCCTGACACCTTGTGAGGCTAAAACTTCAAATATTCATATAACATTGCTGTGTTTTATTGCTGCAGTACAGGTTAAGATCCTCTCCTTTGCCCACCTCAGCCCTACCGTGCACAACAAATTGATGTGCTATTGTTGTGTCACTGCAAAAGCCTGATGGTGTTGGTAACATGTAGGAAGAAACAAAAAACAAGGCACATTTATCTCTTATTCCTTGTCTGTCTTCAGCACAGCTGCAGGCGCTTTTTACACAGCGTGTTCCAGTGTGACGTGGTGGTTTGCGCTGGTGGTTAAAACCCACCATTAGACCAAAGTCAGCAGCTAATGTGTGCAAGCATTTAAAAAGTCACTTAAGTGAATAGCTGCTGCATTGTGTAACCTCAGGGATGAGCCAAGTGTTGTGCAGCACATATGACAATAACAACACAGCCTGTTGGTACTTTGAGTCTGTGCAACAATTCTTACTCAACAAAAACGCTCTTCTGTATCACCACTCGCTCATTTCATTCATTCGTTCATTTATTCGTTCATTCATGTGGCTTAAAGTACATAAAGGGCTTTTTCTAAGGTTTTTTCAAAGAAATTATATAAGCAATATTTATGGGTTCCTGCCAACAAATGTTACACACTGAATCTTTGATTCTGTAATATCTTAACAATTATGTCAACTGTGTTATTTTGCCCTCAAACATTGTTGATCATCAGTGAGTTCAAAGATGTTCTTTTGTGTACATCTTCTTTCTTCAAATTTGATTGACAAAACATTTAAAAAAAAAAACAGAGGCAGCTCCTGTGTCCCACTAGTCTCAATAGACTTTGGTGTGGGAGAGTGAGCCATTTTCAAAGAGAGAATTATTAGGTGATAAAAGGTTTATGAGGTCTTCTGTTCTGGTAAAAAAAAAAAATAATAACAACCAAGGAAAACATATTGAATTATCAGAAACTATAGATGAAAAATTAATGATTTTTTTTACTTGGGATTAAAAACGGTGTACCACAAGGTTCATTTTTAGGCCCTATGTTACTTTGTATGTAAGTGATCTGTACCATAGTAGACACTGTAAATTACATCTCTATGCAGATGATACCATACTTTATGCTCATGCGTCATTTGAGGAACAAAAAGTGCCAAATGTGCATTTGACTGTGTGCAAAAATCCTACAAAAATCTTATAGACTGATTTTAAATGAGTGTAATACAAATTGTGGTATTTTAAATTGAAGATTTAACTGATGTCACGCAATCCCATGATGCCCCACTTTGGCAGGAAGTCCTAATGTTCAAATCCACAGATAAACATGACCTGGCTGTTTTCATAAATGGGTGAAGATGATGTGCGCCAGGATGCCACAACGGTTGGAGACAAGCAAACAGAAAAGCATTTTAATGGATCCCCCAAAGATCCAGAGAGACAGCAGAGGTGCCATAAAACATGACCGAGCTTCATATCTTCATTTCTTCATATCAGGTACAGATTCCAACACGAGATAACTTTGATATCTTTATTCATTTCACGTTTCCCAACATTAACCTCAATGACAGCAGTAACAGAGCACATATTCATATATATATCTATATATATATATATAGATATCTATATATATATCTATCTATCTATATATATATATATATATATACATATATATATATATATATATGTATATATATATATACATATATACATATATATATATGTGTTCCCTCTCAGTCTCTGCTGGAAAACACATAAAATTGTCCAGATGACTGTGGCAGAGTGACTGCAATCCTCTTCTTCCAGCGGGCCGAGGTTCACTCAGAGCTGTGGGGGACCCTTTAGTAAAGGCATCATCGTTTTAACTCGGTTTCTCTTCACCTTCATACCTTCAGAATTTAATAGAAATGCATTGTAATTCAAGAGTACATGGTTGCAGCAATATGGCCAACCTCTGCAACCCCGCACTTCTATACTGGAAGTCGACCACAAGCGAGTAAATCTAGTCTGTATTATTGTCTTTAGGTTATTTAAGCACTTTTATCTTGTATAGGTGCAACATATTCCCTCTATATTTATCTATAAATATAACAGGATGCCTATTTTTGTCATGTGTGCTTTAATGATGTGTTTCATGCAGTCAGGTATGGCGAATTATGTCTTGTCTAAAACATTTTTAATGTTTATTTTATTATTATTTTATGTTTTTATGCTCTCAGAGCGGGCCAATAAAGACTTAATTTTTTCATATAATTCATATTTATGAAAAAATGTCAAGGCATGAGATAGCTTTGCAAGGGTGGCTTTATAGGTCATCTATTATGTATTCCATGAATTGCGTATTCTCACAGCAAGCTCACAGGCACTGACTTTTCTGACAGATTTTGCACTATCATATCACACTGGCTTTTGTTTTTAATTATATTCACTCTCTGTTGTAAATAATGGCTTTTTCTAACTCTTTCCAACTTTATTTTCCCTAACATTATTCACCTGTCCCTCTCTTCTTATCCTTTATACATATATATACATATAATAATGTTTATATTTAATAATAAACACACAAACAGGTTACACTGTATAAATGTAAACAACAACAAAACATAATGAGGTAAAATATTAAGTAACAAAAAATGACCACTCTAGTTTTTCCATTCACCCATTCGCAGTGATTCACTCACACTCAGCACATTTTCTATCATTCATCAGCCATCAGGAGCAATGTGGGATTCCGTGTCTTGTCCAAGGACACATTGGCATGTAAACTAACAGAGCTAGGAATTGAACTCACAACCAAGCAGCAAGAAAAAAACAACAAAACACACCACTTTTATATTTGACAGCATAAAAACATACTGAAGATAATCTAAAATCATTTTAAATATATCAAAAACAAAATAAAACTAATAAAAATATGACAGGAGCAAATTATCTAATTAACACATTAACCACTTAACCACATACACACTAAACAATAATAATAATTTAGACAACAATAAAACAGTAAAACACACGACTTCTGCCTATCATGGAGCTGGGAAACCCTGTAACAGCCACAACCACAAGAAGTCAATAGTGTTAGCATGTTGCTAACGGCGCTAGCATGACACAGCAAAATCAAGAGTTACAACCTACACAACAAAACAAAGCACAGAGGCTTTGCTAGCACTTCATACAGTCATTCTCTGCACATTAAAAAGTGGGGTTTTAACAGGAAATATTACAAAAATAAGATATTTATACAGAGCATGTTTGACTGACTTACCAGCTTCACCAGGGGTGCGATGCCAAAATACCACCCAGGTGAAACATCAAAACAGAATGGAACTATTTATGAATAGAACAGAATAAATCAATAGATTACAACATCAAATATCATGTGCCTTGTTTTCTGACTCACAAATTCACTGATCAACAACAATCAAAACACACTGTCAGGGCCAAACCAAGCCTTCATGATTCCCTAAGAAAAAAATCAATTTTCGGGCCCCTTATCGATGTCGATAATTTAAGCAGCATCCTGGATGTTAGAATTACAAAGAAGCAGCTGCGAGAAAAAAGAATGAGAGACTAGAAAGAGAGAAGTGGTCCCAAGAATAAAGCGGAGAAAATGGATTTCAGCTTAGGAGGTTTTTGTGTAGCGTATGGGGGGGGGGGGGGGGGGCTGGGTTGGAGAGTTGGAGTGTGAACAGCAGTTGAAGGGTCTAATTATTTTGAAGGAGAGAAACTTGAAAAAGGAGACATTTCACACAATACAATACAGTCCAAACACACACACACACACACACACACTCAATTGTCTCGCCAAAAACCAATTGAGCATGTCAGATTGATTTCTGAACCTGAAAAGTTGTTCCATTATCAAGACTTTTAGATATTTTCTCCCAATGTCTGCCTCAGATAAAAAATGGTGACCATTTGATATTACAATCTGAGACAAAAACACCCGGGACCCTCGACTATTTTTAAGTTGGGGGATCCATAACAAGCACTTAAAGAGACAGCGCAGGGTCGTTGATGTGTGGCATTCGCTTTGCCGCACCATGTGACAAATAGGGAACTGAACCAAAAGGTAAAGCTCTTGACCCATTGGTCAATCTTCGTTCCTACCCTCACCTATAGTCATGAATGTTGGGGTCATGACCGAAATCACAAGATCCCCGGTACAAGCGAGTGGCTGAGGTCTGGGCACCTGCCCCCTCCCTAGGGAGGTGTTCCTGGCACGTCTAACTGGGAGAAGACCTTGGGGCAGACCAAGAGCTAGGTGGAGAGATGATATCTCCTCACTGGCCTGGGATTGACTGAGGTTCCCCCCATTCAGAGTTGAACAATATGGCCAGGGCAATGGAAGTCTGGGACCCCCTTCTTAATCAATTCTTCTTCTTTACAAAGATTCTTGGTAGTGTGGGTCATCCATTGTGGATTTTGTGTTTAGGTATATTACCATGCCTTGTCATGCCTCATGTCTGCTACCAGAATATTCAGCTGAATCTGTTCTTCCCTCTAATGAAATGCTCCTTGTACCATACTCATAGCATGACTGATGCACTTGGAGAGGCGTTTGTTTGTGGAAGCTCAGGAACCTTTTCATCAGACATGCGGTACAGTTTCTGGTTGATGGTTGAACTCTTTGGATACATTGTCTTTTAGTGTCATCTCTGTTTTTTTATAATGCATTTCGCCCAGACTTTCTTTCATGTGTCCACTTTGCTGCCAGACAATTTTCCAGACAGTGATGAAAGGACTGTGAAAAACGAAAGGATCTACAGTACTTGTGTTTCTCTGTGCATCAGAATGTGACGGTTGGAGTCACAGAGATGGTTCAGCGGATAGTTATAGCCAAATCATCAGATGTTTTATTTCAGGTATGGCTGTTGTCCCTTTGATGAGAAATGCAATGCACGCTAAAAAATAAAGGGCTGTCAACTCCAAATTACACACCATTAGACCCCCTCTCTTTACTTTGATTCAAACATTATGTAAATGTATGTGAAGAAACCTTATCACGCGATACAAAAAAGTAAGCTATTTTCTTTGGTAAACACAACACTGCCTTATTTTACATAAAAGTTCTGACAAAGTAGGGTAGGTAATGGACTGAATCAGATCATATAAGCAGTGAAAGGATATTAAACTTGTTTTTTATATTGTAACACTAAATAATGTTCCATCACATTCCAGAAACAGTGTGATATTCACGGCGGTATTTGCATCGTTTTGAACATGTCAGTGTAAAGCACATGAACAACACAGTAGAACGATTTTATCCTGTCCAACTGCTGAACAACCAAGTTGCCAAGTCGTAGAATCTGTGACAAATCACTGACAAAATGTAGATGCTTTGGATAACAATTCAAGATGGACTTAACTCATGAGAACTTGAATGCACAGACATGGCGCAATGAGATTATACCTCATCCCATGTTGCAAGACATGTTTAGCACTGTTGTCTCACAGACCCAGGTCCTGGGTTTGTCCGTCCCAGGTCCTTTCTGTGTTGAACTTGCATGTCCTTGTGGCTTTCTGAAGGTTCCTAGTAGAGGATGGGTAAAATACAGAGGCTGAATTTCCCTCAGAGGATTAATGAGAGTTTCCTGAACCTGTACACAATTCCAAGTCACAGAAGATCTTGTATGGTTTGCATACTCATCATCTGTGGCAAGTTCCAGTTCCTGCCAACGTCCAACAACTTCCTCAGAATTGTGAATCAATATCAGCTCTATGTGAAAGGAAATGTCAAACTGTCATCGCTGATACTGATCTGTTTCCTTGTAGTCAAGGTACCTATATAGTCCTAAAAGCTGTGTGTGTGTCTTACACTTTAATGCTTTGCAAGATTATTGTACAGCGCTTTGGTCAAATGAGTGGTTTTAAATGTAAATAAACTGGATTGGATTGAAAGTGTCGTACAACATTCATAACAGAGTGCACGGGTGAACAGGAATTATATACGAGATTGAAGTAGGAGTGTACCGAGACCTGTCAAGTATGTCATTTGGGGCAGAAAGACTTGATAATTGCAGGTCTTGTGGGAATGAAAGAGTGGCAGACTGTCTTCATGCATATTTAGACAGAGGGAGAGAGAGAATAATAGGTGCAGAGATATGCCTCACATTTATAAACATGAACATGTCAATCATTGTGAGATTGGGTACTTGCACAAGTCATTGTGCGAGTTGTGGCTGTCAGCAGGGACACGAGGAAAAACAGATTATTGCCTAATGTTCACATAATATAATATATGTCTACTTAAATCTATGATATCCTCAGAATATATTCACTGCTTTATTTTACATTTTACTTTACTTACTTTACTTTATCTCTATTCAACTGTCTGATTTGTAAACCACTCACTTTCCTGGCACCAAAGTCCAGAGAGCAGCACACAGGAGTTGTTGATCCACCGCTCTCTACATCAGCGAGTTCAAATGTGTTATTTTGTGACTTCAGTGTTTGAAATCTTTTATTTTGAGTCACTGCAGTGTAGTTGAGCACCAGCAGCGTCCCTGCGTCCCTCCGAGCTCGGAAACACTCATATTCTCTATAGGAGTGTAATCTGGAGGCATTTCCACGAATAACTGAATGTATCTCTCTGAAAACTAATGCTATTGAATCAGTTTCCTGTCTAACTTACATCAAAGACAAACAAACAGCGTACGGTGAGATGGAATATATGTTCCTTCAGCTGCCCAAGCATGAAGGTCGTTTCTTTGTCCGTCAAAAATTGGAATTCTCCACAACTTTGGCTCTAGCCGATGCCATGGTGTGAAAGACTGCTAACAGAAAGTCCGACTCCAGTCGGTTTTAGCGTATACATGCAGGAGTAATCGGATTAGCCCGACATAGAATAGTCAGACTAACATGTTTACATGACACTACTTGGACATTTGAGTCGTTCTATAAGCAGTGCGAACCCACCAGCACAAGTTGTTTTTTCAAGAACTTTATCCAAGTTGTGTGACAAACAGACAAAAGTAATCAATCTCAGATCGCCAAATTAAGAACACGCTGTAGCTCACAGGCAAACACCATAGCTGCTTTAATTTATCACAAATAATAATGTAATGATTTTAAAATTTACACTTTCAACATTTTATCCCTGTTGTATTTGCAATGGTTTTATGTTTGATTGAATCCCAATTAAATATTATGTATTTTAAGCTTTCACCGATAATGAATTAACTAATTTTGTCACATCAGCAGGGAACAAACACAATTTCCGTTTGAAAAGTGAAGCCTGGGAAGTAGGATATAAATTGCACCAAGTGCACGTTAGCCACCAGGGGGCGTCTCCACTGGTTGCATAAAGAACTTCATTTGAATGGAGTTGATTTTCCTGAGGAGTTATTATAACTCCATAGAAAGTTATTGGTCTATTTAGAGGAAAATAGACAAGAAAGTGCTGCACATGTGAATGGAATGGACTGGAATGTAATAGTTAACCTGTTGCAGGTGACCTCTGTGAACTTGGTCAAATTAAAAATCCACCTCCACTTTTACATAGTCTGTAATCGAGATGCTCGTGGTCGTCTCAGGACATAAGTGGACCAGAGTTAAAGAGCCGTCATCCTCCAGTGAATTATGGATTTTGCATCATTTAATTTTCAACTTTTCACACAGGAAAACAAATTACACAGCTAGGCTTGTTTGTTTTTTCTCTCTCTGTGAATACAGAGTGTACCTTTCTAACAAATTACTTATAAGTGCTGTTAAGTACATTAATGGAAATGCTGGCATAATAATGTTATATGAAACAAAAAAAGAGAAAAGGAAATAGTGGAAGTTTCATGTCTGCGTGTTTGTATCTTTTAGCCACATATCCTTCTGTGCTTTAGTGCAAGTATTTCTGATTTTCCTCAAAGTACCACCAGAGGAAGCCCCACAGTTTGAGAACCGTGGACTTAAGGTCACAGCTATTTTGTGCGTTGGTGGAGCTATAAAATGCCAACCTGAAGGGATTCTTTTAAATTCAGTGGTCAGGATGTGATCAATGGCACTTGCTTTTTTTGACCACACGCTCCTCGCTTGCGGCGAGAACAACCATACATTTTGGAGCAGACGTCTTTAGGCTCATCCTGTCCTTCACACTCAGGCTGTTAAAAAGAACAGCACATAAAAGAAAATGTTAAAGACTGTTGACCAAACATGGTACAGCTTCTGCTTTTACACTTCTGTCTGATTCTGCCTCTCTTTTCAGCAAAAAAACACACCTATTATCTTCATTAGCAGCGAGGATGAATGATGCACTGTCGAGGTGCCTGATGTGCAGGTGCCCGGACCCTGAAATGCATTATCTGACCGTGACACTGAGGCACCATTTACGTCTGTTTACAAAAATGCCCTCAAACCCATTTTCTGTGACCGTGTGACATCTCTCCATTCACTCGCTCATCCAGCCAAGCAACTGAGGATACTGTGCAGACCTCCACAGGTGGTTCCTGTTTTCGCTGTTTCCAGATAAAACAGGAACATGGCTCTTTCATTCCTCTACATCCAGGATTAGTCAGTGTCTTTTTTGTCATACGTGCTGGCGAATTCTCGGTCGACATGACTGATCTGTCACTCTGCTCTGACACGGGCGGTTAAACTCAGTATTCTTATATACTGCAATCAGGGGTCGCGTTAACGGAATATTTTCCGTCATTGACCGTTTTTTTTAAAGGCCACATAGACCGGAAGCTCCAATTAACGCTGCGTTTGTGTGTGTGTATCTGCGTCATTACCTCGTTTATGAAACCCTAAAGTTCAGTTCAGCCACAGCTGAGAAAATAGTGTTGTATTGTTTTCCTGGGCTCTGCGAAGCGGATCGGCACTTCCGTAGTTTGATGTCGTCATCAGAAATCCTCACCACTCCTCTCACCACCGTAGCGCCTCCTGGTGCGGGCACTAGTCCGGGCACATCCGGTTGCGTACATTCAACCGCAGAAGAAGAAGAACTACTCTCGTTGTAGCTGCTGAGATGCAGAGCATCCACCGTGCCAGAGGGGGAGCTGTGTATCTAAAAGCTGGCCTATCTATTACGTCACTTCCAGGTACCTGGCCAATCACAGGACAGTAGGAAAGCTCTCGTTGGCTGGCCAATCACAACACAGTCCACGTTCTGGGGGTGTGATTTTGGTCTGAAACAGCGCGGCTGACGAGAGCGTCAGTGAGGAGATATTTTGATCGGCTCGTTTGCAGCGACTGGGAGGTTTTTAACCATGAAAACAAGTTAATATATGTAAGTAGACCTCCATAACTAACATATATGTGTGATACAAGCATTCTATGTCGCCTTTAAAACAGTGACGGAAAAATCTGAGGGCCATCTGTCATTTTGACAGATTTCAATTCACACCCCTGACCACTTGGTGGTGAAGAGCATATTACAGTAAGATGAAAGTAGTAAAGAATTAAAATGTCACGGCAGTTGAGTGTCAGAAGTTACTTTAAAAAGCCCAAAAACTATGTTGATAAAAGAGGTGAAAAAAGAGGGATAGATGCAGATGCAGATGAAGGACAAACTCAGCCCTTGGCCTCAGCGGAGCGAGGAAGCGGCAGTAAGGAGGTTAGGTGAGTTCAGTGGGAGCGGGAGTTCTCCTGGCTAAGGAGGGAGGATAGAAATATGTTGCGCGACAAAATAAAGATTCCCATCGGAGAATCTGAGCATAATTTCTGACCTGGACACCGTACTCAATGCATCTCGCTATCCTTGTAGTGCTGACAGCATGTTAAGGAGCTATGGACAGGAGGCTTTGGAGCGCGTCTGTGACCGGTGCAGCTGATCCACTGGTGCAGAAGGAGCGCATGTTGAGGGATTTCCTACCACGCGCAACTACGCGCAAGCAGGCACGCGATTTAAGTCCATGTGGACCAGGAGGAAGGTGTGAGACTGTGCGTTTAGGCCACAGGTGAACTGTTCATATTCCACTGCAATATGAACAATGCAATTGAATATGTCATTATTATCATTTAAAGTGACTGGTAAAAATTGATTATGACAGGATTTTTATGACCCTGTCAGTCAAAATGACAGACAACGAAAAAGTCTAGCGCAAGAGTTAAACAGCTGCAAGGAAGCGACATCCTGAGTTCTGTCCAGCTGCCAGGGCCAGCCCAAGGTATAAGCGAAGTAAAGGGCCCCGCGACCACCAGGGGCCCCCCCAAAACATTTCATCATCTTATTGCTATCGTATTTTAGTGTTTGTGCATTACGATTACAGTGAGTCATATGTTTTGGTTTTAAACCATTTTGTTATCTTGTCTTTTGCACATACACAAGTTATTTGACTCTTTACTTTAATATGTATTGATAATGCAATTATTTATTACTTTGTTACTTTTTAGTAGGCTGACACCACATTCACCTCTCAGTATTGTGGCATTTTTTAATACTAAGCAAAAATCAGTACAAAACCTTTGTTCTTCTGAGTTTGCTAACATTTAAGATGAATGTAGAATGTAAGGGTAAGCCAAAAAAAAAAACTGTGCAGAATTCCCTCCCAGAAGTATTTATCATGTCATTTACTGCTTTTTTATTGCCGTTCATAAAGGGGCCCCAAATTCAAATTTAGATTAGGGCCCCATGAAGGCTTGGGCCAGCCCTGCCAGCTAATATAAATGTAAAGGCTTCATCAGTTCAAATGTAAATAAACAAAATACATAATTATTGCAAACAGACTTAGCATTATCTTCGTTTACTGTTGCAGTGCAATGTGGGATCATTCCAAAACTCCACCTGTGTGCCGTTGCCTAGGAAACGATTGAAGGGATGTGAGGTTTCCCATAAATTACCTAGTGTGGCGGCCCATCACACTTTCATAATGAACCAACTATGTAAACTCATAATAATGATAATAATACCAATAATGATAACAGCACAGGAGAAGTGCAGGCCTCTTGTTGATGTTCCACCGTGAGTCACCTGTAAAGTAAACAAGTCTCCTCCGCACCAAGATTGTGATAAATGGCTTTTTCTATAACAACATTTAATTGTTTACTTGCAACCACATTATCACACAAGTTCCACTGTATTTGCATTTTATGGAAGCCCATTTCTGCCAGAAAAAAACAGTAAAACTTAGCCTTGATAATAACAATATCCTCAAAGTAAGTCAAAATTATGAGATGAAAAGTCGAAATGGGCTTCCATAGTATTTGCTTCTAAGCAAAGTAGGGCCAACAAAATGCTTTCTAAGTGTAATCACCTAATGTAGACAGTTTCAGAGAAAAGTGAGTGTGGGAAACAGTGCTGGAGATTACACGATAAAGCTATTTTGTTTGGTGACAGTAGAGGGCAGCGAAAAACAGCCTGCCAGTAATGTATGAGAAGAAGAAAAAGCAGCTAATCGTTTCTGACTAATCACCACAACAGTGGGGACCAGTCTATAAAGTAAGATGAACCTAATAATAAAGATACACAAGTCAAGAAAATGGGAAAATTAGAAATAACTTAATAAACTATGATTATGCTGTTTGAATGTGCCACCTAATGGCAGGTTGCACAACTGTTGAGTACTAAATTCTATTCATATTTATATTTTTTCTGCATTTCTAGTGCTATTGTTTGAATGTGTGAGTGTGTTATTTATGTATATGACTAATGGGAAATATAAATGTAAAATAATTATGCCATGGACATGGAGCATGAATGCATCTGTGCCTGTTACTACGTTACTGTGTGGCTGCAGGTGCTGCTATCACAGCGAGTTAAAATGAAAAGCTACATGTGAACCATGATTAAGACAGAGAAGTGCTGTTTATGGATTAGCTGCATGACTTCATGGCTCACTTTATCTGTCACACTGATGTAGAGCAGCTGCAGCTGTGAGTCGTGGGGATTTTAGTCTGTCAGAGGAAAAACACTATGCAGGACGGGGAGCAAGCAACAAAGTACCCATTTATTTATATATATATATCTATATATATAGATATCTTCTTCTTTTCCTTTCAGCTGCTCCCTTCAGGGGTCGCCACAGCGAATCAACCTCCTCCATCTAACCCTGTTCTCTGTATCCCCCTCTCTCACACCAACTGATTTCATGTCCTCTTTTACTACATCCAGAAACCTTCGCAACCCCTTCCACTGTATTTCAGTCCAGTGAATATACATGCATTGTGTGCGGTCTATGTCAGAAGTGTGTTGTGTTTTTGGAGAACAGTTTAAGCCTTTTTGGACCCTTTAGTCCTACGGTGTGTTGTATTCAGGTGCTGTTGACCTCCATCGTGGCCCAGTCCATCCCGACAGATTGACAATCAGTCAAAAGGAAGATTAAATAAAACCACTGCACAGACAGAATCACATTCATCGACATTAAATCACACAATCACAAACACAACGGACAACAAAGTTGACTCGTCTCTTCGGTCAATAGCGACGTGATGGACGTTGTTTGGACAAAATGGCCTCATTTTTTCCTGCAGAAAGCAACTTTTGGTTGATTACTTTCCCAGACTCTGTTGTCAGCAGAGGAGGCTTTTATTTTGTCGTTATTGTTGTTGTGGTACTTACAGGAAATGTGCTCTCTCTGTATCTGATGGAAGCTTCCAAGGTGGTTACATTATGTTTACTACCTTTATCACAGCCTGACACAGCCCCAGGTAAACAGAGGCAGTGTGTGGGTGAGGGTGATGGAAGACGGCATAAAAAGGTTCAGTAAACAGAGAGGAAGAAAAAAGGCAAAACAGAAATGATCCATGTTCGTCGTCACATTTACAGAATCTTTATATTTTTGTGCCTGGTTTTCTGTCACCTCAACATTACAGCCCGACTTTCCCCCGATAATATCTTACATACATTATTATGTGTTGTGGTTCCTGGTCATGGTTCGATTTATTTGACTCATAAGGTAGAAGAAAAATCTTTCCAATATTCTCTCTATTGTCTCATGTTTACTCAAATTACTGTCCTACGTCTGGAAAATGTAATGAAAAAAGAAGTTATACATAAAATACTTTCTCTACAGGTGACAGAATTATTTTACAATTCAACAAATGACAATAAATAATAGATTCTCCTTTCAAAATAAAGGTGCCACTGCCTGCAACTGTAAACAAACAGTACACTTTATAGTGTCTGCAGTTCTGTTTTTATCACAGCCTAAAGTGCAACATCACCTCTGTGCTGTCTGTAGTGGCTTTGTCTGTTTTTGTTACGGTTTCTTCTTACGTTGCCACATTCTAATATAAGTCTTGTCAAAACTCTGCAGTGACATCTTGGTTTAGAAACCGTTAGAAAACTCAGTTTCTCTGAATTTGTGCGAAACATATTTTGTTTGTCTCGGCAAAAATTTCATTATGTCCTCATAATGACAATAAAAAGTCTTGAATCTTGAATCCTGATCTGTGGTCTATAGACAAGACAGGATAGGGTCGGTGTAAAGATAGGAAAGGTTAGAGCTGCAACTAATTAATTTGATTAATCTGTCGATTATTTTCTCAATTAATGAGTTATGGTAGGATAGCGTAGAGTAGGGTAGGATTAGGGTAGCTCAGGATAGGATAGGATAGGATAGGATAGGCACAGTAGCATAGCATAGAGATGGGTACGTTAAGATAGGGTAGTGCAGGGTGCAGTAGGATAGGGTAAGTTATGGGTAGAGTAGGGTAGGATTAGGTTAGGGCTGGATAGGATAGGGTAGACACAGTAGGATCCCATAGACAATGGTCGGTTAAGATAGGGTAGAGCAGGGTACAGTAGGATAGAGTAAGTTATGGTATGATAGGAAAGGGTAGAGTAGGGTAGGATAGGATAGGGTACACAGTCGTATGTGTAGACAATGGTAGGTTAAGAAAGGGTAAGATAGGATAGTATAGGGTAGAGAAGGGAAGGGTAGGGTGAGGTACGGTAGGGCAAGGTAGAATAGGATTGGGTGGGTGGGTGTGTGGGTTATGTAGGTTGGTAGGTAAGTAGGTAGAAAGACGTTAATGTCTGCGGGCAATTTGGTTTGCAGCAGTAGTCCATATACCAGTTCACACCATGAAATAAAAACATAAATAAATATATATAGTACACACATAGATCAAGAAATCACAGCTGTGTTGTCATCTACAAGGCCATACGTTCTGTTGGTAAAGAGCAACTATATTCATAAACCAAAACAAACAACAGAGATCAAATACCAGTAAAATCCATGTTAAAAACTGGGTTTAGAGACCAGACTTCTGTTGCCTGTCACTGCAGGAGACTCTACTATTAATACCAATACAAAGGACCACTGCAGAGTTTTCCTGTACATAAAGGTCAGATGTCATTATGATGTCATCACTATGAACATCCTCCCCCTCACATCCAATTATTACTTGGGGGGGAATCAATTCCACCACACTGGCTGGATCAGCAATACTACACACATAGTATATACACATGTACATCAATAGTCAGTCAGTCAGTCATCATCTACCGCTTTATCCTCTGCCAGAGGGTCGCGGGGGGTGCTGTGCCAATCTCAGCTACATCGGGCGATAGGCGGGGTACACCCTGGACAGTTCGCCAGTCCATCGCAGGGCCACACACAGATAGAGACAAACAACCATTCACTCTCACACTCACTCCTATGGTCAATTTGGAGTGTCCAATTTACCTATCCCCACATTGCATGTTTTTGGACTGTGGGAGGAAGCCGGAGAACCCGGAGAGAACCCACGCACACACGGGGAGAACATGCAAACTCCATGCAGAAAGGCCCTTGTTCCAACCGGGGCTCGAACCCGGGTCTTCTCGCTGCAAGGCGAGAGTGCTAACCACTACACCTCTGTGTGGCCCTACATCAATAGTATGATGTGCTAATAATTATCAGTTCATTTTCACTATACATTTGTATTATTTATTGTATACATTCATATTATTTTGGCACTTTACTTCTCTTTGTGTACATACTACTCAGGGGTTGCGTTAACCGAATATTTTCCGTCATTGACCGTTTTTTTAAAACGGTGACGGAAAAATCTGAGAGCCATCCGTCATTTTGACAGATTGCAATTCACACCCCTAAAAACTATGTTGATAAAAGAGGTGAAAAAAGAGGGATAGATGCAGATGAAGGACAAACTCAGCCCTTGGCCTCAGCGGAGCGAGGAAGCGGCAGTAAGGAGGTTAGGCGAGTTCAGTGGGAGCGGGAGTTCTCCTGGCTGAGGAGGGAGGATAGAAATATGTTGTGCGACAAAATAAAGATTCCCATCAGAGAATCTGAGCATAATTTCTGACCTGGACACCGTACTCAATGCATCTCGCTATCCTTGTAGTGCTGACAGCGTGTTAAGGAGCTATGGACAGGAGGCTTTGGAGCGCGTCTGTGACCGGTGCAGCTGATCCACTGGTGCAGAAGGAGCGCATGTTGCGGGATTTCCTACCACACGCAACTACGCGCAAGCAGGCACGCGATTTAAGTCCATGTGGACCAGGAGGAAGGTGTGAGACTGTGCGTTTAGGCCACAGGTGAACTGTTCATATTCCACTGCAATATGAACAATGCAATTGAATATGTCATTATTATCATTTAAAGTGACTGGTAAAAATTGATTATGACGGGATTTTTATGACCCTGTCAGTCAAAATGACAGACAACGAAAACGTCTAGCGCAACCTCTGATACTACTATATTATATTATAGTTGTATATATTCTGTTTTGTTTTTGTAATCTGTATTTATTCCATTCATGGGCCACTGCAACACCAGACTGTCCCTGCAATGTGAATAAATAAATGACTTAAATATTCACTATCTGTCAGGCCGGGACTCAAAACAGGACTCAGAGGCAGAGATGGACGGTTAGGCAGGCTTTATTTGTCACAAAAACCCAGATCACCTCTTGACCGAGTTATAAATTAATAGGCTATGAAACAGTCTCTGAGCTAAGATCAGCTTTCCTAAAATTAACTTAAGCAAACAAGTAAATAAACAAAAAATCACTCCGGATGGAGAAAAAAAATAAACTAGGCAGCTAGATCTAAAAAAATAACCAACTGAAAATCACTCCAACGGAGTAAAACTCAAAGGCTACAAAACATTAAACAAAGTGCGCTCCGACTGGAGGAAAACCTGACTAAATGGAAAAACTAAGCAAAACAAAAACACACTCCTGAAAAAAGGAGGCTCTATGATAAACTATAAAATCTTAACAAAATGAAAATCACTCCTGAGGAGGAAAACAAACGGCTATAGAATTAACTAAAACTATGGTTTCTAAACTAAAGACTTCCAAAATGTACAACAAAATATCACTCTTCACGAGGAACAAACAGGCTTACGTGATCGAGCAATGCTGTGGCTATGACGAGGCTTGAATGCAGGCTGGGGTGAACGAACAAGACGAAACACTCAGGCACAAGACAAGGGAGACAAAGCCTATTTAAACTCATAAGGGTAATGGGGAACAGGTGGAAGCAGTAGGTGATCAGGGATGACAGACAGGTGAGGAAGGGCAAGTGACCTGAAATGAGAGGAGTTAGTTTTGGTTCCCGGAACAAAAAGGTTGTCCTGTGGTTGACATGGAATATTTCCTAACATTCGTTAGTTTCCGTTTCACTCTTTTAGGTACTTTTTACTGAATACTGAACGATCCTGATGCTGATGCAGTGTAGACGGGATTATTTTAAATAAAAAATAATTGAGTGAGTTGCGTGATTGGTTGAACAGGTCACGACTCACTTTGCCTCGAGGATGAAGTGACTGGAGCTCAGTTGTCACCAATCAAACTCTCCTTGCTTCTCTCCTCCAGCTCCTCTTCTTCTCTTTCTTCTGTCTCGCCAGCCCCTTTATGCTCCTCCATCATTTTTATTTTCCGTGTAAAGTAATCGCTGTTTTCTTTATTCTGATCTAATCATATCATATCATATTTTTTATTTTTTTAACTTTCTCTCTCCTCCCATTACTCATTGTATTTATCCGTCAGGTGCAGAGCACACATCACGTCCCCTATTTCCTCTACACAGGATGGGAGAAATTAGGGAAACTGTGTGGCACTGCCACCCACTTCACTTTGTCCATCCACCCACTCACTCCATTGTTGCAACGTCTCTGTCTGTCTTTTCCCTGAGATCGATTGTAAACAACAGCCATTATGTTTAGCCTCTGTTTGCCTCATCAGCCAATGAAGTGGGCACATAACAGCCCAGTGCACACGGGTACATCCTGTATGAGCACATACCGAGTGATACCTGCTCGTACTGCTGATCTCTAATAAGCCATCATTATCAGATACAACGTAATCATAGCGGGCTATGTAAGGATGAATGACACTGCTCATCGTCTCTGAGGCACAGACGATTCCCTGAATGATACTAATGTTTTCACAGCCAAAGGTGATTAAATGTAATGATCCCCACAGTAATGTGTGTAATCAAGTCTTAACGTTGAACTGTGTTGTGAGTGTGTAGTTTTTTTTTGTTTTTTTGTACAGAGGAACGCTGTGTCATTAGGACCTGCAGGTTTGCTTTTAAAACACAAACTGGAGACCAGACATGAGTGAAGAGGCCTTCATTTGATCACAGCTTACAGTATATGATGAAGATTTGCCAGTTGTGCATGTCAAGATCATCATCAGCTCTGTAAATTAGGTCAAACTAACTATTTTTTGGTGGTTGCCGGTCTTCAGAACTGGGGAAGAGCTTATTTAAGACCCAGTTAGTTCAACAAATGGCTTTTGCCGGTGCAGCTGATGGTAAGTGTTATTTAGGTTAGGGTTGGGGCTAAAAATACAGCATATCCTCTATAAAAGTCTAACGTGGGAGTCAAACCCATGTTGATGACACCAAACTATGAAACCTCCTCAAAGCTACTTGATGAAGACACCCAAGGTACCAGATTGCTTTATACATTGCATTTATACTACCACTAGTATAGTGGTGTTTTGCAAGTGCATGTTAAGAGTTTGGTCTGACCATCAGTCTCAAGAAGACCAACATTATGGGACAAGACATCAGCATCCCCAACATCTCCATCGGTGATTACACCCTTGAAGTGGTGGATGACTTTACCTATTTAGGGTCCACCATAATCGAGTAACCTATTTCTGCATACCGAGCTAAATAGGTGGATCGGCAAGGCAGCAACAGCTACGGCTTGATTGACAAAGAGAGTCTGGGACAACTCCATGCTGACTACAAACACCAAGATGCAAGTTTATCAGACTTGTGTGCTTAGCACACTGCTCTACGGCAGTGAAACGTGGACCTTGTACTCCCGCCAGGAGCACAGACTCAACTCCCTTCGCCTGCGCAAACTTTGGAGGATCCTGGGTATCAGCTGGCAGGACCATGTCAACAACAAGAGTGTCCTGGCCATGGCAGGATTACCCAGCATGTATGCCCTGCTAACCCAAAGGCGTCTGTGCTGGCTCGGCCATGTGTGCTGAATGCAGAACCGCCGACTGCCCAAGGACTTACTGTATGGCGAGCTTGTCAGTGTTTCAAAGACATCTGTAAACATGATATGAAGGCAGGAAACATCAACCCATCTAAACTAGAGGAGGCTGTAGCAGACCGCAATGGCTGAAGGATAACTGTCAAGACAGTAATCCACACAAGTGAGAGGACGAGAGAAGATCAGTGGGAAGCGAGGAGGGAGCGCAGACGACAGAGGAAAACATTAACCCCTACGAGGCCAAGAGGGGGATACACATGTAAAAACTGCAGCAGAATCTGCCTGTGAATCTGCCTGTACAGTCACACGCTGCAACCAACCTAAAAACCCAAACTGAGCCATGGTGCGGTACCATTGACTCCCGAGGCAGACAGTTGCCAACAACAGTATAGTGGTAGTATTTTAAAAACATACCTGGTCGCAATACCTGTATACACCCATTTACATTTCATTGGAGGACAGTTTCAGTTATTTATGCATAAATTCTTACATATATTCCGCCATCGGCTCTGTCCCCTCCTCCTCCTCCTCCTCCCACGACCAAATCCAAGCTGGTTTTATTTGCAGTGTATAATATGTACAAGCAACAAAGGGTTTATATCGCTTAGCAAACAACACAAACCTGGCAAAATCTGCATGGGACTGAGACAGGAAAATCTCCGGTGTCGTGTCAATCGAAAAGTGGCTCCGCCTTTCAGACAATTTCTCCAATTAGTATGCATCAGCCTAGCATCTGCACCCGCCCACCGCTCCATTGACTCCCAGAGAAGCTGAGCTTCCCAGGAAGTGACAATTTAGTCGCATTTATCCAACAACAACATCCAGTGACGGTGGTTCAGACGACCAGGTCTGAGTGTTCTGTGTGGACCAGTAGCCTACCATGGACGATGACGGTGCAAGTGCAGCCGACTGGACGTGTGAAGAAGTGAGAGAACAATCCAAGCATAGCTCATATAGGAAAATAACTTTTGACTGTCATTTACAAGGTGACAACACAGGTAAAGGTAAACTGTGACCGCAACGTCCTCATGGTAGATAAAAGACCCCAAAAAAAACAATCAACATGTTGTATTATATACATGTAGTACTACTCAACTTGATTCCAACAACGGCCACATGGCGGAACAGTGGCTACCATTACTGCCTCATGGTGAGCAGGTCACTGGCTCCGGCTCCCCCTCAAACCCCTATGTAGTGGATAAAGCGATTGTCAATGAGTGAGATGACAGACTTAAAAAAGACTGGACGTCTGAATATTCACAAGTTCAAAAGTTTCCCCCGCAAAGTATAAACTTACTGCAACCATCATCTCTGGTTTTTATTAATTATGAGTCCGTATTATGAGTAGTAGTTTTAATAACTGCATGTGTTTTCCTCGAAAAGCAGTTGCAGGGAAATGTATCCACCGTACGACGACGCTCTCGCATGTATCATATCGTATGGCGTGAAAACTGAAACCATGGAATGTTTTAATTTCTGTGTACGTGATTATCTGTGCATTACGTTTAATTTGTCGTCTCCTCCGGCTCGTGAAATTACACCAGCTCCCATTTGCACTAGTGTCATTAACTCATCAACTGCTTATAAATTTTAATATGTTTTTGACTTCAGCTCCTCCTGCATCCTGTCGGACCCTCTGACCCTCAGCTGAACTCCTTTAATGACATAATGTCTGGAAACATATAGAGTTAGAATCAAACCTTCACCAAAAACCTTCCTCCATGGTTCAATGATTCCACACTCATTATGACCATATGAAGGATATAATGACGACATATCATGTCACTGTTAATGATGCACAAGAAATGTTAACATTGAAATAGGGTATTGCTCAAAATGCAATGGTATTGTCGGTGCCCCCGCTCATATTTCCTGACCTTTGTACAGTATATGTAACTTCCAGGATGATTCTCTCTCTCTCTCTCTCTCTCTCTCTCTCTCTCTCTCTCTCTCTCCCTCTCTCTCTCTCACGTTTCAAGTACAAACATCAAACATCAAACTGACTGAGTTTAGTTGTAGAAAAATCTCAAATTGTAGAAGGAGACTGATTTAAGTTCTGTATTTGACACTGAAGATTGTGGCACTGTCATTAACAGGCTGCAGAAATGTGCATGAATTCATGATTTAGGCTTTAATTCACTCAGATCAACACTCAGCATCTCTATTTTTTGGTATACCACAGGATTCGATCCTGGGCCTATTTCATTTTCCTATACATGTTCCCTCAATCATCTGCAAAATAACTGTCATTAAACATTTTATCATTTCACATAGCAAGCATGTGTAGAAGAAGAGAAAAACAGGAAGAGAACAATATTATAATTTGATTATAAATTAAATGTCTTGTTTTAAAGAACCTCAGAGCAGCACCATTTGTGGCAGATGGTTGGAGGGGGGGGTGACAAGGAAATGGAGCTCGATATGACATATTATAGGCCTGTGACTCTCATTGACTGGGTCAAGACCCACAGTTGGGTCACAGGAGATTTTTTTGGGGTCCCCAAACAAATTTGCAACCTTTTAGTTAAGTTTTCTGCGAATAAGTTTTAAATAACGTGCATAAATGAGGTTTTAATACATTCATCAAATATCTTTATCAATTCAAAATGATATTATATTGAAGAGAAATTGTTGTAAATGAGTTGCTACATTATGACTGAACAAATTGCTTTGCGATGACTATATGCACCACTGTGCTGCCTTCATGAAAAAGTGCTTCTTCATCACTTTGTCATCATCATTTTGATTTACACATAGATAATAAATGAAAGGGAATAGACTTAATGAAAGAAAATGGACAGAAAGAAGAGGTGCTGCACATCCACACAGGCGAGTCTACTTAATCTGACTAATTACCCTGAGCACACTTAATGGACCCTAGACATTTTTTCACTGCATATTGTCCAGCATGTGTCAGAAACCTGGCCTTTAGATTTGGATAAGGATGCTACACATGGTAATGACATTCAATCATGTGGGGGAAAATCATTATTTATTTCAGATTGTACTGTGATGAAATTATTTATCTTGCGAGGTTGAAGGCATGTTGTCTGAGCAGCAACAAGGTAAATCCTTCAGACACTTATGGTAATGGTGGTAAATGACTTCCTGAGACTGAAGGATGGAGATTGATTCCCAAGAGTGTCGATAAAAGCAGCTTGACTTGCTTTGAGAATTCTTGAAGGCCTTTCACCTCTCATCTGAGAGGCTTCTTCGGTTCTGAAGAAGGTTGAATCTGCAATGATTTGGTGGTGATAATATGCACGTCATACAACCTCCCTGTTATGTATTATAGGTTATATAATAGTGCTTTGCAGCGTTTAATAAAACAACATACAAATAAACAGGTCAGTAAAAATACCAGTGAAGTGATCGGAACAGTCTCATCAGGAGAAGAAAATGAAGAGTGGACAGTACAACCATGTCCGGACATGTCTGGGTGACATGTTCATGTTTACAATTGGAGGAGAATCTGCAGAGGATCCAGGCGCCGGACATGAGTGTGCTTGAGGCAGGACATTGAATCATTAACCCTGAACCCTGAAACTCTGAATCATCTGGAGTTTCTCGTTTGTATTCTCCAAAGATGTCGCTCCAGATATTTGCATTCCTTCAAACAGCCTGTTCAATTCTATCTTAATTGTATAGCACCAAATCATGGCATATATTATTATCTCCTGGAAGAAATCTCTGATAGTTTGTCCTTCTGTTAATAACTTCCTGCAATTTTTAATGGATCAAAATATGTTCCCATACATTTTTTGTTAAGAATCGAGGACTACCCACTGATGACGTCACAAAACCCCCCAAAACTGTTTCAATAATGTTGTTGATGATGATGCATTATAAATGATCATGCTCTGTTTGTGTGTTTTTATATTCAGGATATTCAGGATTACCCGTGCCGACGCACTGCCAGGATCTCCCTCCCCTATTTCTTCTTCTTTACCAAATTCTGCATCAGACATTTTTTATGAGACTGTTACTCTCAGGTCGCGGTCGGTGAAAGACGAGCGTGTGCCAATGTCTCTGCGCACATAATCTGAGGACAGCTCGTTCACTCTCAGGGGAGCGGTGGAATAGCGGAGTGTCTGTCGCGGCTACTTCCCTTCGGGGCTGCAGATTATGTACCTCAGGGGAGATGGTACCGGGCAAAAAGGGAAATTTTTTTTCTATCTCTTCTGGAAAAATCTGTTTGTGGAAGTTTGTTACACTGTAGGTCAACAGCACCAGACTGTCAGTGTTATTAAGGATTTTTATGAGCACTGCAATTAAAAGTCCCAATATCAGCACTAATGGAATGCCTTGCTTCCAATCAAATGACTTTGGTCCCAACCGGTCGGAACTAACTTTTAACTATAATGCTGTTTTCACCGGTTGTTATACTCAAAATCCCTTGGGTTTTGGACCAGACCATGTTTGTTGGAGGATAACTGTGTACCCGTGTATCTTGTTGAGTGGGACATCTCCTAAAGTTAATTAACTATGACTCAGTGTGGAGGGGGGTGGCTGACAACAACAGGAACTTGCACACACCCATTAATTTTGATGTACAAAAAAACTTGATTTCCTTGAGACTCAACATAATCACATCTGCAATTATCTGGTTTTAGTCTTAAACACACACACACACACACAGAGCTCATAACTGGCATTACAGGTTAATCTTTATTGAGGCTTTTGTTCCTGACAAATAAGGGTTGGGAACAAACAATGAAGCGCTGCAGCGATGTTAGCAAAACACCTTTTCTTAATTAAAGAGCTTGTCTTCGTTATACCTGCACCAATGATAAGAGCCATCTGTGTGTGGGAGATAAGGCGTGGAGTCGAATAGAGCTGTAAATGGCCGTTGGTGTGTGTTATTGCTGCAGTGCTTTAAATAAAAAACTAGTCTCTGTGCCTACAGTTGTAAATGTGTCGGATCAACCCGTCCTCACCCCGGGCAGCGACACATATCACCCCTCTGTCACGTCCCTCTGCACGTTGCCCTTCCACATCTGACAGACGCACCAGGCTTTCAGTTGACTCTGATGTAAACACACTGGTGGCGCGTTCAGACGCTCAGAGCAGAGCAGTGGGAACATAACATTCAGACAATGAGGTTTACGTTTAGGGCCAAGAGAAGGACTGAGGTTAGGTTCAGGAGATCCTGACTCACACTGATGGACACTGAAGGCAGCTTCTCTGAGCGTTTTTACCAGCCTGAGCAAGATCTGCTATCTGTACTCATCCAGGCTCAGAAGGCACTGGCACGACAGCCTCTGTATGGATGTTTGTCTAAATTGCTGTGGTTGTACATTTGTGTGTTATTGTATACTCCTGTGAGTCTGCAATAAAGATTATATTGAATTGAATTGAATTGAATTAAATTGAATATAATTCATGCAGTTATTGTTCAAAACTACTCTGACAACTGTTCTGCCTCTGTCCAGCATATCTTTCCTTTCACCACAACCGGCCGAGAGAAAATGGAAGAGATCTTCTGACAGAGATCTCTTCCTTTTTTTCTTCCCTTCTCCCTATAATAGCGTTAGGTTTTTTTGTCTCTGTCTTGCTTTGGGGGATGCCGCAGTCTGACTTATGGCGTTTTCTACAACAGACTTTCATGATCAAACACGATGTGCAGTGTGACAAGGACTTGCCTTTTTATCTGCTTTGAGTGAGATGACATCACTTTTTGTTCAGTCACTTTGCCTAAAAAGCTTTGAAAACTTGTTGGCAATAAACTCTTTTGTTGTAAGGGCACTCCACATGTGTTGGGGGACGTGTGGGCTGTTGCTGCTCAGGTGTAAGTTGTCAACATTTGTCACAGGTGTGGTCACTGGTCGACTACTGTGTGACCACTTTGTGTTGTGGTTGTTGCAGTCCACTTTGTGGTGTGTTACTGCTTTTTTTGTATGTACTGTGGCAACAATGAATGGGACATTAATGTGTGGGATGAGGTCACTCCACACATTAATGGACCTGGTGGTCGTGTGTAGTTTTTTTTAGTTCTTTTATTTGTGTTTGAACATTACATGTTCAACAGAGTCAAGCTTTCTTGAGCCAAGCTTGCTCAACAAAACCTAAATCCCAAACCAGAGATATCAGGTATTAACTGTCAGTCCAGGGTTTTGTTTTTCCATCAGGCTCTGTGTACTTTCACATAGAAATAGACATCTAAGCACCAAAATGCACCTACTTCAGTAAGGAGGAAGAAGTTATTCTAACTGAGAGCTATAAAGATTTGTTTTTATCTCTACATTACCACTGGTTTCCAGAGCAGTGGTTTACGGAGACAAAAACACCTACATTACATCTAAATCAAGCCTCCAAGCTCAGGTCTTCTATACCAGAGGCCTCTGGGTTCTACGCAGTATCTTAGCAGTTCCTAGGACTTCACTTTTCTGGACTGAGATCTCAGATGTTGTTCCTGGAACCTGCTGGAGTTACTCTTCCCTAATTCTGGGGTTACAGCTCCTAATACTCCAATCACCACTTGGACCACAGTTGCCCCCTAAACCGTCTCTAGCCCCTTTTGTAATTAGCCTACTCCCATTTAAAGACCAGAGTTCCTGAATCCTGGTCCTCGGTGACCCAATGCCCTGCATGTTTTATATGTTGTCCTGCTCCAACACACCTGATCCAAATGAATATGTCGTTATTGAATCAGGTGTGTTGGAGCACAGAAACATCTAATACCATGATGATGAAAATTTTCTTCTCATACGTTGCTGTAGCAGCACGGCACATTATAACCAGTGGAAGCCCAACTTCAATTCATCTCTATGAGACTGAGCTGGACACAGAATAGGTTTTTCTTCCACTGCGGTGAGCGAGACAGTGAATGGATAAATAAAAGCTTGGTGTCTCTGGGAGTCCATGGAGCAGTGGGCGGGCACAGACGTGCTGATACGTGATGACTGGAGGAATTGTCTGAAAGGCGGAACCACTGAAATGAGCTTTCCTTGTTTCAAAGACCAGCAACTGCCACTGTCTATTTGCAAATGAATGATGCAAATGTCTTGTTTTGGTGTGACTGCAGCATAAAACATGCATGTGGTTGCAAGTGTAAGTGGTGATACAGTGGATGAAGGTTCAGCCAGGTCTGAACAAAGCTGTGCTTTTAGATACAAATCACATTTCTTAGCATTTTACGACATAGCTGTCGTCTTATCTTATCTGATTTTTAGTATACAATAAGTCAAATATATGGGGTTGTTTTTACCCTTACATAAAACTTAAAAGTACCGTTGGATCATAAAGCACACAAGTCAATCTACACAAATACTGTAGAACTTTCTAGCTGGCAAAGCTATTTATCTTTCATTCTATTTATCTGTTCATTGTTGTAATTGGTATCAAAGCACTGTTGCCTTTAAAGTGCCTTTAAGGTGCATTGTCAAAGCCATGTTTTGTTATATATTAACCTTCGTATGTGCCTTTGTTAATCTATCTATCATCAGAACCTGTACGACTTGTCAGTTTTACAACCTCACTAACTGCTAACTAACTAACTAACTACTAACTGTCTAACTAACTAACTAACTAACTAACGGACTGCTGTCTAACTAATAACGGACTGCTGTCTAACTGCTGTTTAACTGTGTATGTGGAATAAACCTTCAGAAAGACAGTCGAGTTGTACCCGCGGTACTTGTTCTGGTTACCCTTTCCAGAAGGGAGTATTGAGCTGAAAGGATCAGCCAGCAGAAATCTGGACAGTTGTAAAACCGTTGTCGGCGCCGTATCTGTGGAGTACGGACTGCCGAGCGGAGGGCGGCAATTATGAAGTACCAGGACCGGAGTACTGGTGAAGCAGTCGTGAATCACTAAAACGGAGGAACCAGAGCAAGGAGCTAACGGAGCTGTTGAAGCATTAAAGGAAGTGCCGCAGCCGTGTGGAAGGCTGTGAAGATTGCACAAGGAATACAGATCTCTTCTGGGCGAAGAGCTAAACAGTTAAGCCACTAACAGTGCTACGGAAGAGCCTCACAGACTGTGACATTGTGACGTCGACAGCTAGGGGCGTGGACATTCGTGTGCCATTCATGGACGTGTCGTTTGCAAAGAATTGAATCCTTTGAACGAGTCATTGGCAACGAACCACACTTTTTGAGAGAGTCAAATCCTTTGAACAATTCCAATTCCGGAGTGAGTCAGTAGTTCAAAGAAGTAAAATGGCAGACGACAAGCCAGATCTGGAAAGTCTACAGCGGAGACGGTCAAATGCGCAGCGGAGCCTAACAACGCGTATTAACTGCCTTAATGTCAACGCTGGTCGTCTAGGTACAGAAAAATTGTCGCAAGAGTTGGCAGGGTTGGAAAACGACTGTGATATTTTCGTCGACGCCTGCAATGAATATATCAAAGAACTGGGACAGATAGACCCAACGGACGACAACTGTGAACTGAGCAATGCCCTAGCAAAGAGCGACGCCATTGTGCAAAGGTACCGTGAGACTATGGAAATATTGTGGCTCAAGGATGCTAAGTCGGATATAGACGCCCTTGTGACACGGTTCAATTCAGCTTTCAATCAGGCTAAGGTACTCGGGAGTTAAAATGTACTACAGTGGAATCAGCAAGAGGCCAGAAGGAAAGGACTGGATCAAGAACTCCACAAACTCAGACACAGTGTATGTTTGGAAAGACTATCGGCCATACGGTAAAGAAAAATGGAGACTCCTTTTAACATTGGAAATTAAAAAGGAGGAACTGATGGATGAGTGGGCATGCTGCCGGGATAACAAACGGGGAGATGGGCATACCTGACCAGTAACTTGTGCTAGTACCACCCCACCTGTTCACACCCACTCAGCTATCAGGCAGGGCACCATAGCTGGCACCAGTCCCCCTCATCAACCTCCTTAACAGCCTCAACAACCTAATTATGGACCTACTGTCAAGTTTTACTCAGCCTCCAACCCTCACCAGTACACCACGGCCACCGAGGTTTCACACTGCTCCCACCAACACCAGCATGGGACAAAGGGGAACTGTGCCCACCAGCAACTTTGGTACAGTCACAGGGGGAGAAGACAGCTCTCAGTGGGCCCGACCCAAAGCAAAGATCACACCGATAAGCTTGCCTAAGATCTCCGGGAACAGGAAGGCTGATTGGGAGATTATCCAGGCGCAAGCGGGTCCCACAGAGTCCTTTGAAGTGGAGCAGAAGAAACTGAAGGGTCAAGTGACAGAGTTACAGGAAGTCAATGTCAAGAAGGTAGAGGAGCAGAGTGAACTGAGGGCCCAGATGCCTGTAAAGACCCAGACTGCAGAGCTACAGGAGATCTTGGTGCAAAGTCAGGAAAATCTCACTGAGCTTCAGTCTGACTTCTACCAGAAAGAGTCAGAAGTTTCTGCTCTGCATCAAGACCTCAAGACACCAGAAGAAAAGCTGAGCTTAGCACAGGAGGAATTGGCTGCTAACCACACCAGCCCACTCCTGCTAACCACACCACTGCTAACTCCAAACCAAACAAAGGAACTGAAGAGAAGCCACAGCTCATTGGAGCCAGAGCTCCCTAAACAAGAGCAGAAGCACCTGGTGATACTGTCTTTAGAGAGCAGACTCTCTGAGCAATGCTAACCCAGTGGCTTGCACATGTGAGCAGCCCCACAAACTATGCCTTCCTGGGAAAGCAGGGCTCCAGTCAACAGGATATGAGACAAAATCGACCCCTGTTGAGACCAAGAAAGATGAGACACTGTGGGGAGCCGCACTCTCAGTCCAAGTGGGTCCGAGAAGGGACAGCTCTCTCTACCTAAGCTCTGTGGAGTGGTCAGTTATACCCGAAAGGCTGTAAAGAAGTGGGTTGCTCGTATAGGGAGACCCCCTATTCCAGCAAAGTGGGAGGTAGTACTGACAGTGACCGAACTTGAAACTGCATTCCAAGATCCCCTTACGCCATCCCGCTACGTCATCAGAGACACTGTGAGACGGGGAATAAAGATGAAAGTCTGGGGCGTGGTATTCAGTTGCATGGCTTTGAGAGCAAAGCATGCTGACATTGTGGAAGTTCCAGACTCTCCTCTACCTGGCCGCTAATCCGTCAAACAAAGGACCAATTGGCGCGAGAGCCCAGGTACAAAACAAGACTGTAAGAGTCATCACTCCCAACTCACTTCTGCTTGGCCGTGCTGGGCCTAGCGGGGACTCTCGAGGGGTTGTGCGCCTGACTTACCCCGTTCTGCGCCTAAGAGCGGTCTAGATCGAGGTCGACAAGTTCTGGAAGCGGTGGAGCCAACTGGCAGGCCCAAGCCTCTTCGTTCGACAGAAGTGGCACACACTCGCTAGAAATGTCACAGTGGGGGACTTAGTGTGGTTGGCTGACCAGAATGCACTGAAAGGCCAGTTTAGGCTTGGTCGAGTTGCGGAAGCTCATCCTGATGTGAAAGGCGTAGTACGAGACGTGAAAGTGAGGACGTGCCAAAGTTGTCCAGTTTTCGGCGGACAGAGTAAGAAAGGCAAAGGGATGGAGAACTGCCCCTTCACCATCCATCACAGAGGTGTCAGGAGGCTGGTGGTTCTGTTGCCAGTGGAGGAACAGAAATAGATTCCCCACCACATGATGGTTTCTGGATCCATCCAGAAATCCCCATCACGTGGTGTGTTTCGGCAAAGTATCAAGAACCCCCCTCCACCACCCTCCACGAGTACATCAGGAGGTTGGTGGTGTGTTTTGGTAAAGGATGCCACTGTGTCATCAAGGACAATGTGTTCATGGACAGTGAAACCTTTATTTGTCATGTGTATCTGTTATCCATATTGTGTGTAACACATTCGTACCCAGCGATGCAGCTTTATGTACCCATTTTGAAAGGTAGAATTCGTAGTTGTTGTGGCCTACTTAGATTCAGGAATCAGTAGGCCAAGTGAGAGGTGTAGAACTTTCTAGCAGGCAAAGCTATTTATCTTTCATTCTATTATCTGTTCATTGCTGTAATTGGTATCAAAGCACCGTTGCCTTTAAAGTGCCTTTAAGGTGCATTGTCAAAGCCATGTTTTGTTATATATTAACCTTCGTATGTGCCTTTGAAAATCTATCATCAGAACCTGTACGACTTGTCGGTTTTACTAACTTACTAACTGTCTAACTAACTAACTGACTGCTGTCTAACTGCTGTTTAACTGTGTATGTGGAATAAACCTTCAGAAAGACAGTCGAGTTGTACCCGCCGTACTTGTTCTGGTTACCCTTTCCAGAAGGGAGTATTGAGCTGAAAGGATCAGCCAGCAGAAATCTGGACAAATACAACTTTGCAATTTCAGTGTTTCGTGAGTGATCTGCCATTTTTTTATCTGATGTTAATGATACAGTGTCAGCACACGCTGGTTTCCCTTTAATCGTTACATTGTCACAACTACCTCTCAGGATTTATATGCTGCGGTTGGTGTCATTACGGCTTTTACAGCAGACTGTGGAGGGAAATGATGTATCACATGAATGATTTCCTCATCTCTTATCAAACAGATAGATTATGTGTGGCAGTGACTGAAGCCCATCAGATTTGTAATAAAGGAACTGTACAGGCACTGTCTGTACAGTAAAGAGCCTGCAGCCCAACATAGAAGACGTCATGTAGACCAAAGACTGGGTCGTGACCCACAGGTGGGTCGTGTGAAACAAATTTGAACAGAATATTCGCTGAAAAAGCATCTCATAAGTATTGTCCAATTTCCGCAGTGGAGCATACAATTTTAATAAAAAACTAGTACAAACTGTCGCTGTAATTTTGTTCGTCTTGGGCTATCACAAGTTCCCAACAAGTTTCAGGAAATTCGGTGCAACTTAATCTTGGCTTGCTCCATCCACGTTTTGCTATAGAGCCCTGGGGCAACGCACGGGTCCACGTCCTACGCCAATATCGCATTTTCGCCAGACCTGACACCCGTGCAAAGTTTCAAGAGTTTTATGCACTTTAACCCCCTAAAAAATTAGAGGAATAATAATAGTCTGAAGGATTACAATAGGTTCCTCACACAAATTCGTGCCAGGAGCGGTTTTGGCCCCTGCCATTCGTGGCTCAGGCCCTAAAAATACCAAACTTTGTCTTAATAAGATGTTACTTTGAGCTTGAATTAACCAGTGACAAGTTTAAACAAAGGTTTGCATGAAATTTCAGGTTTGAGTGTTCATAACGTGTTAAATATAAAAGTAAAATTCGTAAAATTTCAGATTTCACAGGTTTGTGTGCAAACACAAGACATTCTAAGGTGTAAAATTCTTACAGTACACTTTAATCAAGTAAAGGAAGATTCATTTTATAGAAACATGACAGAGTTTCTTTGTTTTGCCCTCACTTTACGACACATTATAGTGTGAAAGTGGCAGATTATTCTTCTTAAAACAAGAAAATGTGTCTTATTTCTAGGTTTACTGTCCAGTTGATGGTGTACTCTTGTTTTGGTCAAAAGAGACAATGGAGAGGACGGTAACCATGGACATGGATGGTTTGCTGGTGCGCGCATACACACACACACATGCACAAACGCAGCACTCGTGTGAACACAAGGACTTAGAAACGAGTATAAAAACGACTGCGGGCCAATGTTAAGTGCGATCTGAAATGCAAAAACATGGAACACAGAATGACTCAGGACTGACAAGGAGGGACGATGAGTGTATGTTCATGTAACAATGCCATATATTATTTTGTAATATGCGATGTTTTAACTGAGAGACACGAGGAACCTTTGTTTTCCCCTCTCTGCTGTGATACACCAGGGAAGAGCTACGTGACTTTTCCATCCCCCATGTTTCACACTGTAGCTGCGCTTAGATATATTTTAATACTTTCTTTTGTCATATGTGAACTTGTCTTTGATGTAAATAGTTGTGTTTGTGGGCTGCACACATGGGCTTCTACGTGTGACCCCCCTGATTACATCCATACATCTTTACTGTGAGGTAAAAACCCTGTGACACACACACACACACACACACACACGTTCTTGTGCAGCATTCTTACTTTTACTCCACGACATTACCTCTAACTATATTTGTTACAACCTTCATACAACCTTTATAGAACGTTCTCTTTTTGTTCCAAAGTGTTCTGAGAATGTTACCTTTTGATTGTGGGAACATTCCCTGAAGGTTCCCTCCTAGGTTGTCCTGTGATTGATATGGAAAGTTTTCCTAACATTCTCTTGGTTGCACATTTGGTTCCCAGAATGTTCCCCTAAAGTTACTTTGTCACAACCTTCATACAACCTTTATAGAACATTTTATTTTGGTTCCCTGAAGGTTCCCCGCAATTGATATGGAAAGTTTTCCTCACGTTCCCCTAATGTTATGTTGTCACAACCTTCATACAACATTATTTTGGTTACATTAACATGACAGCATTTGGTGCTAGTTATGGTTCGGTTAAGGGACTAGGGAATGCCTCTGAGTGTCCTCACTATAAATGAAGCGCAATTGTGTGTGTGTGGTGAGAGGAGGTTGTCGCGTCATCATCATCATCATCACCATCCCCCTGTTGCCCCAGTGACGTAAGCGCCGCAAACTACTTAAACGCGGCTCCCAGCAGCTGCACAACTAGTGCGCAATTTCACGTTGAACCCCCGGTGACAGACTTCGCTGTGGTCCGGTACAAACCCGGTAGAACTGGAGACTGAGTCAGAGAGAGAGCGCACCGGGCGAGTGTGTGTGTGTGTGTGTGTGTGAGAGAGAGAGAAAGAGAGAGAGAGAGAGAGTTTGCTGATTGGCTGCAGCGCGTGCCACACCGGTAGCCGCGCGCACATATTATAGTCGCTGCTCGAGCGCGAGCCAGTCCACGGTTTCCAACTCCGCCGGTTCCCCCGAGGGCGCGCGCGGGCAAGGAACTCACAGAGCGGCTTTTAATCCAGTTTAAAATAACGCAGAGGTAAGAGATACATTTTTAAACTATTACTATTATTAACTACGGCTGTCACTGTGATCATTACAGTAACGTAGTGACACACACACACACACACACACTTATTTAATTGATTATTGATTTTACAAAGATTCTAACGCAGACTCAGCAGAAAACACTAATGTAACAAATTAGAGATGGATTAATACATTCAATACTGTACAATATACATCTATGTATATATATATATGCACAGTATATATACATATATACAGTCAATTATTTAATTACATCTCTTAAATATTCATAATAATAATAATGATAATATTTAAAATTATTTTGATGAGATATTTTCTTCATAAAATGTAAAAAAAAAAAAATTGTGAAAAATGTTGATCAGTGTTTCCCCGGATTTATTCACAAACCAGATATAGCAACTAAATGTTGTTATGTATGTTAAAATGAAATGGTTTTGAAGAAATGAATAATGATAATTATTATTATTGTTAGTATTATTATTGTTTTTATTATACTAATGACAATAGTTAGGACTACAACTAACAGTTATTTTTACAACTGATTAATCTGTCAATTTCTGGATGATTAGAGTTATTGTTTGCTCCATAAAATGTCAGAAAATGTTGATCAGTATTTTGTCCTCAAACTAAAATGATTCAGTTTTTTTTAATGATTTCTCTGTCACATTTAAGCCGAAGCTGAAAAATCATTACATTCTCAATTCACCAAATCATTTTCTTGCTCTATGAAATGTCAGAAAATATTAATTAGTGTTGTGAAATGAAGACGTCTCTCAAATGTCTGGGTTTGTTATCAGTTTTAATTATTTTTCTCTGTCGTACGGAGCAAAGAAACCAGGAAATATTCACATTTAAGACTTTTTATTGTCATTATTATCATCAATTGAGTTAGTGATTCATATTCATTTATTCAATATTTAATGTGATGCAGAATAATAACAGTTTGTGATTTTCTTGTCCCCCCACCTCAGTCCATGGCTGCCCCTCCTCACAGCAGCTGCATGTGGATGCTGGTTCTGGGTGCGTGTTTGTCACTGGCGGGCGCCACAGACTGTGGGAAAGAGTGTGCCCTGTGTGTGTACCGTCTGCTGGGACAACAGTCTGGTTTCTCCCCGCTGGTAATGTCACTGAATTAGATTTTTATTTTTTGTTTACTCTGCATGACGTCACATTTGTGGGGGTTGTTGTTTGTTTTTCTTGCCTTGTTAGCGAAGCTTTAATATATCCAGACAGTTCCATATTAAAGCGCTTCCTTTGTAGCATATTGTTTTAGAAAAACACATTAAAAATGTCGCAAATGTGTATCTGGTAATGTTATTTGTGTATTGTGTATAAAAGTGTATCTACTGCCCTCTGCCCGCTACTGCATTCACGGCTTTCTCTTGCGTCGTTGGTTCACTCTTTTGTCACCCACTTATCTAATCAGACTCCTCCCCCTTTTATGCCAGAGGTGTTGCTTCATCACCTTTGTCAGATGACCACGCCCCCCTGCACTGCCCACCTTCTCCCCCTCGCTCCTCCTGAGGGGGCACTGGGCAGAGTTACCCTCAGATAAAAGGAGCTTAGTTACCGTTTAAAGTGTGTCATTGTATTAAGAGAAATACGTTCGAGGGCTGAAATTGACCTGTTGATAATTTTCTAGACTAATCGAGTGCATTTTTGGTCAGAAAATATTGGAAAATGTTGATCTATGTTTCCCAATCTCTCTCTTATGGAGCAAAAAAACCAGAAAATATTCACATTTAAGAAGCTTTCAGGGGCGCTTTTTCTTGAATCTTGCTTCTTTTCCTTCACTTCAAGTGTTTTGCTTTGTGTCTTTAAATTTTTTCCTGTTTTCTTTCTAATCTTTGTTTTCTAATTACCTTTTTTGTCCTTTTTTCTTCCTTCGGTCGTCCTCTCTTGTTCTCATTTCCCCACCGCCCGTCTTTTTTTGTCTTTTATCTTCTGCTCACCGTTATTACAACGAGATGATGACGATGATGATGATGATAAAACCGTCGACTGCAGACGTCGACATAACAAAACCTCGTCATCTGTCACTGTTCTCTTCTGTCAACACTTCACTTCACATATATATATATATATATATATATATATATATATATATATACATACATATATGTATATATATGTACATACATATATATATACATATACATATATATATGACCGTAAACTGAATTATATTTGATGTATTTGAGGACGTCATCATTTCAAGGTTTGGGAAACAACATTTTATGGACCAAACAGCAAATCAATTATTTACATATTAATGGCTTTATGGAAAATAATTGTGTTTGTGCCGCTGAGTGATCGTGTGTTGCTCTCCTTCCTACCGCTGCTAATATATTCCTTTACCAGATTCACATTCACTTGTTTAATGAGCAGATTTTATTGAATCAATACGAATGATTTATTCAATAGAATGGAATAGTAATATAATAATATGCTGCTCCTAGTTTGTGCATTGTACTATAAAAACAAAAAAGTAAAAGGTTTGAAAGGTTGTTATTATGTTATTACGTTGGGTCTTTGCCGTCTTGTCGTGCACTTCCCCTCATGGCCACCAGAGGCTGCTGCTGCTGCCCTCCACCCTCGCAGCCCCCGGGGCGCCAATATGCCCTCAATTCAATTTTCCTCTTCGTTAATTCTGTCTTCAGAAAGCTCAGCAAGAATCCGCCCTCGCTGCCATCACTCAGGGTTTTTTTTCCTGATGGCTGAAATAAGTGAAATCCAATGATAACACATGAGGGCTGGAGGGAGGTGGAGCCAGCAGGACACACACAGCCCCCGTGGCCTCACACACACACACACACACACCTTTAGTCTGATTATACTCGTGCCACTGGGGCTTTATGGACACACTCAGTTAAAGAATGAGTGGGATAAGTGGGTTGTTTGGTGGGGGACATGCAGCGTTTTATGCTAATGTGACACCGTGTCAGCGGCTGGGGCAGATATTTCCAAATGAGAAACTGTGTTTTATTTCTTAAAACAGATGCAGTGGGTTGTTTTCCCACAGCATCTGTTGACTCCCGACCTCTCTCTCTAACACAATCTTCACACAAGTTCAAGTAAGAGCAGGGACTGTGGGAGGCCCTGAGGAGAAAAATAATGTGATAGTGATTATATCTTTTTAATGTTTAATATTTTGTGTATTTTTGTTTGAATGGTCACTGTTACCATTAATATTAAAACTATTGTGTTATTAGATACCAATAATGGTCTGTCCCTCCAATAAATGTATGAAACGGGTCTTAAAAGAAAGTTTTGTATTTCAAATTTTTGTATTTAAAAGTTTGTGACTTTTATCAAGTTTCTGAGAACAAAAATTTGCAATTATTAATAACAAGAATAATAATTGGCCGAGTAACAAACAATAATCATCCAGTGCCAATTATTAAAAAAGTGATTCAAGGATTATTTTGTGAATTCAGTATTAACCAAAGTCAAAACCTTGTACCTGTTAAGGTTCAGAACCAGTGGAATTTTGACCGGAGTGTGTAGAAAATGAAGCAAATAACAATAAATATAAATATAATAAATGACAACGGTGTTACTGAGAGAGCTCAATATTTTCCGAGGTGATGTAAAACGTTTGAGAACCACCGATCTATGACGTCATTGTTTTCCATGATGTATAATGCAAGGGTGGTGGACCCATTATTATTTATTTCACTTTTGAGGCTCCTCCCTCTTTAGGTGTCACCACAGCAGATAATCCGCATGTTTTATTTGGCCATGCGTCAATGGCATGCACATCGGATGGGGGAAAAAAGAGTCCATAACCGATCTCCACAAAGCTGTAACATTACTGTGGTCAAAATTCAACCAGATGCAACCGGATGCTGCCTGCTGACCAAAGGGAAAACAGTACGTGAAGTCCCACCTGTTAGCTGCCGGTACCGGAGGACCCAGATAATGTGAGCCAGGAGACAGGTGCTGCGTCAACGCCCGTCTCCCGCTGCAAAGAAAACACAGCGATTCGATCAATGGGAAATGGGGGGGGGGGGGGATTTCGGGCCGGGTCAGGTTCGGGCAGACAATTAGTGCTGCTGTGTGGGCCGGGTCAGGTTCGGTCTTAAAGACTCGCGGGCCGGGTCGGGTCGGGTTGTAATTTTCAGGCTTGTTGAGAACTCTATTATAGAGCCATTTAAGATGCTTACAATGATCATAAAGTAATAACATGAACAGCACTTCATTTCTGACATGGTGTTTCATGTCGTTCCCATTCTCAGTTTTCACTGCAGCTGCTATCCATAAAAAACAGCATGTTGTAAAAACCTTTTTTTATTTCCCTCTAGACATGCTCACTTGAGTGCGATGGTGGGTTGGACAGCCAGAAGCTCCGTCTGTGCCGGGACTTCCTGTTGGTGGAGGAAAACATCATCCCTCTGGACGCTGACCCGCGTGAACAGCAGGAACAGGACACAGCAGACATCATGATCTCTGACAGCGAGGACGCAACATCACCAGAACACCTGCTGGCCAAGAAGTACGGCGGCTTCATGAAGCGCTATGGCGGTTTCATGGCTCGCCGTTCCTCCTCGCCAGAGGGGACGCTAGAGGATACTGGCACCCAGGATGAGGAGGAGAGTGTTCGCCTGGAGATCCTAAAGCTCCTGAACGCAGCAGCAGAGCATGGCGCCAAGGCGGATGGTCAGGGAGGCGAGGCGGTGAAGAGGTATGGAGGGTTCATGCGTCGAGCTGAAAGTGGGGTCGCACAGAGCGACCTGCTGGAGGCGGTGTTAGGCCGTGGGCTCAAGAAGCGCTACGGAGGGTTCATGAGGCGCGTGGGCAGGCCTGAGTGGCTGGTGGACAGCAGCAAGAGTGGGAGCGTGTTAAAACGGGCTTGGGAGAACGGCAGTGAGCTACAGAAGAGGTACGGGGGCTTCATGGACTAGGATGCCACAGTTCTGACCCTTCAATCCCTCCATTCCTCCAACCAATCACCGTGTAGTCTGGACTTGGTGTCTGAATCAGCTGCCCACTCCCTCTGCTAATTACATTGCATCATCTGGCTTTGTATAACGTGCTGCTGCTGCTGCCTCCTTCATTGGATCAGTTGGTCCTGTATTTAAAAAAAAAAAAAAAAGTTAAACAGAAACTGTACACAAATCATTTTTGGTTTTTGGGTTTGTTGATATTATTTATTAAAAGAATCTGTTGATTGAGGTGTATTTTTTGTGTGTAATTTTAATTTTTTCAAGTTGATGTGTCTGCAAGAATGGGGCAGCCCATGGATGGAACGGTTTGGTTCGGTAGAATATGGTACGTATTTTTTGTTGCTTCCATTGGGAATGGTACTACAATAACCAGCCCTACTGTTCCATTATTTGGCAACCTTCCTTTAGGTTACCAGAATAAAATGGTACGGTACAGTGCGACAGAAGAATGTCACTCAACGCCCGTAGTCTATTCTCATATAAAGCCACAAACTGAGCAGGATAAAAAGCTGCTGAATATCCTCCATTGTTGCTGCTTGTCTCGCATTAGATGCCGTCCATCACACTGGTGTCCACTCATGTGCTGTAATTTATCATCTATTCTCCTCGAAGTGGGAACATAGGTTACGAAATCGACTTCATGTTCTCCTGAGGTAGACCTGAACATGGTGATTTAACTCCACAGGAAAATGTTTACTGAGGTTATTAATCAAGTTCCATTCAGACTGACCTCTGCTCGGCTTCAGGAAGAACCCAGAGACTACATGTACGTCCATAATATATAATTCTTATCTGAAAATATTCTATATTATATATATTATATATATACTTTGGGGGGTGGGAAGTAAAAACTCCAACATATAAAAGCTGGCCTAGAAGAGCATCAGATTATGTGAAGTAATGACCAAGTAATTCAGCAGAGGACACAGAAGCACAGGACGTGGATGTAGTTCGAGTTTCACACTGTAGATGGCAAAGTAATATAGAAAACTCACCTGTTAGCTTAGCTGTTAGCTCCACTGGAGTGAGTGTTCAACCTCATGTGACTCATAGTCAGGCTATAGTACAAATATTTTCAGTAACCCTTTATTTTACAGTCTGCTAATTACCTGGTATTTACTAAGAAACGATATGGTAACCAAACATAGTTAATAGTAAAGTTCCAAAATAACTTTATGTAATTACTAAGTTAGTACCTAGTAAGTACATGGAAACATACTAGGAAACTAGCTGGTAATACAATCTATGTATTAAGAAAGTACCCATACAGAAAGGACAGTAAGTACAACTAACTCCACTTCGTGTTTCTGATCATTTCTTCATATCCTACTCTCTCCCACTCTCCCAATCTGATGATCTCATCTCATCAGATATTGCACTTGTCCGTCATAACATTCGCTCTCTCTCCCCCTCCTCTCTGTCCTCAACTGTTCTATCAGCACTTCCTTCAGCTGACTCCTTCTCCCTCATGCATCCCTATTCTGCCAGACACCTTCCTCTCTACTCTGTCCTCCTCTCTTGACTCTCTCTGTCTCTCGTAAGTCCTCCCCAGCCCCGTGGTTGTCTGACTCAGTGCGTGCTGAGAGAGCCACGATACGGGCAGCAGAAAGGAAATGGAGGAAATCAAAACACCCTGACGACCTGCTTTCCTGTCATTCTTTTCTCTCCACTTTCACTGCCTCTATCTCTGCAGCCAAACAATCTTTCTATCAGACTAAAATTCAATCCTCTTTCTCTAACCTCCTTGACCCCTCACTCCCCCTCCTCCTTCCTCCCTTCTACTATTTCACCTTGTCAACTACTTCACAAAAAAAGTAGATGACATTCGCTCTTCTTTCTCAACCCCACCTCCTGATCTCACCACTCTACCAGCCACAAATTCATCTCCTTCTCTCCTTCTCTATCCTCTTTCACCCCTCTATCTCATGATCAAGTTATTTCCCTAATAACCTCTGCCCGCCCCACCTCCTGCCCCCTTGACCCTATCCTGTCTCTCCTTCTTCAGTCAATTGCTTCTGATCTTCTTCCTTTCCTTACCCATCTCATTAACACATCTCTATCATCTGGTTGCTTTCCGGACTCTCTTAAAGAGGCCAGAGTGACCCCCCTCCTTAAAAAACCCACCTTTGACCCGTCTGAAGTAAATAACTACAGACCTATCTCTCTTCTTCCTTTTCTTTCCAAAACTCTGGAGCGTGATATCTTTAATCAACTCTCCTCCTACCTTCACCGGAACAACATTCTCGATCCTCATCAGTCTGGTTTTAAAGCAGGTCACTCGACCGAAACTGCACTTCTTACTGTCACTGAGCAACTCCACACTGCCAGGGCTGCCTCTCTCTCCTCTGTACTCATCCTCTTGGACCTTTCTGCAGCGTTTGACACAGTTAACCACCAGATCCTTACTTCCTCCCTTCAAGAACTAGGTGTCTTAGGCTCTGCACTTACCCTACTCTCATCCTATCTTCAAAACCAAACATACAGAGTAACCTGGAGAGGATCTGTGTCGGAACCCTGTCCTCTAACTACTGGGGTCCTTCAGGGTTCTGTCTTGGGCCCTCTCCTCTTCTCTCTGTACACCAACTCTCTTGGTTCTGTTTTTCACTCATAGTTTTTCCTATCACAGCTACGCCGATGACACTCAACTCATTCTCTCTTTTCCTAGCTCGGACACACATGTAGCAGAACGGATCTCCGCTTGTCTGACCGACATCTCAGTGATGTCTGACCATCATCTGAAACTCAATCTCGACAAGACCGAGTTTCTTTTTCTCCCAGGAAAGGGCTCTCCCACCACAGATCTGACCATCACCCTCCACAACTCTGTGGTAGCTCCTTCTCATACCGCAAGGAACCTGGGTGTGACACTTGATGACCATCTCTCCCCCCCTGCCAACATTGCTGCAACAGCTCGATCTTGCAGATACATGTTGCACAACATCAGAAGGATACGGCCTCTCCTAACCCAGAAGGCGGCCCAGGTTCTGGTCCAGGCTCTTGTTATCTCACGCTTGGATTACTGCAACGCCCTCCTGGCTGGTCTCCCTGCCTGTGCCATACGACCTCTGCAGCTCATCCAGAATGCAGCAGCTCGACTGGTCTTCAACTTACCAAAGTTCTCCCACACTACACCGCTCCTCCGCTCCCTTCACTGGCTTCCTGTAGCTGCTCGCATCCGCTTCAAGACTCTAGTGCTTGCATTCCATGCTACAAACGGATCCAGTCCAGCCTACATCCAAGACATGATCAAAACCTACACCCCAGCCCGCCCACTGCGCTCTGCATTGGCAAACCGACTTGCTGCCCCCTCACTGAGAGGATCGCAGAGGCATTCACAGAACTCGAGACTGTTCACTGTCCTAGCTCCCAAATGGTGGAACAAGCTCCCCATCGACATCCGGACAGTGGAAAGCCTCCACATCTTCCACCGCCGACTAAAAACACATTTCTTCCTTGACTAAGACGACGACAAAAAAAAACAAAAAAAAAAGAAAACACTTGCTTATACATCGCACTTTTAACTAGCACTTTATAGTTTGGCTTAAATGTCAGTTTATTTGGGAACATTGTTAAATGTATTTGGTGTTCAGTTATATAAAAAGAACATCTGTGAGCTTTAACAAGGGGTTATTTAATGAAGAAGTGTAAATGTTAAAGAAGACTGATGGTTTAATAAATCCAACCATTTTAAGGTTGCCATTTCTATGGTATATACATGTACGCTTTGTGGTGTTTATTAGTAAGTATCATGTACATGTGGGGTAATAACTTAGTACTCCCTAAACATTTATTTGGGTACCTTCCTAAAGAGGATATTTTTACTATAGCTTCCTAGTATGTTTCCATGTACTTAATAGATAATAGCTTTGAACTTTCTATCCTATTAGTATGGGTACTTTACTAATACATATCCACTTAAAGGCTCACTATGTTTTTTTGGTAAAAAAATAAAATAAAAAAAGTACTGTATTTGTAGGAAAATATGCATGACTTTATTTTACAGTCCTGGTACATATTAATTATACAAAAAGTGATATTTTAGCACCGGGAAAGAACATGGCACATTTGAGTTTATCAAATTCATCACTTTTAAAGTCGACTTTGTATCCTTGGTAAGAAAGTACTCTATATTTATAGGGAAATATGCATTGCGTTATTTAACAGTCCTAGTACATGTTAAGTACACAAAAACTGATATTTTAGTACCAGTAAAGAACATGACACTTTGACAGTTCATTAAGCCCACATGACACATCATCAAGCCAGAACAGAAAACTTCCGGATTGGCAGTAAATGCTCTTTAAAGGTATGTAACTGGAGCTCACCGATGTATTGTAGGTACTTATTAGGTAATAGCTTAGTACTAACTGTCCTTTACTATGATACTTTCTTAATATGTATATTGAAATACCATCTACTTTTCTAGTATGTTTTCATGTACTCAGTATGTTATAACTTAGTACTTACAAATGTTCAGTATGGGTAGGCTTTCTTAGTAAATAGATTGTATTACATCTAGTTTCTTGGTAGTTTTTCATGTAAGTAGTACTTACTATCCTTTCTGTATGGTAATTTCTTAATACATAGATTGTATTACCATCTAGTTTCCTAGCATGTTTCCATGTTCTTACTAGGTAATAAATTAGGAACATTCCTATTAACTACATTTTGTTACCATCTAGTTTCTTAGTAAATACCAGGTTATTAGCGGGCCGTAAAATAAAGGGTTACCAAAATTTTCTGCTTCATCTCTTCTAATCATTCTTAACCTGAATCAAACCATTAACAAGCAAACAGAAATAACTAGGTCAAATAGCTTGGATGATTTTTTACCTTAACAACTGGTATTTGCCAATTATTATTTAGTTATTCAGAGTGTTACGTATGTAAACGTTTAGTCACCAAAACTTTATTTCTTCCATCCAAAAGTTTATTTTTAAAGCCCTTTAAGGTTTAGTTTGACATTTATATGAGTGCACTGCAGTGCGAATACACAATGCAGATCGGAGATACAAACTTGAAGCAATTTTTGAACAACATGATGTAAAAATAATACATGCCATCAAGCATGTAAAAACTCACTAAATAAGACAAAAAGCAACATCATTCCAAGGAAGTCTTTCTGGTTTAAAAGATGACACAGATGTTGCTGACTAAGCTAAGCTAAATCTGTGTGTGGTGAGAGACGACCCATGACTCACTTTGTAAATTTGGTCAAGTCCTTCCTTACTGAACACATTTCACTTTATATTTACAGTTTGTTTTAGTCACATCCACACTTGAAAATAACGTGTGATCCTGAGAGGAGGTTAAGTCAAACAAACGATGATGTCCAGTGCCCACGCAGAGGAGGACAAAGGGACAAAAGCAGCAGTTAAATTCACTGACATGATCCATTTCAGCTCCATTTTTAATCACTGACTCAACCAACCAAGCTATTATGTTACATAAGAATAAAAAGATGACTGCCATAAAAACATCGATACAGCAGGTAACACGCATCACCGCTCCTCTATTTCCTGTTTACACTTGCTAATAAAAAACTCTTTATCGCAAATGAACATGAATAAACATGAATGAACATTTTGTGATAGGAAACCTTCAGAGTCAGAGTGAACAAATATCTAAGTACGGCATCCCAAAACGTGTGTTGCAAAAACGCAAAAATGATAAACATGACTGTTTTTTATTCCCAAAACTTTACAGGGATGATTCTAAAAGGCCTGGATTGACTTCTAGTGCATCATTTTAATGCCAACATATACATCAAAGTTGTGTTTCCATGGAGTAGAACGTTTATGTATAATGTTGACACACAGGACAGGTCACCAGTCCCTCTCAAGGACAACATAGAGAGACGAACAAACACACGAGGAGAGCAAGTTCACTCACAAAGGCCCTTGATCGGCTGGGGATCTGACCTTCTTACTGTGATTCACAAATGAAAATATATGAGGTGTAAATGTAAATACGAAGGCAACATCTGGATGAAGATGGCTTTTAATAGCAGGTCAAAACAAACAAAGCATCAGTCAGTGTGTGCGCATGCGTCAACCGGTGTGCAGCCTTTTGCAGTCGCTCCTGTTCAGTCTTCTACTTGTTTTTTTACTTATTTCTCATGCTTTCTTTTTGTATGTCTTAGTAACTTGTGTTTAAGTAGTTTCCTTCTCTAAACATGTTGGTTGACAGAGTTTTTTCCTTTTTTATCGCTACGGAACTTCTACTTTCTCTGAGAGATGGGACCGTAGCGCATGCTTTGTTTACTCCAGAGACCAGCAGAAAAACACATCGACGATGCAGAGGTGCAGGGCAGAAGAGGAGGAAGAAAGAGGATGTGAAACAGCGGAGGCTTATGGCGAGGAGGAGATATAAGCCGCGTCTTCCATCTCTCATCATGGGGAATGTACAGTCACTGGCAAATAATGGATGGATGAGCTGACGGCGCTGGCCCGAAGTCAGAGGGAGTACTGGGAGTGTAGTTTAATGTGCTTCACGCAGACATGGCTGCACCGGGACATTCCTGGCGATAACACGTCAATCACGGTAGGGCTGGGCGATATACCAGTAGTAAGAGTTATACCGGTATATTTTTGAAAGAGATATGTAGTTGATATATTGCCTAAATAAAATGTGTACTTTTACTCATACATTTTTCTTAACCATCTTCATTATTCGTTAATACAAAACGAAAGTTGAGCTAGTGACGTAATGCCTGTTTGTTGTTGCGAGTTCTTAGCGGCACCAGCTGTTAGCCGTTCAGATGTTAGCCGCAGATTTTGGCTCCAAGTGGACTTAAAACACATCAGTGGCTCGTTGTTTACCGTGTCCGACACTGAGGCTCTGGTCTCTGGGTTTCTGGTCTCCTGTCTCCGGGTTTCTGTTATCAGCTGTCAGCTAGCGAGTTAACCCGCTTTGTTCAAAATATCGTTATAATATCGCATATTGCCATTCGAACAAAAAATATCGCGACATCAGTTTTGGTCCATATTGCCCAGCCCTAAATCACAGGCTTCCACACTGTTCAGGCTGACAGGGACTGTACCGCGAGCGGTAAGAGGAAAGGAGAGGGGCTTGCCGTTCTCATCAACAACTGGTGGTGTAATCCTGCGCACATCAACATCAAAGAACAGATTTGTTGCCCTCCCCCCACTGGACAGGTCGTCTCACAACCTGGTTCACATCACCCCCTGCTATGTGCCTCTTGTGAAGAGGCAGCCTGCGACCACAAGGACTGTGAGGAGATGGTCAGGGGACGCCTTGGAGACACTGCAGGGCTGTTTTGAGGTGACAGACTGGCAGGCACTCTGTGAGCCCCACGCTGAGGACTTGAATGGGCTTACAGAGTGCATAACAGGCTATATCACCTTCTGCACTGACTCCCTTGTTCCAGTTCAGCCCGTACATTGTTATCCAAATAACAAGCCGTGGGTAACTAAGCACTTAAAGACATTCCTCAATGATAAGAAGAGGGCCTTCAGAGCTGGCAACAGGGAGGAGGTGCGAACGGCAAAGGAACTATTGAGGGTCAAGATCAAGGAGGCAAACGACAATTACAGGAGGAAGCTGGGGTGGAAACTCCAGCAAAACAACATGAGAGAGGTTTGGAGTGGTATGAAGACCATCACTGTTTTCAGGCCATCAAGCTGAATTTGTTCTTTAACAGATTCGACACTGCAGTGACTGCTCTCCCTCCCACAGGCTTACCTGTTGGCCTGCAACCCCCAGCTACTCCACTCTCTCTCCATCCCCCTCCCCCTCTCTCCAACATTGCCTCCTATATGAGACCTGACACCCCTCCCACACCTGTCACCTTCACTGACAATCAGGTCCAGAGGCATGATGAGACTCCACTCAGGCAAGTCTGCAGGAACAGATGGTGTGAGCCCCAGGGTCCTCAAAGCCTGTGCCCCCCAGCTGTGAGGAGTCCTTCACCACCTCTTGAGGATGGGTCTGAGCCTGCAGAGTGTCCCAGTGCTGTGGAAGACGTCGTGCCTGGTCCCAGTACCAAAGACGCTACGTCCCAGTGGCTCTCAGGATTACAGACCTGTGGCACTGACGTCTCATGTCATGAAGACCCTGGAGAGACTCATCCCTGATCAGCTTCGACCCATGGTCAGATCGCATCTGGACCCACTTCAGTTCGCCTGCCAGCCATGCCTTGAAGTTGAGGATGCCATCATCTTCCTGCTTAATTGCATCTACGCCCATCTGGACCAGCCGGCTAGCTCTGTGAGGGTCATGTTCTTTGACTTCTCCAGTGCGTTCAACACCATCAGGCCCTACTCTTCTAGGTGAGAAGCTGACAGTGATGCAGGTGGATGCCCCACTAGTGTCCTGGATTGTGGATTATCTCACTGGAAGACCACAGTATGTGTGCCTGCAGCACTGTGTGTCGGACAAGTTGGTCTGCAACACCGAGGCACCACAATGGACTGTCCTCTCCCCCTTCCTCTTCACCCTTTACACCACTGACTTAAGCAGAGACCGGCCATCTTCAGAAGTTCTCTGATGACTCTGCAGTAGTTGGATGCATCAGAGGGGGTGATGAGACGGAGTACCGGGCTGCAGTGGACTCCTTCGTCACGTGGTGCATGCAGAACCATCTGCAGCTTAACGTGACGAAGACTAAAGAACTGATTGTGGACTTTAGGAGGTCCAAGACACCAGTGACCCCTCTTTCCATCGAAGGGGTCGATGTGGATGTGGTCAAGGACTACAAATACCTGGGAGTCCACGTTGACAACAAACTGGACTGGACCATATTTACACACACCTTCTACAAGAAGGGCCTGAGCCGTCTCTATTTCCTGCCGGACCATGCTCAGGATTTTGTGGCCAGTGCAATCCTCTATGCTGTTGCATGCTGGGGCAGCAGGCTGAGGGTCGCTGATGCAAACAGACTGAACAAACTGATTCGCAAAGCCAGTAACATTGTGGGGGTGGAGTTGGACTCTCTGACGGTGGTCTCAGAGAGGAGAATGTTGTCTAAGTAAAGGTCAATACTGGACAACAACCTCCATCCACTCAATGATGTGCTGGTCGGCCACAGGAGCTCGTTCTATAGATGTATCCGGTTCATTTATTAATTATCATATTGATAATGTCGATCCTGTACACGTTGTACATTTTTGTCATTTGTCATTCGTGTTCAAACAAGGGCTTTGTGCTATTTTTATTACTTTTTTACTTTTTAATTTTTAATTTTTAACTTGTGTGCTCTTTCTGGAACTTACTGAGTCTGATATGGAGCAACTGTAACAAAACAATTTCCTTCGGGATAATAAAAGTAAAGTCTGATTCTGATTCTGATTGAAGCTCCCATATATGAAGAGTCAGAGATAAAGGAGAGTGATGGACAAACATCTTGGCCTTGGTCAGTGCAGGGACAAATGAACGCAGGGCAAGAGAGGGAGAGATGGGAGAGATATGCAACTTAAATTAACCCAAAGCTCCAGTGAAGGCTCTCTTTGTGAGTCGAAAGGCACTTATATTAAGTATTTTTCTGAGAGTTTCTTACGATTTATAGCTCAAAAACAAGCTGCTGGATGTAAAAACAGACACAAACTGAGTGACACACATTGTAACTTCTGCATTGACAGCGTGTCACAATTGTTACAAAAATTGCAGTTCCGAAAACAGGAACCACTGGGAAACCAGAAAGTGCACTAAACACACTGGGGAGCGTGGAGATTAAAAACACGAGGGAGGCAGGGATCATCACATACAGGTGAATCACATTAGGGTGGGGCAGACAATCAACAGGGAAGACATGACAGGATGTCAAACTTGACAGGGTACGCAGAGTGAAAAACTTCAAAATAAAAGAATGAAACAAGACAGAACTAAAAGTCCAACAAAAAGCGCCTCAATGAATCCAGGGCTCGAGAGAGAGAGAGACGGTCTGTATAATTGTGTTTCGATTACAGCTTTTCGCAAAAAGAAAAGCAATATTTTTAAAACATGCAGGTGTTTTGTGTATTAGCCATAATTCTACTTAGCCAGTTTTCTGGTTAAATCTCGTCCCGCGAGACTTCACTTTGAGGAAGATGGCCAAAAGCATTTTGCAGCTTATGGAACAGAGATCTCGAATATCTGCTGCTGCTGAAACAAATTTCACCTGCGATGCTGCAAAAGGATAAGTTTCTGATACCAGAGTATTTAGATTAATAGACTAAAACACTGGATCTAGAAGAACCGTAATCTGATTAAACTTAATCTGATCTGTGTGTCTGATCCTGTCATACACATGCCAAATTTGATTCAAATCTGATGAATTTTCACTTTACAGATCTTGAGAATTGTATGATTTTTGTGATGTCATCGGCAGATAATACACCCATGAAAATATAACTTTCTTGATGCAGGAAATTCAACATCATTATTTATCAAGCCAAAAGAGAGATTTAGTTTCATTCCCTATGTTCCCTCATACCTCTCAGCCATCTCTTCATTTCTTTAACTGGATTATCTGAACCAGTCATTTGGCATAAATTAGATGACAGACATCCGAGACTCTTATCTTCTCCAGCTCTCCAGTAAAACGTAAATGCATGAAAAAAATACAGAATACAATCACTGGCCATTTCCGTGGTTAGTGGTTACACACCGTGTTGTTATTCTTGAACTTCAAACAGTTCTGGGAAATGTTTTACCATGTAATCACATTTGTACCTTTGGACTCGGAGAAGCTCAGGTGTTTAAGTTAACCCCCGGAGTCATGTTCATGATGAAGATGAAATGTTTTTTTATTATTATATACAGTAAAACTGACAATATATGATGGTAGTTGCCATAGCAATAATTCCTTTCCCAGTAGAAAATAGGCATTTTAAGGTTGTTTTAAAATTAAAAGTTAGTTTTATTAAATGAAACAAATAAAACTTTTAAACATCTGAAACTATAGAAAACCTACTCAGCTGATGAAAAATTCAATGCTCTTCAATGAATGAATGAATATTGTTATTATACACAAGATACAATGACATTTGGTGAGGCTCTCTCTTGGTAAAAAAGCTGATTTTTTAAGATTTTAAAACAGAACAGAATAAGATAAGGCAAAGCACCATAAGATATAATAAAATAGAGGTTAATCACCTTAAAAAGTACTTGACAACATAATCTTTGGCATGCAGAGGCCACCATAGTTCCCTGACACGCTTGAGAGATTTCTCAATTTGTCACAATCTGCAGTCCCACCATTAGATGAAGCTAATTCTTACAAACAGGACTGTAATTTTTTTTTTTTACATTTTAAGAGAAAACTAAAAACTGAACTGAAAACAGACACATTTACAGATTGAAATGTGACTAATAAGTAACTGTACAGCTACAGTTACTACAGAAACATGAACAAGAACATAAAGATAAAATAAATAAAAATTAAAACCCAGATTGAATTTAGAAAAGAATAACAATTACTTTACAGTTGTGAGTTAGTTAATTTATGTTCTATGTTTACATAGTATATTTTTACACTGTTTGCACTGTTATTGGAGTTGCTTTTAATCTCATTGTACATGTGTATAGTGACAATAAAGGCATTCTATTCTATTCTAGTTAGTTAGTTAGCGAGTTAGTTAGTTAGTTAGCTAGTTTGACCCCTCGTTTTTACAATTTAAATACATGTGCATGGGCAGCCGTTGCAGTGCAAAACAGGATTTCAAGGGTCGTTATTGTTACACTGTGTTCACCCACATGAATAAACAAAGTCAGAGTCACTGACACAGTGGACACACACACACAGACACATGCACACTCTCTCACTCACTCACACATACACACACACACACACAGCCTTTATAAGCGGCCAGCTTACTCCTCTCTCTCCACTCTCCTGACAGAACCAGGGTGTGTTTGTTTTCTGTCTCAAAGCAGGATGATCTGTGCTGTGAAACAGGCGGTGCCGCTGCTACTGCTGCTAGCGGCCACCACGGTCATCAGCACCGGCGCCGACCAGAAATGTGACGGTGTGAACAAGATGCTGCCCAAAGAAGACCTGCACAAGATCTTTGGGCACTGGGTTCTGGTCTGGTCCGTCAGTGACAATCCTCAAGCCTGGGACATGTTCCCAAATATTTCGTCCTCCCACGTCGAGTTCCGCCTCCTCGCCGACAACAAAACCGTCGTGTTTACCGAGAGTAACCTTCAGAACAACGTGTCGTGTACCGTCTACACTGCAAACATGTCCATTAACGCTTCTGAGTCCGACCACCACAGACTCATCACCGAATCTGCCACAGTGCACACGGAAGAAGGCGTTCAACCATACAACGATATGGGTATCATGGATCTGTACGAAAGCTGCCCCGACTGCATGGTGCTGGACTACAAAAGCAAACTCGGCCGCTTCCTGTTGACCTACAAGAGGGAGGGGCATCACTCAGATGTGGAGGCTTTGACCGCGGCTCACAAACATAACCAGCTCAGAAGCGAGTGTTTTGGCTACCCCAGTCACCAGCCATACATCTATGACAGCGTCTCACATTTTTGTGATAGGAAACCTTCAGTGTCAGAGTGAACAAATGTCTAAGTACGGCATCTCAAAATGTGTGTCTCAAATAAACGCAAAAATTGATAAAAATTACTATGTTTTTTATTCCCAAAGCTTTGCAGTGATGATTGTCAAAGGCCTGAATTGACTTCTGGTGCATTTTAATGCCAACATTTACCAACATTGCCAATTTTATATAGCCTGGAAAGATGGTTTTGTAGCTTACAAAAAGCCCTACACAAAGCTAGAGTTGCCTATTATTCTTCTTTAATTGAAGAAAATAAGAATAATCATAGATTTCTTTTCAGCACTGTAGCCAGGCTGACACAGAGCCACAGCTCCACTGAACCATCTATTCCTTTAACACTGAGCAGTGATGACTTTATGAACTTTTTGTGAATAAAATAACATAAATTAGAGAAAAAATTGATCATCTCCTCCCTCATATTGGGACTGACTCATCTTTTAGCACAAGAGCTTTAGAAGCACCAGGTGCACAGTTAGACAGTTTCTCCCCTATAGATCTCCCTGCGTTAACATCATTAGTTTCATCATCTAAGCCATCAACCTGTCAGTTAGATCCTATCCCCACCAAACTGTTTAAAAATGTGTTTCCTTTAATTAACAGCTCTTTATTGACTCAAATTAATCTATCCTTATTAACTGGATATGTGCCCCAAACGTTTAAAATAGCAGTTATTAAACCCCTTTTTCTCAAAAAAGCGACCCTCGACCCAGATATTTTAGCAAACTACCGACCTATATCTAATCTTCCCTTTGTTTCTAAAATCTTAGAAAAGGCAGTTGCCAATCAATTATGTGAATATTTGTGCATTAATGGCCTGTTTGAAGATTTTCATTCAGGTTTTAGATTAAACCATAGCACAGAAACAGCACTAGTTAAAGTTAGTAATGATTTTCTCTTGGCTTCAGATAATGGTCTAGTTTCTTTACTTGTCCTGTTAGATCTTAGCGCTGCATTTGACACCATTGATCATAATATTCTACTGCAGAGATTGGAGCAGACCCTTGGTATCACAGGTGCAGCCCTCTGCCGGTATAAATCATACTTATCTGATAGATTCCAGTTTGTTCATGTTAATGATAAAGCCTCACTACAAACAAAAGTTAATTGTGGAGTTCCACAAGGCTCAGTGCTTGGGCCTATACTTTTTACCTTATATATGCTTCCTCTAGGGAACATTATTAGAAAGCACAACATACACTTTCATTGTTATGCAGATGACACACAGCTATATTTATCAATGAGGCCGGATGAAATAAACCAGGTTGTTTAACTCCAGGAATGTCTCTGAGACAATAAGTCCTGGATGACCTGTAACTTTTTACTTTTAAACTCAGAAAAAACTGAGGTCATTATACTCGGCCCTAAACACCTCAGAGAAAAACTTTCTGATCACATTGTCACTTTAGATGACATCACCCTGGCTTCCAGTTCCACTGTGAGGAACCTTGAAGTTACTTTTGACCAGGAAATGTCATTTGATTCACACATAAAACTAATTTCCAGAACAGCCTTCTTCCACCTGCGGAACATTATGAAAATTAGAAACATTCTGTCCTTACAGGACGCTGAAAAACTAGTTCATGCTTTTGTTACATCTAGATTAGATTACCGTAACTCCTTATTATCAGGATGTTCCAACAAGTCTGTTAGAACCCTTCAGTTCATTCAAAATGCTGCAGCACGAGTTCTGACAGGAACTAGAAAGAGACCACTTAGGTCACAAAATACAGGTTTACTTGTGGTTCCCAGAGTCTGTAAGAGCAGAATGGGAGGCAGAGCCTTCAGTTACCAGGCTCCTCTCCTGTGGAACAAGCTCTCAATGATAGTTCGGGAGGCGGAGCCTCTCTCTGTATTTAAAGTTGGACTTAAAACTTTCCTTTTTGATAAAGCGTATAGTTAGAGCTGGCTCAGGGAAACCTGGACCATCTCTTAGTTATGCTGCTATAGACCTAGACTGCAGGGGGATTTTCCTGTGGGGCACGCACATTCACTCTCTCACCCTCAGGGTATGAATATGACTTTTTATATGTCATTAACCTTGTCTCTTTCTCTCCCTAGTTTGTGTATTTCCTTCCTTCCCTCTCTCTCTCTCTCTGTATTGTCATCATGCAGGTTGCGGGACCAAGATCCAGTTTTCGAGGCTACCCACATCATCGCCATTATTATTGTGCTATAATTTAAAAGTCGATATCATTAACTGTATAAACTTGTAACCTGATACAGTTGCTGTGTATCTGCTCCTGGTCTCTCTCTCTCTTCTGTCTCTACCTCATCTCCCTCTTGTCCTTTCTCTCCCCCCCTTTCTGTCCCCCACCTCTCCGCTGTCCCCCATTTTTCCTTTCACCCCAACCGGGGTTCTCTGCTCTCCTTGATGTTGTCTATGTACAGTGCCTTGAGATAATGTATGTTATGATTTGGCGCTATACAAATAAAATTGAATTGAATTGAATTTACACCAAAGTTGTGTTTCCATGGAGTAGAATATTTATATTTAATGTGATTTATATACACACATATATATATATATATATGTATATATACATACATTACATTACATGTCATTTAGCAGACGCTTTTATCCAAAGCGACTTACAATAAGTGCATTTTTTTGTTGTCGTTGTCTTAGCCGAGGTAGAGTCGGAAGAGATGTGTACTTTTTTGAGTAATTTTTAAAATCAGTAATTTTACTTTTACATATTGTATATGCGCATATTGTTGGAAGAAATTTACTTTGCTACATTTGAAATAGCTTCCGTTGCAAAGTAAAAAAAAAAAACGGTCTGCGTGCCAGTAACTGTCCATCTGATTGGCTCTGGACAACTGCAGCGTCAGAAGGTCAGAATTGTTGAGATGTTGGTGCCACAGAGGAGCTAGCTCAAAGATGATGGAGACGGATGGAGACAAGTGTATCGATGGAGAAGGGTCGAATTTGGAACATACAGACATGCACGGAGAAGGTGAGGCCAATCCCTGGCCAAACTTAAAGGACTTCTTTGAGTTGAAGTCCGGGAATAACAACAATTTCATCATGCGATGTAAACTTTGTATGCCGAAAGAGACGCAGCTATCCACCTACAAAAACTCTGCTTCCAACCTGCGCAAGCATGTACAGGTATGTATGTACAAGCATGTACAGGCTAAATAACGCTACATGCAATTAATCATGGATCCGTGAAAAGACACAGAGCCGACGACTTTACTCAATGTTTTGATAATTGCTAGCGGTGCATCTGCCTTTCCAGAGGGGGAGCTGCGGGTGTAAGAGCTGACGAGCCAATTACGTCACTTCCAGGTAACTGGCCAATCACAAGACAGTCCGTGTTCTGCGGGTGTGGTTTTGGTCTGAAACAGCGCGGCTGAGACATTTTCAGTGGCTCGTTTGCAGCGACTACGACGTTTTTGACCATAAAATAACTTCATGTTTGTGTTCAAGTACACCTCCATATCTTACATATAAGTGAGACAGGACCATGCTATGGCCTCTTTAAACATCAACGGTACACGTAAGGACACAAAGAGAGCTGCACTTTTTTAACTTGATCCAAACAAAACAACTGAATGTCCCTTTTATTCAGGAGACACACAGCACCTCTGATAATGAGTGTGACTGGAGAAGGTAGTGGAATGGGGAGCTGGTTTTAAGTCACGGACAGTAACAGTGGGGGGGTGGGGATTCTCTTCTCCAGAGAATTCACACCTTTTACTTTTACTGTAGACGAGCTCGTTCCAGGCCGACTTTTAAAAGTAAATGCTGAGTTTGAGAAGATGAAACTGGTTTTTATGAACGCATATGCTCCAGTTATTGCTTTAGAGAGACTTGTTTTTATAGACACACTGAACCAAACACTTCACAAGTGTTGCAGTGAAGAGTTTTTGTTTTTAGCTGGTGATTTTAACTGCACAGAGAACCCTGTGTTAGAAAGGAACCACAGGGAACCTCACACTGCTTCCAAAAAACGCCATCAGTAAAATGATGGAAACCTTTGAGTTGTGTGATGTGTGGAGATGTTTCCACAGGAGCCAGCCTGCTGGGTTTTCATGCCCATGGTGCTCTGGTTCGGTCACGCTTCCAGAGCGTTGCTGACATGGATGCTCCTTCCCATTTTTTCTTTGGGCTGGAGCGAAAGAGGGGACAAAAAAGACTCATGCACTCGCTGAGGTCTGACAGTGGACAACTACTGCAGGAGGACGCAGACATTCAGCAGTGTGCTGTGGATTTCTATCAGGAACTGTACACAGCAGAGCTTCGGGAGGAACCAGAGGTAGCGCTGTCGTTCTTCAAAGGACTGCTGCAAGTAACCGAGGACCACAGAGAGGGTCTCGAGGGACAGCTTTCCGCCCAGGAGCTACAGGAGGCGCTACAGACTCTGCAGAGCGGGAAAGCTCCCGGCATAGACGGTCCCCCTGTGGAGTTTTATAGAGCATTCTGGGCGGTCATTGAGGACCTTCTGTGTGTCCTGCAGGACAGTCTGAGCAAGGGACGGCTGCCTCTGAGCTGCAGGAGGACTGTCCTCACCCTCCTCCCAAAGAAAGGAGACCTTCAGGAACTTAAGAACTGGCGTCCTGTGTCTCTGCTGTGCACCGATTAGAAACTGCTGGCCATGAGACTCAGGAAGGTGATGGACCAGGTCATCTATGTGGACCAGACTTACTCTGTGACCGGCAGGTTGATATCTGATAACATTACTGTAATTCGGGACATTTTGGACCTCATTAGGCTCAAAGTTTGGTCTGATTTCTCTAGATCAAGAAAAGGCTTTTGACAGAGTTGAACACCATGACCTGTGGCAGACGCTGCAGGCTTTTGGTTTCAGCTCAAGTTTTAAAGCCAAGATCAGGGTCTTTTATAGTGACATTGAGAGTGTGCTGAAAGTCAATGGTATATTAAGCGCTCCCTTTAAGGTTCAGAGAGGTGTCAGACATGGCTCCTCAATGTCAGGCATGCTGTACTCTCTGGCCCTGGAGCCTTTTCTACAGAAGCTGAGGTCTCGTCTGTCTGGTCTGTCCTTTCCTGGCTGCGAGAACTTTTTTAAACTGTTAGCGTATGCTGATGACATCATTCTGTCTGTAAGGAATGATATCAATAGTCTCACCCAAACTGCTGCTGACTTCAGGAAACTTTCCTCTGCAAAAATCAACTGGGAGAAAAGTGAAGCTGTGGCCGTGGGGGAGGGGCTAGAGAAGAAGTTGGTTTTACTGGGGGGGCTTAGTGTGGAGAAGGGGAGGACTCAAATATCTTGGTGTCCATCTTGGGGATGCAGCCTCTACCTCCAAGAACTGGGACTTTTTTATTGAACAGGTTGAAGGTCGACTTAGGAAGTGGAAATGGATTTTACCTAAGATGCCCTTTAAAGGTCGAGTCCTCGTCATCAACAACCTTATGTCCTCTATGCTGTGGCACCGGCTGATGTGTCTGGACCCACAAGAGAAGCTGCTGTCCAGAGTGCAGGCTGCTCTTGTGGACTTCTTCTGGGACCGTCTGCACTGGGTCCCTCAGAGCGTCCTCTTTCTCCCCAAAGAGGAGGGGGGTGACGGACTCGTACACCTGGCAAGCAGGAGAGCAGCGTTCAGACTCCAGCAAATCCAGCACTTTTTAACTGGACCCTCTGACCTCAGACCGGGTCTGGCAGACTTTCTGTTTTTAATGGATTTACGTGGACTTAACCTGGATAATTTCCCCACCTTTTAAAAAGGACTCTTTAAAGCGTGGGGACTCTTCTACAAGAAAAGAGGACGATGTGACTGTCTTTTCTGGTTCCTGAATGAACCAGTGACTCAGGGGACACGGTCCCTACTCCAGAAACTGCGCAATGCCAGGGTCCTGACCCTGGGCCGTGTGGTTCATGTGTGTGGACCTCACCTGAACAATACTGCTGCTCTAGTCCAGTGTCTGGGGACCAAGTCAGTCAGGGTGAGCGATCTCCTGCTGAAGGGCTGGAAACAACAGCTAACTGACACTTTTAACTGACTATTGTAATGGCTCAGCTCAGCCAGATCCCACTGACTCTTTCCTGTTTTTGAAAGTAACACTGGTTTTTATTTGAAGTGGAACCTCCTTGGAGGACTCACCTGTCCCTCACAACAGCTCAGAAGCCTGAGTGGAAAACTCTGTACAAGCCACCGCTAACCAAGAAAGCCAGAAACTCCATGGTGCGGTGGCTGTAAATGCTTTTATCTCTATTGTAACATCACTGATTCATGTCCTTTCTGTTGACTCAGAGAAACTATCTTTCGCTGTTTTTTACAGTGTGTCAGATTTACCCCTCTGGTTCAGCTTTTTTCTTTGTTTAATGAAAGGTTTTCTCACTCTTTTTATTCTTGGTTACAAATATGAGAGGAAGAAACAGAGTGGAAAACAATGTAGATGTGGACACTAAGTTAATGTTTGTGCGAATGCTAAATACCAGACTCTCTCTCTCTCTCTTTTGCACAATGCTGGAGAATTGCAAAGAGCACATACAGTAAAAATGTGAAAATGTACTACAGCAATGTGTAACTTTACTTTACAAGTAGTGTATAGTGCGGTCTTGAGCATTTTCAGGTAGTGTCACTGAGTTCTGACCTTTTTTTTGCATTGGAAAACACTGAAAACACTTGTGAGCGTCACTAATATCTTCGATAGATACAGACTGACAGACAGATAGATACTTGGCTAGCTAGCTGTGTTTTCTTGTCATCTACAATGCTAGCTTGTAATTACATAGATTATTTTTGCATCATAAATAGACCTTTTTATCACAAACTCTTGTTTCATATTAAAACAACCTCTTCTTTCCATTTAATGTTGTGAAATATCATCTCACAAATTTTTCTTCCTCAGTGTTTCTTCCTTTTTTCTAAGACTTTGCATAACTGTGTGTGTGTGTGTGTGTGTGTTAACACATGTTACACACAGGCAGTTGCGACTGCAGACCTCAGGTTTTCTGCACACAGGGCTTGTGTAAGTGAGCAACATTAATGCAGTTTGACTTCACTGTCCAGGCTGCAGGACACAGACATTAAACACTGACCCAGTATAAACACTGATGCAGCTACACAAACATACACAATCTAAATATGCACTTCTGTACAGTGTGCATTGATTTTGGTTCATGAAGTGGAGGCTTCACACTTACAGGCACATTTTGACAAGTCTTTTTTTATAAGATTTGTTTTACTTCTTGTGAAATCATCTGTCGTTTTTTTCTCTTTTTGTGTGTTTCATTGCGATATTATTTCATTCACTGATATTATGTGACATAATAAAACAATGGGTTTCATGGGTTGTTTGATTTTGAATCATTCATTCATACGTCTGACCTGTATTATATATATACTGTAAACTGTATATACTGTAATCTGAGATTATAGATTATTATCAAATTCAACCACGTGAAGAGACGACATCACACATTTTTATTATTGTTGTGCAACACAAACACATCTATTTATACACATATATACTCACACATATATATAAACACCTATATAAACACACATATACATAAATATACATATACACATATATACATATACACACATATATACATATATACATCTGTATACATATACATATATTTGATTAAAAGTTAAATAATGTGATTTTTTTTTACAAATGAAATTATTATTGAGTCATAGAGAAGCAGCTCAGAAAAAAACACAGTCACCACTGTTTTTAAGAAATAACTGCCACTTCCAGTTTGAGGCGACTTTGTCAACATACGCGTGCCGAGCAGAAAACATGTTACCATTTAAGGATGAAGACAGTCGACTTTGTTCGGTATATAAGTCCTGAACTATTCTCTCTTTTTTCCCACTGGTCATTCTTGTTTTTCTGCACCAGCCATGAAGTTCTACTCTGCTGTTGTGACTCTGCTCATCTGTGCAGTCAGCCTCACTTCACAGGTCAGTATCACCTCGACCATTACTCTCATCACAATCCCTGTAAATCATTTATTTATGCATTTATTTAATTTGTGATTATTATTCATTTAAATGTTATTGTATTGTGTTATTTAATTATTTATATATTCATTATTTATTTTTTCCTTGCATTTGATTTGGCTTTATTTTTATGATTTCGTAGTGCAATTATTGTTAATTTGTTAATGAATTTTTAATTTAATTCAAAACCCAAATATCGTTAGCTGTTATTACACTTTTCTGTCCAACATTGTTTATAGTACAAGAATTACATTTAAATTAAAATACCATTAAAATGAATAAAATTTACTTAATTTTTTACAAATATTAAAAAAAGTTTTCAACAAATCCCACATTAGTACAAAATTAAATCATCATGTGATGATGTTACGCATAAAAATAAATTAAATTTAAAGTACCTCTCATACTGAGTTATAGAATTAATGTTAATCAATTTTTTTGTTTTTACAAATACTGAATTAAAATAAATGATGTATATTTCAGCCTAATCTAATCTAATCTAATCTAATCCAGGGGTGCAAACGACAAACAGCAGTTATTTTTCACTACATTTAATTTCTACTGTATTAGTTTTTCCCACAAAAATCAAAAAATTAAAGTCAAATCTCTGCTGGACTTTCAAATGACCTCATCCACTGAACTGTATATAAGTGAACAATTTCTATTTTGTACTTTATTACAGGTTCCTCTGGAAAAGAGTGAAGAATACTCTGGTAAGACTTGATTTTACTTTTCACATAAAACACTTGAATTTTCTGAAAAATGACAGTGAACAAAGTGTATCTTCTATTTTTCACCACAGGCAACAATGTTGAAGACGATGATTTCAGTGTGTCCACGCTGTTAGAGAAGGCCAATGCTAATCTTGGTATGTTCACGTCCACCAACATACTCAAACTCGCATGGCCTGGGAGCCACATGAGCTTCAGGTTCGGTAGGGAGGGGCCAACCATGTGAAAAAAAAAAAAAAAAAAACTCCAACTGTTCACTACCGGTTAAAGTTATACCAAGATATTCCATCATGATCTAGTAATAACAACATTTGTGATGATATTGTTAAGACTTCAGACACTACACTGGTAGAAACAAATGCACGACTCAAAAAACAATGAAGAGTTTTAACAAAAGGTTTACTAGGCAAAAATCTCAACAAAAGGCACTCACAAGGAGGAACAAACTAAATCTCAAAATCAATAAACAAACCTGGAAACATGAGCTCGCTAGAACTTCTCTACGACATTAACACATGGACCAAACAAGACGAATTGGCAACAAGACAAAGGGAGACAAGGACTATTTATACATGAGGTAAGTGAAAACAGGTGAAACCAATTAGGGGCGGGGCAGACAATCTCAAAGGCGGGAAATCACACAAAGGGAGGAAGTCGGGGTCTGAAATGAGAGGGAAAGTTGAATACAAAATAAAACAGGAAGTGCACAATGAGACTAGACATGGGTGACTAAATTTAACAAACGTCACGTGACATAACAGATATTTTACACAATTTTTAAAAAAATGGCGCTGACCATGGCACCAACAGGGACTGTAATGACTTATTGAAATACTTATATAGGACTTTAATATGGAGTCAGTCCTTCTTTTGCAGCTATAACAGCTTCCACACTTCTTCGACGACTTTCCTCAAGATCTTTAGGTGTTTCTATGGTGAATTTGTGCCCATTCATTCTGTAGAGCATTGATGAGGTCAGACGAGAAGACCTGTCTCGCAATTGCTGTTCCAGTTCGTCTCAAAGGTGCTCGATAGGGTTGAGGTCAAGGCTCTGTGTGGAGCCAGTCAAGTTTCTCCACATAAAAACTCAAAGTCAAACCAGTCCTTGCTTTGTGCACTGGGTCACAGTCATGTTGACAAATAGAAAATGGTTTTCCTCAAACTGTTGCCACAAAGTTGGAAGCATAGCATTGTCCAAAATGTCTTGGTGTGCTGAAGCATTAAGATTGTCCTTTATTGGAGATAAAGGGCCTTGAGCCCAAAGCCTGAAAAACAGCCCCAATTCAATAAATAACAGGTGTGACCAAATGCTTTTGTCATATAGTGAAAACAGATTTTAGTAATTTCACAAAAGGATCACCTAGTAAAATCTACTTCCTCATACAACCACACTTCAGAAAATGTTAACTCCTCATTCACAGCAGATTAAAACACCCAGTCTCATGTTTGTTTGTTGTTTTTGTTTTTTGTAGGAAAGAACCTGAATGAGCCTCTGGTGCTGTTTGGAGACATAGCGGTTCCCACGGGTTTTGAGAACGCTGATGAATGCACAGCACGTGGCTGCCTGTGGCCAAAAGCCTCTGACGGAAACGTATACGTGCCATACCGTATCTCCAGTGCCTACTGTACGTAACAGCAGGCCGGGTCTGGGTTAGAACAGTGGTGACCAATCATGACTAAACACAACCAATTACCAATTAACTAAGCCTAAGGGTTAGGGTTCTGCACGGCCAGTATTCTGAGACAAACACTGTGTTTTGTAGCGTTTTTGAACACTGTACACAATGCAGAATTACAGCTATAAGCCCGTTGGCAGATTCCAGACAAGAAGTTGTCCAGAATGTTTTGGGTGTGGGTGCAGCCAGTTAGACATTCCTCTAGAAAAGCTCAGAAGTTTTTCTAGTGAAATCTTGTCTGTCTGAACATGAGCGAAGCCTCTGGCAAACCACAATGTGCTTCAAAAGAATTCATGTTAATTACAACGCTGAAAAAAAAGTGCATTGAAGTAGAATTAGTTTAGTAGAAGAAGTAATACAGAGTTGAAAGTGGAGTACAGCTGCTACAAATTCAATGACTCTTGATGAAATGGAAGTAATTGCACTTGTTGTATTTGACGCTGATGTAATATTAACAGTAGTAGTAGTATTAATTGAAGTAATATTAGTAGTAGAAGCGATAGCATTACATTATTACATTACATTACATTACATGTCATTCAGCAGACGCTTTTATCCAAAGCGACTTACAATAAGTGCATTTAAACATTTGGGTACAAACAAGAGCTAGAAGTAAGTAAGTGCTTCACGTATGCTTAACTATAAAGTGCTACGCATAAGTGCGATGTACAAGGGAGTAAGATAGCAGTAATAGTAGCAGAAGAAATAGAAAAATAATCCTTGCAGTAGTAGTACTAGTGTCATAGCACTGATAAGACAGACATAGCAGCAGTCACAGACATTATTAGATGTTGTAAAATGACATTATTCCTCTCTTTTCTTCTTTACTTCTCAGCCCAAGGACAGCAAAACACAATCGTCCAGGGTCTACGCTCGTTTGCCCAGTCCACCTGCATCCGATTCACACCCTTACAGAGAGGAATGAGGGACTTTGTAGACATCCAGTCTCAGTCAGGGTAAGAACCATAGTACACATGCACCACATACTGTGCATGTACACAACAGAGTGCACATACACCCTATTTAATCTTTACGTTATCTTAAATAAAGAGACTGAATGTGTGGTATTCTTAAAAGAGAAAAATGACTGCTCTCCTTCAGGTGTTACTCATTTGTTGGGCGTCGGGGAAATGGTCAGGTAGTCTCTCTGGCGCGCCAGGGTTGTGTTTTCCAATCGGTCATCCAACACGAGCTCCTTCACGCCCTGGGCTTCAACCACGAGCAGACACGTTCCGACAGGGATGAGCATGTTCGCATCGTGCCGCAGAATATTATCCGTGGTGAGTCCTGTTACAGATAATCCTCTTTAACTATAGCTTGTAGAATGCTTTGAGCAATGCAATTGGGTATCTTGCTCAGGGGTAGCCAAGTCCTTGACCTGGCAGGGACACAAGTCAAGCTCTCTTTCTGCTTGGCTATGGACTACCCATCTGTGTCTTTTAGGAATACAGGTGAAAAATGTTCATAGCACCTCCCATTCCTGCGCTGATGGGTATGTGGTCTTTGCTTAGTGCACCTGCCCCTACTGATCTCCTCTGTCATATCGCTAACTCCATTGGACTGGACAGGATAGGGTCCTGTCGTGTAACATTAAACCTGCAATGTTTAAATAAGCATGAAAATACTGCAGCATTGACTTTATACCTGATTTTGTTGCTCAATGGTGCAGTGTTGTTTTTTGCTGCCTCAAGATAGCAATGCACCAACAATTTGCCAGACCACACCTCATTTTAAGAACATTGCATTGTGCATTGACCATGTGTATGTAAAGACTTTGTATGTGTGACTGCAGCATTTGGTGCCTACATACTGTAACTCCAGTGTCAGTTAGAAATTGGAAATGACAACTACAGCCCTTAATGTGCTCGGCTTGTTTGTTCCCCTGCAGGAATGGAGTTTAACTTCAGGAAGCTCAACACAAGAAACCTGGGCACACCTTATGACTACAACTCTGTCATGCACTACGGAAGGTAGCATCCCACTCTAATCACTAATAATAATATAATACATCATTGCAGTGGTGAAATATTCCCGAAATTCCTCTCAGTTTGCAAACACTTACCCTGTCAAGTCACAGTGCAGAACTCTTGTGTACTGGTGTATACGTCGCCAGATTTGTTTCTTACGAGTTGGTTGAGATTAGAGGTCTGATCATGATTGACCGTGGCTTTGCTCCACAGGTTTGCTTTCTCAAGTAACAGGCAGCCGACCATTGTTCCCATCCCCGACCCTAACGTTGCCATTGGCAGAGCCAATCAGATGAGCCGTACCGACATCCTCCGTGTGAACCGCCTTTACCAGTGCAGTATGTACCTGTTTCACACACACACCTGACCTTTCACCTCATTGCTACAACTGAACAACTCATACTCTTAACTCTCTGAGAGTCCGAGACAATACTGACCATACCCGTCCTGAATTCTTTTAATTTTTTGTTTACTTACATAATTAAAAATATACATAATATTTTCTCAGGTGGTACCTGGGATAGCAATTTTGACGACCACTGATCGAATCTAGTGAAATCAAGCAGCTTTTACACATTTGTTGTTTGTTTATTTAACTGCAGATTCAAATGCCTCCAAACGTGACAGGAAGCCTGTGCAGAAAGAGCAATAGTAACCAAGGTAAGTCTCCTGACATCCTTCATACACACCATCATCATCCTCAGTGATTCATTCTCTCTTCAGAATGTTTCTCGCTACACACAGGACACACAGGACGTGTCCATGTACGACATAAGCTCTGTGTGAATTAAAGCATGAAAAACTGCTCTCTGTAAGTAGTAAGAGATTTTAGAGCAGTATGTCACATTAAAATGAACTCAAAGCATATTAAATTGATTCAATCGCTGTATTGCAGTGCAATACTGTATTTCCTATTATCTTTAGAGTGGTGGTGTTATGTCCTTGTATTTTACTCTAATATTCCATTCCTATTGTTTTTACAGCAGTGTATGTTCTTATATTTATGTCTTCTTTTGTGTTTCATTCATTCATTTTCATTCATGTTGTGTTGTGATATTGTGTGTGTGAGTGTGTACTTAAGCTAACGACAACAAAACAGAAGTCTTTGTAGAGTTTGGTCACCCTGATGGAGTGGATGTGGGTCCTCTGGCCCCAAGAATCCACTCTTCTGTTAAAAGCCTTGGCATCCACTGAACATTTTAAACACTTGAACACTTTTAAAGACCCACCTCTTCTCCTCGGCCTTGACTTCAGGATAATACTCAACCCAGAAACCTCTACCTAGATTTGTAACATTTTATTATTGTGTTATGTTACTATTTTTTTCTTCTTTTATGTTTTTATTGATTTGAAGTTTTATACCTTTTATGTTGTTGCGCCTTTAACTCTGTAAAGCACTTTGGTCAACCCTGGATGTTTTTAAAAGTTGTCTTGACTTGAACAAACACTGACCTTATCAGGACCAGTAGTCCTCACGGAGGCCAAAACCTGGTGCTGATGAGGCAGAACCTAATTTTCTGAGAACTGGTCAAGTTTTGGGCTAAAATTTCTGATTGTTAAGTTAAGGTTAGCCTTTGTTTGGACTGACCAATAAATGGAAGTCAATAAGGAAGGCATTTTTAACAGGATAGCAGTGTGAACCTGTGTGGGTGTGTTCACTGACCATTAGACCACAGCTACACTTTTTCCCTGCATAAATACACAACATGAACGACATAAAGTGCACACTTTTTTAAAAACTCATCTCTTTTTTCCCCCAACAGAGAATGGAGAAAGAAGGAAGAGGACAAATGCAGCTTTATGGTCACGACTGAGGAATTAAATCTGCGCTTTAACCTGCTTTAAGTCAGAATGTGACTCAGTTTAAATTGTGCTTTTGAAATGAATTAAAAATTAATGTAATGTCGCCATGCAACAATGTCATGAATGTATTCTTGCCTGATTATTAACTGCTAACAAGCCTGAATGCTGAAACTGAATAAATAAGGCATATTCGCACCCTCAGCCAGTTTGTGTGCTACTACTTGAATGTTGTCACATCACAAACTGAACCTGCATTTGATTATACAAAGTCCAATTTCTTTGTTGAACCAGAAACTGGTTCTAGTGAAGCTGCTGCTGCTGCTGAGTAAACAGACACAGATGATCTTTGATAGACCAGCCATTTTCTGCATGGCCTTGTGCTGATTCAGCATGTCCACGACTATATGTCCACACACACACAAAGGCCCATGTCACCTTTCACTCTGACAACATCCATGCTCCTGGTGTTATGTGTACTATCTGTAACTGAGGATGAACTAAATATGGTGTGACTGAGAAAAGGTCCGATTAAACGACAATTAATAATTTTTACAAGGGTATTAACAAAAACGGGTTAAACAACTGTGGCGACCCCTGGTGTCACCAAGTGTTTGGTGTTTGTTTTGTGCCTGGGGTTTCATTGGTGTCAACTGGGAACACCTGGGTTGGTGCTCCCAGGCCTATATAATCAAGGCCCTGTGGCCCCTTCCCTCTGCTGCTTCTGGTTGGTATGGTTTGAGTTGTCCTGAGTTGTTGGGTTTGGTTTAATTTGTTGGTTTTTCCTTTGCAGGCACGCTGCCAGTGGGGCGAGATCAGCAGCGTGGCCTTATGTATATTGTTTTGTACACTTTACAACATACACACACCTTTCCCCTCATGCACACCTTACACTACTGATTATACTGATATTCACACTTTATATTATTAGTTTTTTTATTGGTCTTTACATAATTTGATTTCTGTTCAATAAATTACTCTTTGTTATCCTTTCAAGGGGTGTATTTCTCATATTTGTCAGGTCTCAAGAGTCGGGCCGTGACACAACACACACACACAGTGTCTTCTGTGAATGCGAGCGCATTCTATAAATGAGTCGGCAAACTCTGTCTTCACGACATCTGGAGTTGGAGATTAATTGTCGTCATTAAAAATGAATCTCAATTTTTGATCTTGCCATCAAGTCTGGATTTGGACAAATGATATCAGCCGCTGCCACCGCAAGAGCTTTATATATGAACTGTTCAATCAAAACACAGTGATGGTGAAACTTCAGGGATTTAATGATAAGTAACTAATGGAGTCAATCGTCTGTTTTAACTCATGAGTTCAGCTTGCTCCTGGATACACACATACAAGATATATAAGAAAGAAATACTTTCTGGTACTTTCTGGTTCACCTAGTATTATGCCAGTTTCATTCAAAACATGCTAATATGTAAGACATACATTTCCATGTTTGAGTAAACTTTGTTGAGGTAATGGTAAATGTACAAACAGCTTAAAAATGAAGAGTAAATATGTGTTTTTAGCAAGTTTTGCTGCCACCATGAGTTCACTTAACACAACACAGTGAGAGCCACTCGCAAATTTATAAACTAGGGATACAATTCAAACATCCTAGTCATCACATGCTTCATGATGCACAGATTGTAAAAATGGAAATTAAAGTCCTCTCCTCTTTACGGGAGAATAATATTTGTTACAGAGGTGGAGAATTGTGTCTGAAATAGCTTGAAAAGGCACATGTGTTGTAAATAGCTTCATAGATATGATACCAACATCACAATCTATGTGATGTTGGTATCAGACAAGAAACAGTGACATTGTGCCATCCCTGTTATAAACCACTGCACACACAAACAAACAACCACCTCTAATAGTGCACTGCTTTATTGCTCTCACATATTCCCCTCCCCCGCACTTCCTGGCTCCTATGTTTCTAAAGTGCTCTTAGTGTCCATCCTGCTACTGCATTAAAAGAGAGAGTGCGTGATTAGAAAGCAGAAGCAGCTGTGACAATCAACTCACCTGCAACTGCTGTCACTAAACATCACCACTCCTCCTCGTCCTCCTGCAGCAGACTGCCAACCACACCCACCTTCACAAGCTGGGGTCTTCTTCAGAATATAGAATATATCTGATTGATTTTTAAAAACGTGGGAGACCACAGACACAACAAATTCTGTAATCGATCTGGAATGAGAAAGCACAGACCAGAAGAAATGACCAGACCAGGACCACACACTTGACGTTTAATCAAACTATTTAAATTAAATGCATTTGTATAGCGCCAAATCACAACACACTTTATCTCACAGCACTGTACATAGTAATAATTATAATAATAACTTTGATTCTTTAAGTGCAAAACCCAACATTGCTGTACAAGTCAGAACAAAAACACAAATAAACAATCAATACATAGTAAGGCAGACACCTTTTATTATAGAGAGAAGAGAAACCCGACAGTTCACACAATGAACAAACACTAGGCATCAGTGTAGAGAAAAAGCTCCCTCTTAACAGAAGAAGAAATCTCTGACAGAACCAGACTCAAATGAAATGAAAAATTGGGGACAGGAGAGGAGAGGAGAGGAGAGGAGAGGAGAGGAGAGGAGAGGAGAGGAGAGGAGAGGAGAGGAGAGGAGAGGAGAGGAGAGGAGAGGAGAGGAGAGGAGAGGAGAGGAGAGGGAAGGGAAGGGAAGGGAAGGGAAGAGAAAGAACAAAAGGGAGGTGAGAAATAATAGCTTCAACATCAAAATGTACATAGACATGGAGGCGGACTGTTGGCGTTGTCAGTTCATAGCTGTTGTGTGTTTTGTGTTGAGAACTGTGAATAAAGTCATGGCTGAGAAGACGGAGTCAACTTGACTTGTACAAGTTACAGTTCTAAATAAAAGTACGCAATATGTTTTTTCCCTGGTTAACCCGGTTAGCCTGTTAGCCCGGTTAAGTCCGGAAGGGCCAGATTGGGACCGAAAACAGGCCAATGATCCTCTAGTGTTGGGCGGGCATTCTGCACTTTAATCTTTATTCAGCTCCTTAGCTAGTTAGCTTCCACAAAAGTGGTTGCAATTTTTTCTGGAGTCCACACAGAAGCAATAACAAATTTAAAACTAGAACACAGAACACAAACACTGAAACAAAACTCAACAAAAATCGACCAGTCCTTCATAACATGTTCCTGCAGCACAACACAAACAACTTTTTTATTATCAGATTATTAGCAAGACATCAAAATCTTCTTGGGTTTGGGCGAGATCATCACACACGTGATCAATAATAATTACATAATGGTGTCATTTTGTCATCATCATCATCATCATCATCCTCCGCTTATCAGGGGCCGGGTCGCGGGGGCAGCAGTTTCAGCAAGGGACCCCAAACTTCCCTTTCCTGAGCCACATTGACCAGCTCCGACTGAGGGATCCCGAGGCGTTCCCAGGCCAGAGTGGAGATGTAATCTCTCCACCTTGTCCTAGGTCTACCCCGAGGCCTCCTCCCAGCTGGACGTGCCTGATACACCTCCCTTGGGAGGCGCCCAGGAGGCATCCTCACCAGATGCCCGAACCACCTCAACTGGCTCCTTTCAACGTGAGGAGCAGTGGTTCTACTCCGAGCTCCCCCCGGATGACCGAGCTTCTCACCCTATCTCTAAGGGAAAAGCCAGCCAGGAATCCCATTTCGACCGCTTGTACCCGCGATCTTGTTCTTTCGGTCATGACCCAACCTTCATGACCATAGGTGAGGGTAGGAACGAAGATTGACCGGTAGATCGAGAGCTTTGCCTTCCGGCTCAGCACCCTTTTCGTCACAACCGTGCGGTAAAGCGAATGCAGTACCGCACCAGCCGCTCCGATTCTCCAGCCCATCTCCCGCTCCCTCGTCCCCTCACTCGTGAACAAGACCCCGAGATACTTGAACTCCTTCACCTGGGGCAAGGAGTCATTGCCTACCGGGAGAAGGCAATCCACCGGTTTCCTGCTAAGAGCCATGGCCTCAGACTTATAGGCCATGGTTCTTAGCAGGAAACCGGTGGATTGCCTTCTCCGGGTGTCATTTTGTGTGAAAGAATAACTATAATCTCTTATCCTTTCTCTAAAGCTGTAGTGTAAATTTAAACAAATGTTCACTACATTCAAACTGTTGTCAGATTACCTCCCACAATCCTGATTATCAGCTCTACTGGACTCAATCTGTGTTTCTCAGTGAAAAATGTTTGTTATGTTATGTTTGCATGCCTCAAGGCAATATTCCCGAGCAGGCAAGACAGTGACACAGCTGCTGCTGTCCCTGCACCACAAACCTCCTAGTTTCCTGGAATACTGGAAGTAACGCTACGTTAAAAGACAGATATACAACACATATACTAACATACTATAGAAACAAAAATGTAATGTCTTGTATGCCACATTTGGGAGAGAGAATGTAGAAAAGTGTCAATGTTTTGGTAATAACTCAGAAGTCCACCGGGGGGGGGACAGAAGTTCCACACTGTAGATTTAAGTCACGAGAAACTGAACAGCATAACAAAAATTTCCTAAACTTGCCAAACTAACAAGCGTTGTTCTATTCCTCTTAATATAAACTTGAAGAAACAGCAGATGACGTCATTAAGCTCAGGGGTGTCACGATTGCAAAGGTGGAATGGAGGAAAACACACTACGACACGTTAGCTGCTCCCACTAACCCGAAGCTACTGCCAACTAATAGTAACCAGGGCAACAGCTGATTTGGGTGACATATCGGCAACATATCTGTAAAATCCCTGGTGGAGAACTGTAAAAAAAAAAAGAAAACCAATGTGTGTAAACTATGTTATACACGTGTACCAAAGCACAGGACGTCTCCACATGCATCACAATGATGTAGATGTAAATACAACAACAACTCCCTTATTGTGATCCTAGAGTAAACTAGACAAGTCAAAAATAGCAGACCCATCTGTGATAAAATAATTGAATTGAATCAAGGATTAGGAGAATCGTGACACACCTATTAAGATCCATTGATGGCACATTTTCCAGCATTTCACGTTCTGATTCTCATGTCAGAAATAAATGTTGTGCGGTTAATTACACAATTAATTACACCCCACCAGTCATACCAGACAAACACACATGGAGAAGGTTCAATGTTCTTACTTACTTATGTACTGGTTAAAAAAGCAGGTTTGATCAGAGAATCTGTTGGATGAGGGAATACATTTCATGTGGCACAAAGGGACAGAAAAAAGACTGAGGTGAAGTAATAATGAGACACAGGTGGACGTAATTAGAACAGAGCAATCACACAGGTGGGAACTTGACAGGAAAGGAGGAATGACGGCAGGGACTATCAAAATAAAAGTGGATGTTTCTCAGAATAGACATATTTAAGAGTTACCTGACCCTTTAGTCTCCTTTAACCATGTTTTTATTCTATTTCTCTGCACCTGCATATTTTTTTTAATCACATTCTAGTTGATCTCATCCTTCATTGCTGATAGTACGTCTATAATTTATTGACTTACTTTTATGTACTAATTGACTTATCTATTTCAATTTATCCGATACTATTTATGTTTTTATTTTACCTCCTGTTCTGATTACCTTACAGTTTAAATGCAAAATGCCAGACACAAGCCAGAAACTCATTCAGCACCTTGACTTTCAATGTTTTTACCTTATCAGAATGCTTTTTATGTTCATGCGCTGTGCCAATGTTGTGCCATAATGTTAATAAAAATAACTAATTAATTGTATCTATTAATTTCTAAATAAATAATGATTTATTTACATAGCATGCTTGGTGAATGGGCGTGATTAATTGGAAGTGGGAGGGACAAAAAAGAAAAATAACCTTTAATAAGTGACATTTTGACGTGTTTCACATACATGCACATACATTGGTACACACGTTAAATCATGTCAGGACAATCCATTTTGGATTAAACAGCCACTTTTTTGCAATTTTGCACATGTGGTATTTTATATCAAATTCTTCCTAGTTTTATTTTATTATTTTATGTTATGTAATATGTTTAATTTTATACAAACTCCTCAAAATCAGTAAAAAAAAATATATACATAAATTTAGACGAATAAGTATAAAGTATTCATATATTAAGTGTAATAAAAACACGAAGTACCACCACAGTTTGAGAACCATGGAATTAAAGAATAACGACATTTTAAAGTGATATCATAGTGCACTGCATGTCCCATAATGCCTTGCGCGGTAGCGGACGCGCTGGTAGGTCGGGAATGGCTGACGGCGTGTCACGTGACGCGCGCCTCCCTCTCGACTGCTCACATCCGGTGTTTTATTGCTCCGCAGGCGACACAAATAGGTGAGTGTCCGTTAGCAGCTCACACTAAGCCCAGCCCGACACACACACACACACACACACACGGAGGGAGTGTGACCGTGAGCAGAGTACACGTAGACCGACTCGGTAAGTTTATAAACTGCGATCTTCTTCAGTCTCAGTCCGGTCTTTGATGGAAAAAAGCTCTCGCTCTGTTTGTTTGTAGTCGCTCGGTGTCACGTGTCTTGTCAAACTTGTCAAATTGAGTCAGTGATCTGGATAATTCATGCAAACAAACGCGACAAAACACACACACACTGGAATGAGTCTGTTTTTAAACTTCACTTTCACACTGTGCTGGGCGACACGACTTATCGCGATTCACATATTAAAATCAGTCGATATTGACTATTTGTTGCGATAAATATCGGTTTGTATTTGCCCGTATGTGGAAGTTACAAGGATCAGTTCATTGTTATCCCAACCGAAATAATCGCGATTCATGATATTATTTGGATAACTGTCATAAAACAACAACCAAAAAAAACACAATAAAAACATTTTAAATTAAGACACTTTTTTGCATCATGGAAACATTGAAACAAGACGTCAAAACCAGTTAATTTAAATTTTCACACCACTCCTCATGATTAAAATGTTTAAATCGGTCGATAGTGACAATTTTTGCGATAAATTCCTGTTTGTATTTGCTCTTTAGTGAAAGTTGAAGAATCCGGTTTATTGTTATCCGGACCCAAATAATCGCAATTCAAGATATCATTGTGATAATTATAAAAATATGCTTTAAATTCTTACAGTGACACTGAAACACAGTGGAATCATGTTCCCTTACTTTGAGTTGTGTTGTGGAAACATTTTAAACGGTTTAAAACAAGAGTATTAAAGGTCCAGTGTGTAAATGGACAGATGAAGTTAGTTGCAGCCCTAGATGTGATGATTTTGTGTGTATGAAGACATTTCTTGAAGTGTCGTGTGTTTAGGGGGAAAGCTTAAACTAGGGATGGGAATCGGTGTCAGTCAGCATCGGTATTGGTCCAATATTGGTCAAAATCACTGGATTGGTTATCGGGACAGGTAGAAATGTAAAATCCGATACAAAAATCCTATGTGTCGCGTGCTTCACTATGTACAGACTGTAAAAGTGTAAATAAAAATTTGCAAAAGCATTGAGTCATATTTGATGCTGTTTATTTCTTATTTTTAGGAGAGTAATATTTGTTCCACAGTTGGAGAATTGTGTCTTTGAAATGACTCAGCACAAATGTGTTGTTAGCAGCTTCATACATTCAAAAATGGTCTAAAATGTCTGTATCGGACCAATATTGGTATCGGTAGATACTCAAGTTTTTGATATCAGAATCGGTATCAGACACAAAAAAAGTATCGGGACATCCTTACCTTAAACCGTATTTAGACTCCACATTTCAAACTTAATTGCACCAACAATGTGATGGATTTGTCTTAATTAAGCTCAACAACTGAAACAATTGAACCACTCGCTCTGTATGAAAACAAAGGCTCACAGGTTTCTCTTCTTTTCTTCACAGATCAATTATGAATTTCTTCCTGGAAACAATCCAAGTGCTCCTGCTCTCCATCTGGTACAATGTGGAGTCCTTCATCCACCTCTTTGTGCCCAGGAAGAGGAAGAACATAGCCGGCGAGGTGGTGCTGATCACGGGGGCAGGCAGCGGAATCGGTCGCCTCATGGCTCAGGAGTTTGCGTCTCACGGCACCGTGGTGGTGCTGTGGGACATCAACCAGGAGGGAATGAAGGAAACGGCTAAACTGGCCAAACAGAGTGGAGCCAACAAAGTCCACTACTATCTGTGTGACTGCAGTGACAGGAACGAGGTTTACAGAGTGGCCGACCAGGTGAGACTCTCTGCAACACTTTTAACTTGGAAGCTTCGACAGAACTACAGTACCAATCACTGTTCATGCAGGAAATTGAATTGAATACACAACACACCAATCTACAATCAGAGAAATACGATAAAATAAAAACTGAGAAAACAGACCGATATCAAAATAAAATTGAAGGAATAAACAGTGATGTGACCAAATTGCCAGCACAAGAAAACTGACTATGGTGTGAAAATGCAAATTTAAACTGATTTTGACATTTGTCATCGCCAATATTTACACACTGAAACTTGTTTCCAAAACATTTGCATTGAGTACAGTACCTGTTTGGTTAGTAAAATGTCTCAAATGTCTTGTTTTGTCTGCAAAAAAACAAAATTATTCAGTTTTAATGATTTCTTTGTGATCTGGAGCAAAGAAAACCAGAACATATTCACATTTAGAAGCAGAAGTTGTTATAATTATTAGGGAGAAAAACACTCAAACAGATAAATAGATTCAAAATGGTTGACGATTAATTTGGCAATCAATTCATAATCCAGATGCAGCTTGTCTTTAATGAAATGAATGAACAGGGTGCTGAAAATAATTGTTAATAAAGATTGAAAAAGAAAATAATCTGAACAGAGATGTTGTAGTGTTGGAATGGGGGAGGGAGTGGGGGAGGTGTCGAGAAAACAGCTGTTAAATGTGTGTGAGCATGTTTTGGAGGCAGGGCAGCTGTGTGTGTGTGTGTGTGTGTGTGTGTGTGTGTGTGTACACACACACTTTTGTTGTAGTTGTAAACTCAGTCAGGGGGAGTAAAGAAAGCAGGATCTGGTCTGGGGCTGCGTCAAACCATTGTTTACGTAATCGATTCATTTGTTGATTATTTTCTCACAATGAGTTCTCTGGTCCCTGTGATGTCAGATAATAAAAGTCCCGCTTAAACCAAGTGATTGATTATCAAAATATTTGGTGTTAACCTCTTTAATGTCACTCAACTCTGAATGTGTAGTTACTTGCAAATGTACAAGTGTAAAATCAGATGTTCCCTCTTTTGGCTTTGGTGTGAGGACTTAATCCAGTCCAGAAGTAACGAGACGATAAAGTGAGAGTCTGTTGGACCTTCTTTAGACTGCAGCCCAAATCCGATCTGTTTGCATATTTGATCAGAACTGTTCACATTATTACATTTTGTAAGTGATCACATCCGATCTGCACGTGTCCATGTTGACATTGTCTAGTCTATTCTTGCATGTGGATTTCAAAACAAAATAGGCGACAGAAATCGGTGCCTGGTTCTGTGGAGCCCGCAAACTTTCTTCTGATTGCAAGGAAGCAACAGAAACGGAGGAGACTGCCGAGTTGTGCCAATTTTTCGTGCTGCCATCTCTGCTGGAATGGCAGTGGAGCACAGTCTGCTGTCAGCTTCCATGCTTTTAATGCGTTAAACTATCGTCTTCCATTGTGACGATTGTTGAATGCGCCTCCAATTAACTGCCGTCTCTCCGGATCTACGTCGTCTACATTGTTGTTTTTGTAGATGGAAGTTCCAGTCGGCTTCCATCGTTTCTGAAAATCAGCATGGATCAAAGAAAGAAACCGAGGTCGGTCGACCTCTAGTTCAGACTATTATCAGCTCCTGTAAATAAACAAGTAATTTTCTTTTTCTCCGTGCAGGTGAAACGAGAGGTGGGTGACGTCAGCATACTGGTGAACAATGCCGGGATTGTGACGGGAAAGAAGTTCATGGATGCTCCCGACTCTCTGATCGAGAAGACGGTGGAGGTCAACTCCATGGCTCACTTCTGGGTCAGTCTGAACTTTTCTGCTCACAGTTTATGTTTAAATTTGCCCTCAACTGAAATATAGGTCTTAATATTGTCTTATATTTTGAAAATATCAATTTAAGATGACCTTGGAGGAGCCTCTGATTTTCCTCTTTTGGCCACAATAATCAAGATAATAATCATCAATGGACAAATCAGTGTTTTAAACAAAATTAAAAATAAAACTTTGAAGTGTCGTTCATGTGTTCACGCTCATGTGTTTTCCGTCTCTCTGCTCAGACGTACAAGGCCTTCCTTCCTGCTATGATTGCCAACAATCATGGACATCTGGTCAGCATCGCCAGTTCTGCTGGACTTATAGGAGTCAATGGATTGGCAGGTCTGTGGTTTCACTTTGGATTACAACGTTCACCTTCTCTAAACGCCAATTCTACTGAACAACTGGCTGATTTGCCTGGTTGTTATGTAATTAATTTGCAGATTATTACTTTATTTATGCGAGTTTACACACCTTTGCTCGAGCAAACTTGATAAATACAGTTTAGTCACAAGACCTTTTTTGTTTTAATCCCACATTTATTTGAGAGTAAACCACAAATAAAATAATTGTAGTTTGCAGATTTGTATTTTGAAACACTTTATGATTCAGGCGTTCACCTAAAGCACGGACTGATCCTCTGTAGCTGTTAATCTCTGAGACGTTGGAAGGAGTTTCCTCTTATTTGTCATCCACTTATCTTTATTACAGTGTTGACATTTCACACACAAACCAGCCAACAGTACACTTAATCTGAACCTGCTGTTCTAATCTGAGGGTGGTGTTCAGAGCTTTGCACTTTGTAATTATTATCTGTTTTGTTTGGGGCATGAGGAGAATTCAGAATTACACTTGAAGAAATCAAACAAAGTCAAAAAAACTCATTTTCAATAGGCACAAATAATCTATGAAGCAATAAACAACCTATTCCCTGGCAGTTTACAGAAATAAAACATAGATATCTACAGATTTTTGCATATAGAAATCTGTATTGGAGAGAAGCTGTGGAAGTAAATGTATGTAGTATGAGCCAGATTAAATAAATGTATGCGTCTTCTTACTCATTTTCGGACGCTTTTGGGTTTTTTTATATTGTATTTTTATATACGTTTGAAATAAAGCCTTCATTCATTCATTCATTCATTCATTCATTCGTCCATTCATCACTGAATCTGCTCACAGGTACAGGTTTGTTAATTTTTGAGAATATTGCGACATTAACAGATCCCGGGACTTCAAAGTAAATTGACACAACATTGACAAAGAGCTTTTTTTAGTTTAGAAACAACAGTTTTTTTTTAATGATAGTGCAATTATAGTACAGCAAAAAAGAACATTGCAAACTTGTCAGGCCGATTGTTTACTTGAAACCGTTACCTCACATCATTACATTTTCTTGTCACACATCAGTTCTCACCTTGTGTCCAATTTGACTTTTTATATCAGTTTCAACTTTGTGTTGAGAACGCCCTGCAGTTCGGCCACGTAGGAGATTGTTACCCTCTCACCTACATTTGTCGCAAACATTATGGAGCCTTATCGGCTGTAGGCGTCCATGGGAAATTATATAACCGCTGTACTCTAATAAATCATTACCGTTGTGATGTTAGGAGCAGACCCGATAAGTCAGAGTGTACGAGTGCTCTTTGACCTGGATTTGTTCCAGCTGTCTGTGAACCTGGACTTAAGATAAAAGGTTTCCTCACCCTCAGAAAAAATAATGATGAATAACATGTAGGGCTTAACGATTTGGAATACATTTTAAACGATTACTGTGTGACATTTGTGCAGAAACAAAGATCTGTAGAACAGGATGTGTATATTTTGACAAATTTTAACAAATACTGCACCTCCTGTGATTTGAAAATTGCGGTAGGCTGTATCGTGATTTCAGTAGAATTAAGACAAAATTGTTCAGCCCTAAAAACAAGTAAAAGTTAAGTCAGAAGCCTTCTAAAATTTTTTCTCTTCTCGTATGACGGGTGGAAACTAAGGGGGAATCACCTGCAAACTTACATATTTGTTTGCAATTCAATTAAATAGTTTTAACTATATATTTACTTTCATTATGGAGCAAAGAGACGTTCACATACTGTACGAACTTTTAAAATTTCATGGACCAAGCAACCCCTTACATTTCCGTGTAGACGACCAATACGCCACTTTGGGAAGGTGATGATCATAATCCCACCTCTCTCTTGCTTTCACTGTTGCTTATCTAAGTTGTCTTCCTATTCTTGTGTTTGTGTGTTGCATGTTATCGGAAAACAAGCGACAAAGATAGAGGTTGTTTACGTCCAAGTGGATAGGACCTTAGCATGTTTTGATTTTCCCATAAGAATAATAAATCTTATTATTATTATTATAATAATAATAATAATAATAATGATGGTGGATTTTCTCTCTCTCCCTGCAGACTACTGTGCCAGTAAGTTTGCAGCAGTAGGCTTTGCAGAATCAATTGCTCTGGAGCTGCTTGCAAACGGGAAAGACGGCATCAAAACCACCATCGTGTGTCCGTATTTCATCAACACTGGGATGTTTGACGGATGTCAAACTAAGTGAGTCACTTTTGCCTTTTTAACTGTTTTCTTAACTGGCCCATTACCATTGAGCAACAGCAATAAAATGTCTGCGACCCCCTAAAAATAAGTTACACATTCCCTCACAGTAGCACCCACAATAGAACTGTCACAGAAGAACTGTCGTCCTCTTACTGTTTCAGAGTAAAAACCCTCTACCGTTTGGGGTAAAGTTTAAATTAAGTGAAAATATTGTAATTTGGACCAGATACTCAATATGACATCGAACGTCATGAACGCAACATCTGATGCAAGAATCAAAGCAAACAATTCCGCACTGTAGATCAGTTAAAAAAGACCAACATTTTGCAAAAATGTCAATATTTAACCTTTATTTCAGTTCAGTGACTGTGTGAGGCAGAGTCTGCTCCTTTCATGCAGGAAGTACTGAACCATTCTGGGAGCAAATCCTTTTTAATCAACTGATCATAATGATTCAGTGACACTGAAAACGACTGCTTTACAAGTCATTAGTTTGTGTGTCTGTGTGTAGAACGACGTCACGTCAGTTTCATGCAGCCGTTCTATGACGACTAAAACCATCACAAACCAAGTACAGACGAGTCGTGCTGTAACTGTATAATAGAAAAGCGCCAAATGTTTTTACAACAGCCCACGGTGAACAAACTAAACTCCTTTTTGAGTTTTGCTGCAAACTGAAGGCTACATCGTTTCTCCAGCACATTTGAAGGGAAGGGTAAGGTGAGGGATGTCCAGCTGTTGAAGCTTCACCAATAAATGTTGCCTTTCCAAACATTTGGTGCTGACAGTAGAGTTGAGGTGGACTGGCACTCTGAAAATGCCAGGTTAATGTGTTGGCACCATCGAAAGTGACATCCCTAACCTCGTTTCCAAAGAGAGCTGTCGCCAAGAGGTCAGGTGTTGTTGTTTTTCAGCAGCCCTGATTTCATTCCAGATGACGCCATAAACTGTAATGTTGATGCTTCTGTCATCACCAAGTCAATAATTCACCCCTGTGGGCCACAGTAGTGGTTTCAAATTACTGGATACTATAACCTAAGGTTAATATTGGCTTGACTTTAAATGAACCATTACCAAAACAAATGATCTTCATCTCTTCTTTTAATGTTCTCCATTCAGATTTCTGTATAAATGTTGTAGAGATTGTCATTATCAGGGGTGGGTGTGTGTGTGCGTGCGTGTGTGCGTTCCTGTCCACACAAAAAGACATTAATTAAGCAGTCCTAGCTCTGAGCGAGTGTGCACCAGACTGTGAGATAGACTGATGCGACAGATGACGAGGTGATTGAGGGGAGAGGAGTAAAGACGAGGGCTGAGGATGGTAGTTTGTGTAGCTGGGCAAGTCTATTTAGAATAAAGTCTTATTTGTAAAGATGGCCCTGAGAGGCAGGAACGTCTGGAGGGGGAAGAAATGAAACATTGAACCCAACTGAGGGTGATATTTTCATGGAGCATGAAATGGATCAGCAGTGTTGGAATAAAATGAGCCAAGTCACTATTTAGTTTTTAATTTATTAGTAGAACCTAGGGCCGAACAATTATTTGTTCTCAAATTGAAATTGCAGTTTGAAACAATGAATAGCAAAGGGTGCATTTTAATCGTCTTTTTAAAAAAAAAAAAATGTTTTCTATGCCAATCCAAAAACCAAAGTGTTAGAAACAAGTATATAAGCCAGAAAAATGACAATTAGATATTCAACCCCAATTTTTTTGGTAAATTCTTGTGGTTTTTTGCTGCTGTTTTGTGCCAGAAATTCTGAGTGAATTTCCCCGGATTATCTTCTCTCTTATATGAATACAACTGCCATCCATGTTACCTTTGTGGTTTCATGCCCCTAAAACTGAGATATTGGAAAACGATCAGCTTGACGATCAGCTCTGGATTAGTATACTTTAAGTTAATTTTAGTTTAGACATCATCAGACTCTTTAAATGGGATACCTTTTGTGAAGATAATTGATGATCAATAGTTGAATATTATCAGCATAGAAGAGCACTTTTTAAGCTATATTATTGTGAGATGGCAGAGCTACGGTGTTGAGGGGATTATAAAGATTTTATTCTACAGGAAGCAACAGGAAGCAATGAGTGTTCCAATATTTCAGAGAAAACATCGTTAACGTCACCGCTGATGGACGGATACTGACGAGGGGACTAAGTCACCAACATTTGAACAAAAATGGAATAATGCCAGAGGTGTTTGTGGGGATGGACTGACGGGGTCTTTCCATTCATCATCTGGAAGACTTGTGTCCATTTTAATTTCCGTCTTCCCGCCTTCATCCATGCGTCAGTGCCTTGAGGCTACCAGGACACATGGTTGATGTCAGTGACACACACCTGACCTGTCACTTTCTACTTTTCACATGTGGGGGGACACGGACAGAGCTGCCTTTTTAAAAATAACCACAAAAAAAAAACTCTGCTGTAACCTGATTACAACCTTTGAGTTGTCCTGCAGTGGATGACTTGCTGAAGACTTTATTTCAGGTCATGTTGACACAATTTGAGTTTTGTCAGTGAGTTTCTGTGAAGCATTTAGCCTGCAGTGGTGTAGCAGCACTGGCAGTCCACCGTAGCTGTCAAATTATGCATCAACATGCATTCCCCCCGGTCAAAAACCCATTTAAACCCGTGATTAACCCTTCTGTTACCGTCCTGTCATCGCCGACAGGATTTGGCATGGATATTTGTCATTACCCTAACTCCTAGACCATTTGAGATATGTAGAAATTAAAAATATAAGGACTGACGATCTGTCCAGGGTGTAACCCCGTGTTTCGCCCTGTGTCAGCTGAGATTGGCACAGTGCCCGCGCGACCCTCATGTGGAGGATAAAGTGGTAGAAGATGGATGGATGGATGGATACCAGAAAGCAGAGTAATACAGGTTTGCACCTGTAGCCACCAGGACTTCCGCGGAACGACCGTCCCAATCCCAGACAAGATTCACTGGTGCGTCACACGTTTGTGGTGTCAGCTTCTCAGTACCGTGATTCCTAAACGGTTGAATAACTGCCAGATATCGAAAGTGAAAGTTATCTTGGAAAAAGGGGCAAAAGCAGAAGCACTTTGGATTTGTCAAATGTTCAGACGGCCTGATTATCATGATGGTCATATCATATCATGGACAAGGTTAATTGGACTGTAGGTGTGAATGCGAGAGTGAATGGTTGGCCCTGTGATGGACTGGCAACCTAACCAGTGCCCCCTGCAACCCTCATGTGGAGGATAAAGTGGTAGACGAAGGAAATGAATGATTTCTCTTGTCCTTACCAGGTGGCCATCTTTGCTGCCAATCCTGAAGCCAGACTATGTAGCCAAGAAGATCATCCATGCTGTGCTCACAGACCAGGTGTATCTTATGATGCCCAAGAGCATTTACCTCATCGCTTCCCTCAAAAAGTAAGTGTCCTTTTTTTCTCTTCCATTGAAGTGCACACATCCCTATCTCTCCACACAGACAGGTTTCCACAGCTGTTCTTCTCAAGACTCTGCATTGCATTGACTTCTATACCCAAACTAAACCAGTTCCTCAGCAATTGGATATTTAGCATCTGACTCTCTGGGGTTCACACACACACACACACACACACAACACAAACTCCTTGTCACTGCTGTAGCTCATCAGTATTCAGGGCCACTCAAAGACGCTGGTTTCATGGTGTGAATGTGAGTTTAATTAGTGTTAATTTATCATCTTTTTCTTGTCACGTTGGGTGATTGAATCCTAATTTAACTTTGAGAATTATGAGCTTCTGTAAGCTACCCAGTTTTCCCACAGGTGACAAACACTGTCACCTTTGAAAAGGATTTCCTAAAGGTTAGATTTGAATGTGTCTGTCCCTCGTCATCCTCCTCAGTGTCCTACAGTGGAAGGTCATCGTCCTCCTCGGCTATTACCTGGGACACGCAACGGAAGTAGACTGCTGCACTAACCGCTGTCTGCAGCGCAAAGTGCTCTAACACATCTGACGGACTGTTGAGATGTTGTACTACCTGTACTCCTGTCCACGATGAAGTTACTTTGATCCGAGGAACACAATGTTTATTTGAAGAGGATCGTTGAGGCTTTCTGAAGTGTGCTTGACAGTATCATAAATATGGAAACTGTCTCATTGAAAACGTGGTTGCAATGGGGGACACATGAGAATATATCTCAAGGTGTTCACTGCTTCATATTTCCATTAGTCCGTCTCAGGATAGTAATGTTTGTATACTGTTCACTCTCCCACACCAAAGTTGTTTATTAGCTCACGGGTTAAGTTTGTGTCACATGGGTGAATCTAATAAAAGTATTTCAAACATTTGAACTTACTGACCTGGACAGCCGTCGGCCAACAACTGTGATTTTCTCAGACACAGAGAATAAACATTTTTTTAATACATTGCCCACTTTAGCAGGCATAGGTTTTTTTAGTTCTGTCTTTTGTTGGTGGCTAAACTCAGTATTTCTTTGTGTCCTCGCTGGCAGTGAGCCTCTGTATCTCTGGTCTTTTAATAATATGCTTTCTTCACATTGTCTACGCACTTTATATGTAAGAGCACCCACCATGTCGTTACTATGGTGCTTGTGGTTTTAGCCTGCGTCTAAGGAGGCATCCCCTCACCAGCTACATTGTTCTGTAGAGTAGATCGACAGCAGGTTTAGTTTCACATCCTGTGTTTGACACATAAACAACCCTCACCGTTTCACTGTCACTAAACCTGTTTGTTGTGTCACCAAGAAACAAACCGACTCCAGTGTATTTGTGACTGCAAGCAGCAGGAGGATCGTTTTTATTGTCTTGTACTGGCTCGGACAGGTCAGTGCGTCACAGGCCGATTTAATGTAAAGAGTCATTTGAATGAATGGATGCTCTTTTTATGCTGCTTTCTGCTGTCTGACCTTGCAAAGTGTTAAATAAAGATTGTCTATTTTGCCACATACTGGAATTATGTATGTTTTCGTTATGAAAGTATAGCTGCAAGTGTTGTCCTCGCCTGTGTCTTAACAGAAAATGACTTTAGAAGTTGAAGTCTCTTTTTATAATATTACTGAAAAGTCTTGACATTTACTGTACTTGAGTAATTTCCACAAACAAATTCTCTCTGGATTAGACACACACACACACACACACACACAGGAGGCTAAAGCCTGTGTTTTGCTGCTCTTCCAGGTAGCAAACTTTTTATATTGGAATCTATAATCAAAGTTTCGAGGGGAAAAAAACAAGCCGTCCTCTGCAGTTTCTTATTCTTTGTTCTCGGACATAAACATCTCTCTCCACTTCCATTCTGTCTTTGCTCCTTTTACCTCTTCCCTCAGTCCAGTGAATAAACGGCGTTGATGCTTTGCAAACGTAAATCCCACGTTCTGCTGTGAAAGGCTCACGGGCACAGAGCGATGACACAACCGTGCGTGGGCAGTTCTGATAAATGAGGAAAACGTGACCCCGTCAGAACTGAGCCGTCTCTGCTCCGTGATCGGTGTGCAGTGACTCACTGAGCGGTGTCAGAGCAGCCGGGACCTTTTTCAATTTGCACCTCACTTTTAAAAGCACTCTCTCCTCTGTCAATTTTTCCCCACTCTAAATTGCTCTCCATTTGTTTGGCTCGTTATCATCCTGTGTACACATTTCGTGAAGTGTCTGCTGACTCGCTACTGTTGTAATCGAGTTCAGGTCCAAGTTCATTTATTTGTACAACCTTCCTTTTTTTCCCCTTCCTTTTTAAAGAGGGAAAATAAACAGCAGCAGCCAACAACGGGGAATTAAACACAACCTACCAAGATCGGATGACTTGTATGACTACAGGACAAAATAGACTTATTAAATTAAATTATTCATGAAATAAAAAAAAAACTTCCTTTTATGGTGGAGAAAATTTAAGAAAGCAAGATAGTTCAAGCTAGAGCCTGGGTCACGATTCTCTTCATACTGGAATCAGGGTAAACATCAGTGTAGCTAAACTGCCTTAATAAAGTAGAAGAAATTAGTGTTTTCACATTAGTGTGGATATGAGCCCAAGCTAATGGAAAACCCTGTGTCTACTGGAGCTTCATTTGGCCCAGGAGTGAATGTTGAATGTATCTGTTAACTCTGTATCACTCTGGAGACAAAAAGCCAGATGTTAAGTTGTCAGTGCAGCGATTTCTAAAGTGTGGGCTGCAGCCCCCCCGCGGACCGTGGCGATACTGCAGGAGGGCCGTGAAAGGTCATTAAACGCAAATAAACAAAATGTGTTCATTTTCAGTTTTGTATTTAGGTGCACAAAGGAGTATTAACTTTTAAATGGCTGTAAAATATGTACAATAAAGTTAATTTTAAGAAATACTTATGTTTCTTTTATCTGACCTGGTATAGCAGGTAATATGTGTTGTATTATTATTCTTATTATAGTAATAAGAATAATAAGAATAAATGTATTTGTATAGTGCGTTATATCAAAGTGATTTACTGTAAATAGATAAAAATATATGAAGTGTGTAGTAAGATATGCACAGTGCAGAAATGAAAAACTAATCAGACAAATCATTTAAGACTAGTGCTTCTTCACTCCACCACTTCTTGGGAATTATTGATCCTAGTCTATTGTGTTGATCAGAGTAGTGATTTAAGGTTTGTCTGTGAACCTCAGAGAATTTTCAGATTTCCATTTCAGATATAAATGTACTTTATTATTATTAGATGAATGATTTGTTTTAAAAGTTGCTTTTCATGTATGTGGATAATGGGTAATTAATTAAGCTGCTTTGTATTGTGCCTTAGATATGGAGAGGCCTCATTCAAAGTTCAAATGTGTTGCAGTCATATGTGTTGCATGTTTTTTTAATCGACCCAAAACCCATAAAATGTGTGAGATCTTTGTAGTGATGGAAGTCAAAGTGTTTGTGACAAGTGTGTCTCAGAAACCCTCAGTGCTTCAGCTCACTTCTTCTTCTGCAGCCGCCCTTTCATTAGTTTGATGAGAGATTGAGATGTTTTCTCTGGTCCATTTGTCTGAGGACAGAGTCATTATTCTCTCTTAGAAAGCTTCTCGCCTGTGGAATGTGCCTGTCACCTCTGTTCATTCTACATAAAAGCCATTGTTATTGGGTCTTTTTTAACAACGTGTTGTTTTATGATCACGCTTCGTCTCGGCGCTCTCTCGCTCTCTTTGAAAACGATGGCAATTGTTAGTCAGACAAAGGCTCGTAGAGGAAAAGATGCACACGACAGGGTCGCTCTGCCTCAAACAAACTATTTCACTTTTTTCATTTGCACTCATAATTGTTTTCCAATAGCTGCAGTTGGAATTATTCATTTATATTGTTGCTGCTGATGAAGGCACTGACCTCTGGAGAAGGGTTAGGTAGTGTCCACATTTTCAGTCCATACATTGTGTGAATGAGTGTGTGTTTTTGTCAACTTTTTAGGACCTTCTCTGACAATCATGAAGGAGCCATTTTCAAGCTCTAAAAATAGTAACGGACAAAACACTGACATAGGAACTAGTGTAAACACACATCCAATTAAGAACATCTAAACTTTAACAGATGTGTTTCTGATTTTATTCTTATTTTTTTTTACGTTTCTCTCCACAGCATCCTCCCCATGAAGCAGGGCATCCTGCTGGGACAGTACCTGGGAGCGTTCAACGTCATGGACAGATTCACGGGACGCAACAGGAAACAGGAGTGAGGGAGGGCGGAGTCATCCACATCACCAACAACCTCTTTTAATCTCTTTTTAAGAAAAAAAAACCTGCAAAAGTGCAAGACAGAAGAGAAGAACCAAGGCTTGTACTGGCTACACATAGAATACAATTATTATCTCTCTATCTTAGACCATATAATCCATATTTTAAACTTGCATATTCTTAATGTGCACACTTTTAAATTACATTCCCCTAAGTACAATTAAAAAGTGACCTTATCAGGACTATTCTTAGTGGGAATTTTATATTTTTAATGTTAGTGTCATCACCCATTGAAGACTACACGCCTTGGCACACTCAGCACTTTTTCCCCCCGTGTGATTTGTTCGCCTTTTATTAATAGCTATTAACGTTAAAAACATTTTAAACTGCTATCCAATCAATGCGAGCATTTGCGGAGGGATATTGTGAGGTACGACCGGTCTTGGATGGACAGGCTACACTCGGTGGATTAAGTAGATTAAGCAGTAAAATGTTAAAGAGTGTATACTGACATTTGTACTGTTCTAAAATTGTAACATTATATCAACGTTATGTCGTAGTAAAAACCATTTGCCTTAGGCGAGTACTAATACTCAGGTACAGTGAGTTTCTCACATCTGTGGTTTGGACCAATCAAAGCTCATGAAGTGACCTCAGACTGACCACGATGTGTCAGAACTTCATTTACAAACTCAAAACAAGACTGTTGACACAAGTAGCACGCCGCCCACAACTGGCAAACAGAAACAAACTAAACATTTTGTTTCTCAAACTGAGCCCCGATAAAAATGTCAGTTAAATTAGCAGTAAATTAGCGTAGCTAATTAGAAGCAGTATGCCTCCTTAGGTTTCCTGGTGAGCACAAATCAGACTTGAGCTACGTTTATTACCTCTTTTATTTCCTGCAGCGATGCTCATGTATTTGGGTCATCAAGCTAATGCTAATTTGAAAAGCTTCACAATTTAATGGTTCCACGAGCAGCACGACGCACAGCTGTGTTTTAACGTTAGCCCACAATAATGGAAGGAAAGCATCTTTATTGTCATTGTACAACTGAAGTTGTACGAGGATGGAGGGTTGATCAGAGCTACTGCAACTAACCGTACCATCACAAGGGACCAATCTGACCAAATGGCTGCTAGTTGTCTTTTTCTTTCTTTATTTTTCCGTCACATGAAGTTTCAATATCACTGTGTTTGTTTTCATTAATGTTTACTATATTTCAAAATTCAGATGTTTCCTGACCTCATATTTTTGTTGTTGTTGAAGTACTAACCATATGTTTTGCATTCATTTCCACAGACATATTCATGGTCCTTTATTAACACTTCACACACACTATATGGACAAAAGTATTGGGACACCTGACCATTATGCCAACAGGGACTGTCATGAACAATATGATACTATATATATTATATATACTTTAATATGGAGTTGGTCCCCCTTTTCACAGCTATAACAGCTTCCACACTCATATTCACAGTCATGTTGGAATAGAAAAGGACAAACTGTTCTCCTCAAACTGTTGCCACAGAGCATTGTCCTTCACTAGAGATGAGGAGCCTAAAGCCTAAATAACCATTTCACCATTTCAGTAATTAACAGGTGTGGCCAAATACCTTTGTCCTAGTCCAAGACAAGATTAATTGAGTTGAGAAATTACATCTACGACCAGATCCCCCAGTGACTGTACGCCAAGTTAAGAAGGTAAAAAAAACAAAAACCTTCCTGAAGTATGCATGTGATGCAAATTTATATTCTCCTCTGTCCATCTGTGCATGTGAACTACCTGTAACTAACTAAAGAACTCTCATTTAGAAAACCTGTCATTAAATTGTACTCCCTCCAGTGTTTGTTCTCTGTGTAGTTAATGAGAATTTTTGGATGGATTTTGGATTTTTAGATGTATTGGAAATGTTTAATTTACAAATAAAAACATGTTTATTTTTTCATAAGCAGACATGCAAAATGGTACAAATAACTTAATAAATAACATGACGCAGATGCATTTGTATGTATGGATAGATATTGCTGACTACCTATATATAATACTTTTTGATGCAATGGCTGCTAGTTGAACTTTAACACCATATATCAGGACTCTCAAACTCAAATGACCTGACTATGAGCTTCAAGTCTGATAAGGAGGGACCAGTAAAGTGGTAAAAAACAACAACAGTGGGGTTGTCGATATTATCTTATAACTATATCACAATAACATTTTACACAATTTCACATGAAATCGATTAAAGGGCCACATGTGGCCTGCCGGTTGTGAGTTTGAGACCGCATAATATCATCAAGTTTTACTCTATTTAGATCTTGGGCTCAAAATATGTGGCTTCGATCGCCCTTTGTGGGTTAGGGATAATTATGCTATGTGTGTCTGTGATTGAGGAATAACAATGATATTCAACTGTATTTGCATCAAATCTAATTATTTTAGCCAAAGATTATGCTTCACTATATTATTTACCAAATGTATTTAAGTCCCCAACCAATTTCCCAATCCACTTTTGAAAATTGTACTGAATTTTGCACACTGAGAGTACACAGCACAGGCAGTGGAGAGCATTGCTTTACTATCGTAGTTATTGTTTATGATGGAGGTTATTATCCTTATTTTTATTATGTTTAATCCTCCCATATTCCTCTCTAGACTTGCATGCCTCTTATGTTTATATATTGTAACATATTCTGGAGCTGCTGAACTGTGAATTTCTCTGTGAGATGAATAAAGTATCTATCTATCTATCTATCTTACATGTACACACTCTCATCATTCCACTCTGACTGCATTCATTGATCCTGTTATGTCTTGTCTTTTGTTGAGCAACAGGAGGAACAAACACCAGTTGGCACCTTAAATAACTATTCTTCATTATTATGTGCAGCTCTGCAAAGTGGAGACAAAAAACAGGTTCTCAATGCAGATAGACTGTTTCTTAGCTAGACTGCTACTGCCACCCAGTGGATTATTAAAGAAAACACACTCAACCTCCATCGTTGGTAATAATTTGACTAAAACTTTACATAAAGCCACCTGATGACGTCCTACATCCTCCTGTAAGTGTTTCAGTCAGTTGGTCACAACATGGACTAATTACTGATTACTACATTCACAAAACAGGCCATGTTTGACTGTGAGCATCATAGGAATTGAATCCACAACCTTCCAGTTGAAAGACAATTTGCATTACCACTGAGCTACTATTGCTCAATCCTAATATTATGAAAAGTGACTTCAACTTCTACCAAAGTAATTTTCTGGTAAGATACTTGTACTTTTACTTTAACTATCCCTTTATGGTACTTCATACAAGACTGCTTAAAACAGGCCTCAAATAAAAGATTGTGTATTTCCCCCGTTTTGCCAGCAGAGGTCAGTGGTGCACAGCTCACCAGGCTTGGGGACAAAGAACAGAGACTCTTAACACACATTCATGCATTCATGAGTAGATCTGTCCATGTAGTTATAATGGACTAATGATTTTCATCACATTTTCAAATACTAATTAATGACAATGCAAATCCAATATTTCCAATATGTGTCTCTACACTGTCCCAGAGCTTTAGCAGCTTCAATTTAGGGTTGAGGGTTCAACTGTCTGAGGCAGCAGGTGGAGTCTCACCCACAACACCGTCACGTGCCGTCTGTACTCACGTCTAATCCATACAATACACACAGAGAGAAGAGAGGAGGCAAGGAGTGAGGGAGCAGGAGGGGAGGAGAGGAGGAGCTCAGTCCTTTGTCCAGTGGCAGCAGCACACTGCACTTCACTGCGCGCCATGCCGCCTCAACGCTACACCGCCAGCAGCTCTGCCACAGTTCAGAGTGAGTCTCCTGCTGCAGCAGCGGCTCGATACTACGGTGAGTGCAGCCGTACATACTCTATTATGCAGAATTATAACCAGCATGACTCATGTTTAACTGATCAAGAATAACACAGACAAAAAAAGTCATTAAAATGAGAACCTGCAGATTTGTCTTTATTGTATTGCACATGATTTAAACTCAGGGCAATTAAGTTTCCTGGAGGTTTAACAGCGAACAGTGAAGTGACTGGAGAGAAGGAGTAGGTGTGTTTGTGGAGGAGAGTTGTTGTACCATAAAAGTAAACAACATTTACAGTTTTGATAGAAGAAATAAAAACAATAAATGAAGATAATTATACACAACTACACAAGCAAACAAATACTGGGAGTGCGACAACAAAACAGGATGTCAGACGTTTACGTCGGGGTCAGCCTACAGGATATTTCTGTCTTTCATGATGGTCACCGTGTCACATTATCAATCCCAGTGGCATGAATTATTGCCGTGTCTTGTTCGGGGACCAGCAACACTACAGGTGTTCATCGTTCACGACACTGCACAAGTTCATAGGTCATCGGGGAGGCGGGGCAAGGAGTTGTCAGTTGTCAGAAATGAGGAGACGTCAAAGAGGCAGAGGTGCTGTTGCCAAAGCTCAACGTAACGTTCTTCGGGTTCACTATTCCTTCTAACGTCCTCTTTGCAGCATCAGAGCCCTCTGTTTGGTCATTGTCCAGAAGCACGCCGTAGGAGATGTCAGGTCGTTTTTCACACCTCATAGTCCGCTAGACTCGGTACGATTCAATTTGGGGGGTTGCAACATTCAGCCGATCCGAGTTTGCTTTCACGCTGCACTTTAGTGACACGAAACACACCTTTTGAATAACGTATTCCCCTCCTCGTCTGCAGCAGCGCTGCATCAAGGATTACTGAAGGAGAAGACGAGACAAACAATCAACAAGAAAACTTGCTCATCTATTGGTTAATGCAGGGCAACTTCTGTTTCTGCCACATAAGAGCAAAACATGGAGCTGCATCAAATTTTAATGGTCTTGGGTTTTTTATTTGGGGTTTTTCATTTCTCAGGGCTATTGGTCTATGTTTTGGTAGGGTTTACCCACAATGCCCTGCATTGTAGTCCACTTCCTGCATTTGGTTCACTTGAAGCGAACAAAGACCTACATTTTTAGGTGGACCAGAGTTCGCTTCTTTAAACCAGGTTCGATTAAGAAGGGCTGGTGTGAATGCACCCTCAGACTCGGCAGGGAAATCATCTGCAGATGGATGTGATGTCACATGTCAGGTAGTGTAGCTGGTTTATGTGGAGCTCCCATGGCCTGAGACATGTAGCAGTAAAGGTGTAGGGTTTTTTGTCGTGATCACACTGCGGTTATCCTGGTCAGAAGCAGGATTAAGATTAGCTGAGTATTACTGTCCACTAATGCTGTCAGCTGACCTCAGCTCTGGTTCTTCTCATTCTTCCCAGACACTCTTTTTCTACTCTAGTTCCTCGATTGCCTCTCTGGGTGTGTGTGTGTTCTTGTTTTTGTAATCTTTCTGATGACCTTTTCTGGCGTAAACACTGACCATGTTGGGACCAGCAGTCGTCATGGAGACCAAAACCTGGTCCTAATGAGGCAGACTCTCACTTCTGAGGAACTGGTTAAGTTTAGGACTAATATTTGAACTGTGGTTAGGTTAAGGTTATGGTTAGGGTTGGGCATTAACAGGTTATGGTTTAAGTTAAGGATAATGCCTTGTTTCGCCGGTACAAATGAATGGAAGTCAATGCAGTGCAGTGTAGAAGAATAGCTGTGCAAACCTGTGTGTGTCCGTGCTGTTATAGTTCAGAGTGTTTTAAAATCACTGCAGCGCTTTCCATTTTTTCATTATTTCCTTAGGAGTGAACTGTTCACAACTGAACAATAACCTCCCTGCCTACCTTCAATCTCACCTCAAAACAGCAGGCAGGATTTTCTTAAGCATCAGTTCACTACATGAGGGACAGTGAACAAAATACATTAAACCCAGCAAGAGAAATAACACACATTTGTGCAGCTATTTATCTCAAGACACTCGATTAATATTTGTTTGTTTTTTCCAGGAGAACCACACAAGTTTGATCCGTCGTTTAGAGGTCCAGTCCCCAGAAGGTAACACCGTCATTCTCTCCTAAAGCAAGTGTGTCAGGAAACTATGGTGGCCCATACCGACCAGGACAGGATGTAAACACTCTTTTCACAATTTACACACAACCCTTACATTATAAGATTTAATCCACAATCTTAAATCAGACCCTGTTCAGCTCATGTCAGTCAGGACAGTGCGACAGTGAAGCACTAAGGACACTAATTGGGGCTCAGACATTATTCATTTAATTATTTACACCTGTACACTTATTGGGTGTAAATAACACATTTTCAGGTACAATAGTGTTTTCCCCTACACAGTCACGACTTTCTATAACTTTACTCTTCTCTGTCTCTGTAGAAGCTGCACTGACGTCTTGTGCTGTTTGATCTTTATCATTGTCATCCTCTCATATGTGGCTTTGGGAATAGTGGGTGAGTGTGTACACACACACACACACACACACACACACAGTGCTCTCAAGAGCGGGATTAGGCCTCTTTGATCAGACTTGTCTTGCAGCGTATTCTCTCGTGAAAACACACGTTTTGTCTTTGTTGTTTCCTTTCGATCTTCTAATGTTTTACACACACGGAAAACATGTTTTGGCTGAAAAGCAATATACACTGGTATTTGTTACCCCAAAATTGTGGCCCCAGAAGGACAAATGTTTGGGTCCCCTGGTTATGTGTCTGTGCGGACCAACGCATGAATGGGTGAATGATGAAATGTGCGTCACGCGGATGTAAAATCAGTTTTTCCTTGTGTCTATGTTCCCATGTGGCGTCTGTCTTTGTCTTGTCTCTCTCTCTTTCTGTGTGTGTGCCTCAGTATAAACTCGTTCATTTGTTGTTACTAAAGATCTGAAAATCTATTGTGTGCTAGTATTTGTTAGCTCTTTAGGACCTTTTCTGTCATAAACACTGACCTTGTCAGGACCAGTAGTCCTAAAACCTGGTCCTAATGAGGCAGAACCTCCTTTCTGAGGAACTGGTTATGTTTAAGGCAACGATTTGAATTGGGGTTAAGGTTAAGAATGAATGGAAGGCAAGTAGGGCTGAACGATTTTAAATAAATATCTAATTTATCTAAATGTGATTATTTCGACAGGAATTTACATTATTTAAAATAATTACTGTGTGATATTTTTGTCCAAAGAGGATGTGAATCCACTAAACCCACTTAGTACACACATACAGGCACACTGACCTTATTAATCTCCATTTCTATGCACACACACACTGTGTGCGCTCTTACTGCAAACATACATACTGTAGTCCTACTCACACACTGTAACAAAGACTCACTCCAGCAGTGCTACTACCAGACATGAGTGACATCATTTGTGATGACATCACCCTCACTCTCTTTCTCTCACACACACACACACACACAGTCTGTACTTTGTTCATATCACACCAGCTCCATACATTTATGTAAAATGCTGGCTCTTAAGCATTAGCAGAGAGAAACCACATAACCGGCTTTTATTTTTCTTATGGGAATATGAAGAAACGAGATGGAGTTAATCATGTATGTTGTTGGGTATGTATTAAAAGGTAATCGTAACATTCATATTTGTATAGATAACAAAAACACAGAGCGAAGTAATTGACATCAACTGGCAATGGATTTGAAATTAAAGTGGTCATTTATTCATGCTCACTCTCTCACTCACACACACATCATTTCAAGTGAGGACACTCATAGACATAATGCATTCTCTTGACCCTTACCCAAACCATAATCATCACAACTAAATGCCTAACCACAACCCTTAACCTAAACCTAATTCTAACCCTAATCCTAAAACAAAGGCTTAATCCTCAAGCACTTTATAGCTGTGAGGACCAGCCAAATGTCCAACATGTGTCCTCTTACCTACCAGCTATTCTTCTCAGGACACTACATTGACCTACTTTCATTTGGACAGCGTTAACAAAGTGTTGTACCATAAACACAATTCAAATTTTAATCACAAATTTAACCAGATTAGGGATGTCCTGATCCAATAATGATATCGGATATTGGTCCGATATCAGCCAGAAAACGAGTATCGGATTATATCAGACCAAGGGTGGACTGGGACAAAAGTTTGGCCCTGGACTGTTAGGTCCCGACTGGCCCACTATAATCTGCGCGTAGATACTGTGCCAACTCGCCCCACTGACTTACATACAAACACGCAAGCCCATAATAACATCACTATACTGAGCAATATCCCTTTATATTCTGGAGCCTTGAATAAATAAATTATAAATATACAGTGCGTTGCTAACTGTACTTCTGTCTTAAGAAGGATACTGGAGAAATGATTTAAGATTCAAGAGTGTTTATTTATCACTCATTAACACACAGCTGCCTGCTGCCTATCACAAATCTGGACATGAAAAGTAGAGGAGTAGGTTAAGTTTGAACAAAATTACATGCAAAAAATTAGTCTGCATGCAATCAGAACGTTAGCTAGTTGACTAAAGGATGGAAAACAATAGTATAATGATCTGAAAAATGGACAAACACTTAGAATTTTATTTTAGAACAGACAGTACAGCTCAACATAATGTACCTATTAAAATATATCTGCATATTGTGTGCAGATGTTTTATTGTAACAGTAGTTAATCAGTGTTTTATTTATTTTAACTATTGTATATAATATGAAACTGTTGAAAGGACAATAAACCATAAAAACTGACTGGAAAAAATATATGTAAAGCATACATATATAGCATATATTATTCAAGTCGTTTGATCAATGTCCTTCCTTGGCACTAAAAAAGATGCATGTTGACACTTTAAACACTTTAACTCTTGTGACCTGATTTGGGAGATTTCCATTATAGGTTGAAATTATCAAAAACTGTGAACATAGCAGATCTACATACTCAAAACACATCACATTGCAACATGTGAGTTATAAGCATGTAGATCTGCAATTTAGTGTGAAAGTATGAGCTGAAAGTATAAAACAGGGCTTAAATGGTCAATACTCCTGGATCTCTGTAGCCTCTCATAGGGCCATTGAGCCAGGTATTCTTGACAGACAGGCCACTGGGCCAATCAATCGCCACGTCATCTCTCCGTTGCGTTGTGTCTGCAGCTGAGCACGGTGTTAGACGGCCGCTGTTTATAATAATAAATTATAAACGTAATAATAAAAAAAACGTCCGTCCCTCGGCCGGCCCAAAATCGGCCCACCGGGAAAACTCCCGGTACTCCCGATGGCCAGTCCACCCCTGTATCAGACCCACATGATCACAACAACAGCGTGTGTGTGCTACTGCTATTTCAGAGGTTAAATATTTTTCTTAACCTCTGAAATCAGAGGCTACGAAGCTGCACAGCGAGCATGGCTAGCACCACGCTAGCTCATCCTTAGGCGAGCTGCTAAAACAACATTATTTTAATATACCAGCGCTACCTGTCGACTTTCAACAGCCTCTGTTTGTTAATTATACCCCGAAAACCAGCCCTGCCAAGAGCTTTATGGGTTTTAAATGTGTCCTGAAGCTCCACACACGGAGCTAAGTACGTCTGTGTGGCTGGGCTCTCACCCTGTGTGGGTTGGGCTAATACAAAATAGTGAAAACTAAAGACACGCTGTTACCTGTGAAACACGGGTGCTCTGAAAACACCCCCATTAGCACTTGGTACTTTCCTCATGATGAAATTAACCATAGACTATGAAATGAACATGGCAAAAAATCGAATATTCTTATGTTGAAGGTTAAAATTTATGTAACCCATTGGTTAATAATAAATGGGTCACTTTTTCTCATACCTACTGTTGTTGACTATTGTTCTCTGTTTAAGTAATATCACTTGATCAAGCCTATTCTAACATTCCACACTACAAATTAAAGGAGACATATTATACCCTATTTCCCAAGTTAAAATAGTTCCCTGGTGTCCTAATGAACATGTATGTGACATGCTTTGGTCAAAATACCATAAGGATGAAGCACCATAGCAGTTCAATAACCCCGCTAAACCCGCCCCTTTCAGAACGCTTGGTTTTGTGCATGGTCCCTCTACATGCAAATTAGACACAGGCAAACACACACCCACTTCTTCCAGGGGGTTTCTGATTTGTCCTTGTTACTGCACTCACTCGCTCAGCTCCTGTTCCCACCGCTCCATTCCTCTCCCCCTCCCTCCATTAGTTCTCTGACAATATCAACATGGCAGCATGCGCGGAAAACAGTGCCACTGTTCTTGCAAGCCGAACACTGCCGAACTGTAAATCAGTTAAAAACACTTAGGGACAGTACAGCTGATAGCGAGCTGCGAGATACACAAACTGCCACTGTATGTGACTGTATCAGACTGAGTCTTTGCTCCGGTCATGGAGGACGTACTGAACAAATATTTTTAATTAAGACGTGTCAGAATGGTCAGTTATGAGCTCTATTTGACCTTTTCTTAAAAATACGGTCGCTGACTAAATACAGCGACCGCTGGCCGCAGTCCGATGTGAAGTGGTGCGAACACACGAACACACGTTTGCTGACTTTATCCGGCACATTAGCTTCATATATAAAATCCTCTGAGGCTGGAAGTTTGTGTAAAACACTGTGCTCCACTGTGCAGCCACCAACAGCACACTTGTCCCTCCGCGTTGACATAATACCGCTCTTCCTCCCTCGCCTGCACTCTCGCAGGGTGGAGCTAAGGTGGAGCTCTCGAAGTAAACTTACTGGTGGGCGGTAACATTCGCGGTGAAATGCGCATGCTGCCGTCATAAGCGCAGGGAATTCAACATCGAGTGTTTTATCGCCTATACTTACACTAAGGGGGACCACAAAAAAAGGTCTGAGTATTCATTTTCCACACTTTGGCGACTGGTAGGGCCTCCAGAGTCCCAAATATAAGTACTGAAATGGTTAAAAAGTTGATTTTGCATAATATGTCCCCTTAAAGTAATTAAAGTATGTATGATTCGTGCTGATATTGGATCGGTATCGGCCAATACTCAAGGCTGCAATATTGGTGTCGTATCAGAAGTGAAAAAGTTGTATTTGGACATCTCTAAACCGGATACACAGAAATTAGGTTCTGTCTCATTAGGACCAGTTTTGGTCTCCATGAAAACTACTGATCAGTGTTTTTTTTTGCCAGAAAAAGTCCTAGAGATACCAACTGAATGTCTTAGTTCCTCTCTTGTGCTACAAATGTAACACTTACTAAAAGAGTAGAGTTTTCTGAACTAGTTTTGTGCTGACGTCATAGAGATTAAGAAATTCAATGGACACATATTTCAAATCAAACAAAGTTATGAAACAAAGTCAGTCAGATAATAATCATGTGTGGGTTCTTCCTGGGTTCTTCTGTGCAGCCTGGTTACATGGAGACCACAGGAAGATTCTCCATCCAACAGACAGTTACGGTCACTTCTGTGGACAGAAGGAAACGTCCAACGCGTAAGTTACTCTTATATAAATAAAATTAATTTTAACACAAAGGGGAATGGTATCAAAGTATGGAACGTTTGGGGCCAGGTAATTTAGTACTATTACTAATGGAAACTCAAACAAATACGTACCGTACTGTACCAAACCAAACTGTTCCACTCAGTGGAACTAGGCTATAGCTGAAAGCTCCAAGTCCAGTTGGTACCAACTTAATATTCAACACCCCCAAGAAGAAACTGTCTCCTCTCTGCTCTTGAGCTCCCTCAAAAGCTAATCATGGAAGCAATCACCAAACAAAAGTGGAATGACAAAAAATAACTGGATGTACATACTTTATTTTGCAGGGAGAAACCCATTCTGTTCTACTTCAACATCCTCAAATGTGCCAGCCCGGCTGTTCTCATCAACCTGCAGTGCTCCACGACTCAGGTACCTATGGTGTATTCCACTAACACAAGAGGCTGGAACTGGAAGTTGTGGCAAATGTATCTCTGGCTGTTCTCTGTTAGCCACTGTTAGGAATGTCAGTTGATAACAACACCCTACACATTATTTTGGAGTCCTATGTCTGGGTTTGTCAACTTTCAGTCACCACACTGCAGTATCTCCTGCAGCAACACACACACAGATCATAAAATATCAGTGAGTGGCACACATGTCCAAACCAAACGAGCATGAGAGAAGATTGACTAAACACAACTTTCACCCAGTAGTAGCCCAACAAATACCTGACCTAAGCTGTTAGAGAAGCGTACTCTGACTGTCACACAGGTGTTTGTTAGCTTCATTTATGGCAAAATAAAAAAAATCACAGTTATATCCAGGAGGAAGCAAGATACAGATACACACAAGTCACAAACTGTATGAGTTATCACCAGCACATTAATATTACAAATGAAAGAGTAAAAAAAAATCAGCACATTTTCAGAGTTTTCTTTTGTTGTACTGTAGTTCTACAGTATCTTTACTAATACATCATTAAATGTACTGTGTGTCTATTTTCTTACAGATGTGTGTGTCACAGTGTCCAGACAAGTTTGCCACCTACACTGACATGCAGCTACAACACAGCATCAACAAGAGTCACTGGGAATATTATAAACAGTTCTGTAAGACTGGATTCAATAATCCTGACAAGGTACTCACACAGACACATGCATATATGCCTTGCTGATGAGAAATTATATTTTTATGTGTGTAAAAGTGTGTGATATTTGGCATTTTGCATGGAATGATTTGATTGGAAGTCTTATACATAAGCAAACTTCCAGCAAGATAAACTGGTACAACAGGCATGTAATGCTCAAACATGTCTGGAATAATCCTAGTGTAATAGACCTTTTCTGACATGTGATAGTAGGACAAACCGAGGTTTTACCAATGGCAATAATTATGGTTCTATTCCATTTAGGTTTAAAATAGCTAGTCCCCTGCTCAGGTTTAGGTGGAGGTCACAATAAATACTTTATACCACTACTGCATACTTACTTATTTCATGTAGTTCCTGATGATATTCTAATGAAGCTCTTACATATACATACATAATCCGCAGACATTTGATTCATGTAGAATATTAATAAATAATAAATGAATACAGCATTATTATTATTGTTATTATTATTATTGTTGTTATTATTGAGAACAGTCATAAGACATATTTTACAAAAAAAATAAGGATCATGGCCCTTTAGGGTCCAAGGCCCTGTGCCTTCACACGCTTCACACAGCTTTTGTGACAACAGAAAACTGTTATGCTTTTAGGCACGAAACTGGAGGACTCAAATGCACGACTCAAAGTTTAACAAAAAGTTTACTTTAGTAACTTAGTAAGAATATAAACAAAAAACGCTCACAAGGAGGATCAAAAACATTAACAAAAAGCACTCATCAGGAGGATCAAACAAATCTCTACACGAGTAAACTAAACCAGGGAAACATGAATAACTTGCTATGAAAGACTTGACGACGTAACTCATGGACCAAACAATACGAACTGGCGACATGACAGGGGAAGGCCAGGACTATTTATACAGGAAGTAAGTGGTAACAGGTGAAAGCAATCAGGGGCGGGGCAGACAATCACAAGACATGAGTGACTAAACTTAACAAACTTGACGTGATATTACAAAAACGTTCCATACACTTAACCCTCCTGTTTCTCCTGTGTTTTCCAGCCAATGTCTGAGGTTCTAAGGGATGAGGACTGTCCCTCTATGATCATACCCAGTAAACCATGTAAGCATTGAACCATAGATAATATGTAATAGGAGGCTGATTACAGGCAACTTGGCCCTGTAAACTGACATGGTGCCATTTAAATCTTAAGGCTTCTGATGGGAATTTTTTTTCAACCATAAGACTTGGTCCATTTCTACATAGTTTATGTATTAAGCACCTTTTTCCACAGCTAATGCAACATTTCCGCTCTTGGTGTCTGTCAGAGTTTATATGTATACATGTGTAAACAAAATGTGACCACAATCATTAAAACACCTAAGATATTTATCTGTCCCTCATATCAATTTGAACACAATTTGTACATTATTAGTGGAGTTGTAGATAAGCTTCTATTATTTCTGTATGTGTGTGTGTGTGTGTGTGTGTGTGTGTGTGTGTGTGTGTGTATGTGTCTCAGTTCTGCAGAGGTGTCTTCCAGACTTCAACACTCTGAATGGAACAGTGACTGTAGCAAACAGAACCAGGTTTATTGATGCTCTGGAAATTCCTCACAGTGTCACTGAACTCCAACAAGCTGCCAGGTGCTGAACTGTACTTATCCTGATGTATATTATTTCTGCTGCATACATACATACAAAACCCATAAGACTTACTTTACGTCACTAGTTTATTTAAATGCTGTATAATAACCTTTAACAATTATGACTCTCTGTTCTGAACTCCTCATGTAACTAATTTCATGGTTTGTCCAAAGGCAGAATGGGAATCAGTTGGTGGTGTTTCTTACAGTTGAAATGGTTGAACCAAACTTGAAGCGTTAATGTACAGTAACACAGTCTGAGAGCTCTGAATCAAGGAACCCGACTCTGGTGCACTTGAAAGAGGTGGCCTTGGACCACTTGCAAGTTGAACTCTGCAAGGCTAGTATTTAGGACAATAGGCTCAAGGTTCCTCATACCCCATTGAGCATAAGGGAGAACCAGGAGGAGAACCGCTGATAGACAGATCTAAGGCCCCAAGTCTTCCTCCTTCGCAGGTTAACTAACACATTTAGTCAAGCCTTGTCACTCCTAAGCGTCCTGAAGCTGCCAACTCAACACAGGAGAGTGAGAGCAAAATCTGCAGCTCAGGACTCTCCTGCCCATTGCCAAGAAACAGCGAAGCGTTGACAGATTTTGCAGCACACCGAGGAAATTGCACTAGTTGGGCTAAATGTGCTATCTTACATTTCCCTGAGGTTTTTCAGACCCAGAGGATGGAAGCCATTTCACAGCATTAACAACCTCTGACTATGCTCCTACTGTCAGTGGTTCTCCTCCCAGGTCTCTCAACTTATCAGTGGGGTATGTGGATGAGAACACCAATGCAGGGCTCCAGACTAACTTTTTGAATTGGTTGCACTGGTGCGCCTTACTTTTTTTTTTAGGTGCACTCGAATTTTAACGCCATAAGGAGACCTTTCTGGCTCCATAACTTTAATATAACGTGAATGATTTCCAAACAAGATTAAGATATTGAGAAATCCTTGTCTTTATTTGAGGGACATTGACATAAGAAAAATAAGGTGTTTCAAGTGTTTCACTGAGCTGAATTTGCAAAATAAAACATTAAGCACAATAAAACATTCCCAAATAAAACAGTGCTTGTGCTTAAAGTGCTTCACTGAACTGAAATTGACTATTTCGATCAAACATTTCAAGTAAAATAGAACATTTTAAAATAAAAAGTGCTAATGGTTAAAGGAGACATATTCTGCCCCTTTTCCACAAATTATCATTATGTCAAGTCTTACAGGTCACATAAGCTGTTTCCTGATTGATTCAGTCCATAAAAACATTGATTACATCTCTTGATTATATTTCTCAACTAAGCATAATGCATGTCCTTTTTTTTATAAGTTCCACTACAATGTTTATTGTGCATATAATGTAAGATCTCAGTTTTAAAATTCTAAATCGGTGTGAAGCGTTAGACATGTAGGATCAACAATTTGTTTCTTTCACTCATGATGTAAATGTTCCCACTGTTCGCCAGAATAGAATTTATACAATGAAGAAAAAATACAATCCAAATCATATTTACAAAAAAGTACCTACTTAACATGGGCGGAGTCATCACTGCACGGCTGAATGAAACTGCGGTGACTTTGTTTTATAAACCAACCACACACACACACACACACAAGTGACTATTGACTTTACACCAGACTCCTGTAGTTGTTGGAGATTAACCCATGTTTTTAGGATTGTTAAAGGGATAGTTCACCCTGGGGAAGATGAATGTCTATTAAAACTAGATTATCTATGTAGTAGAAATGTATGTGTCTCAAGCTTCGCAGCAGACAGCGCGAGTTGTGTAAACCATGGATGGTGTAAACACACAAACCACCGTGGGCAGCGAATTACAGACTTGTAAATGACTCAGGTTGTTTTTCTATGGCGCTACATTGTACCGGGATGTGTAAAAACAAGGAAAGGACGAGCAGTAAGTTGCCATCATTTGCCGGTCAGAGTTTCAGAGCGGTGCAAGCCTGATGTCTGAAGGCTAAGCTTGTTTTGAGTTTTGGAGAAGACACTGAAGACGTCACTGAGAGGTAAGACTGACGCTAATACTCCACTCTATTTCTACTCACATTGTTTACGATGTCATATAGTTGTCGGCAGTAACGTCAATTATACATACAAAATATTTAAGTAAACTGATAGCAAAGTAAAGCCACCTTGCTTTTGTTTGAGAATAATGTAAATAAATGTTTTAATTTTATTCATATTTGTTCAAGAAGTCACAATGTTTTCACACCACAGTCATGTTCAGTGTGTACTAACATCTAATGTTATTCATAGCCTATATAGACAAAATTAGAATGTTCACAGCTAACTCAGTTGGCATATTTTGCTGAAAGGTTTAGGTTTCCTGGAAAAAAGCCAAATCTTCGTATATATTTTATGTGTAATTGTATTCTTTGTCCTTTAGGAGCATGGTTGAATCAAGTCTTGGAGAAAATCTTCACACCACACACCATCCAGTGTCTGCTCCTCTTCCAGACTCCTCCAGACTCCTCCAGCTGTGCCACATCAGATTCTGTCGCCACTGTACATGTTTCATAATTTATATTTTGTTTGCATATTGTGTTAAGACATTCTTTTAGATTTGTCTTCTTGTTTGTTTTATATTAAAACATTTTCCTTTGTGAATAATAAAGCTATATTTTGTTTTATTACCCTGCATTCATGTGTACACCACAGTTCAACAGTAAAGACTAGTGGAAGGAGGCTGAATAGTTGCTGATTTTGTTGTTATATTACTTACTATACTACACAAGTTAGATTTACACAATTAAAATGATGCAGTTGTCATGGCTAGAAATCAAACAAATTTGGGGAAGCAAATTTGTAAAAAAAATACTACTGCTATTCTAGCAATACAAAGCCACATGCAAATGGATGGATTATCCCTTTAATAGTTTTAACTGCTCTACAGTTCGGCATAGTTTGGCTTGATTTCTGTCCACACGTCTCCAGAGCACAGCCTCCTACTCCACAGACTACAGTGGCAGCAGTCTGTGATGCCGCTCGCGATCGGCGGTGCTGTCCCTAAATACACCACTCCACTTGAACAGACTCCTCTGTTAAATATAGAGATTTCCTGGTAGTTGTTGGAGATTAACCTACGTTTTTAAGATAGTTAAGTAGTTGCGAGGGATTTGTGTTATTTTTCCAGCCTTCATGTCTGCCATTAACTGAACAATATTTCAGTGCACATGAATTTTGTTTACAATTTGTAGTGTGTTTGAGAATGACCTTTGTGGATGTAAACCAAATCAGCTGAAACATTTACCAATGTACCAAATTCAGGTGTGGAACAATGTAGCACAATATTAGGTGTGAACACACCCATAGTTTCTAGTGTAATCTCAGTGTCTTCATATGATTTAATTTCTCTGTGCAGGGGAATAACAGGATTGGTGGACACAAAGGAAATGAGCATGAAGATTATGGAAGATTATGCCAAGTCATGGGTCTGGATACTCATGTAACTACACACATAACACACAACCTCTGGGTTAAACCCCAATGTCTACACCTTCTTTACTGATTCACATGGAGCATTTTGTTTTCAACTTTGTACATGCATCATATCATATTTTTTCATTATATTTATTTATTTAAAAATATGTTTATTTTTGATATACTAGACACACTCCTTTATGTTAAAGGAATAACACTCATACACTTCCGATCTTCCCCTGTGCAGAGGTCTGCTTCTTTCCCTGGCTGTTAATCTGGTTTTCATTCTGCTGCTGAGGTTCACAGCAGGTCTTCTGTTGTGGTCCATCATCATCACTGTAATACTGCTTCTGGCATACGGTGCGTACTCTGAGAGATTTCATGAATTTTACCGTTTCTATCTATCATTCAGTGAGAATATTTGTTAATCTGCCTCACACTGCAGGTGACCCAGAGAAATAACGAAAGAATGAATGACAATGTTTATGAAACTGTCTGTGATATTCTTCAAACTCTTCCCCAGTGAACATGTGTGTGTGTTTGTAGGTATGTGGTACTGTTACACGGAATATTCCCAGCTCAAAGACAGACCAGGTTCTGATGTGGCCCTCACAGATGTCGGCCTGCAGACTGACTTGCATGTCTATCTACATCTAAGACAGACATGGGTCATATTAAGTAAGTCTGTGTCCAATCTGTCATTAGTAGAAAAACAATCTGATTCTAACTTCTAAACTTCAAATATGTAACCTATGATTGTTATTTGTATTTGTCAGTGGCATCTCTGGGAGTGACAGAAACGATCATCTTGGTGATGTTTATCTTTCTGAGGAGAAGAGTCCGAGTGGCCATCGCTCTGCTCAGAGAGGCTAGCAAGTAGGACATTCAAAATCTCACAGTGACATTTATTATTCTACCAAACTTTTTTATTTTTTATGTTTACTAAATAGAAATAATTGTTTTGCTTGTCGTGATTTCTCTGATATTGCAGAGCCATTGGTCACATCATGTCCACACTGTTCTTTCCAGTCCTTATCTTTCTATTGCTGACAGTCTGCATCTCATACTGGGCAGTTACTGCCATGTATCCTTTACAGTGACAACAAGCAACAACGGCATGTTCAATATTTAATGTTTTTGTAGATCAGAGTAATTTAGGGATTCATTTAAAAGGTTCTAAGAGGGAGACTCATTGTTCGAAGCTCCTTCCACTAAATAAGCATAGACAAATTCACTCACTTGTGCAACAAATTACCCAAGTTGTGCTACAGTCACACTATTCTGTTTAAAACACATAAGCTCTGCTCTAAATATACATGCCATCTAAACTGGGTGAATCCAGTTGAGTCCACCAGTGCTTTGATTTCACTCTGCAGAAACCTCTGGCAAAGACAACTTTTTGGCCAACTACAGAATCTGCTAAAAAGAGAACCAGTCACAAACAGTACAAACAAGGTTATTGTGGATGTATTATCATTATTATTGTCTTTATTATTATTCTATATTGTCTTTATTATTATTTCTTTATCCAGCATTGTAAAACCAGTCACCTGGCCTCTTCAGGTGAAGCCATCTACAAAGTGATGTCTCCTGATGTAACATGTCCCTATGCCAACAATACATGCAGGCCTGAGGTGAAGTTAACCATCTTCTATGTCTGTCATTCTCCACTCTGAAGTCATATATCATTTATAGTTGTGTATTAAATGAGTACATCCTGTAGAAAAGGCATGTAGAAAGTGTTTTATATAACATTCACTATATACTGTATATAAGCCTTCTTACTATATAAATCTGACTGTTCTGTGTCTACCCCCCTCATGTTTATGTCAGACCTTTAACAGAACCAACATCTCCACATCAGCCTTGTGTATCGGCTCTCAGTGTCTGTTTGCCTTCTACGGTGGGGAGACGTCCTATCACCACCACCTCTTCCTGCTGCAGCTCTTCAACCTGCTGGTCTTCCTCTGGCTGCTCAACTTCAGCCTGGCCCTAGGGCAATGTTCGCTGGCTGGGGCATTTGCCAGCTACTACTGGGCCCAGAGGAAGCCTCAGGATATCCCACCATGTCCACTCTTCTCATCATTCAGCAGGACTATCAGGTCAGAACAATCTCTTGAGATCCAAAGAGTCCTCATTTGTCAGTGTATATAAACTTCCTGTTTCTGTCTTTGTCAGGTATCACACAGGCTCTTTAGCATTTGGAGCTTTAATTCTTTCAATAGTCCAACTGCTGCGGATCATACTGGAATATCTGGAGCAAAAACTAAAAGGTATAAATTCACACACACAAACACCAAACACACTGCCTCTTTTTTAACAGCAAACCCAGGGGGTCATTGTTTCCTTCTCATCCCACCCCAATAACCACCATAACTACACTGTTGTTGTGTTTATCTATGTAGGTGCTAACAACAGCCTATCCAGGTTCATGATGTGCTGTCTGAAATGCTGCTTCTGGTGTCTGGAGAAATTCATACGTTACCTGAACCATAATGCTTATATCATGGTGAGCTGGAAAATGCAGTGCTTGATGAGTAATTAGCCACTCAGCCACTGAATCAATCTTCTGACAACCAGGTGGCGATCTATGGTAAAAACTTCTGCACCTCAGCCAGAGAAGCATTCTTCCTGCTAATGAGAAATGTGGTTAGGTAAGGTCTCTCTATTCTTTCTGTGTTCACCCTGCCTACCATGTAAAGGTACTGCTCTCAGTTGAAATGCAAGCCTGACCCGGGACTTTACCATTCCAAACCATACCATAATGTACCAAACTGAACTTGTACCATGATGAGGACACACAGCATATATGTGTTAATAAACAATACCTTTGTATAAGATGCCCTCTAACAGGGTCCATGGATATGACTTGTATGTTTTACAGTTTAACATTTACATAACTGGTTAAGGAAGGCAGGCTACCCTTTACTGTGTGCGAGACCAGAGCAAAGGTTCTTGTCTCTGTGTGTTAAACATGACTTCAAAACTGTATCTCTGTCCAAATAGGGTTGCAGTTCTGGACCGAGTGACAGACCTTCTGTTGTTTCTGGGCAAAGTGGTGATAGCAGGAGGAGTTGGTGAGTAACAGCACAAGTTTCAAATCATACAGTACTCACAGCTACATACAGTTACATACAATTACATATTCATACAGCCTAACACCACTAATATTTGCATGTGTGTGTGCCCACATTTCAGGTGTGTGCGCCTTCTTTTTCTTCACTCGGAAGATCTCTTTTGCCCAAGAAGAAGTACCCAATCTCAACTATTACTGGGTGCCCCTGCTGGTTGGTCTTTCTCTCTCTCTCACTCATACACACCCATATTGATGACATAACTCATTCCCTAACATTAATGATGCTGCTCAACTCCACACAACTCTCTCTGTGCGACTATCTCACTCAATATAGCAGTTTTTTTGTTTCATGTCGCCTGCAACATTCTCAGTCACACATTATCTACATACTGACATACAATGAACTACACATGGAAATACAAGGGGGCAAATAGAGCAATTAGGACACCTTTATGAAAATGCTACAACTGGATGTCTTCGTTCCAGTGTGTTCAGTGCTCTGCTGTTTTTTTCTTAACTGTCATGTTTGTCTCATCAGACTGTGGTGATAGGTGCTTACCTGATAGCTCATGGTTTCTTCACTGTCTATGCCATGTGTGTTGACACACTCTTCCTGTGCTTCTGTGAGTACAATACTATCATTATTTAAGTTGGTTTTAGTACAGCCTTGAAGTGGTTATCCCAATTTAGCCTTTGAAAAATGATTTATGTTTTCATTTTATGCTGTGGTTTTATGTGTTAACTGAGTCCAGGCTCTATTTCACCATGTCAAAAATCCTAGACTCCTGCACTGATTTGACTAAATAAATTTCTCTTCTTGTCTCCTCTTCACTTATATTCACCCTGCTTACCTGCTCATCTACTTCTATCCATCTGTCATAATTTTACATTCATTTCTGCCACACATTCACTACTGCCCATTCTCCCCTGCTTTCAATCCATCTATCCATTCATCAAACCAACCAGGTGATGACTTAGAGAGAAATGATGGCAGTTTAGAAAAACCTTTCCATATGTCTCCAGAGCTGCACAGAATCCTGGAAAAAACCCGCCAGCAGCGGTGACATTCTGTACTCTATGTTCTCCACATAGCTCCATCAGCAGCCGGATCAGAATTTGTTTGACTGCTGAAAACTACTGAAAAGCCATGAGCAGCCAACCAGGTCCCCACACTGATGAATATAATACTGACACCTGGAGATACTAAAGGCCCCATTGTCATGATATGAAAACTTAAAACATACCCAGATAGGATACTATTAGAAATAAAAGTAATAATATAACTATATTTGATACATTATATATTTGTGTCTAAATGAGACAACAACTCAATCAAGGACCAATTTATGATGAAAAGTAAGACTTTTAAATTTTTTTTACCAACATCCTGGAGCAACAACATACACAGGTTTTTATGCAAACCACAGCTCCAGGCAACCACCTCAGCAATGGCCACACAAAACAAGCACCATTTAGATTCCATTCCAGGCAGACAATAAGAAGTATAATCACTTTTGCAGGCTTATTTCTTATCTCTTACTCTCAGACACCTCATCTACAACGTTCACAGCCTTCTGCAACTGGCTCAAGAGCCACATATTTACTGTCTGGTTTAGGAAGAAGAGTTGCTGTGTCACTATAGGTGAGCTGATTCCATTTACTGTGCATATGACCTTCAAACTGTGGAGAGCGGATTTACACCTCCCAGTGCGCAGCCTGCCAGATTATTAAAAGGCCAAAAGCTTCATCCTCCCCGTCGGGGAATTGAACCCCGGTCTCCCGCGTGACAGGCGGGGATACTCACCACTATACTAACGAGGAGTAGTGGTCTGCCTACCTTACAACAGAACACAGAATCCTACCAAAGCGTACGGTTTGGGGCCTTACAGCGCATTTCCATTCGGAATTTTACCAAAATAACTGGTGAATGAGAACTGGATGATCCTAAACTGGGTGATGCTACAACAGACTTCTTGGTCTCCACTACAACAAGGGTAAGGGGCTGCTGTACTTGTTTGATCCCTCCCAGGACTTTACCATTCCAAACCATACCGTACTCAGTAGGAAATGCCCTACAACACGGTCCATATATGACTCCTAGTTTAACATTTAGAGACGAAAGAAGAGGTTTGGTCTTTTAAGTGTAAGGTTTGTCTCTGTGTTGAACATGATTTGAAAACATGAGTTGACATGAGAAACGCAAACCAAGTTGACCCCAAGTTCCTAGCATGTGCCACTATAGGTAAAGATGCATTGTGAGACTTAATAGGACAATGGCAGATGTAATGTAAAGCAACTTTGAATGGTACATGTGCACCCTTTCTCTGATATAACTTGAGGCTGTTGTAAGAATCAGTGCCAACTGGCTTTCGCTAACAAGAGTTTGAATATAAATATGTGTGTGAAAAATGTTTAACACCTTCATGTTTTGCTTTATTTTTGACAAAATACAAAACAATTTATTAATTCTGAGTAAGAATAAATTAAAATACATCAATACCTCAAATACCAATATGACATATGAATATGACAATCTACTTTCTCCCAATGTCTGAATTTTTTTTTGTATTATCATTGTAAAGCAAATTCAATATTAATCTTAAGATATGTGTACCTTTTTGTATTTGCATTATGTGATTGTTTGAATTTTCTTTTTTAATGTTTTTTATAAAACAAATTAAAACGATTTGGTCTTCTGCTCATTAACTGTGAGTATGTGATCATTCAACAAGAAAAGATAACAATGATAGTCATTTGAAGTTATATATATGTTGGTTGTAATGACTTGTTAAAGGACATAATATTGAATTTATGACAGGAATAATGTTATTCCAAAACATCTTTACCAGTGTCTCTCTGTTTGTGATGACTCAAAAGTTACAGGTTTGAGCCAGAGATGGAACAGCGCAGAATCCAATATGGAGGACGAAACCTGACTTATGTATAAATAAATACAGAAATAAATAAATAAATGCATAAATAAATTAATAAATAAATTAATAAATAAATTAATAAATGTATAAAAAAATAAATGCACAAATAAATAATAAATAAATGCTTTACATTTATTTCTACATTTCTGTTCACATTTATTTATTTGTCCATATGTTAATGAGGTAGGAGGTCCTAACCTCAGTCAACAGCATGATTGGTCAAATGCAAAATGGCGCTGCCTGAGCAGCTGCTGCTTACAACGGCTCTCCCCTCTTTCTTACTTTTTCTTGTTTTTTCTCCTTTTTTCTGGCGTGTTTTACGCTTTTTCCTTAAAATGTTCGAATCCTGCTGCCACCACGCGCACAATGAGACCACTTTTATTACTTTTGCATTCTGTTTAATGCTCTTCTCTGCACTTTTGGGAACTCCGTCGGCAGACACGCTCAGCGGATCCATTGTTTACACCAGGGATCAGCTGTTGGTGTTGCGCAACACCGCTCTCTCTCTCAACGCGGAATGGACGATTCCAACGGTTTTAAAGAGGAAGAGACGGGGCTGCAGAGCGGGTCGGAGGAAACAGGAGAGGAAACGTAGGTTCCGTCCTTTTATTCCATCCATCATCATGGGAATCTGCTCCCTCGTGAACAAAACGGACGAGCTGACCCGGCACCAGAGGGACTTCAGGGAGAGCATTCTGCTGTGCTTCACAGAGACCTGGCTGACGGAGATGACACAGGACTTGGTCGTTTCCCTGGAGGGGTTTAAGATGGTACGCGCGGACCGGAATGTGGCTGGGAAGAGGAGAGGCGGAGGAGTGGCGTGTTTATTAACGAGAGATGGTGCGACCCCAGGCACGTCTCCATCAAAGAACAAGTTTGCACAAAGGACATTGAGTTTGTTGCGGTGGGCATCCGCCCGTATTACATCCCGAGGGAGTTCTCGCATGTGATTGTGTACACAGTCTACATCCCTCCCTCAGCCGATGCAGCCGCAGCGTGTGAGAGGCTGCACAGCTCAGTGTCGGCACTGCAAACGGAACACCCAAACTCTCTCCTGCTCATAAATGGTGATTTCAAAGATGCCTCGCTTTCCCCCTTTTTCCCCACGTTCACACAGTACGTGAAGTGCCACACCCGGGAGAACAAGACGCTGGACCTCTTATATGCAAATATAAAGGGTGCGTACACAACCTGATACGTCTGCGACCTGAATACACACCCGTGGGTGAGGAGGCAGCCAGCACAGAAAATAACTGTAATGATGTGGAATGAAGAAGCCAAGGAGAGGTTGAGAGACTGCTTCGAGACAACAATCTGGGAGACATTCTCTGACGGAGATAACATTGACGGCTTCAATGACTGTTTCACAGATTACATAAAATTCTGTGAGGAGAACGTCGCACCAACCCGCAGGGTGCTTTGCCAACACCAAGCCATGGGTGACCCCTCAACTTCAAGTCCTGCTGAACAAGAAGAAGAGGGTGTTTGCTTCAGGGAGCAGAGAGGAGCTGAAAGAAGTCCAGTGGGAGCTCAAGCAGGCGATCAGAAAGGCTAAGGACGTCTACAAGAGGAAACTGGAGGAGCAGATGGGGCAGAGCAGGACGAGGGATGTGTGGAGTGGCCTGAAGAACATCACAGGTCATGGACAGAGTGGAGCCAGAGTCACAGCAGGGGGGGACCAGCAATGGGCCACTGAACTGAATCAATACTTCAACCGATTCGATCAGGCCCCCCCTCCCCTCTCCACCTCAGCCCCCCACTCCTCACACGCCTGCTCTCCAGCTACAGCCACCATCCACCAACCGTCCTCACCTCCAAAACACCTCACTCCAACACCCCACCCCCCACACTGTGTGTCTGAGGGGGAAGAGCTGGAGTACAGGTCGGTCATCAAGGACTTCGTGGACTGGTGTGAGAGCAACTCCTTGTGCTTGAACATCGGAAAGATGAGGGAGATGGTGATCGACTTCCAGAAAAAGACCCTACCACACCCACCGGTGAGCATCCAGGGCTCGGACATTGAGCTGGTGGATAACTTAAGTACCTGGGTGTTCACCTCAACAATAAACTGAACTGCACCACTCACATCGACGCCCTGTACAAAAAGGGTCAAAGTCGCCTCCACCTCCTGAGGAGACTGAGGTCCTTCGGAGTGTGCAGACCTCTACTCTGGACTTTTTATGACTCTGTGGTGGCCTCTGCCATCCACTATGCTGTGGTTTGCTGGGGAGCGGGCAGCACGGACTGGGACAGAAAGAAACTGAACAGGCTGGTCAGGAGGGCTGGCTCTGTCCTGGGCCGCTCGCTGGAATCGGTGGAGGTGGGACAGAGGAGGACGTTATCCAGACTGTCCTCCATCATGGAGAACACACTCCACTCACTGCACCTGACTGTGGGGCTTGGCAGCTCCTTCAGCGGCAGGCTCCAGCACCCTCAGTGTAGGACGGAGAGCTACCGAAAGTCCTTCATCCCCACTGCTGTTCGGATATTAAACTCCTCGTCGTAAATGTCCACTCACTTTCCTACTTACCCCTGATACTTACTCTATATTAGAGTGTAATTTTCTTACTATATTGTATTTTATTTTATTCTATTCTCATTTCTTTAACTGAGCTGTTGTGAATGTGTGTTCCCCCCCTGGGGGAGGAATAAAGTCATTCAATCTTCAATCTTCAAATCAGAAAGCCAGACAAACACAAACGATTCCCGATCCCAAGCCTTCATCTCTGTAACGTAGCAAACCAGCTCCAATTAGCTTAATGGAGTTTCTTCTACTTAGGCCTGTAACAAGTATAGCTAGAAACAGCAGTTGTTGAGCTTAATAATAATAATTGAACTTGGTACCCATATGATTTTCACTGCTTTGATATTTTCTGTGCAGCACCAAGGACTGCTAACGTGCAAAGTTCACCACCTCCGCCGTCACATAGCATGGCACCCAGACACCCAGTGGGTGGTAGGTTTCAACAGAGAACAGTTTTTGATTCAAAATCCCATGTGTGGACAAAACTACTATCGCCAGTGAGTGATTTATTCAGTTGCGCTGTGCATTAGCTTTAACAGATCTATTTATTATCTACGTTATAGATAGAACGTTAATGGATTAAATAATTTGATCCATTCACCATTGATAAATCCCAGTCTGGCTTGCAGTGACACTGGTAGGTTAATTAAAATTGTAGATGGGCTTTTGTAACTGCTCTGGATATACACTAAACTGGGTAGTATGTATATTACAGGAGTAAAATCTACAATGAAGTGGATGCTTGAGATGGTTGATTTTTTATCAATACCTTATCAGTTTGTGATTTCCATTGATGTGTCATAAACTGTCCGGTGCTCTAACATAGTACTTCCTGCGCCTTCTTGGGTTCAGCTGAAGGGTGCCCATCAAAATTCCGCCAGGATCCACTCGCCGCATGGATTCCTGGACACGCTGTCCTATATTAGGCTAAACAATGCACAGATATGGTGTACTGAAAAAAAAGTAAAGCATTCCCCAATCTGGCAGTGAATTCAAAAATCCAGATAAAATCCAGACTACCACTAAATAAAGCAGCTTCCTCACATTGTGCATCAGCAAGTAGGCCAAATCCCAACGAAAAAATATGCCCAGAACAAATGAATAGGTACCTAACAGCCAAGCCTTATATCCCCTTCGATAGCTCAGTTGGTAGAGCGGAGGACTGTAGATTCATGTAAATGGAAATCCTTAGGTCGCTGGTTCGAATCCGGCTCGAAGGAGGACAGCTTTTAAAATCAGACATATTCCACTGTATTTAGTTTGTTTCATGTCAAGACTTCAGAATGGTTTATAATTAATCCAGCATTTCCTCAGATGCATTTTGCTATCATCAGTCAGTTCATTGAACTGCCCACACATAGCATGCCTCCTCCAGTAAAGGATCTCACCAATCCTTCTACATGTAGCCTGTCCTACTACATACTCAGCACGCAGAAGTCCTACTTCCCAAAACAGGAAGAATTCAGAGAGTGGCTGTGTCCATTTACAGTACATATGTATGGAGGATGAAACATGACTTATGTGTATATACTGTATATAAATAAATAAATACAGAAATAGAAACATGAATGCATAAATAAATAAGTGCATGAATAAATGCATAATAAATAAATGCTTCACATTTATTTTGACATTTCTGTTCACCTACATTTATTTATTTAATTCTGTGTATGTATGTTAATGAAGGAGGAGGTCCTAACTTTATGATACTCATGATTATTAATAGGCCAAAAAGCTTCCACCTCCCCCATCTTCAGGCTTATCTCTTATTCTCAAGTATCTTATCTCTTACTGACAAGTCAACTACGCACGCTTACCACTGGCTGAAGAGCCACAGATGAACTGTCTGGTTAACCCGGAAGTGTCACTCTAGATCTAAACTGGGTCATGGGTGTGATTGGGTCAGCCTGCGGAGCGGCGTGTCAAAACTGGAGACAACTCTGCACATGCTCAGCCCCTTCGATAGCTCAGTTGGTAGAGCGGAGGACTGTAGGTTCATTCAAATGGAAATCCTTAGGTCGCTGGTTCGAATCCGGCTCGAAGGAGGACTCTTTTTGAAATAAAATCTCAAAGACTGCAGTTCATGTTGAGACTTGAGACCTTAATTATACAAATGTTTCCTTAGAGGCGTTCTGTTGTTGTTTTGTCAACTGAAGTTAAGTCACCCTATCTACAACACGTGTTGATTCAGTGCTGTTCCCCCCTCCTGAAACCACTTCATGTTTTCACCAAACTCCTGCCACAGCCATGTTTTTGTCTTTGTGACAATCAAAAGGGTTTGTTGCTTGGCCTGTTTGCAGCTGCTCCAGGTGGCCTAATAGCAAACATGCCCTCTGGGACTCTATTGACAATCTCCCTTGCAGTCTCATCTTCTCAAGCACTTTGCAGGTGATGTAATTCAAGTTACGATTTAAAGATGACATCCAATAAAGAAAAGGAAATACATAAGAATTTGTAATCATTCTTCCTCACAATGGCAAGATTGACGATGACCACTTAAAGATGACCTCCAATAAAGAAAAGGGAAAGAAAGAGTGATGTATTGGCAGGGAATCCAACCCGGCCGCAGCAGCGTCACGTCTGCCCTTCTCCATCAAGCAGGCAGCCAGATTTACTGATACTAGCGATGATCCACAACATATAACGACACAACACGCCTTATTTACATAATTTTTCGGCCCGAGCAATTGACAACTCTACCTCAGTGCTAGAGACAGGAAAAGAGTGACTTTGTTTCCGGGGACCTTTCAAGTGTTAGGCAAACATGATTACCAATGAACATACAAACAGTAACTCATTTAAAGTGCATTACACACCAGGCTAATTAAGCAGTTCTATACAACTCTCTCTCATTATACCCAATAGCCATGTCTCACTTCCTACTGATGACGGATACACATTTCACAGGATCTAGACCCCGGAATGAGACACAGTTAATGTGTGAAAAAGGGCCGTTAAAGTGACCTGAGTAGGCAATTGCTCGTGTCCGAGCAGTATTTCCGTGACAGTTCTGTTTGGCCTCAACTGCCGCCACTCAGAGGGTGCCGCTGTCTGGTGTGGCTGGTCAGGCCCATGGCAGTGTAGAAGAGCCTGGGACATTTTGAGCAACCATAGTAACCATATAACCTCTCCTTTTGTTTTTGTTCTTTTTATTCAACCTCTCCCTCTCTTTTAAATTTATTTCAATAATTTTATGTATTCTTACTCCTACATATTGCATGGTATCTGTGGATACATGTTAACTTAGTGATGGACAATGTAAAAACTCCAGCCTCTGTTTTTCTTTTTCTGCCTTACACAATTTTTCCCTGAGTATGATAACTTTAATAAATACCTATTATTATAATTCAGTTTAAGGGAAATAATTACGGTAATAAGTTGGTTGTATTTATTTGTATTATTATTAGTACTATTATTGTTTTACTTTATCTCTTTTTCGAATCACTGCGAGTCGAGCTTGCAGTCGATTTAATTTTTCGATCATTTAGTGAGCCTCAAAAGGTATGTGTCAGTGTTCAAATGACGTTGCTCCTCTTGATGTGGATCAAACGTGCTACATAACCGGGGCTAATAACTCAATGAGTTTAGTGCATGCACTTCGTTTGGGGAAGAGCATGAGGGGTTTCTGGAAAGGGATGGGATCTCAGTGTGTTGTTTTTTCTTTTGCCTTATTTTTTCTTGTTTTCTTATTATTTAGCTCATCATGTCCTAAAAAGATGACAGTCATTTTAATGTCCCATGATTAGTGGTTCTGAACTGAGAATCTCTAGCTGGAATACAAGAGGACTAAACAAATAAGTTAAGCTAAAACAGGTTTTGAGTAGAATTAAACAAATGAAATCCAATATAATCTTTATACAGGAAACACACCTGACAAATGATGATATTAAGAGTGTTCTCAGCTGACTTTACTTCCCATGCTAGGGGTGTCATGATACTAATTCATAAATCACTTCCCTTTCAAATAAAAAATAAACCTGTAGATCTGGAGGTACATTATACTTAACGGCACAATAATATCTATCCAGCTCAATCTAATTAGTCTATATGGCCCAAATGGCGATGAACCCGCCTTCTATCAAAATCTTTTTCTTTCCTTGTCAACATATTCTGGTCAGTGTATAATTGTAGGTGACTTTAATTGTGTGTTGGACCCAATACGGGATCGATCTACTGGTATTGATACTTCCTACCAACAAACAAGAACGAAAATCAAGAAATTCATGGTGGACTTGAATTTGACAGACATTTGGAGATACCTCAACCCTGCTAAAAAAGAATATTCATGCTTCTCGAATACATATAAAACATATTCTAGGATTGATTACTTCCTGGTCTCTAATGGTTTACTATCGAAAATTGAGAAATGCTGGTATGACAGTATATTGTTGTCAGACCATGCTCCAGTCTCACTGACGATGCAAGTGTCTAATATATTTTCCTCACCACCGAGATTTCGTTTTCAAACTAAGTGGCTTCAATACCCAGATTTTGTGAAGTTTCTTGAGGGATAGATAGATGATTACTTCTCTTTAAATACAAATCAAACTAGTGCCTCAGTGAAATGGGAGGCATTCAAAGCCTTTATAAGAGGTGAGATATTAAGTTATACTTCATACAAATCCAAACAGTATTATGAACACTCTTGAACAAAAAGTTTAAGAATTAGAACAACAACTTTACCACAGTGACGATCCAGAAAAACAACAGGAGCTTGTACGATTGAAATCTCAGTACAATGAACTAACCACAAATAAAATAGCTTCCAATTTGTTGTGGTTGAAACAGTCTTATTATGACCAGGGGGAGAAGGCTCGTAACATTTTGGCATGGAGAATAAAAGGCAGACAGACAGAGCTATTAACTCTAACTAGATGATGGGAAAGATCTAATATACCCAGTTGAGATAAATACTGCTTTTGCAAATTATTATAAAAAACTATATGAATCTGAGTGCCCTGATAATCCAGAAAGACAAAATGTTTTTCTTGACAGTATTAAATTCCCAACCTTGACAGAGGGAGCTAAAACCAATCTTGAAAAAAACTTGTGTATTGAGGAGTTAAAAGAAGTATGAACAGCGGGAAGGCACCTGGGACTGATGGCCTGCCTGTAGAATTATATAAGAGGTTTGAAGGAAAATTGCTGCCACACCTTCTTGAATTGTTTAATGAATCCTTTGAAAAAGGAATATTACCTCCATCTTTAAGGTCTGCAGGAATTTCTCTTTTATTAAAACCGGGTAAATCTCCCACAGAAACAGCATCGTATCGTCCTATATCCTTGATGTCATGTGACACTAAACTTTTATGTAAGGAACTAGACGGTTAGAAACAATTATTCCACACCTGATTACTAATGACCAAAATGGTTTTGTACAGGGCAGACAAGCCTTTCACAACACACGTAGACTGTTGAATATATTATATGCAAAAAAGAATGCTAAAGGGCATGCGATCCTGTCATTAGGCGCCGAAAAGGCTTTTGACAGGGTTGAATGGGAATACCTTTTCGAAGTTGGGGAAGGATATCTCAAATGGATTAGATTATTGTATACTGAACCGGTGGCAGAAATTATAACAAACAACCATATCTCAAAACCCTTTAAATGATGTAGATCAATACGCCAGGGTTGCCCCATGTCACCTTTGTTGTTCCTGTTTGCCATTGGCCACGTCAATCTCCTGAAATCTCAGGCATAACAATAGGACGGATAGAACACCATTTGGCTCTTTTTGCAGATGATATTGTTGTGTTGTTGACAAATCTAAATACCTCAATTGAAGCACTCCTTCAAATTTTGAACGCATTCAGACAGTTTTCTGGCTATAAAATTAACAATAGTAAAAGTGTTCTATTACTATTAAATCAGGACGAAAGAGAATGCCCAACAACTCATACACAGTTTGCTGCTGCCCTAGACGGGTTTACTTATTTGGGTATTAGAATTACCCCTAACATTGAAAACATCATGTCAATCAATTGCGATCCTTCGTTAAAAAATTGTAGAACTTTCTAGCAGGCAAAGCTATTTATCTTTCATTCTATTTATCTGTTCATTGTTGTAATTGGTATCAAAGCATCGTTGCCTTTAAAGTGCCTTTAAGGTGCATTGTCAAAGCCATGTTTTGTTATATATTAACCTTCGTATGTGCCTTTGAAAATCTATCATCAGGACCTGTACGACTTGTCGGTTTTATAACCTAACTGACTGGCTTCTGGCTTCTAACGAACTTCTGTCTAACTAACTTCTAACTAACGAACTGCTGTTTAACTGTGTATGTGGAATAAACCTTCAGAAAGGCAGTCGAGTTGTACCCGCCGTACTTGTTCCGGTTACCCTTTCCAGAAGGGAGTATTGAGCTGAAAGGATCAGCCAGTAAAAATCTGGACAGTTGTAAAACCGTTGTCGGATCTGTATCTGTGGAGGACACCGATCGTGAAGTACCAGGACCGGAGTACTGGTGAAGCAGTCGTGAATCACTAAACGGAGGAGCCGGAGCAAAGAGCTAACAGAGCCGTTGAAGGATTAAAAGAAGTGCCGCAGCCGTGAGGAAAGCTGTGAAGATTGCACAAGGAATACAGATCTCTTCTGGGCGAAGAGCTAAACCGTTAAGCCACTAACTGTCACGGGGTCACCTGCTTAGGGACTGTCTTTTGTTTATTTTTCCCTGTGTTGATCTGCCCTCACTAACTCTCTTGTCATTGCAGATCTTGTCACTCACGTCGGCCCTGCAATCACCTCATTCCACTCACCTGAGTCTCCCCGCCCACTTCCACACCTGGCCCTCATTATTCTCCCTTACAAATACAGCCCATTCTCATTCACCCTCTGTCAGATCGTCGTGCCAGATGTCCTGCTCTCGTCCTGCCAGTTTTGCTCTGCCTAAAGACTTTTTGCCTGCCACTTATGCCAGAGGTTTTTCTGGACCTCCCTCCCTCAGTTAGTTTTCACCTTTGTTTGCTGCTTAGGTTTTTGCTTTAAAATAAAAACCTTTTTACTGGAGACTCTGAATTGTGCTCTTGGGTCCAGTGTTTTCTCGGACATTACACTAAGAGCCTCACAGACAGTGACATTGTGACGTCGACAGCTAGGGGCGTGGACATTCGTGTGCCATTCATGGACGTGTCGTTTGCAAAGAACTGAATCCTTTGGACGAGTCATTGGCAACGAACCACACTGAAAGAGTGAAATCCTTTGAACAATTCCAATTCTGGAGAGAGTCTGGAGTTAAAAGAAGAAAAATGGCAGGCGACAAGCCAGACCTGGAAGACCTACAACGGAAGCGATCAAATGCACAGCGGAGCCTAACAGCGCGTATTAACCGCCTTAATGTCAACGCTGGTCTTCTAGGTACAGAAAAATTGTCGCAAGAGTTGGCAGGGTTGGAAAACGACTATGATGTTTTCGTCGATGCCAGCAGTGAATATACAGAAGAACTGGGACAGATAGACCCAACGGACGATAACCGTCAATTGAGAACTGCCCTGGCAAAGAGGGACGCCATTGTAAAAAGGCACCAAGAGACTATGGAAATACTGTGGTTCAAGGATGCTAAGTCGGATATAGACGCCCTCGTGACACAGTTCAATTCGGCTTTCGATCAGGTTGAGGCACTCCGGAGAGGAAATGCCGTGGAGTCAGAAAGAGGCCACAAGAAGACAACTGGATCGAAAACTTAGACTCAGAGAGGCTGTATATGCTTGGAAAGGCTATTGGCCATACGGAAAATAGAAATGGACACTCCTTTTGACATTGGAAGATAAAAAGGAGGTACTGATGGATGAGTGGGCGTGCCGCCGGGATAACGAACGGGGAAATGGGCATATCCGACCAATAACCTGTGTTAATACCATCCCACCTGTTCACACCCACTCGGCTATTGTTTCGCCGCCTGTTGACAGGCAGAGTACTGGATGTGTTACCAGCACTCCTCCGCAGCCTCAACAACCTAACCGTGGACCTAATGTCAGTTTTGCTCGACCTCCAACCCTCACTAGTATGCCAGGACTTCACACTACTTCTGTCTACTTCAGCATGGGACGAAGGAGCACTGTGCCCACCAGCAACTTCCGTACATTCACGGGGGGAGGAGACAGCTCTCAGTGGGCCCAACCCAAAGCAAAGGTCACACCGATAAGCTTGCCTACGTTCTCCGGGAACGAGAAGGCTGATTGGGAGAGTATCCAGGCGCAAGCGGGTCCCACAGAGTCCTTTGAAGTGGAGCAGAAGAAACTGAAGGCTCAAGTGACAGAGTTACAGGAAGTAACGGAAGTCAATGTCAAGAGTAAACTGAGGGCTGAGATGTCTGAGCTCAGCAGGGAGCTGAGCTCTGAAAAGACCCAAACTTCAGAGCTGCAGGAGACCTTGGTGCAAAGTCAGGAGAATCTCACTAAGCTTCAGTCTGGCTTCTACCAGAAAGAGTCAGAAGAAGATGAGTCTGCTCTGCATCAAGACCTCAAGGCATCAGAAGAAAAACTGAGCTTAGCACAGGAGGACTTGGCTGCTAACCACACCAGCCAACTCCTGCTAACCACACCACTGCTAACTCCAAACCAGACAGGTTTGGAGGCTCAGACAAAGGAACTGAAGAGAAGCCACAGCTCATTGGAACCAGAGCTCACTAAACAAGAGCAGAAGCACCTGGTAATACTGTCTTTAGAGAGCAGACTTTCTGAGAAAATGCTAACACAGTTGCATGCACATGTGAGCAGCCCCTTCCCGGGAAACCATTTTGAGAAGCTCTTATTGTTCCTGAAAGACCAAAAGTCACTACTCACAAGAGTAGAGATTTTGAAGTTCAGTGAGCCAATCCCCATTTACACTTCCGAGATACCCAGCTACCATGAGAAGCCGGTTGACTGGAGGAGGATCCTAGAGGGAGTGGAGAAGATCCTGAAAGCAAGGGGCTTCTACCTCAAGCCCTGGGTCCGGTCTGGTCAAAGTGGGAGGAAGGACGAGGCAAAGCCTGACCAAATGACTTTCCTTACTGAAGGAGAAGTGGATTTAAAAGCACCAAACCCATTAACTCGTCGCGTCCTACTGAGCCAGATTACTGGATTGTACGACCCCATCAATCTAACAACACCTGTGAAGCAGGGGCCACCCAAGAAAACTTTGGTCAGATCAAGGGACCAACTTTGTGGGCGCTAAGCCAGTTTTAAAGGCGACATAGAATGCTTGTATCACACATATATGTTAGTTATGGAGGTCTACTTACATATATTAACTTGTTTTCATGATTAAAAACCTCCTAATCGCTGCAAACGAGCCGATCAAAATATCTCCTCACTGACGCTCTCGTCAGCCGCGCTGTTTCAGACCAAACAGTTGCTGTGATTGGCCAGCCAACGAGAGCTTTCCTACTGTCCTGTGATTGGCCAGGTACCTGGAAGTGACGTAATAGATAGGCCAGCGCTCAGATACACAGCTCCCCCTCTGGCACGGTGGATGCTCTGCATCTCAGCAGCTACAACGAGACTAGTTCTTCTTCTTCTTCTTCTGCGGTTGAATGTACGCAACCGGATGTGCCCGGACTAGTGCCCGCACCGGGAGGCGCTACGGTGGTGAGGATTTCTGATGACGACATCAAATTAAGGAAGTGTCGATCCGCTTCGCAGAGCCCAGGAAAACAATACAACACTATTTTCTCAGCAGTGGCTGAACTGTTTGTTCTGAAACTTTAGGGTTTCATAAACGAGGTGATGACGCAGATACACACAAAAACGTTAATTGGAGCTTCCGGTCTATGTCACCTTTAAAGGAACTCTACAAATTCCTAAACGACATCGACAGGGATCAAATCCAGAAGAAAGCAGTCGCTGCTGGGACTAACTGGTCATGGGTGTTTCACCCAGCAGACTCTCCCCACCGAAACGGAGCAGCTGAAGCAGCGGTCCGTGGAGGGGGGTTATTGATCCTTTGCCGAAACACACCACCAGTCTCTCATGGAGGGTGGTGGAGGGGGGGGTCTTGATCCTTTTCTGAAACACACCACCAGAGGGGGGGGCCTTGATCCTTTTCTGAAACACACCACATAATGGGGATTTCTGGACGGATCCAGAAACCATCATGTGGTTTCAAAAATGCTCAAGAAACACACTTATAACCCCTTCCTCAAAAACACTATATTAATCTGGCATGAGGCACACGTCTTTTTAAATCAGACCATCAAACTTTCAGACTTCACGCCTATTTAGGAGAATACTGATTTCAAACCGGGGAGAAACGATATGGGATTCAAACACTGGATGGATAACGGGCTAAAAGAAATAGGAGACTTGTACGAAGAAGGGACTATGATGTCATTCCAACAATAAGTTGATAAGTATAACCTTCCAAGGAAACATTTCTTTAAGTACTGACAAATAAGGAGCTTTGTGCACTCTCAAATTAAAACCACAATGAAACCCTTACTGTCAACAATTGAACAGTATACAGCAAGTCATTTACATGGCAGGGGTCAACTCCCATTTGACCAATCATGCTAGTATATATATCATGAGGTTAGGACCTCCTACCTCATTAACATATGGACACAGAAGTAAATGTAGAAATAAATGTAAAGCATTTATTTATTCTTTTATTTAATTATTTTTGTATTTATTTATACATTTATTTATTTATTCCTGTATTTACATTTATTCATGCATTTATTTATTTCTGTATTTGATTAAACATTTATTTATGCATTTATTTGTTTAAACATAAGTCAGTTTTATCCTCCATAGTTTTTACTATCTAGTCAGTAAGTCAGAGGAACAGTGCTGGATATAAAAACAGTTACCTCGACAAGAATAAACTCTCCGACGAGGATGGGATTCGAACCCACGCGTGCAGAGCACAATGGATTAGCAGTCCATCGCCTTAACCACTCGGCCACCTCGTCTACATGGCTGTAAAAATTTGCAACGACTGTTCCAGCTCTTCACAAGAATTCTCCAATTAGACCAAATCACACGCATCCTACTATTGAAGTAGACAAAAAAGTGGTAGAACTGCAAAATTAGCATGTGCCAAGTACATCAGCCAGTATTCATTAATTTAGAGAAAACTGGCTGCATCACTTTAAACTAAGGGTTTCCAAGTACATGAGGGCAAACTTATAGATAGATACTTTATTCATCTCACAGAGAAATTCACAGTTCAGCATGGAGGAGAAAATCTGACTCATGTATAATTAAATTAATAAATGCATAAATAAATACAGAAATAAATAAATGTTTAAATAAATACAGGAATACATAAATAAATACATACAGGAATAAATAAATAAATAAATTAATTAATTAATTAATTAATTAATTAATTAATTAATTAATAAAATAATGAATAAATGCTTTACATTTATTTCTATATTTCTGTTCACCTACGTGTATTTATTTATTTATTTCTGTGTCCATATGTTAATGAGGTAGGAGGCCTAACCACATGATACCAGCATGATTGGCTACTGGAGTGTGCTCGATTCAGTCTACTTCAGACTACTTCTGCCTTACTAGCGGCGCTGAGTCGTGTACAGGAATGTTGTTGGCTACCAGGCCCCCCCCCCCCGCTCAGCACTGTTGCCAAATCTTCAGTAAGAATTGTCACTATTGACTGTCCTATAAGTCGCTAAATGACGTCACTGCCTAATCTGCATAACTGACAATTTGCCTGTGATATTTGCAGTGATATTTTTTTTTGAGAGACTGAGTTAAGAAACATTTACATTTAAACCCCGCTCTGTAAGCCACGGTGGGAACGGCAGAGTGGTGAGGGTCTGCTGTGACTGCAGGCTGTGACTGCTGCAGAGGCTACTGTAAGACTGACCGCCTGTGAGTGCTTTGGGAGGGGATCCCAGCAGCACCCGCTGCTTGTTGAGCACAATAACTGAAAAGTGATACGTGCTTTCACGTGAGTCTCCAAAAACCACAAAAGTCTCCAATAACACCAGAAAAAGGCGCTAGATTTTGTTTGGGTCTCCGATTTGACCAATCATGATGGTATCATGAAGCTAGGACCTCCTACCTCATTAACATCAAGGACACAGAAATAAATGTTATTTATTTTTTCCTGTATTTATTTATGCATTTAAACATTTATTTCTGTATTTATTTATATATAAGTCATGTATAATGATGAACCTCCATTAACTTACACATATCAGTGTACAGCATACCAGATATTATTTTGAAGGCCAAAAGCTTCTGCCTCCCCGTCGGGGAATTGAACCCCGGTCTCCCGCGTGACAGGCGGGGATACTCACCACTATACTAACGAGGAGAAGATACTGTCTGTCCTTCTAACAGCATATACAAAAATGAGTGAGTGATTTAACGTCATTTCCCACGTGAGTGCAAGACCAATTGTCTTTACAAGCTTATCTATCACTCAAAGCCAAGGCAACTACTCAGCTCACAAGCTTGAGTTAGAGACATTTCTGCCACTGGCGCAATCAAGCTGGTTGCATGTACGTGTGGAAGTTGGAGATTGCTGCATCAAAGAGAGGAGGCTGCATCATTCTAAAATTTTAGGTATATGTAACAACAATTTATCAGGCTAAAAAGCACTTCACATATTGCTGAAGGCATGCCTAAAGCTATTAGAAGAGAAAACAGGCGGGGATACTCACCACAATACTAACAAGGAGAAGTGATGACCCCACTGTCCAACAGCCATCATGAACCCATCTCACCTCTACATGGTTTGGTTGGGTTGCGAATTCACCTTAACATGTTTCTGTGTAGTGAGGGGATGTTATAGAGTAGGGGTCACCAACGTGGTGCCTTCCCCTCACTTGCATGTTTCCATATGATTACTGAGTAAAATATCATTGATATTTATAAAAACTGTGATAATCGTCAGGAGTAAGCACTAGAAATAATGTGTATGCAATTGAATGCATAATATTCAATATTTAAATGGTAAAGTGTGTAAAATGTTAATATGGTAGCCCTCCAAATTATTTATTATTTATTATTACTGTTTTCAAAACGTTTGCTGTAAAGACGACACAGTTTCAGACACCTATTTGAATGCGCTTCTTGAATTTAGTTATTTATCTCTACCTGTTTGCCGATATTACGCATACAGTTTCAGCTTCCCTCACTCATGTTGACAGTAGAAGTGGGATGTATGTGAGACTGCAGTTCATTCACTATAGTTCATTAACTATAGTTCAAGGAAAAGCTTCTAAGAAGTAGCTGGGGATCTTAAATGACCAGTATTCGTCTGGGTTTTTTGACAAGATCCAAAATGAGATATTATTTTAATAGACCAAAACATTTTTGACCTCCCCGTCGGGGAATTGAACCCCGGTCTCCCGCGTGACAGGCGGGGATACTCACCACTATACTAACGAGGAGCTGAAAAAAATGCTTTCAGCAGCCACTATGAAATGAGTGAACAACCACAGGGCTTTCCAACCATGGAGGGCAATTCTATTTTGGCCACATTCTGTCAGCTCTAAGACCAAATCTGAGACAAAACCTCAGTTGAGGTTGATCAAAAACCCACAAACCTAAGAGGTATTGAACCTCTGTAGGGAGAAGGCAAAGATTTCCACTATAGCCTATCTATTTCCCAAAAGCAATATGTAACGTCCCTGGGTGGGCTTGAACCACCAACCTTTCGGTTAACAGCCGAACGCGCTAACCAATTGCGCCACAGAGACAGCTGCACAACCCACAGCCAAATCTGTACTCAATTCAGAAGACTGTGTCCAGAGGGAAAAACACTTCAGAGGGCCTAGTCCCAATGTCCACAACACAAACCGCAAGTCATGCCACTCCTATTTCACGTCTCACATCTAGTGACTTTTTCTGGTGTTCTTGGAGGTTTTTATGGTTTTTGGAGACTCTCACGTGAAAGCACGTATCACTCTGCAGTTACTGTGGTGAACATGCAGCGGGTGCTGCCGGGATCTCCTCTCCCTCCCAAAGAATTCACAGGCGGTCAGTCTCACAGTAGCCTCTGCTGCAGTCACAGCAGACCCTCACCACTCCACGTCCAGGCTGCCGTTCCATCCTGGCTTACAAATGGATGTGTTGAGTTGAGTATTTCTTTTTGTAGTGGAGATGCAACCTAAACCGTGCTGTGCCGAGGCGAGTAGAGCCGATGGAAATACAACACAAGCCCTCTGGGGCACGCGCCCGTCCTGCAAAATCTCCCCCCCATGTGAAAGCCGTAGTATAGTTCGCACACTGAGCATATATACATATGTTATGTCTGATATGTGTCAGTACTGATATCTGTGCCGTGTCACGGTGCACGGTTATACAGTATCAGGCAAAAAATAGTGCAATAATTAAAGAATGGCATAAAGGAGTGCATGGCATAACGGATCTCATGAAGAGACAATGAGCAGTTGTGCAAATGAGCAGTCCGTTCTTTACAGAGAGTTATTGTAAGTCCTGATGGCAGGAATGACTTCCTGAATCTGTCCTTGAATCTCTTGGAGAATATGCTCTCCTGGGCCTGGAGGATGTGGTGGAGAAGATGATCAGGGTTATCCATGATGGAAAGCAGTTTATTCAGCATCCTCCTCTCCACCACCGTTTCCACAGTGTCCTGTTTGCAGCCGATGATGGAGCCGGCCTTCTTTATCAATTTGTTGAGTTAATTAGATTCACCGCCTCCAATTCTGCTCCCCCATCACACCACAGCAAAGAACAGTGCGCTGTCCACAACAGACTGGTAAAATAACTCCCAACATCTCGCTGCATACATCAGAGGAGCCTCCTCAGAAAGAAGACCCTGCTCATCCCCTTCCTGTACACAGCACTGGTGTTAGCCTTCCAGTCCAGTCCATTGTTTAGCATCACACCTAGGAATTCGTAATCCTCCACCATTCCAATGTCCTCCCCCAGCACCCTCAATGGTAGTGGAGCTGTCCTCTTCCTCCTGAAGTCCACCACCATCTCCTTGGTCTTGGTCACATTCAGAATCAGGTGGTCCTCACTGACCCACTTCACAGAGTTAGCTACCACTGTCCTGTACTCCCCCTCCTGTCCATCCCTTGTATACCCCACCACCGCAGAGTCATCGGAGAACTTCTGCAAGTGGAATGACACAGAGTGATATTGAAAGTCCGAGGTGTATATGGTGAAATGGAAGGGGGACAGCACAGTTCCCTGTGGGGCTCCTACATCACTAACCACCACATCAGACAAACTGTGGTCTGCCTGTCAGATAATCAGTGGTGGATGGTGGGCATGTCCACCCCCACCACCCGCAACTTCGCCCTCAGTAACAGTGGCTGGATGGTGTTGAAAGCACTGGAGAAATCAAAGAAAGTGATTCTCAAAGTGCCTCCAGCACCATCCAGGTGAGACTGAGCTCGATGCAGCAGATAGATGAGGGCGTCATCCACCCCCAGATTGGGCTGATAAGCAAATTGAAGCGAGTCCAGTGAGGACTTTACCTGCGGTCTGAGGTGGGCCAAGACCAGCCGCTCCAGCACCTTCATCATGTTGGGCAGCCTGTGGCCAAGTGGAAAGGGAACTTGGCTTGTAACCGAAAGGTCACCAGTTCAAATCGACCAGGTCGAAAGGGCTGGGGTACCCCTGAGAAAGGTACCCATCCCCCATTGCTCCCCTGGCGCTACTCAGTGTAGCAGCCCACTGCTCCTTATTCTAGGATGGGTCAAAATGCAGAGAATAATTTCCCTAAGGGGATTAATAAAGTAACTAAATTAAAAATTGAATTAAAATCACATGGGACATCAGAGCCACTGGGCAGTAGTCCCTGGGTTCACATGATGATTAATTTGTCTTGGGGAACCAGGCCAAGGGGAACCAGGCACCTTGGTGGGCCTGGTTGGTCAAGGTGGGCCAAGACCAGCCGCTCCAGCACCTTCATCACATGGGACGTCAGAGCCACTGGGCAGGGTCTACCACTGGAACCAGGCATGATGTCTTCCACAGCACTGGGACCATCCCCTATTGTAGACTCAGGTTTAAGAGGTGCTGCAGGATTACAGCCAGCTGGGTAGCACAATTCCTCAGTAGCCTGGGGCTAAGACCTCTGACAATCATTGGCCGACAGTCTGTCAACATCACATTTAGAATCGGATCGGCTCACTTGGAACCTCATTAATCACCACCTTTATATCATCTTTAAAAGCCCTCTTCTTTGAGCCCAAGATAGTTTAAATGACTTTGGTCATCCATGAAATTGTGTGTTTTTCTGAGATAATGCATCCCACACAGAAGTTAATGCAATTTGTTACACACTCAGTGGACATTGTAGCCAATTCTGTTCTGTCATTGTTTAGCATCCTTGCAGTGTCTCCAGTGCATCCTACAACCAACAAAAAAAATTAAATAGCCCATCACTGCTGGAAAAAGGAAGCTGCATTGGCCGGGAATCGAACCCGGGCCTCCCGCGTGGCAGGCGAGAATTCTACCACTGAACCACCAATGCTTGTTACAGTAAGTTTTCTTCTTTGAAACCACTTTGTTCCTCTTAACGGAAATATCCCTTTAACTACTCTCCTATTGTCAGAAATATACCACCGCCGCATGTATCCAACTTCACATCAGAGTCCTGCACTGGCTCGGGTACTCGCGAGTACTACGGTAAACTACAGATAACTATCTGGCACCAGGTCAGAGTAGCAGCTCCCTGTACTTTGTAGTTGTTTTTTTAGTTTTATTTGTGTTAACAAATGTTTTTTATTTATTATTTATACCCAGTGCTGTGGATAAACACTATCCACACAACAAGATGCTTCTCCATCGGTTTGGGTACGTCATGGTTACTGTTTTTGAACTTTGGTCTCTCCTGGTGACTGGAAGCCGTGCCTGCCACACAGCCGCAAACCCTCATAGCCGGGGAGAGACTGACAGTACCGGAGGAGCTAATAGAATAGAATAGAATAGAATAGAATAGCCTTTATTGTCGTTATTTTGTGGACAAAGAAGGAGACAGCGAGGCTGCAGAGCGGGGATTCAACGGAGAAGGAAGAGTAGGAAGTTTAAACCCTGCATCCCGGCAGTCATCACTGGAAACGTAAGGTCCCTGGCAAATAAGATGAGCTGGAAGCACTCGTCGGGATGCAGAGGGAATACAGGGAGTCCAGTATCAGGGAGTCCGGGCCATGACAGGGAGGTGGACTTTCCCCTGGAATTAAAAGGCTGATTGCGAGTGAAGTAGTGACTTTTTTGAGTCACGCCACCTCCCAAGAATGTCCGAAAACCAAGTGAAATTAGAACAACAACTTAAATTAAAGTTTTTAGTGAGATTTGAGGCATAGGCAAGCGCCAGTCTCCCCTAGGCTGCCATCTTGGGCGGGCGTACCAGGTGACTCCTTTTATATTTATATGTTTAAATTTTAATAATTTTAGTATTTTAGTTTTAGTATTAGGAAATGTCTGTCCATCTGTTGTGCCTGTGCACTTTAACTGTTTTCACCGCGGGCAAATGAGAAACGTCCTCTCGATTCTTTGTATGTCTGGTACATGTGAAGAATTTAAAATAAAGCTGACCTTGACAGAACCCAAGCGTGTTCAGAGAGAACTAAAACACAGCATCAGGGAGAACAAGGAAAACTACAGGGAAAAACTGGAATTCAGACTGGAGAACAATAACACCAGGGATGTATGGAGGGGGATGAGAGAGATCACTGGCTCCCAGAGGAGAGGCGGAGTAACAGCTGAGGGAAATGAACAACGTGCAAATGAGTTCAACCTGTTTTTCAACAGGTTCGTCTCCAACTCTTCTATTCTTTCATTGTTTTTCATCCTTGCAGTGTCTCCAGTGCATCCTACAACCAACAAAAAAAATTAAAGAGGATTCATTAGTCCATCACTGCTGGAAAAAGTCAGCTGCATTGGCCGGGAATTGAACCTGGGCCTCCCGCGCGGGGAGCGAGGAAATTTCAGCTAAACGGCCCTAAATTTCAGCTAAACGGCCCTAAAACGTTTCCCATTCATTCTCTATGGTAGTGCTAAACCACTACGGGTGTAATGTTCCTCCCGGCCACTCGCACCTTTGGCGCTGTTGTGCCCGCCCGCTGACTGTAAACACGCCTTCCTCACGCAAAACACTTCTTCATTCAGTGTGACAGGCTGGAGAAAGACGGCTGGAGATCCGAAGCGCACAACATTTATCGCAGAATACTTGGTTTTATCCAACAAACAAACGTAAGTAAATAAGTAAAGAGATGTTTTGATGACGGACTATATCAATAATGTGCAGATATTTACCTATTTACAGCTTGAATCTCGTACGAGACGCGCAACTTTTCAGAAATGTATGTGATAAACCTTCGTTTTTTATGTCGGTTAAATGTATGTAAGAAACCTTGGTTTTTTGTGTCGGTATCACGCGTAAATACTCTATATGTGGACTTACGTACACGTTACATCAAGATGGCGCCGCGGATGGTTGCCTCGGTGTGTTGGTGCGCGTTGTTTTGTCTTGTTTTGTGTTTTAACTCCGTTTTTTGCGATTATACCCGGAGCTCTTCACCAGAGAAGAGCTCATGAACATCAGGATAACAACACCAGCGGACTTATTTCCTACTTTTCTTCTCCCCACACTGGAAATTTTGGACATTATGGTCAAAGGTGTGCTCACCTTCGTTCACGCAGTGAAACGCCGGAGGAGAGGGAAACGGGCCGGTGCGCTCGTGCGTCTTCGCCAGCGCGGATTACGCACAGCACTACCAGGTATATTTCTCTCTAATGTGCGTTCACTGGCCAATAAACTGGATGAATTACAACTGCTGTTGGGGAAAAACAGGGACTTCTACTCATCGGCTGTTTTGTGCTTCACGGAGACGTGGCTGTGTGGAATAATACCGGACTCTGCGCTGCAGCTGGCAGGCTTCCAACTCTACAGAGCGGACAGAGACACGGAACTTTCCTGCAAAACCAAAGGTGGAGGAATCTGTTTTTACATCAACAGTGGCTGGTGCAACGACGTGACAGTGATCCAGCAGCACTGTTCTCCTGACCTGGAATCTCTCATCATAAACTGCAAGCCTTTTTATTCACCCCGTGAGTTTGCTTCATTCATTCTGGTCGGTGTTTACATCCCACCGCACGCCAGCGTGCAGGAGGCACAGCGCATGCTCGCCGATCAGATACTGTGTGTGGAGCGGATCAACCCGGACTCTTTAGTTATTGTCCTAGGTGACTTTAACAAAGGAAACCTCACTCGCGAACTCCCCAAGTACAGACAATTTATTAAATGCCCAGCCAGAGAGGAGAACATTCTGGATCACTGTTACACCACAGTCAGGGATGCTTATCACGCCGTCCCCCGTGCTGCACTGGGACTCTCTGACCACATCATGGTCCACCTGATTCCTGCTTACAGGCAGAAACTAAAGCTCTGCAAACCTGTAGTGAGGACATCAAAGAAGTGGACCAGGGAGGCTGTGGAGGATCTCCAGGCGTGTTTGGACTCAACTGACTGGGATGTATTCAGGACTGCTACCAACAGTCTGGATGAGTACACAGAGGCTGTGACGTCATACATCAGCTTCTGTGAGGACTGCTGTGTTCCATCATGCACCAGGGTGAGTTACAACAACAACAAACCCTGGTTCACAGCCAAGCTCAGAAGGTTAAGGTTGGATAAGGAAGGGGCCTTCAGGAGTGGTGACAAAGACAGACTTAAAGAGGCAAAGTACAAGTTTAGCAAGGCGGTGAAAGAAGCTAAACGACTGTACTCTGAGAAGCTCCAACACCAATTCTCAGCCAACGACTCTGCGTCTGTCTGGAAAGGGCTTAGGCAGATCACCAACTACAAGCCTAAAGCCCCCCACTCCTTTAACGACCAACGCCTAACCAACGACCTGAACGAGTTCTACTGCCGCTTTGAAAGACAGAGGGACAGTCCTGCAACCATCCCCCATAACACCTCCCAACACCCCCAGCTCCAGTGTTTCACCTCCACCTCCCCCACCTCAGCAGGGGCCTGGGCATCTCCACCAATGCCCACCTTAAAGGTCCCCCCCCCCTCCACCCCACCACCCACCTCAGTGTTGACTCTTTCCATCCACGAGAGGGACGTCAACAAACTCTTCAGGAAACAGAATCCCAGGAAAGCAGCTGGTCCGGATTCTGTCTCCCCATCCAGCTTGAAGCACTGTGCTGATCAGCTGTCTCCAGTGTTCACAGACATTTTCAACACCTCATTGGAGACATGTCACGTGCCAGCCTGCTTCAAGACCTCGACAATAATCCCTGTTCCCAAAAAGCCAAGGACCACAGTAGGGCTGAACGATATATCGTTATCGTATCGCTATCGAGATATGAACATTCAAGATATTAATATCGAAAAAGCAACGATATAAACAATATAGATTTTCCCCCTCGCTCGCCCTGCATGTACAGCTCTGGCGGTCAAAGTAAACTTCATTTTTACGATTGCACTTGAATGCACCACTACGGCCAGCCAACCACAAACCTTATTTCATGCTTGCTGTGGATCGACAGCTGAAGCTAACCAATGACAAACATAGGAGGGCGGGCGGTAGACGGAGACTGAGACGCGCACACACACACACGACATACACAGCGGGAAAGAAAGTGACATGAGCGTGGAAGATAATGCGGCCGGTGGCGATTTTGTGCCAAAACATAAATCATCGTATTTTGGATTTAAAAAGGATGATGTCAACCAGAGCGAGGTGTTGTGCAGGTCGTGCTTAGCGAAAATTGCGACGAAGCAAGGTAGCACAACAAACATGTTTCACCACCTGAAACAACACCATCGCGTGCTGCACGAAGAGTGTATTACAATGAGAGAAACACCGGGGACTTCTCAGTCATTCCAAAAGAAGCCCAAGCAAAGTGTGTTTACTGATGCGTTCCGTAGCGTTACACCGTATGAGTCGACGTCTACCAGACATAAAGGCGTTACAGACGCTATAACATACCACATTGCAAAAGACATGGTACCCGTGTACACAGTCTAACAGTGAGTTCTCATCAATAAAACTACACTTTCCATCTGGAAAGTTTCCACAGTCTTTTGTATCATGATGTTTTTATTTTTCTGAAAAATGCTTGGTTTTCACCGAACCCGTAGTCATATCGTATCCTATCGATATCGAGATATCTGGCATGAATATCGAGATATGAAATTTTGTCCATATCGTTCAGCCCTAGACCACAGGACTTAATGACTACAGACCCGTCGCCCTGACCTCTGTGGTTATGAAGTCCTTTGAGCGTCTTGTGCTTTCACACCTGAAAGCCATCACCAACCCCCTCCTGGACCCACTGCAGTTTGCCTACAGAGCCAACAGGTCTGTAGACGATGCAATTAATCTGGCCCTCCACCACATCCTCCAGCACCTGGACTCTGCAGGAACCTACGCCAGGATCCTGTTTGTGGATTTCAGCTCTGCCTTCAACACCATCATCCCGGCTCTGCTTCAGGAGAAGCTCTCCCAGCTGAGCGTGCCTGACTCCATCTGCAGGTGGATCACTGACTTCCTGTCTGACAGGAAGCAGCATGTGAAGCTGGAAAAACATGTCTCCGACTCACAGGTCATTAGCACCGGATCCCCCCAGGGCTGCGTTCTTTCTCCTCTGCTCTTCTCCCTGTACACAAACAGCTGCACCTCCAGTCACCAGTCCGTCAAGCTCCTGAAGTTTGCGGACGACACCACTCTCATCGGACTCATCTCTGATGGTGACGAGTCCGCCTACAGGTGGGAGGTTGACCAGCTGGTCACTTGGTGCAACCGAAACAACCTAGAGCTCAACGCTCTAAAGACAGTGGAGATGGTCTTGGACTTCAGGAAGAACTCAGCCTCACCTGCACCCATCAACCTCTGTGACTCCACAGTTGACACTGTGGATTCCTTTCGCTTCCTGGGAACTATCATCTCCCAGGACCTCAAGTGGGAGCTGAACATCAGCTCTCTCATCAAAAAACCCCAGCAGAGGATGTACTTCCTGCGGCAGCTGAAGAAATTCAACCTGCCAAAGACAATGATGGTGCACTTCTACTCCTCCATCATTGAGTCCATCCTCACCTCCTCCATCACCATTTGGTACGCTGCTGCCACGGCCAAGGACAAGGGCAGACTGCAGCGTGTCATTCGGTCTGCAGAGAAGGTGATTGGCTGCAATCTTCCATCTCTCCAGGACCTGTTCGCCTCCAGAACTCTGAGGCGTGCAGGAAAGATTATGGCTGATCCCTCCCACCCTGGACAGAAACTTTTTGAGTCACTCCCCTCTGGCAGGAGGCTGCGGTCCATCAGGACCAGAACCTCACGCCACAAGAACAGTTTTTTCCCGTCTGCTACTAGCCTTATCAACAAGGCCCGGGGCCCGGAGCCCCCCCCCCCCCCGACACTCTGACTCCTCACACTCCTCCTCTGCCTCTACATGTCACATTATCATTACATCCTTTTTATGCGTTACATTAACGTCATTACTGTGAACTTTGCACCTGGTGAATATTTCACTGTTACTCACTTCTGCCCAGCTGTACTGCTCTTTCTGTAGTGCTCTTTTTCATGTTTTTTAAAAAAAAAAAAAAAACAACAAGAAACATTTATATACTGTATATATATATACGTATACTGCTCACTTAACTTTTTAAAATTTTGTATGCTTGTTATGCACCAATGACACCAGAACAAATTCCTTGTATGTGCAAATCGTACTTGGCAATAAAGCTCTTCTGATTCTGATTCTGATATGTTTTTAATATTTTTGTTTAAGTCTGTGTGTGTGTTTCTGTGTGTGTGTGTGTGTGTGTGTGTGTGTCTGGAGACGTAACTTGTACGGTCAAACTTATCATTAATGCTTACATGGCACATATATCGTTTATAATGTGAACATTTTCTTTTTTTTGAATGATAATGATCCACCACTGTCAAGAAAATACTATATGTAAGTGGTGAAGTCATGACAAAACTGCATGCTACAGTATGATAAGTGCTGTCCCCCCACCCCTCTTTCCTCTTTGTTGTTTCTCCTTTCATCCTGTATTGCTGACTTCACACCCCGAGTTCAAGTCCTAGTTGTTTCACACCTCACCAGATCAATGAATGAGAGTAAACACCTCACCAGATCAATGAATGAGAGTAAACACCTCACCTTCAAATGATGGTGTTCAACCTAAAGGCTAATCAAGTGCTTTCAACCTTTTACAACTTGAAAAGATATACATGTTTTATACCTCTAATATTTGTTTGATTTCTCTCAGGCTATCATGCAGCAGAGAGACAACATTTTTCCTGGCAGGAGAACAGTGACCTTCCGTAGGGGTCCTCGGGGGTACCTCCTTCAGCAACCAAGTGATGCAGCAAAGCTCCTTAAGGACAACCCTTCGCTGCAGGACAAATCTGCACCTCTGAGGGAGGACGCTGTGAGGGAGAATGTCCTGACTGTTGTCCGTGTGAGGGGAGGGGATGCCTCAGACAAGACGGAGGTACTGGGAGAGTACATCCTGCAGTTTGGGAAGTATAAGGGGAAATCCTTCCGGTGGCTTTTGGAGAATGATGTAGGGTACACCATCTACCTCATCCAACATGTGGAAAAAGAAGAGGCTGCAGGAGTGTCAATGACCCAGGGACACAACAAGGACAGTATATTGTCCTTTGTCAGATATGCCTGCAGCTTTCGCGACCTCACATCCCTTGTGAGCTACCAGCCCCCCCCCCCCCCAAAGCAGCCTCAGAGGATGAGCAGCTGGTGGGCTTTGGCGCTCGTTCGAAGAGCACCTGGCGGGAGTTGTGGGACAGCAGGGCTGACAGCTATGCAGCCTTCATCCTGAAGAGCAAGTGCAGTGAAAGTCTACGCCTGTGGGATTGAGCCACCACGAATTGCTCTCCAAAATTGAACGGAACCATGAATTTAACCGTTCTCTGTGTGTTTTTATTGTCCCAGCCATCTTCTGGCCTTGTTCTGTGTTCCGGCCATGTTCAGGCCATGTCCAACTAATACTGTGTCTGCATGCTGGTGTTCCTACTAACAAATAGGGTTCATGAATTGATTTCCTCAACGTAGAGGGTAAGTACCCCTTTTTTTTTTTCTTCATGCATGTTATGTAAAACAAGAATTCATATTGCTTCCTCTGCTCAAACTAGTAAAGGCTAAATGTTGTTATAACTGAATATCAATCCATACACAAGTGTGTACAGTACAACAAAAAGCACACAATCACACTCACAATCACACGTGAAAATATTGACTCAAGGTAAAAAAAACCTTGATTGTTGTAAGACTTAGCAGGTGAAGTAATAAGTATATGTATAAGTGATAGTTGAGTGATTTCTGTCTCTAGCAAGACAAGTTGTTACACAATTTTAACTGACATTTAAATGTCTCCTTTAGTGACATCTGCTTCAGTGTCAAGACCACCCGCTGACACTAAAGAAAAACAACCGACGCTGCTAGTGGATGGTAATTGCACTTGAATTTGTGCCTCTATCTTAAATGCCTAAATCAGTCAATCCATTACAAGTTGTACTTAAATGATTTTAATGTGGAATGCTTTTTCTTACCTGGTTGTCTTTCTATCTAGCCCCCGCTGCCTTGCCGACAGTGAAGACACCTGTGCCCCTTCCTGCTGAGCTGCAGTTTATGGTCAAAGAGCTAGAGAGGACTGTCTCTGCACCAGGTGTGTATCACAGGCTGACTGACATATGCAGTTTCATTTAATGAACAATGTCTATACTGTTGCCCATATGAGTTCCTTCAAGGCTGTGCAGCGGTGGTAACAAATATGGTAATTATGTAAGTATGTGATGATAAAGTAAAGAGTTTATTGGCCTTAATGGAACCATACATTTGTCTTTTCCGGAGCCCTCCCATCCTCTGAGACCTCCTCTGCTCCTCACACACCTGAGCCACTGCCCAGTAAGATATTCTCATAACTCTTCCCAACCATTACTGTGCCCTAAATGTGTCCTCTTATTATAGTCTAAAATAAAAAGAACAAAAAGCACAAATGTTATGACAGCTCACTTATCTTTGTCTTTTTCCACCCTTGTTCTAACAGCTGGTCCTTCTGTTGTGCCCCGACCGACACTCAGACCAACCCCCCATACTACACCTGAGCAACCACACAGTAAGATGTTACTCCTAACTACTCATGTTACGCTGCCACCACATTGTTTTCAATATAAATTATTGCATCTCACTAAGTACATTCTTTGTCTTTGGTTCTCCTTGCCACAGCCGAGCCCCCTGCCTTTGCTCCCCCACTGGCAGCAGATCAGGACATAAACAGTTGGAGCTGCTCCCATCACCAGAAGATTTGGATGAGGACAGAACTCCAGTCTCTGGGACTGTGGCCTGGGTTTCAGCATATGCTCAAGCCAGGGCACGCGCTTTCGCTATGGCGTCTCCCCCCACAGCCTGAACTCATTGACTTGGTGTCAACTCTCCCATCCCGCAACTTCTTCCAGCTCCATCCATTTTTCATCTGGAAACCTGAGAAATAATTATGTACTCCCTTGCCTTCATGGTTGTCCAAAGCCAGACGTCGTCTCAGCCAGTCAGGGAAGGCCTCGAGTGATTGTCGGCAACAGAGGACAGTACTACATCCTTGCCTCGCGCCTTCGCTGCAAGATGTGTAAGCGGATGTGGTTTGCCGACAGTCCTCGGTGGCTGGAGAAACTGCCAAAGCGCTTCACAAACATTGTGCCAGCATTCCTGACTTACAAGAAGGCCATTTGTAAGTCTGTGCTTCATGAGCTGAGGCGCACTGGCAAGTCGCCCTCTGACGTGGCTAACCAGGTGAACGAACTGCTGCATCTTAAGTATGAACAAGCTCACCTTGCATATCTCGGCAGCATTGTGAACATCTGGGACGCTGAGGCTGGGGTTTATGGGCAGAGAACACTCGGTCACCTGGTGAGGAAGGAAGACCCACCACTAGACTTTGGAACCTATGAGGACGCAGGGGGATGGAGTGGAGTCTCTGTCTCTGCCTACTACTTAGCTGACTGCCTCATTGATGAGTATCGGCACCAACAGCCAGCAATCACAAAGCTCCTGCAGGGCACTTTCGGACAGGTCGTGCGCTCTGACCACACCAGGAAAGTGGCACGAAAAGTGACCCTGTCATCAGACACCATGTCCAGTTATGCCATCATGAACGAGAACTGGATGATCGCCTCCTGGGTCATGGTGCAATCAGAAACAGAGAAATCGCTTACGCCTATGTACCAGGGGTTAGCGGAGAGGTACGATGATGCTGGGGTGGAAAAGGCCAAGTACCACTGGGTAGACAGGTGAGAAATATCTGCAGCTAATAAACTGGTTCAAATCACTTTCACGGTCATAACATTTATGTTACAGCTTTTACACTACAACACATGTACAATACACACTACTATAATACAGTATTGAAATCGTCTTCTTGACATTTTTTTTATTCTAATAAAAAAAGGGGCCTCCTGTTCAGGGACTGCTGTGCGCCATTCAGAATCCCTGACCTTAAACACGGAGAGTGCCTTAACTGGGATGCCTGGAAGACGACAGAGTCCATCGTTGCCGAGGCCACAGTTGGTGCTCTGGAGAACACTTGTGCGTCTCGTACAGACTACAACCGCAACATTGTGGTCATGTTGGACCTGCTCCACTGTATGAGGCGCTTTACTCTGGAGTGCACTTCAGAGCATCATTCCCTCTACAGCACCTTCTGCCAACTCCTCTCCTCTGCCTTCTCTGTCGTGGATCAGGAGGACCTACAGAAACTGACAGGTGCTTACCAGTTCTGTGGAATTCAACCGCCAAATCCCACAAAACAGCATATCAGAGAACACTGTAGAACCCTGATCCCAGCGCCAGCAGAACTAGTCAACAGAGTGGAGAAAGTTCTTCGACATTTCCACTAGGGATGCACCGAAATGAAAATTTGTGGCCGAAGCCGAAGCCGAATAAAATTTAAATGTGTGGCCGAATACCGAATATTGAATGCGGTTGTTAATTTTTTCATTATTTTTTTTATATTGCATTAATAGCCTAGAATAAATTTTTAGACATGTTATTCCAAGAAAGTAAATGTTTATTGATAATGACATTTTTAAACATTCCAGTAGGCTTTTCTTTTCAAAAAAAAGCACAAAGATTTTTCATTTATATTAGGCCTTCAAACAAAACATGTATTCCAAAAAACTAAAGTGCAGTGGATAAACTCACAACAAATGAATTATTGTCTTTTTGGCAAGTCTGCTTAGCCACAGCAGGCTAATAATGTAAACAGAAGGCTCAAGTAAATCGCAATAAGTGTGTGCTTGTAACCTCATACACTTATACAGGTACACAGCATATCCCAGGCCAGAACAGATTTGTCAATAACAGTGCTTCAAAATAAAAAGGAAACTAACTATGACATCTGAGACATCTTAAAATTGTCTTTAACCAAGAGCTCGTGGACGCGAGTTGCAACACTGTCATACATCTCTGGTAAGCACACATCCGAGAAATACCGTCTGCTCGGTATCGTGTAACGGGGCTCAATGTACTGCACAAGCCTCCAAAAGCCAATGTCCTCCACAACACTAAACGGTTGATCATCCAAAGCCATGAACTCCATTACCTTCTTTGTGATTCCGTTTGCTTTGGCACTGTCATTCGCAAACTTTTTCGTCTTTTCAAAGACGTCTTGCACGGACGGAGTGGGCGTGCTGTGACAAGATTTCCTTTTAGCTGCTGCAGCCGTCTCTCTCTCGTACTCAGCATGCTGTTCAGGGTGTTTGGCTTTTAAATGAAAAATTAAAGCAGTAGTGCTAAAGGTCTTTGCAGAGACAACCCCTCGAGATAGTTTGGTTGAACACTCGTTGCAAACTGCAATTCTTTTCTCGCTCTCCAACACTTTAAAATATCTCCACACTGCCGACATTTTACCGAAGGCGCCGGGTCACCGCGTCACTGGTCGTTGTTTGATTGCGTCACACGCCACTATTCGGCCTTGCTTTTAACTCACTCCACCGAAGGCCGAATGTGGCTTTTTTTGCAATATTCGGCCGAATATATTCGGTTACCGAATATTCGGTGCATCCCTAATTTCCACCTGACCACAGACCCAAACAATGTACCTCTCTTCAAACATACCATGCTGAAGACTTGGCGTATCCAGAGGGTGCACATTCTGCGTGGGTGCCTGAGTGACCCCCAGCTCCCTGGGGGAACCCTGTACAGGTATGGGGGGACTCTGCAGCTGAACCACGTCCCTGGTGACGGTGCGAAAGTCCCCATCTGGATTCCTGTCAGGGGGACCTCACAGCAGGAGGGTTACCATTTCCATCAGTCCCAGTGGATTACTGGGACTCATGTGTCCTGTGAACTGTTCCAGGCTCAGGGCATGACAGGGGTGGCAAGATGGAACGACAAGCGGCTTCTGGACCTGAAGCAGCCAGATGTGACCCTCCCGCCTGTTTTTGATCCGTTGCTCATAATGGAGCTGAACTCTGCTTCAAAGAGAGTGACAGGAAAGGAGAAGTACCCTCTACTTTGCCTCTCTGATAGGGACACAGGAGAGAGATTTGGACTCGAGTACATTGAGCCAGAGTGCCGCCCAGTTCCCCTAGACTGGAACAAACACAGGTCAAAAGGGAAGGATGATGTACCGGCCCGACACCATCTGTAAACCTGGCCCCATCCACTCCTGCACCTGTGGCCCAGCCACCCCAGCTTCACCCTGCTGGGAGCCGTAATGTACAGCTGATGTCCCAAGGAAGCATGGAACATCCAGCTATAATGGGTAAGTCAATACCAGTTTCTGCCAACATTTTAAATGCCATGGACATCACCTCAATATATATGGGTAAAACAATCTTTTTCTTAAAATGCTTTTCTTTGTTCCAGAAACTTCACCTCTGCCACTGAGGTCCTCCCCACAGAGTGCCCGCACCGGACCGATTAAGACAGGTGGAAGAGTCTTTGTCTTGGACCACAAGCGCTGGCCGTCACCAATGAAGGCAGCTATAGACAGCCTCCTAAACACCTACCATGGGCAGAAAGAGATGGTAAAACTTGTGGACAAGGACTATGCTGCCATGGTCCATCAATCTGCCTCTGACCCAAATAGTCTCCTTCACCCCACCACCAAAAATCACATTACACTGTACACAAAACACCTGGCAAAACAACTGAACACCAGCTCTTCTCTGAACACCAGTCCAGAAAAACTAATGGAGACACAGAAGCTGTGGCAAGACTTAACGGAGGGAAGTGAGACTGTCCATGTCCCAGTTGTTGTGCTGCCACCAGCCACTGTCAATCCGGTCGATGTCAAATGTGTGCCACCTGAAAAGCCATTGGCAGAGGACAAGCAGCAACAAAAGCCACGGCAGACCAAAACGTGTCATGCGTGTGGGCAGCCAGTGTCACGCTACCAAAATGATGGATCATCGGTCCATCATTTTTACCAACAAGGCCCTACACGCTACCACTACTGTTCCACAAAGGTCTTCCAGACATACTCTGCAGAGGGCCTGACAGACCCCAAGATGACCTTTGAAGCATTTGCTCAGACTGCATTCTTTCAGCGTGAGCTGCAGCTGACGAGGGACAGAGTGGAGGAAAAGGCTGCCAAGAGGAGAAAACTCATGGAACCTGTGGCTCCTCAAACGCAGGGGCGAATGTGCCGCTTCTGCCATACGACGCTGAAGCAGAGCCCCCACGGCAAACACATTCACACAGGGTTTCCTGGAGTGGCAGACAAATACATTTACTGCCCTTCAAAGGTCTTTAACATGTATAAATCAGGGGGTATGCTTACAGAAATGACATGGAAGGAATTCCAAGCATCACCCTTTTATGCCATGGAAAAGAAGAATTGGGCAGCGGAGAGAAAAAAATAGAACATGTTGAATGAACAATCCAGGAGTGTCTCCATTGTGTTGTGTGCTTCTGTTGTGTGCACAATGTTGTCATGTTTCATTTTTGAAGTATATAAAAAGTTAAACTTGAACTTGAACTATGAGTCTTATTTGTCCACAAACCAAAGACATTCTAATTAAAATGTTCTGCTTAATTCCAATGTAATTAACAGGTGAAACTGGTAATTTATAATTTTTTTTGGGTGCAACAGAATATCAGTCTTGATTTAAAAAATATGATTTGGACTATTATTTAATATTATATTTAATATAATATTTACTATAGTTTAATATTTCCTACTTTACTTATACTTCTGTTTCTTCTGTGAATGATACAATTTTAAACTCTCTATCCTGAGATTTAGATGTCTAATGCACCAGATCAGCACCAATGATCAGGGGACAGCAGCATACATGAAAATGCTGCCGTCTGATTGGCTGTCAGTGCATTGCAGCTAACCACGCCCGGCCGACTTTCGGCTAACTGGAGCTGGTTTGCAATGTTATATTGCAGGGAGGAAGGCTTGGGATTGGGAATTATTTGCGTTTGTCTGGGTCTCCGATTTGACCAATCATGATGGTATCATGAAGCTAGGACCTCCTACCTCATTAACATAAGGACACAGAAATAAATGTTATTTATTTTTTCCTGTATTTATTTATGCATTTAAACATTTATTTCTGTATTTATTTATATATACATAAGTCATGTGTAATTATGAACCTCCATTAACTTACACATATCAGTGTACAGCATACCAGATATTATTTTGAAGGCCAAAAGCTTCTGCCTCCCCGTCGGGGAATTGAACCCCGGTCTCCCGCGTGACAGGCGGGGATACTCACCACTATACTAACGAGGAGAAGATACTGTCTGTCCTTCTAACAGCATATACAAAAATGAGTGAGTGATTTAACGTCATTTCCCACGTGAGTGCAAGACCAATTGTCTTTACAAGCTTATCTATCACTCAAAGCCAAGGCAACTACTCAGCTCACAAGCTTGAGTTAGAGACATTTCTGCCACTGGCGCAATCAAGCTGGTTGCATGTACGTGTGGAAGTTGGAGATTGCTGCATCAAAGAGAGGAGGCTGCATCATTCTAAAATTTTAGGTATATGTAACAACAATTTATCAGGCTAAAAAGCACTTCACATATTGCTGAAGGCATGCCTAAAGCTATTAGAAGAGAAAACAGGCGGGGATACTCACCACAATACTAACAAGGAGAAGTGATGACCCCACTGTCCAACAGCCATCATGAACCCATCTCACCTCTACATGGTTTGGTTGGGTTGCGAATTCACCTTAACATGTTTCTGTGTAGTGAGGGGATGTTATAGAGTAGGGGTCACCAACGTGGTGCCTTCCCCTCACTTGCATGTTTCCATATGATTACTGAGTAAAACATCATTGATATTTATAAAAACTGTGATAATCGTCAGGAGTAAGCACTAGAAATAATGTGTATGCAATTGAATGCATAATATTCAATATTTAAATGGTAAAGTGTGTAAAATGTTAATATGGTAGCCCTCCAAATTATTTATTATTTATTATTACTGTTTTCAAAACGTTTGCTGTAAAGACGACACAGTTTCAGACACCTATTTGAATGCGCTTCTTGAATTTAGTTATTTATCTCTACCTGTTTGCCGATATTACGCATACAGTTTCAGCTTCCCTCACTCATGTTGACAGTAGAAGTGGGATGTATGTGAGACTGCAGTTCATTCACTATAGTTCATTAACTATAGTTCAAGGAAAAGCTTCTAAGAAGTAGCTGGGGATCTTAAATGACCAGTATTCGTCTGGGTTTTTTGACAAGATCCAAAATGAGATATTGTTTTAATAGACCAAAACATTTTTGACCTCCCCGTCGGGGAATTGAACCCCGGTCTCCCGCGTGACAGGCGGGGATACTCACCACTATACTAACGAGGATCTGAAAAAAATGCTTTCAGCAGCCATTATGAAATGAGTGAACAACCACAGGGCTTTCCAACCATGGAGGGCAATTCTATTTTGGCCACATTCTGTCAGCTCTAAGACCAAATCTGAGACAAAACCTCAGTTGAGGTTGATCAAAAACCCACAAACCTAAGAGGTATTGAACCTCTGTAGGGAGAAGGCAAAGATTTCCGCTATAGCCTATCTATTTCCCAAAAGCAATATGTAACGTCCCTGGGTGGGCTTGAACCACCAACCTTTCGGTTAACAGCCGAACGCGCTAACCAATTGCGCCACAGAGACAGCTGCACAACCCACAGCCAAATCTGTACTCAATTCAGAAGACTGTGTCCAGAGGGAAAAACACTTCAGAGGGCCTAGTCCCAATGTCCACAACACAAACCGCAAGTCATGCCACTCCTATTTCACGTCTCACATCTAGTGACTTTTTCTGGTGTTCTTGGAGGTTTTTATGGTTTTTGGAGACTCTCACGTGAAAGCACGTATCACTCTGCAGTTACTGTGGTGAACATGCAGCGGGTGCTGCCGGGATCTCCTCTCCCTCCCAAAGAATTCACAGGCGGTCAGTCTCACAGTAGCCTCTGCTGCAGTCACAGCAGACCCTCACCACTCCACGTCCAGGCTGCCGTTCCATCCTGGCTTACAAATGGATGTGTTGAGTTGAGTATTTCTTTTTGTAGTGGAGATGCAACCTAAACCGTGCTGTGCCGAGGCAAGTAGAGCCGATGGAAATACAACACAAGCCCTCTGGGGCACGCGCCCGTCCTGCAAAATCTCCCCCCCATGTGAAAGCCGTAGTATAGTTCGCACACTGAGCATATATACATATGTTATGTCTGATATGTGTCAGTACTGATATCTGTGCCGTGTCACGGTGCACGGTTATACAGTATCAGGCAAAAAATAGTGCAATAATTAAAGAATGGCATAAAGGAGTGCATGGCATAACGGATCTCATGAAGAGACAATGAGCAGTTGTGCAAATGAGCAGTCCGTTCTTTACAGAGAGTTATTGTAAGTCCTGATGGCAGGAATGACTTCCTGAATCTGTCCTTGAATCTCTTGGAGAATATACTCTCCTGGGCCTGGAGGATGTGGTGGAGAAGATGATCAGGGTTATCCATGATGGAAAGCAGTTTATTCAGCATCCTCCTCTCCACCACCGTTTCCACAGTGTCCTGTTTGCAGCCGATGATGGAGCCGGCCTTCTTTATCAATTTGTTGAGTTAATTAGATTCACCGCCTCCAATTCTGCTCCCCCATCACACCACAGCAAAGAACAGTGCGCTGTCCACAACAGACTGGTAAAATAACTCCCAACATCTCGCTGCATACATCAGAGGAGCCTCCTCAGAAAGAAGACCCTGCTCATCCCCTTCCTGTACACAGCACTGGTGTTAGCCTTCCAGTCCAGTCCATTGTTTAGCATCACACCTAGGAATTCGTAATCCTCCACCATTCCAATGTCCTCCCCCAGCACCCTCAATGGTAGTGGAGCTGTCCTCTTCCTCCTGAAGTCCACCACCATCTCCTTGGTCTTGGTCACATTCAGAATCAGGTGGTCCTCACTGACCCACTTCACAGAGTTAGCTACCACTGTCCTGTACTCCCCCTCCTGTCCATCCCTTGTACAACCCACCACCGCAGAGTCATCGGAGAACTTCTGCAAGTGGAATGACACAGAGTGATATTGAAAGTCCGAGGTGTATATGGTGAAATGGAAGGGGGACAGCACAGTTCCCTGTGGGGCTCCTACATCACTAACCACCACATCAGACAAACTGTGGTCTGCCTGTCAGATAATCAGTGGTGGATGGTGGGCATGTCCACCCCCACCACCCGCAACTTCGCCCTCAGTAACAGTGGCTGGATGGTGTTGAAAGCACTGGAGAAATCAAAGAAAGTGATTCTCAAAGTGCCTCCAGCACCATCCAGGTGAGACTGAGCTCGATGCAGCAGATAGATGAGGGCGTCATCCACCCCCAGATTGGGCTGATAAGCAAATTGAAGCGAGTCCAGTGAGGTCTTAGCCTGGAAAAAGGAAGCTGCATTGGCCGGGAATCGAACCCGGGCCTCCCGCGTGGCAGGCGAGAATTCTACCACTGAACCACCAATGCTTGCTACATAAGCTCTTCATCTGTGAAACCAGCTTGTTCCTCTTAACGGAAATATACCTTTAGCCTACCGTTTTTAATTGTCAGAGATATACCACCACCGCATGTCTCCAACTTCACAGCAGAGTCCTGCACTGGGTCGGGTACTCGCGAGTACTACAGTACACTACAGAAAACTATCTGGCACCAGGTCAGTGAGTCAGAGGAGCCTTGGAAGCGACCTTTTACATTTAATAAATGCATAAATAAATGTATAAATAAATACAGAATTAAATGGATAAATGCATATATAAATATATAAATGTATAAATAAATACAGGAATAAATACATTAATACATAAATAAATAAATGAACGAACGAACGAACGAACGAACAAACAAATAATTAATTAATTAATTAATTAATTAATTAATTAATTAATTAAAAGAATAAATAAATGCTTTACATTTATTTATTTATTTCTGTGTCCATGTTAATGAGGTAGGAGGTCCTAACCTCAGTCAACAGCATGATTGGTTTGAGAGGATTACTCAAAAAGTACAGAGTAAAAGTACTTCATATATGTGAGAGACTGAGTTAAGAAACATTTACATTGGGTGGAAAGGCAGCCTGGACGCGGAGTGGTGAGGGTCTTTTGTGACTGCAGTCACAGCCTGCAAGGTCTGCCAGTTACGCCAACTGGAGCTGCTTTGCAATGTTACGTTACAGGGAGGAAGGCTTGGGATCGGGAATCATTTGCATTTGTCTGAGTCCCCGATTTGACCAATCATGCTGGTAACATGAGGTTAGGACCTCCTACCTCATTAACATATGGATACAGAAATTAAAAAATAAATATAGGTGAACAGAAATGTAGAAATAAATGTAAAGCATTTATTTATTTATTTCATTTATTTTTTTATTTATGCATTTATTTATTTATTCCTATATAAGTGAGGTTTCGTCCTCGATACTAATTGTCTGGCCTTCCATAAAACCAAAATGAAAAAAAAAACAATCCCGTCCCTGGGTGGGCTCGAACCACCAACCTTTCGGTTAACAGCCGAACGCGCTAACCGATTGCGCCACAGAGACAGCTGCTCGCCCGCCACTGGCCTAGGATTTTGTTCATCAGCTAGTACGCAGTAATCTGTATTATTTTATTGATTTAAACACTAGTTACAAAGTATTACCCGAATGAACATGCCAGCAAGGGTTGGGTTCCAATTTCAGTATGTAGTTTTCCAAATAATGGGATTGGCAACGTGTTCCTCATTAAGTGAACAAAGCTAAAAAAGGGTACTTCATAATGTAATCAGTTATCAGTATCAGTGTAGGAGTGTACTCATATTAAGATCAATGTTGTGTTCCTATTAAAAAAAATCAATGTAACATTTCTAGTGAAATGATCAATGGTATTGTAGTGTTCCTTATTAACTTACAATAGCAGGCATGTATTTCAGGAGACTGTGAAACCAATAGCCTGAAACTGGGTCAGAGGGTTGAACGGTGTGCTTTAATGCTGAACAAAGCAATAAGACTCCAAAGCTCTGGGAATACATACAAAAATACATACGTTTGGCTGTGCCAGATGTCAAACTGATGTTTGATATTTGGAAATTGTTCCCTCATGATTGTCATCACCTCCACGTCCAATGCCTGTGTCTCAGTCATGCCCTTTCTGAAAGGCAGTGGTTCTATGGTTATAGACCTGGAGGTCTTTGTAGCCGTATGAGTCAAATTTGATTAAAAAAAACAAAGAAACTTATGAAATCACAAATTGAAAAATAGCAGTTATAGTTTTTAATTTAAATCTAATCTGCTGCTATTCACATTTGTTTTCCCTGCACTTGTTCTGTGTCATAAAGACGTAGCGGCACTATTTTGCACTGAAACCTGGCATGTCACATCGACCATTACCTGTCTAGATGTGCTGTGATGTTATCACATACTGAAAATGGCCATTGAGTGAAAACATTTACTACTTGAACCTGAATGACATTAATACAGGATGTATTTAACATCACAAACGCAGCCCGGCTAGCTCAGTCGGTAGAGCATGAGACTCTTAATCTCAGGGTCGTGGGTTCGAGCCCCACGTTGGGCGCATACCTTTTTTCTACAGTGCCAGTGTTCTTTTATAACAACTGGTGCTATGTCCCTAACAGAGCAACAGGTGGACGTCATAAAAATGTGAACGTGTTAGTCCTACTTTACTTTTTAATACTTTGTGTAATGTACCGGTATCAGTGTTGTGTTCCTACTTAAGTGGTCCATATTGAAAGCATGGACCACAGGAATCAGGGCAATAGTGCCCCCCCACCAGACACCACAGACCTTACTGCTAAGAGGCCAGTCACAGAGAGACGCCGTCCTCAGCGGAGAAAAATAATAATTCCTAGAATTACAATAGGTCGTCGCACACTGTGCGAGTGCTCGGTCCCTAACTATTCCCACACCACTGCTAATGAACAGGGACAATCAAGTGTTACTGCTTCTGTCAACATTTTACTTTCATTTACTTTAAGCATGTGTTTGTAGGGCATGTCCAATATTCATTTTTTTTTTTACTCTGTTCCTAATAAAGTGGGCCATACTGTTGTGCTCTTCCAGGTGGTATCAGTATCAGTGTGGTATTCCTAATAAAGTGATCAATACCCAAACATTCGCCCCATGTCAACTGAGATTGGCACAGAAGATGGGTGAAAGGATAATATAATGTATAATGATGGATTCTTAATAAATAATATGGGATTAGCAACAGTGAAGTGCAAGCCAAAAAGCTGTACCACAGGGATCAGGACAATGGCCCCTCCCCAACAGACACCACAGGCCTCACTGCTAAGAGGCCTAGTCACAGGATAGGGAGGTGGCAAGTCACAGAGGGAGGCCGTCCTCAGTTACTACCCTCCATATCTCTTTAATTTTTAGAGTTTTGAAAGTTCAGAGAGGACGACACCATGGGCTGCACCCAGACCTGTCTGTTCCTCCATAGACCACCTAAATCGCAAAGGCAGAACCCTCCGAAACCTGCGACTGGAGGATTGGGCAGGGGGCTTCTGACCATAAATCCCCAAAACAACTAGTCCCACATCACACCGCTGCTAATCAACAGGGACAATCAAGTTTTTAGAGCTTCTGTTGACATTTTCATGTATCATTTACTTTAAGCATGTGTTTTAAAGGGATGTGCAATATTCATCTTTTTTACTCTGTTCCTAATAAAGTGGTCCATATTGTTGTGCTCTTCCTACTGATATCAGTGGAGTCTTTTTCATAGTGATTAGTGTCATTGTGGTGTACCTAATAATGTGATCAACATGGTTTTTCCAATTGGGTGATCGATGTGTTTTTTCCAGATTAGATGATCAATGTGGTGTTCCTAATAAAGTGATCAATACATTTATAGTCTTCATTACCACATTCATAAACAACAATTGTAACCATCAGCTGCTTTGATGCCAAAAAAAAAAGTCAGGCAAACCTTTCACAAAGCCAGGTGCTTATGGAGCTATGTATTTCCTGGGCTACTGCTCCACCCAGTGGTTGAACATAAAACCTGCATGTACATGCATATGATATGGCATGACATGCATGTACACAAGATAGATGTGAAAGCAGTATGTTGTCATAACAGTGCAATAAAAATATTGTTGTCACTAAAATCAATGAACATTAATGATAAAAAATCAACAACTTCAACTTAATATTGAATTAGATAATTGTGATAGTTTTTTTTGGGCCAGAATGGTGCAGCCCTTACAACTGTTTACTGCTTAACACCCAAAAACAAGAAGTGCTGTGCCTGTACAAAAAAAAAGAATTGACTCTGATTAAGTTAGTGGTATTTGTATAAGTAGAGTTTCTCAAGACAAAACTTAAAAAAATAAAACATGCGTTGGCCGGGAATCGAACCCGGGTCAACTGCTTGGAAGGCAGCTATGCTAACCACTATACCACCAACGCCAGACATCTATACAAAGCTGCATGTCTGTTTATAACGAGGCCACCAAAGGGGGCTAAATGATCAGTTGTAGTGTATCCATTTTTAAGGGCACAAGCCCAGGAGTGGAAATTGTGATTATTTGTGGGTGTGTGCATATTCAGTTGAACGGGTGGGAGGGGCTAACATGGCTCCTTGAGTGAGGCAAAGGTAGAAATAATTATACAAGTCAGGTGTTATAGTGATAATTCTTTACATGTGAAATACTAACAATATTGCAGCAGTAAGAGTGATGAAATATAACATAATATAAAATTGGAGACTGGTGTTCCTAATAAAGTGGTCCATATTGTTGTGTTCTTCCTAGTGGTATCAGTATCAGTGTGGTGTTCCTAATAAAGTGATTAATATGGTATTCTTCATAAAATTACCCATATTTCAATGTCAATGAGGTGTTCCTAATAAAGTGATCCATATTGCTGTGCTTTTCCAGGTGGTATCAGTGTGGTGTTATTAATACAGTGATTAATACCCCAACTTTCGCCCCATGTCAACTGAGATTGGTACAGAATACGGATGGATGTATAGTATAATATATAATGATAGACTCTTAATAAATAATGTTGGATTAGCAACAGTGAAGTGCAAGACCAAAAGCTATACCACAGGGATCAGGACGATGGAGCCCCCCACCAGACACCACAGGCCTCACTGCTAAGAGGCCTAAGTCACAGGATAGGGAGAATTTAAAAGTTAAGAGAGAACGACACCATGGGCTGCACCCAGACCCTGGGGAGAATGCTAGCCCACAGCAGCTTGTCTGTTCCTCCATGAACCACCTGAGTGAGCAGGAGGGACGCAAGTCTTATATACTCACTCCACTCCCACCCAAATCACACAGGCAGAACCCTCCTACACCTATGACTGGATGATTAGGCAGGGGGCTGCTGCCCATAAATCCCAAGGCAAGGCAAGTTTATTTGTATAGCGCCATTCTTACACAAGGCAATTCATAGTGCTTTACAGGACAACTAGTCCCACACCACACCACTGCTAATCAACAGGGACAATCAAGTGTTTCTGCTTCTGTCAACATTTTCTTGTATCATTTACTTTAAGCATGTGTTATAAGGGGGATGTGCAATATTCATCTTTTTTACTCTGTTCCTAATACAGTGGGTCATATTGTTGTGTTCTTCCAGGTGGTATCAGTGTGGTGTTCCTAATGAACAGATGGATAACATTGCTGTGCTTGTCCTAATGATCAGAATCAGTGTTGTGTTCCTAATAAAGTGATTATTATGGTATTCTTCATATTGTTTTTTACTCTGTAATTTATATTCTGTAGATTTTTGTTTTTCCAGGCTGATTGTTGTTCTGCAAGTGTTGTACAACTTTTGACCATTAAAGTGTATTTGAATGTTGTGATTAAAATATACATACATACACATATATATACATACATACACACACACACGCACATATATATATATATATATATATACACACATATATACATATACATATATATATATATATATATATATATATATATTTAATTGAATTTCAACCTACAAAAGACTGCTGAAGACGTTTCAAATACAGAGAGAAAAACTGAACACAATGGTATTACTCACCAGTCAGAGCCTGGGCTTCAGCTGTGCTCTCAGAGACCAAACACTCCTCCTGGCTCTACAAGACAGAGACACACAAAACCTTTAAAACAAAATTAATCCATACATCCTATAGCATTCAGACTCATGGTTGAAATCACATATTTCAGAACAGCACATGCTATAAATTGTGCATATCATGTTTTAACATTACAATTCTGTCTATACATACAGTACATATATACACATATATATACACGCACACATATACATATATACATACATACATATATACATACATACATACATATATACACACTTATATATAAATACACATACATACATACATACACATACATACATACATATATATATATATATATACACACACACACACAGTATATATAAAACAGCTCTTAAGTGTTCAAACTTTGTGGTGTCTTAATTACAGTTCTGCACACCATGCAGATTATAATAAATGTATTGTTTTAATCTGTTTTTGGTGGATGGAAGGGCGAAGGAGTATTGTCTACTATTTTTTAAATCTAAAAGATTGCTAACACAAACCTAACCTCAAAATTGTAAATATTTGAAAAAACTACTTTTTCAGGTCCGGCATTATTGCTATCTGGTGCCACACAAGTTATATTTAATTTTATTGCTGGAAGGGTTTTGGGTTTTTTATTAATTCATATTTGTTTTCTTGTACACAGACCAGGTAAAATAGTAAAAGTAAAATTGTCTTAATTGTATGACATCTAAATCATACTCTGTTACTGGAATGTTCCTAGAGCAACTTACCGTACACTGGCAACACTCCTGTCACAGCAGAGTTAGCACCTTTAGCTGCAAATGGCGGCGCAGAACCAGCTACACCGCTACGCACTTTCCTCAAATCTCACAATGTCCGGGAGATCTAACGGAACAGAAACGCGACTCCCTCGACTTAGCTGTGAATTATTTCGTTTGACGCAATAACGCGTCCACTCTTATCGCACAGCCTCCCCCACACACATAAGTGAAGCCTCTTCTTCTCATTGACCTTGTATGTAATGGGCCCCTGTGAGCGGCAGGCATTTTGACATGTCGCAGAAGCAACAGACAGCGCCGTTTTACGTAAATTAGCACTCTTTACACAAGAACCATAAAAACAGATATTAGGAAAATGTCAGTTTTCCAAGCTACCCAATATTAGCAACACAATTTCGCCAAATGTGGCGCACAACAAATGAAACATGTCATAAAAAGGGTAGCGTTAAAATCTGGGTCTCGTTCAAATTAGCTGATGACGTGATGTTTGATTAGCTTCAGCACAGACCAGAAAATAAGGTTAAAAAAAATAAAATATATATTTTGCCAAAACCGCCTATTTCAATGCTCTAACAAACAAATATGCGTGACACATTAGCCATGTTTCGAAAAAAACTCACCCTTAAACTTGTAAACTGTGCGTGGCCACAATCCAGACCGTTGAGCAGAGCTAGCACTGTTAGCTGCTAATGGCGTCGCAGAGGCAACAGAACCGAGCGAGCAATTTTCCTCAAACTTCAACTTTGTCCATGAAATCAACGAAGAGGCAGAAACGTTACTTCTTCACCGACGTTTCTTCTTCACTGTTGTTCACTGCTGTAGACGAGCCACTTTGAACGCGGTTCATCCTCGTCTTAATCACTACACGTCCTCCCTAACCACCTCCACTTAACACCTCTCCTTCACTTGTCTCCTCCACTTACACGTGACTAGAGGTGCATTCAGGTACCGCGTGTGTTGCTAAGTCTCATCATATGGCATCATATTTCAATAGATATTTATCGCTTCCCATCGTTGAGATTTATATTATGGGATACTATTCAAAAGTGGTACACTCAGCAGAAAGGGTTAAAAGATAAAAGGACATCAGAGGATAAAAGGAATACACGTTAAATTCACAATTGCAGGAATATACATGGAGCGTAACAAATGCTTAGCATAAAAACAAAAAGCATTGGTCTAATCCTGGGAACAGTAAGAAGAGCAGCACCTTAGGTTCGGGGTAAGACGTGAGTAGTAATTAACCAATTATGTTTGAGTTAAAATGTGAAAGAAAATGTTGAACAGTTGAACTTACTTAAAATATCTAATACTGAGAAATAATAACAATTCAAAAGGTCCCCCAATCCCAAAGACTTTCCTCATCTTAAATGTTTTATATCATAGTAAGAATATTAAACTAATAACAATTTAATTGATTTTAACCTTTTATCACCAATTATATTGTTATTTTTTTGTTTGTGTCTTGCTTGGCTTTTGTTAATCTGCTCTGTGAAAGCACTTTGTAAACTCTTTAAAATTTATTTTTCACAAATTATTATTCACAGTTAAAAATAAGATAAGATAGTCCTTTATTCGTCCCGCAGTGAGGGAAATTTACCTTGTTACAGCAGCAAGACAGTAAAGATAAAGATAATAAATAATAAACATGCATTACCAAAAAGAAAATATATACAATACAAAAAGATATTAATAAATAGAGAATAAGTGTATCGCACAAATGCAAACATGTAGCAAGATATATATATATATATATACATAAATAAATATATATATATATACATAAATAAATATATATATGTATATTTGAAATTCACTGCAGAAGTAAAAGAGCACATAAGTAAATCAGGGAATAATAAGTGATAGAAATACAAATAAAATACAAAACACTGTGTTATTTTCTCCACAAAGAATTACATAGATTACAACAGCAGGTAAATGTTGATTGTGTGTGACCCTGTGCAGTGGGACATCAAATTGTCACGTGACATGGGCGCTGCAGGGACGGTTGTCATGGATACGGGCCGCTCGTCAGACAACGTTCGGGCTTCGCGAGACTCAGCCAGAGCGCCTCAGAGTCGGAGAGACGCAGCCAGAGCCGCGGAAGCGTTTTCACCTGCGGTGAGTACGAGGGTCAGTCACGTGACACACACAACATGACGCACACAGAACACTCTGCAGAGGAAAGAGTCTGCACCTCTGACCATTTTTTTAGAGCCGCTGTATTGAGCTTGTGCTATCTGCTGCATTCCAGTGTGACAGTAAACAGACGCGTGGTAGGACTTCCGTTCGGGTTTTTCACAGTAAAATCTTTGCCTGATTCATCTTGCTTAAAATAAGGGTTTATGCAGGTTTCTGTGCACATGATTGAACAAATATGATAAATAACAATAAGTGAAATTAAGAACGTAATTAAAATGTGATTATATAGCTTCAGAGATATGATTCGCCTTTAGTTGGCTTTTATATTGAAGGTTGAGTGACGTAAATGTCGCCCTTTAATATGATAACTTCATTATGCTGCAGCTGAGAAAGCTTGAATGTGCTACTGCTAGTTGTATATTACTATAATAATTACAGTGATATCAGGTAATATAGCACTTTTATTAACCCAGGGCCAGCCCAAGCCTTTATGGGACCCTAAGTAGAATTTAATCTGGGGGCCCCTCCCACCACGTCGGAGTAGCCTGTCCTTGATACAAATAAAACACGATATAAATTGCATTAGTTATAGTCTTCAAAGTGAAGCATGAAGTGTGGTGATACTGAACTTGAACACTTAAACAAGTTTAATTCAAGTTAAAACTTATAACAGATGCACACTAAAATAAAAAACGCTAGATTTATGCCCTTTATTGCACTTTTCCACTACACAGTTCCAGCACAACAGCACACAAAAGTTTTTAGGTATTGAAAGTATTGTGGAGGCACTATAGTAATGGACATCAACACCATACCCGAGTCATGCCATGCCGAGCCAAGTGGTCGGCATGGCATGTGGTCGTGGAAAAGAGCCGTTCAGGGAATTTGACCTCTGCATTTAACCCATCCCTTTTACAAACTAGTAGTGAACACACAAGTCGGGCACAAGACTTATCTGCGCCTACGGAGCAATGGGATAAAGTTAAGTTCCCTGACCAGGAATCGAAGTAAGAGTGCCAAATCCTAACCACTTGACCATCAGGGACTTACTTTGTGATGTTAGTAAACATTTTGCTGAGGTATTGAGGGGGTACTATAGTAGTGGAAAACGGTGCCATACCCAAGCAGTCAAGTCATGTCGTGCTGTAACTGTGTCGTGGAAAAGGTGATAGTGAATTTGATCTTTGCATTTAACTTGTCCCTATTATACATCAGTAGTAGTGAACACACGGAGCAGTGGGGGATTGAGTTAAAGTTAAGTTCCCTGACCGGGAATCAAACCCCGACCATGGCAGTTAGAGCCCCGAATCCTAACCACTAGACCACCAGGGACCTATGTGTAATCTATTTCATAATGTCATTAAACATTTTGCTGAGGTATTGAGGAGGTTCTATCGTGATGGAAAGCAATACCATACACGAGCAGTCAAGTCATGCAGCACCAAATCCTAACCACTAGACCAGCAGGGACGTCTGTGTAACCTCTTTCATAATGTCAGTAAACATTTTGCTGAGGTATTGAGGAGGTACTATTGTAATGGAAAGCGATACCACATCGAGAGAGTGGAGCCAGGCCGAGCCAAGTCTTGCTGGAACTGTATAGTGGAGTTCGGTTACGCCTTGGGTCGGCTCTGTCAGTGTGTGAGGTATATGTGAGGAGGATGATGAGAGGGCAAATTAACTTATTGGGAATAAATCTGCTGACTCGCTGACTTTGCTTGGCCTTTTTACACCACAGTATTTACACCACAGTTGACATGCACACAGAGGACATGCACACAGTCAGCCAAGCAGGCGCTGTAGCTAACTGTTGTCTCACATTTCCCCTCAGGTTGTCGTGCAGGATAACATGAACGGGACCATGCCGTTCCCACCACCCATCAGCAGAGATAGGGCCATCGGGGACTTCCCTAAGGTATCGTCTGTACTCCAGTTTGATGCCAGAAAAAACAGCCATCTCTCACTGTGACATCACTGTCATCAGACTAGTGCTACTAGTACTAGAGAGCCCCAGTCTGGAGGTGGTTAAATGTATTGGAAAAATGTGACTTCTAACTACACAACAGTAACTTCCCAGATTGTATTGTTAAATCAGATCACAGCATTCTGGGTCATTACTGTGTTCACAGTCCAAGCCTCTGTCCACCTTCCTCTTTCCAAATAAGAGAAGGCCTGAGAAACTTCTCTGTAATTTTAACCATCTGTCCCATCTTCCACCCCTTTATCCTCCATATGAGGGTTGCGTTGTGCCAAGGGCGATAAGTGGGGTACAAACCTACATTGAATTCAGAGTGTCTGTTTTTTAAAACATGTTAATGAGATACTTTATTGTTTATATTTTCTTAGTCCTACACTCCTGAGGCTTCTCTGCAGCTGAAGACAGACTGGGACGCTCAGGCTAAAGCAGCATGTAAAGACAGAGCGACCAGACATCTACCGTGAGTCTCTCGGGTGCTGTGACTGAATCTTTAGATCCTTTAGACCCCATGGTTCTCAAACTCCAGTACGTGACCACCAGTGCTACACGAGCTTCCTCTGGTGGTACTTGGAGGAAAATCAGAAATACTGTTCTACTGTATATACCAGGGTATGTGATCAGAGTAAAGCTGAGTAATTTTGACCACCACATGTGTCAAACTTGAGGGAAGGGATAATAAGTTGGGTCTCTCCTGTTCCTCTATTGACACACTTACCAAGTTACTGATTGCGTTCACTGAAATTTGATCTCTGATTTCTTACTTTAATATACCATCTTGTTTTGTTTCTGAATTTTATGATTTGTCTGGCCCTCAACTTGGACAAAGTTTTTAATTTCGGTCTCCTGTGTGATTGAGTTTGACACTCGAAAACAAATACTGTTGGCTTCTTACAGGTGGGACCGGCAGAAAATGTCAAAGGTGGTGCTTGTTGGAGACCTCAGTGTGGGAAAGACCTGCATCATTAACAGGTACTAAATAAGTATTTTTTAACTAAATAACACATTCCTGTGTCGTAATAACACAGCAGCAGACTTTAGAAAAGTGATTTATACAACTATTAATAACAATAATAATAATAATAAAATTAAATAAAATCAGAAAAAACAAGTATTTACAGTCTTTTCCAACTTAAATTGTTTAAGTTGGTTTATGGATAAAGACTGATGGAAATACCACTGCAGAAGACCAGAAGATAATAATTTGGCTACCACAGTCAAGATTAAACTACCACAGTCTACCATCCTGAGGCATAAGGAATCATAAAATGATAATGTATAATATTGCATATACAATAAATGGAATAAGTTACTTGTTTTTGCTATTTTCAGGTTTTGTAAAGACGTATTTGAAAGAGACTACAAAGCCACCATAGGAGTGGACTTTGAGATTGAGAGGTTTGAAATATCCGGAGTGCCTTTCTCCCTGCAGATGTGAGTAGTAAATGCATGCGTTCCATTTAATTCGGAGCGTTGAAGTTGGCACTGGGAGCGATGTCAGGCCTGAGTCCACTGTGTTCCAGAGATAATTCAGAAAAAAAGATGGACACAATGGCTAGCCATTGTTAGCGATACCAGTCGATAACATACACGCAGCATAGCAATGTGGCCACAGATGAAAGTTAAATAGCACCTTGTGTACGACTGATTTACTGCGAAACAAATGAGGCAAAAAATGACTAAATGGAAACACAATAATGCTGTTTCCATCATGGTACGGTTTGGTACAGTACAGTACAGTACAGTTTGGAATTGTAAAGTCCTGGCTGCTGGTCAGGCTTGCATTTCAACTAAAAACAGTACCTTTACTTGGTAGGTAGGGTGTGGGCTGTGCCCGACGGCCATTTAGCATGACAACGAACAACAACATCGACTAGACTGCGGGCGTTTGCCTCGACTTCCATAGGATATTTACACAGATTGCATGAGAGTGCCGTTCGCCCAATCAGCTGACTGTCGTGGGTGGAGCTAGACCATACCGTACGATTTTACTCTGGTACCCCAAGGGAAGCAGTGTTGTTTTCGTCAATGATGACGATGACGAAATTATTTTGTTGACTCCCCTTTTTTTCATGACGATAACGAGACGGTGACGAGATGAACATCTCATGTTTGACGACAAAAACATGACAAGACGTGTGTGAGTTTTTGTTGACGAGATGAGAATGGACGTTAAAGTCAGTGTGTTTGGGTTTGTCAGACGTTCAAAGTGCATGACATTTCTGCTCATTGTGCGCGTAATCTGTCAATCAAAACCTAAAAATTACTTGGTCCGTGTTTCAAGGCGATTTACGCTCCTCGCCCTGATGATACGACGCGGTTGGGGCGCACTGAGGACAGTCTGCTCCGATCGACAGTTGCGCCGGGGGCAGGCAGGCGGGAGAAGCCGCAGTGAGTGCACATGTCCGAGGCCCCGGGAAGCGGCAAGGTCCGGGCAGGGGTTCGCTGTAAACCACCTTCCGAGCCGATCTAGAGTCGGTCGCGATGCAACACCGGCGGAGGAAATTTCATGTCAAACTTATGTGTGACACTGTTGTATGATGAAGTCGGCATCAATTCATGAAAAAACATGTTGAAAAGTGGAAATATGGAGATTAAAGCCCAACAGTAATCTCCAATACTTATTGAGACCTAAATGGATTTATTAAAAGACTATACTTCTTTTTTTTTTAAGCTAAAACTGACTAAAACTTTTTTGAGTTTCGTCGACTAAAATTGGACTAAAACTATCACATATAGAAATGACTAAATTGTGACTAAAACTGTCACATATAGAAATGACTAAAATGTGAGACTAATAGGCATTTTAGTCCAAAAGACTAAAACTAAGACTAAATCTAGAATGGCTGCCAAAAACAACACTGAAGGGAAGGGTGCCAAAGAAGGGAACGTTTGGGTCAGGCTTGCGTTTCAACTAAGAACAGTACTTTGCTGTGCCATATAGCGTGACATCGTACTAGTGCCACGACAGCGGACGATACCCCAAGGGAAGGGTGCAGAAGAATGCAACGGTTGGGGTTGGTTCTTTTGGTACTATTCCTAATATACATTCCTAAAAATACATTCTGTACTGTACCAAACCTAACAGTTCCACTCGTTGGAAACGCAGCTTGAGTAGCAGTGTTGGTACAATGGTAGCTATCTTGGAATCCTATGTCAAGGTTGGTGAGGTTGCTCCAAGTTGGAAATCCAAGTTCCGAGTTCCGACTGTAAATACAAAGTACCATGAGTAATCCTGTGTGTGGAGTATGTAGCTTGCGTTTAGCTTGTTCACATCCCTGTCTTTGCTTTTTGACTCAGATGGGATACTGCGGGGCAGGAAAAGTTCAAGTGTATTGCGTCTGCGTACTACAGAGGTGCTCAGGGTAAGAACGTTATATGTGTGATGTTAGTATTTTTACATTTCAGCTCAAAATTAATGGGTGACTCTGAACCTTATTGATCATCCTTTTCAGTCATTATCACAGTCTTTGACATGGCAGACATCAAGTCTCTGGATAGTACGTGGTAGGTGTGATTCCAACAGGAAAAAAAGTAAAGTGATTATTTATCCAATGATTTTAGATTACTAGGTCTTCTGATTTGTTTTCTCAGCAAGTGGTTAGAGGAGGCCTTGAGAGAAAACGAGCCAAACTCATGCTTCATCTTTTTGGTCGGTAATAAGAGTGACCTGCTGGTGAGTATATTACAGCTTATTTTTAAATTGAAAACACTTGTTTTTCCTCTAATACCCAATGGTCTTGTTCTTAAAGCCCTCAGAGGAAAGGCAGCGGACAGAAAAGGATGCCATTAGGTTGGCGACAGAACTACACGCAGAGTTTTGGGCAGTGTCAGCTAAAACAGGTTCTCACTTGTCAGTTGTTCCTTCATGGTACATAAAGAAAAATTGTAAAGCCATTGTAAAAATTGTCTTATTTTCAGGGGAGAATGTGCAGGGGTTTTTCTTCAGAGTGGCAGCTTTGGCTTTCGAGAAGTGCATTCTGAAGGACATGGAGAATGCGGTCCCTGCTAGCATCGGAAGAGGAGATGCTATCAGTAAGTGATGACTCAGCTAGTAGAGATGACGTGATGTAATAATATGAGTATTGTACCAATAGAAAAATTGTTTGGTTGTGACAGAGTCAGATCTTGCCAGGTTGGACGAGGCCACATCCCAAGAGAAGAAAAGCTGCTGCTGATGAACAGAGGAACTGAGAAGCGTTCCAGAACAGAAACTGTTCTGAGTTCCAGCTGCACAACATTTAAGTCCTCAGTAACGTGCCTTCGGATACATTGTGTTTCTTATATGAAGGGGCTATATGTCAGACATGTATTGTATTATGTCGAAAAATTACCATGATATGTCGTTAGGGATTAAGGAAACATATTTATTGAAATACTGGCTTCACTCATAAAGATGTAGTCAGTTTGTTCACAATTTTATTTTGTTTTGGTCTGTTGCTCCACCCACCGCCACCCACCCAACACAGGTCATAGCTCGGTCCCCCATGGTTCAGTGCTTGGTTCTGGTGATGGGGGGTCAGGAGGTTGGAATCAACAAATGTAATGTTTTTATCGTCCGTCATTGTCGCTTGTCTCAGAAATGTTAATGATATTAATAAAATAAATGTCAGAATGTGGATATCCACTAAGCCCTGGATATGTATCCGAACCCTAATCAAAGTCCTTTCCATGGCCTCGACCTTAACCTTTCTCTAATAGAATGTACTGTATATCCACTGTTGGCTCAACCATTTAATGTACATATTTTACATATATCCCCTTTAAACCAAGCAGCCATGTATGATGTTTTTGGAAGTCGCTGGCCAGACAATGAGAAAAATGAATCAAATGTAATTACTGATATTTGGTAAAAAAAAGTTTAATTTTAGCTTGTGGTACAAAAATAACACATTTGACCAACAATGTCCCAATTGCACAATTTTTCTTCACTGCTGTAATAGTGTTTGTTTGTTTGATACAGTATTGTAGTGGAATGTTGACTTGTCCATGATCCACTGAGTTCAGTGGCTGCAGTCACGTACGCAGCAGCTGAACCAAATATTTGTTCCACTTTTTATATTTAAACCATCATAAAAGTGTCAGCAAGCCTGCTACTAACTATCATTCTAACATTAACATGTAAAATCTTTAAATAGAGAAAACAGGGCAACAGGTGATCTGTTGAAAGCAGCTGTGCATTGAAGACAACAGTATTTTGTTATTTAATAAAGTAGTTTTTTTTTCAGCTGACAGAACTGTTTTATTTGGATAATATTTGAGATGATTATGTATGGATATGCATATGTACGACATGGTGCGGACATGAGTTAAATATAAAGTAGTATAAATTTGATGTAGGCAGTTTGTGAAAACCCCTAAATTCTATGATCACACATGTGTAAAGAAGTCTGTAAGTGCACTAATGTTTTCAGAAAGTCAAACAATAAAGTGTCTCTCTTCAAAATGGAAAATGTTGGCCATTTATTTTTCTTTCCAAAATTTCTAAATGACGTCATCTTCAAATATTTTACTGCCCTTCAGTTAGTTTCACGCACCCCACCATTAATATCAAGTTACTGTATAATCACTTACTTCCACATCTTTTTGAAGTAATGGATCAATTTTTTTTAATTGTGAACTATACATTGTTTCATGTTATCTAGGAGAGGAGGCAGTAGAGTTTCTGGTTAGACGATTCAACAGGATCTTGATGTGAGGGGATGCCTGAGGAATGGAGAAGAGGTGTGATAGTGCCCATTTTTAAGAATAGGGGAGATGTTCAGGATTGCAGTAACTATAGAGGAATAAAGTTGATGAGCCATACAATGAAGTTATGGGAAAGAGTAGTGGAAACTAGACTGAGAGCAGAGGTCAGCATTTGTGAGCAACAGTATGGTTTCATGCCTTGAAAGAGTACTACAGATGCAGTATTTGCTTTAAGAATGCTGGTAGAGAAATACAGAGAAGGTCAGAGGGAGCTGCATTGTGCCTTTGTAGATCTGGAAAAAGCCTATGACAGGGTGCCGAGAGAGGAACTATGGTACTGTATGAGGAAGTCTGCAGTGGCAGAGAAGTATGTTAGACTGGTGCAGGACATGTATGCAAACTGTGAGACAGCGGTGAGGTGTGCTGTAGGTGTGACAGAGAAGTTCAAGGTGGAGGTGGGACTACATCAGGGTTCGGCTCTGAGTCCCTTCTTGTTTGCGGTGGTGATGGACAGATTGACAGATAATCTCCATGGACTATGATGTTTGCAGATGACATTGTGATCTGTGGTGAGAGCAGAGACTAGGTGGAGGAAAAGCTCGAGAGGTGGAGATATGCTCTAGAAAGGAGAGGAATGTTAGTTGATGAAGGATGAAGGTTAGTCACAGCAAGACAGAATATATGTGTGTGAATGAGAGGAACCCAAGTGGAACCATGAGGCTACAGGGAGTGGAGATAAAGAAGGTGGAGGATTTTAAGTATTTAGGGTCAACAGTCCAGAGCAGTGGAGATTGTGGAAAAGAGGTGAAGAAACGTGTTCAAGCTGGTTGGAATGGGTGGAGAAAAGTGTCAGGGGTAGTAATGTGTGATAAAAGAGTATCAGCCAGAATGAAAGGAAAGATATACAAGACAGTGGTGAGACCAGCGATGCTGTATGGTCTAGAGACAGTGGCACTGAGGAATAGACAGGAAGCAGAGCTGGAGGTAGCAGAGATGAAGATGTTGAGGTTCTCTTTGGGAGTGACGAAGATGGATGGGATCAGGAATGAGTCAATCAGAGGAACAGCACATGTTAGATGTTTTGGAGATAAGGTCAGAGAGGCAAGAATGAGATGGTTTGGTCATGTACAGAGGAGGGATAGTGAGTATATTGGTAGAAGGATGCTGGGGTTGGAACTGCCAGGCAGGAGGTCTAGAGGAAGACCAAAGAGAAGGTTTATGGATGTAGTGAAAGAGGACATGAAGTTAGTTGGTGTGAGAGAGATGGATACAGAGAACAGGGTGAGATGGAGGAGGTTGATTCGCTGCGGCGACCCCTGAAGGGAGCAGCCGAAAGGAAAAGAAGAAGACATTGTTTTATGTTACTGTTATTGTGAAATTCTGTGAAATATTGCACAAATATTAGGGCTGCAAGTTAACTAACGATTATTTTCATAATTAATCGAGTAATCCTTTAGTCCATAAAATGTCAGAACATGTTGATCAGGGTTTCGATGTCCTCAAATGTCTTGTTTTGTCAAAAATGATCCAGTTTTAATGATTTCTTTATTTGGTCAAAGAAACAGAAAAATCTGTGAGCTAAAAAAAAATCAGAAAACTTGTTTTCTCAAACTGATTAACCAATTAAATGTTTCAGCCCTGACAAATATTGTTATGGTGATATTCAACTATACCGCTGTCGATTTTCGCTATGGTAGCATTTATTTTAATTTTTTTGGAACATCGCCACTGCCCTGCTCTAAATCAATCCTTCAGTTTTAGGATCGCTGGTGGGAAAATGAGCGGAGTGAGCCCTCTTGCTTCTCCATAGACACTTTGAGCGGACCCGAACCAATCACGTCTCACGTTTCGTCTGCGCTGGAGGAAGTAGCTCCAGTCCAGCGTGAGCTAGCGTTAGCGCGCTAGCTGCCCTCATATTTCCACGCTAAAGAAAACAGTAGTACAACTACGTAGGTGTAATTTTTTTAAACGAGCATGACGTGGTGTGGTTAGTTGTCGCTCGTGGTAGTGAAGTTAGTGAACTTGCGGAGAAGTTTTGTCATGGTTGACACGCGTTAGTCTCGCTAATGTCAACACCCTGGTGGAGGTAGAGTTGTTGTGGAGCAGAGGCTGCTCAGGTACTGACTCGTCTCTGTTTCTCTCTCTGTCCATGTTTTACCCGTTCACTTGTTCACAAACAAGCTCACTTTATTATATCTGTAACATTTCCTGTACTAATGCAGTACAACACACATGTTAACAAAGCAAGTAGACGAGGTGACACATCCTGAGAAAGCTGGAGCTTGACATTGTTAAAGTAGTCTTGTTTCTACTTTAAAAAAAAAAACCCTTAAGAGGTACACAACGACATAACAATACATTTAGACAAATGTTAATAAGTTGGGCCTTGAACAGGTCATGAGATTAAATAATGCTATAAAAAGCTCCCACAGTAAGGCAGTTGCTGTGAATTGTTAATGTTAAATTTAGAGCTGCAACTAACGATTATTTTCACAATTGAGTTTTGGTTTGGTCCATAAAATGTAGAAAAATCACACACAAAAAAGTTTTGCGTGCAAGAGTGTCAATGAAGTACGGTAGCCTGGAAGTGCAAACCGTAATTAAAAATGTGAAACACTTTTACAAAGTTTGTGACAAATTTACGTTTTTGAAAACAAATTTTACAAAATGTGAAACATTTTTTCATGTTTTTTAAAAAAAGACAGTATTTTGTGTACTTTTACTATTTCTTTTTCTTACCATTCTTGCTATAATCCCTCATGTATTTTTTTTTTACACCTTGTATTTACTACTGATGTTCATAAGCATGTGCTGTCATTGCGATGTAGCTTTCTAAAAGTGTACACAGCGTGTCTTAAAGACCCGACTTTTTCTCTCAGGAGCTTCATCATGAAGACCAACAAATCGTACAAGCTCGTTCTCCACAAGAAGGGCTTTGGTGGAAGTGGTCAGTGAGAATTTGTTATTTTAAGAAATTATCATACATTTTTCTCTTTTGAAAAGATTTTAATTGAGGTCTTTTTTCCCTTTGAGCAGATGACGAGCTGGTGGTGAACCCGAAAGTTTTCCCTCAAGTCAGTTTGCGGGACATCATTGAGATAGCACACCCCACAGATGAATACAGGTGAGCATTGTGCATGTATACACTATATACAGGTGGGTTTCAGTCAGTGCTGAGACAATAATGTGTGATTGTCTGCTTTGGTATTCCCAGTCCTCTCCTGCTGCAAGTGAAGAGCCTGAAAGAGGATCTACAGAAAGGTAAAACCCCAAAAGTCTGGGTTGTGTACATTCATTACCATGGTCTCTTTCGAGGCTGTAGTTTGTCAAATAGTCAAAAATACCTCGTGAAAGATTGGACATTGTGTTTCCATTCAGAGACGATCAGTGTGGACCAGACTGTAGCGCAGGCCTTCAAGCTTCGTGCATATCAGGATGTCATTATTAACATTGTGGACCCAAAGGTAAGTTTCACTGTCATACCACTGCACCTGCGCAGCTCTCGTCACCGCCTGTACAGCAACTAAACACACAGTCGTGTCCGCGCAGGATGTCACACTGGACCTGGTGGAGCTGACCTTTAAAGACCAGTATATAGGCAGGGGAGACATGTGGAGGCTGAAGAAGAGTCTGGTAGGTTGTGTCAAGGTTCATGTTTGACTGTGTCTCAAAGACACATGGGGGATTGTAACTGTGTGACATCTGTGTTCAAGGTTACCACGTGTGCGTATGTGACACAGAAAGTGGAGTTTGCAGGAATCAGGTACTGAACATTCTCTTCATTCCTTTTTGAAAAATTAGGTTGGTTGGAAACTCTAAATTGTGAGCGTGAGTAATTGTTCGTGTCTGTATCTTTGCCCTGCATGTACCTGGTCTTTTTACCTGGACATATTATATATTATATATTAGCTCCAGCCCTCTGTGACTGTTATGTGAAGGATAAAGTGCTAATAAATGAGTGACAGTCAGACACGGAGGAAACTAACAACACTTTTACTTCTCCAGAGCCCAGGCCAGTGAACTTTGGGTGAAGGGAGAGAAAGTGACTTGTGGTTACATCAGTGAAGACACCAGAGTGAGTCTCGAATGAAGATATGGTTTGGAAGCAGATGAGACTTATTATATTGTTTCATTTTTCATTTCATTTCATTTTTTTTACTTACCTACCTTCTACCTTCCTACCGGTTACCTCCTATCTACCTACCTACCTATGTGCATACCTACTGCAACCTACTTACTTACTACTTACTTACCTACCTACTTATGTACGTACCTACCTACCTACCTCATACCTCCTACCTTCCTATCTACCAACTAACTCCCTCCCTCCCTCCCATGATCTCATGACACAGGTAGTGTTCAGATCCACGTCTGCAATGGTCTACATCTTCATCCAGATGAGCTGTGAGATGTGGGACTTTGACATCTATGGTAAGTTGTTCCTCGACTTCTGTGAGTAGGTGAAATTCTAACGATTGAGATAAAGGTTCTCTGCTTGTTGACCTGCGGCTCTGCTCGAACCGTGTTTGTCTCAGGTGATCTCTACTTTGAGAAGGCGGTAAACGGGTTCCTCTCTGACCTCTTTGCTAAGTGGAAGGTTTGTGAGGGTTTTGTTTCTTCTTTTTTTTCTTTTTATAGACCTCGTGATTATCCGTTGATAACAAAAGTATTGTTTAATGTTCCTACAGGAGAAGAACTGCAGCCACGAGGTGACAGTTGTCCTCTTCTCACGGACGTTCTACAATGCTAAAAGTATTGGTGAGTCTTCTGTCTGTATGCTCACATCTGTGTCAGCAACAAGGTTAAACTCAGGTGAGTTTCCGTTTTCCACAGATGAATTTCCTGAGGTTCTGCGAAGCTCCATCAGGCAGGATCACGAGGGGCGTTTTTATGAAGACTTCTACAGGTAGGTTTTCTGACATGGTGTCTTTACCTTAGAGCTCAACAGAAGTACAGGCGGAAAACTTGTTTTCTGATCAGGGTTGTGGCTCAGAATGAGAGACGAGATGAGTGGACGTCTTTGCTCGTCACCATCAAGAAGCTTTTTATCCAGTATCCTGTCCTGGTGCGACTGAAAGAAGCAGGTAGCGAGCGAGTCAAGTCCATTGTTTGGATCAGATGTCTTTTTTTGCAGCTCAAATACTGGGTTTTTTTTCTCATGTCAGATGGTTTTCCTGTGGGTTATAACTCAACTGCTGCTCAAGGAAACTACCTGGAGGCCATTAACCTTTCATTTAACGGTACGTATCCGACCCGAATCCTAAAGGACTGGTTTATAAACCAGTGATTCCCAAAAACAAGCCCCTAAACTAATAAGCATAATTCTCCCAACCTTTAGTTAAGATTTATGTGTATGTATAATAAATACGATACATAAAATGAAGTTTTAGTCTTGGAAGTTATTTGTTTACTGATTCAGAAAGATATTTTGTGTAATAAAAATGGCTGTAAATCAATACATTTGCTTTATATTGTGATTTAGGTTGTGATAGTTCTGCCATCTTTAAAAAAGGTGGGTGCTCATGTAGAAAATTCGGGAAACATTGCTCTAAACCACTGTTATCAGGTTTTTTAAGTTAGGCCATGGTTCCATGTCTGTGGAGACATTTTTGGATGGCCTCCATCTCATTCATGCCAAAAATGAGGGTCCATGTCAGTCTAGCGTTTGTTTGCACTCATTTGCCCTCATATTGTCTGAGCACAGAGTTGTGTGGGTAGCAACCGTCCCTGGTTACCATTGTCTTCTTTGTCTCTATTAAACAAGACAAAATTGCATCACCAATTTGATTGAAGTGAAGTGTCAAAATATAACGGTGTTCGACGTGATCGTCTACATGCATGACCTTTGCAGAGACTCTAGCCGACCTCCGCAGACACACAGAGGCGGAAAGTACGGTCCAAGCCTTATGTGACAAATGCTAGTTACCAATTGTGAGGTTCCTTTTGTTGAAGAGTTTGTGTGTTCTCTTCCTGTGAACAGTATGTGTTTTTTTCTCATCCTACAATCACTTTTAGACAGATATGAGAGATTGTGAACCTCTCCTTTAATATCTTACCTGATATCCAAACAAAAAAAAAACAATACTGTCTCCCACAGTATTTGACAAGCACTACATCAACCGAAACTTTGACCGCACCGGACAGATGTCAGTTGTTATCACGCCTGGGGTGGGAGTGTTTGAAGTGGACCGCCTGCTGATGATCCTCACCAAACAGCGAATGATTGACAACGGTGAGTGTGACCATGCAAACACACCGTGTTTAAGGACGAGCGTTTCAATGTGAGCTATGTCGGTGACTTGTACTTTTTACCTCCTCAGGTATTGGAGTAGACTTGGTGTGTATGGGGGAGCAGCCATTGCATGCAGTACCACTGTTCAAGGTAAACGTTTGTGTAGACTCTCAGTCATGGCACTTTTTCCACTATTCAGTACCGGCACAGCACGACTCTACAGGGTTTTAATTCGTTTTCAATTAACTTCTTAACGTGGGTGGAGTCACCATAGCACAGCTGCATGAAACTGCTGTGTCGTTGCTTTATATGTAACACACACACAAACGTGTGACTTGTAAAGCAGTCGTTTTCGGTGTAACTGAATCATCAGAATCAGTTGATTAAAAAGATTTGTTCACGGAATCGTTCAGTACTTCCTGCACAACCAGGGAACAGACTATGTCTGACAGTCACTGGAATGAGATATGGCAGAAGGGGTTGTGACGTTAAATGTTGGAGATTAACAGCATGTTTTCAGGATTTTTAACTGATCTACAGATCATCATTTTTCGGTTTGATTCTTGTGACGGATGTCGCGCTCACGTCTCTTCCAGTGACAACACTCTGACCAATCTGTGGCCTGGCGGTCTGTCCACGTCACATTTAGTATCAGCTCAGCTCGCTTGGAACCTTGTCAGAGCAGGTACCAAAAGAAGTACCAGCTACCAGGTACGATCACTGATGGAAAAGCAAAGAAAACCTGTGCTGAGTCGAGCCGTGCTGGAACTGAGTAGTGGAAACATGGCATTAGTGTTGCAGTCATGGCCGAAATGTTCAGGGAGTGGTACTGATCGGTCTGGTACACTCATTAATATCAGAAGCCTTATTAGATCACATGTTTTGTTCGTAATTCTGTTTGTCTTTTTCTCCGTAGCTGCACAACAGATCAATATCTGGAGACTCTCGTGTGGGAGACGACTATAATCTGCCTCACTGGATCAACCACAGGCAAGACAACACACAGACCCACTCCACTGCAAACTGTATATGAAGGTATTTATTGACATTTCTCTTCAATGCTCACAGCTTCTACACTTCCAAAAGTCTCAATTCTTGTAGCTCCTTCACTCCCAGAATCAAACTGGCCGGCCATAAGGTACGTTCACATTTTACAGCACTTCAAAAATGATGATGAGTTTTAATAATCTAATTTAAATTTGAATCACTTCTAGATTCATGCAGAACAATTCAAGAACAGTAGAGACCACAGTGAGTTGTGTTCCTTTGTCTCTCTGACGTCTTTTTTTTTTTTTAATGTCTTGACACATTGTCAAGGAAAAATTCATGTCTTCATTTTTCCTCTTTCAGCTCTCTGCGCTCCAAAGGACTCTGACAACAGCTTGCCCATACAGGTAGACTACGACGCCTATGACGCTCAGGTGTTCAGACTTCCTGGTCCTTCACGAATTCAGAGGACCACCAACTTCAGGTACAGATGGAGAGAGTTGTCCGTGTGTTCGTGGAGCTTCATTCTCTGTCGAGCGTCACTGACTGGTTGTCTTTCAGAATGGTTCGGGACAAAGAGATTAGTGGAAGGAAGAGCTGGGGATCGGTGGAAGTCGGCGCAGGCATCGGAGCGTCGCCTCCTGTGTTCTCTGGTGGTCCTGAAGAGCAGCGCAGCCTGGCCTCGGATGATAGTCTGGGGCCTGTGTCCAACATGCTGCTCATACCTCGCATGGCTCCCACCCATTATGAAGTCAGCAGTTCTCTGGGATACACCAGCACCAGAGGTGAGCACTCGGTCTACACCCATATGTGAAAAAGAGTTTTCAAATAAAAACGACCTAGGTTTAGCTTGCGTCCATTATTACTTACACACCTTAAAATGTCCATTGCGCGACTCTTAATCTTCAGAAACAAGGACTACAAAGTAAAAGTTTTATTTTGTGTAAAAGGGTTGACGACAGGATTATAAAAAGGCTAAAAATAAACCCTTGCTCTCGCCCACTATGTATTTTGGCTGAGGCTGATGAGATCACATTTTCTCTGTTCAAGATTCAAGATTCAAGATTCAAGATTCCTTTATTGTCATACCAACACACATTAGACATGAGGTCAGAACGAAAATCAGTCTCTCCAGAACCCGGTCGGCCTAGCAATAAAGAAGAATAAGAAATAAGAAAAGAAGAACCAACAGTTTAACTTAACAAAATATAAATTAAAAAAGATTAAAACTTTAAACCTCTGGAGGTAAGGTGCTGTGCAAAAAAGAATTTGGTGCAAGGGTGGTGTACGGTACTGGGGGCATGTGCAAAGTACAGTACAGAGAGTTCAGGAGTCTGACAGCTCCAGGGTAGAAGCTGTTCCTCAGTCTCGTAGTCCTGCTCCTGATGCTCCGTAGCCTCCTGCCTGAGGGGAGGGGGGTGAACAGTGTGTGTGCTGGGTGAGTGGGATCTCTTTCCCCTTTTTTGTGTGTTTTCTATTCTTAAGCCTGGAAGAGAGAACACATGCATACACATTGCAGCTGCGTTTTTTCACATGAGTGTTCACACTGCACATGGGATCTTAGACATGTGTGCGTTGCCTATTTTTCAGACGTAACATGGGCAACACTGTTGCATAAACCTGTGTTGACTGTAGTCATTTTAGTGTCTAGGGCTAAATTTGAATACATGAAAAACGATTTAAGCAGCTGTGCAAATTCTCTCTCTCTCTCTCTCTCTCTGTTAAATCACGTGACATTTTCTGTCAAAGAGAAATCACAAAATGAAGTGATAGACACACAGCAGCAGCGTCGTTTAATTTTTTTTTTTTTTTAACTTTATTAATCCCCTTAGGGAAATTATTTCTCTGCATTTGACCCATCCTAGAATTAGGAGCAGTGGGCTCCTAATTCTAGGTAGTGCCCGAGCAGCAATGGGGGTTGGGTACCTTGCTCAGGGGTACCCCAGCCCTACTGGCGACCCTCCGGTTACAAGCCAAGTTCCCTTTCCACTGGGCCACAAGCTACCATGGTTTGTTTGTGAGTCATGGATTGATTTGATTTGCTGTAGCTGACACTGAGTTCACACTGTGTCGTTTCAGAGTTGTTGGAGAAGATGATGGACTCTCAGCGCGACTCCAGCGCCCCTGGCAGGTTCACCGTGGGAAGTGCAGAGTCTACGCTGCACGTCCGGCCCGGAGGTTACACTCCACAGAGGGCTCTGATAAACCCTTTTACTCCGTCCAGGATGCCGATGAAGCTCACCTCCAACCGCCGGCGCTGGATGCACACCTTCCCTGTTGGTGAGACGAACACATACATTGTGTTTACTAACAGTACGATACTGTAGCTCAAAGGTGACTGACTCTTTGACGCTCCACTGCTGATCTTCAGGTCCATCTGGAGAGGCGATCCAGATCCATCACCAGACCAGACAGAACATGGCGGAGCTGCAGGGCAACCAGCAGAGAGACTCTGCACACACCTCTGCTGAGCTGCTGGAGCTGGCTTATCAGGAGGCCACTGGAAGGTCCCGCGCAGCAAACACATCCCTCGTAAATACTCTTAATTCTTGAAACAGTGAGTGTAACGTGAATACTTATTATCACACGTGTCTTTATTGAAGACGAACAAACTCTCGACAAGCTGGAGAGAGCAGCCTTTACATCGGCGGAGCAGTGGACGAGTTCACCGGAAGCCCAGGGAGCAACAACAGTGGTGATACACACACTTTTCTAACACGATAGCACTTTTATTTGATTTCCGCTCTTTGTTGAATTCTGGTCTGGTACACAGGAACCCTGACCAACCATGGCTCCTCATTTGAAGACGTTTCCCTCATCGGATCAGATCCAAGTGAGTCCACCTTGCCCGTTCGATTAGTCACAGACGGTGTCATACGTCAGGATCAGGCTGATTTCCTTCGTCACTTAATGCATGATGTAAATAATACTAATAATAAGCCTTTAGAGGTGTGTCTTTATCTCACCTGTGAGGGCTTATTCAGCTTCAGCAGGCAGGTTTCTCCAGCAGATGTCTGTCTCCCAGGGTGGCAGGTATAAAAGACTCTTACAGATCATGTGGTCTGGAGTCAACCTCCTCTTCCTCTCCCTCTGTATACTTGTATCTTTTCTCTCTATTTCTTTCTCTGGGCCTCCTCCTGTCGATCTGTAACTTAATTATTCAGATTATCAGAGATATTTACCAGGCTTTTTAAATCCACCTAATTCATTTTACGTAATAATTTAATGACCACTTTGACCTTGTTTCTGGTGCGTGTGTCTCCTCCTGCATGGCAGTGTGTGCAGTACATATCACCTCTCTTGATTTGCCTTTAAACATGTACCTTCTCTTCTTCTGCACAGCATGTTGAGTTGGGTTTTTTTTTTTGCTCACCATGTGAATGTGTTTGCATGTATGGAATTATCTCAGTCACACTCACTGTCGTCGAGCTCAGGAAACACTTTCCACTTGCTTTTCCGTGATGCTGATCACAGACTTGACTGCCACAGAGCCACAATCTGCATGTTTGATCACCGCTGCACAACCACAGCCCCCCCCCGCCCCAGGAATCACTAGCAGGGGGAGATGCGGCCAGTACAATAACACTTGTGTTTTTTTCCCCCTCTCTCTTCTACTTTCTTTTTTTTGTCATGTTTGCATCTTCCCTCCCTTCCATCCTGTCTCTACTCTACTCTTTTCCTTTCTTTTACCCCCTCCACTGTGCTTCCCTGCCCCCCACACTCATGTACCACTCCACACTGGGTACATGCACTTGTCTTTGCTGTGGGGATTTGTTTGTGTGTGTGTTTGTGTGTGTGTGGTGTGGGTGCTCCTGAAGCCCTGCTGCTGTCTGCACCCCCGACAGTGCCCAGCTTCTGCTGCACGGTTGGGGTGGACTGGAAGTCTCTGACCACGCCGGCCTGTCTGCCCCTCACCACTGACTACTTCCCTGACCGGCAGGCGCTGCAGAACGACTACACCGAGGGCTGCTATGACCTGCTGCCACACAGTGACCTGGAGAGGTAGACCTTTAAAAATCAATATCTTTACTAGTGCTGTCAAACGATTCAAATATTTAATCGCGATTAATCGCATTAATGTCAGAGTTAACTCGCAATTAATTGCACATTTTTTATCTATTCTAAATGTCTCTTGATTTCTTTTTGTCCCAGTATTCTTTCTCATTTTAATGATCTTATCAACATAAAAAAGTGGATCGGCTTGCTTTGTGCAAATGTTTTTTTATTGAGACAATATCTCTGTCACCCTGCATATTTTGAGTTATTCCTCTTATTGTGAGAGCCGCACAATAATAAAAGAGGCTGTGTATCAGCCTGCAGTGCTGTGGATAAAGTGCAGATCTTCAACGCATACAGAGTCCTGTGGTTTAATGTGTTGTTGCCACAATGAGCTAATCCGAGCTAAAGGAGCTAGCGGTCTTCGGAGGTCTCCTTACTACGGTTTGGTGGTCTGCCAGCTTGGTTGGTAACACTGCATACATCATTACTTGGATGTGGGGAGTGCGTCGAGAAATGATCCAGGCTCCATTGGATACGGAGAAGCGCACAGTGCTCGCCATCCACTCAAAACATAACATTAGCCTACTCTTTGACTGGCTCGCAAGCCCACCTGTGTGTATCGCTTTAGCATATTATATATTATATATATATTATATATTTATTATTTTCATATTTTGTGTATCTCCATCAGGCGAGAGGATGAAGGTCCAGTGATGAGTGCTTCTCAGGTGTTTGAGGAGTTTATTTGTCAGAGGTTGATGCAGGGTTACCAAATTATCGTCCAGCCCAGTAACAGGAAACCAAAGCCTGCCGTAGCCACGCCCCTTGGCAGCAGCCCTCTTTACTCCAGAGGTAAGTCAACCGACAGTGTCTCTCTACATACTGTGTAGCATATTTACTGAAATCACTCATGTGTACAGGTACACCGATTCATCTGCTGGTGTGTTTTCAGGTCTGGTCGCTCTACGCCGGGCAGAAGAGGAGGAGACAGTCTATTGGCTCAGTATGGGTCGCACCTTCCATAAAGTCTGTCTCAAAGACAAAATAATCACTGTGACTCGCTATCTGCCAAAGTGAGTACACCCGAGTCTTATTAACAGTGTCATCTTAATTCACTTTCTGCTCACCGTCGTTTCATTGCCACAACTCTGTAAAGAGGTGAACAACAATGAATCATTCTCATACAAAGCAAATAAAAAGGTTGAAAGGTTGGTGTCTGTAGGCAGTTTCTTACGTAGTATAATATAGATGAGCATCAACACACTGTGACGTCACCCATTGGTTTGTGAGCTGCTGTTTTGAAGCCTCCAATTTAGTGTTTTGGCAAGAGTTTGGACACCAGATGTAACCCTCTCGACCAGCTCTTGATTCCACGTGCTTCACTTTCTGGACCATTTTTACATTCAGTCTATATTTATAGACTCAGACTGAGCTGTGTGTGTGTGTGTGTGTGTGTGTGTGTGTGTGTGTGTGTGTGGGTGTGTGTGTGTGTGTGTGGGTGTGTTTCAGGTACCCTTACGAGTCAGCTCAGATCCAGTACAGTTACAGCCTGTGTCCTCCACACTGTGATGCTCAGTTTGTTTCCTGCTGGGTGGAGTTTGGCCACGAGAGACTGGAGGAATACAAGTGGAACTACCTGGACCAGTACATCTGCTCTGCTGGCTCTGAGGACTTCAGGTAAAGGAATGGTGCTGGTGATGGTAGTGCTTGATGGTGCTTTAAAGGACATATAATTGTTGGAATGACTTGTCTTGATTTGTTCGGCCCCCCCCCCCCCCCCCCACAGTTTGATTGACTCTCTCAAGTTCTGGAGGACTCGTTTCCTGCTGCTGCCGGCCGGAGGAGCTCGGCGTGTGGCGGACGGCGAGGGTCACTGGGACGTTTACGGTGAGGGAGCAGGTGCCGGTGTGGGCGGCAGCAGTGAGTGGGTGCTGCTGGATGGTTTCGTCCGCTTTCTGGAAGGTCTCAACCGCATCCGGCGACGCCATCGCTCCGACAGGATCATCAGAGTGAGCTCACCTCACATCAGTGTTTACGTTAAGGTTCTATACAAACAGAGATTTTTGGAGATTGTTGCTGAATTTTACATGATTTGAAACCTTATTTTTTAAGTTTTTTAATCATTCAAATTTGACATGGTGGTTACTAATACAGTTTCTTTCTGTGTGTTAACGAAGTCTGAGTAGATATTTTCATCTCCTTACTCAGACTTTAGTGTTTGTTTACTTGTTATTCTGTGAGAACCTCCAGACTTTCAGAGATCCATGAAGTAAAGTCCATCTGACACGTCTTCTCCATACTTTCCCTCAGCCAAAGGGCACGCCAATGAAAGGACTGCAGGTAACAAATCCTCTCCCTTCGTATCTCTCTGAGCCTGTTCCTCCGCCACAAGGCAAGAAGGGCACGTCGGCTCTGTCGGCTCTGCTGGAGATGGAGCAGAATCAGAAGTGAGCTTCTCAGAGACTACAGGAAAAACCTGTTAGCAGCAGAGCCCTGAACCTCAGTCTTCACTGTGTTTCTTTCTGCTTCCTCTCAGGACACTGGAGGAGCACCAGCAACAGCAACAGCAGCAGCAGATGAAGACCTCAACAGCCGTCAGTGACCCTGCTACTGTTGCCACAGCTCCAACAAATGTTGACAGTCCCCGAAAGGTGAGCGTCGCCTCAATACAATACGTGTGGATCGCGATGAGGTTCTTCTTCTTCAGTTCGTCTTCATTCAGCTTTAGCTGACACATCTTGAGTTTACTGAATCCAGCAGCAGCAGCAGAGGCAGCTTCTTTGATTAAGTGATTTTTGTTTGCCGGTTCTTCACTTTGACGCTTTTACTGTTTTTTTATTTTCCCCCCTCTATCATCTGCGCTGTTCCTCATGCCTCTGCTCTGTTCCTGGGCTTCGGGTGTTTGATCCTGGGGTATGTTCTTTGTGTATACTGACAGGACACTGCCTTTATTTTGGATTTTATACGTAGTCCACGCTCCACCTACATCTATCACTCTCAGGTCAGTTCGGAGGTTGCTGGGCATTGCTGAAGCTCGGTGTGTGTGTCTGTGTGTGTCATCTTGTGCTGTAGCTCCTCTGACTCAACTCTGCATGAGTGCATGAGCATGCAAGTGCTCCCTCTGATTCTGTCGTGCTCGTCCTGTAGTGTCTGCAGGTAGACTCTAATACTGTCGCTGTAACACCAGGATCACATGTGTCAAGTGTGTAAAACTGTCACCTTCATTCCAACATAGTCTGTGTCGGTGATGGAATGTGTGCTTTAGGGCCATACCTAAAGCACACAGGCACATTTTTTGCCTTCCCCTTTTTCTCTGGCCTGCACTTCTTAACAACTTCTTACTCGTTTTCTCTTTTGTAGACATCACCTTTTTTGGCGACATGACCACCCATCCATTATCTACCGCTTTATCACCCACCGGAGGGTCGCGGGGGGAGCTGTGCCAATCTCAGCTGACATAGGACGATAGGGGGGGTCACACCCTGGACAGTTGGCCTGTCCATCACAGGGACACACATAGACACAAACTACCATTCACTCTGACATTCACATTGTCACACGGTCATTTTCGACTGTCCAATTTAGCTAATTCCCATATTGCATGTTTTTGGACTGTGGGAGGAAGCCAGAGAACCCGGAGAAAAACCACACACCCACTACACCAACCCAGTCCATAATAGATCAAATTAAGTGAGCCATGTTGATTAATTTATTGTGAAAACTTTAATTTACTGGAAAATATATAATAAATAATATAAAATGTTTGCTAGTTTCAGTAAGGAAAATAAAAAAAATTTGTCTCCTGAACATAGGAACAGTGTATTTGTCTCACATGTTTTCCTCTTAACTCCCACGTCTTATCCAGATGTTTCACTCCTTATAGACTAAAATGGCCTCATGACAAAGGCTTTTAAAAAGTCTCACATTTAACATTTAGTGAAAAATCTTGTTTGTGCGCCTGTGGCGAGTGATTACACCTCACGCATGAAGTGTGATCCTGGTGTTAGTAACATGCACAAGTAGACTCTTAGTAGTTGTCCCTTAGATTGGATGAGTCACTTTTAAAGGCTTACTCATCATGTTTGCATGCATGATGTCATGACTGTGTGTTTTTTTTGTGTGATTTTCTCACTTCCCCTCTGGTGGCATCACAGTCACAGAACAAAGGAAAGATCCTGTAAACCTACGCTGACTTTAGAATTTAAAGTTTAATTTGGATATTTTTACGACTGTTTTCAGTCACTTGTCTGACGTGTGTGAGAGGTGTAAGACACGGATCCACTTTGTTTCCCCAGAAGAAGATTCAGTAGACTGTGGACATGTGTTGTCATTTTATAGCATTTATGAACGTGTGAAGCTGTTAGCACATTTATGCTGAGTCATTTCTAAGACATAGTTGTCCAACTGTTTAACAAATATTGTTGTACTAAACAGCCCAAACATGACTCAGCTAAAATTTTGCTGACTTTTATTTAAATTTTTACAGTCTGTGCGTAAAGGTGTAAGAGGGAAACTCTTAACACATAAAAAAACCTTTAGTGAAGTACTTAAACATACTGTTTGTGCAGTTGCCTGCTGAAGCCAGCGAGGCTGCAGATAAGGGAGTCCAGCCTGCAGCAACAGGTGGAGCAACAGCGCTGCCTACAGGAGAGACTGCAGCCAGCAGCGGCACAGATGCCAGGTAAGCATTCACTGAAAAACTAGCATACAAAATTGACTTAAAAGGTAAAGATAAAGTTTAATTTGGATATGAATATGACATATTTTAATATTTTATGAATATTTTCTCAGTTACTAACCTCTAAAGCCCCAGGACCGTTCACCAAAGGTTTAGTCTTCACCACTTTGTGCCAAACTTTGTGAAATGATTGTCAAAGAATTTAGGTATTTGACAATCTACAGTACATAATCATTTGGAGAATCTGTGCAGAAACTGCTGCTGAATGTGTGTGAACATCGAGCCCAGAAACTGTCATGCAACATTTGTGTCACTGTAATTGCAATATGTAAAGAGGAGGCTGTACATGTCTTCAGTTCATTCATTCATTCGTTCCAAAAACTCGCTCAAAACTTGCTCCGTGGTGGGACGAGTCCAAGTTTCAGCTTTTCTTTTTTTTTGGGAAAAGCTCAGGTCAGAATCTAAGTGCCAAAGATGAAGTGAAATAAAACAACTAACACATTTGAGTTTTCATTGCATTTTTAAAAAACGTCCCAAAGTGTAGAAGCCAAATGAAAAGAGGTTATAAATACGAAAGAAAAGGAAAGGAAAGGAAAACATCTTTATTGTCATTATACAACTGATCAGAGCCGCTGCGAATGAGCGCGCCGCCACAAGGGACCAATCTGACCGAATGTAACTAGCATTCTAACAAAAGGAACTAATCCTTGCCTGAGCAGGTGTTCCACCTGGAGGATATGTTTGTTTGTTAATTTCATTAAAACAATTGAACACCATGGACAAAGAAAATAAATTGGAAGCCTTTGATTAGCAAACAAAGACACTCAGAGCATCAAATAAGTCACATCCAGGCTTAAAGCATTGTCTTCGCCTCTAAATAAATAGGCTATGTATATGTGTATATATATATATATATATATATTATACATCATCAAATGCACATCAATAGCTGATTGTTTCTTAATAGATTCATAATTATCATCTTCTTCTTCTTCTTCTTCTTCTTCTTCTTCTTCTTCTTCTTCTTCTTCTTCTTCTTCTTCTTCTTCTTCTTCTTCTTCTTCTTCTTCTTCTTCTTCTTCTTCTTCTTCTTCTTCTTCTTCACAGTGGCCAGTCTGCAGCAGGAACCCTCTCTCTCTCCTCCTCAACACCCATGGAGATCCTGGAAGCCATCAAACATCCCACGTGAGGTTTATCTCTTGCGTGTATTTTTGTGTCTTTACATTAACAGGCAGCTGTGTATTGCTATCTGCTATCCAGTGTGTCACAGGACTCAAATCCATATTCTTTACTTACTCCACTGGGATGCCACAACGCTCAGTGCTGGGGCTGCTTCTCTTTGCAGGAACTACTCACAACCCCTTGGTCTTGGCCAGATCTGGACTTACCTTTTCTGCTATATCTCACACTCCAAAACCGGGGGGAAACTGTAATGTTTGTGGTGTATTAGGGGAGCAGAGAAGGCAGCTGGTGTTTGAATCTATTGTAAAGTCATTGTAAAGTCGTTCAAACTGGACATGTGCAGGTGGTTTTTAATGTGTCTTTGCTCTCTGGCATTACAGGACAGGTGTACAGCTGCTCCCAGAGCAGAAAGGTCTGCCGCTCAACTGCTTCATCAGTGCTGAGGCCGTTCACTGGCTGGTCAACAATATGGAGGGCGTGGCTACACAGGGGATGGCTGTGGATGTTATGCAGGTAGGAGCTGTCTGCGAGAGCAAAGAAGTAGTAAATGCCTGGGTTTGGGTTTGACAGCGTTGTTTTCACCATGGTTCATGGTTGTGTGCAGTGTGTACTGACCTGTTAGCTGTTTTATCCTGTGCAGGTAAAGGTCAATATTTTGGCGTTTCCTTTGTAAAGAGCAGACGCCTGAGACTCCAAGTCTCCAAGACGTTTTCAGTCCAACGAGAGACACAGAAATGAAGAGACAACATCTACAACTGGATTTATTTTACCACAATTAACATGTTTTTTGGCTAATCTCTATTAACCCTTTACCAGGCAAAGAACTTTATTTGGTAACTTCTGGAGACCAAAACTACATTACCATGAAATTTGACCAATCATTGGAGGCCTGCGACGTTTAAAATTTGAAGTGCACTTCCAGAAGTACGAAAAGTACGGTCCTACATCTCGGTCTTCTCCTGCATCCACAGTAATATCTCAAAAACTAAATAAGTTAGTGAAATCAGTCTGGTGAGTTAGAGCAGGAAAACATGTAAAACATGCAGGACAGCGGTCCACGAGGACCGGGATTGGAAAACACTGTTCTAGAAGGTTCTAAAATAACGTTCACTTTATTTGTGTTTTTCTTTTATATTCTTATACGTACTGTATATGGACAAGGAACCATTCATGGTATTTCCATTCAAGGAAAAAGGTCTCGTGAAGGGTTAACAGCTCTCTGCGTATGGTTGTACACATACACCAGGAGACTTACAGCACCAAACTCCTGTCCCCATACAGATTCTGCATCTTCACATAATGAATGTTTATAGTCTTAAGAACGAATCTTGTTTTCTGTTTTTCCTTTGTGCAGAAATTGCTGGATGAAGGTTTGGTGTCACACGCCTCTGGAGACGCAATGCGCACGTTTGTCTACGGTTTCTACTTCTACAGCATAGGAGGAGAAAAAGATGGTGAATAGGTTAAAAAATACACACTGGTTCTTATCTTACACATGTGCAAAGTGGTAGCTCATGTATTGTGTCCTCTGCAGGTCCGACGTCTCAGCTCCCCTCCACAGCACCAGGAAGTTGGTCCCCTGCAGCGCTGGAGGACTTTGCACTTTTCCAGCGGAAGTGGTTCGAAGTGGCTTTTGTGTCGGAGGAGCCGCAGCCCTGCGACCTCCCGGCCTTCCTCCTGCCACGGCTGCCCAGCCGGCCTGCCTCCTACGCAAGTAGGCACAGTTCCTTCAGCCGCAGCTTTGGAGGACGCAGCCAGGCCGCCGCACTGCTAGGTACACCCAGCCCAATCCTCCAACCTCAGCCCCCCACACCACTCCAGTCCAGTCTGATGCAGATCACACACCGGTCCTCATCACAGTCTGGGTCCAGTATTTACTCCACATGTGTCGCACAGAGCATTTGCTTTCAGGATCTTGGCTGTCCATGAATACACACAGAAATTCTGATTGGTCGTTCCACTGCTGGGCACAAAATGGCAGCCAACATCCACCATCACATCAGGTGAACTCTCAGGCTTCATCTCCATCTACCTCAGGCACCTTGTTTTCAGTTTGTCCCAGAAAACTGCCTGGATGTTTTCAGGTGTAGAAAAATCACTGCAGTGCTGAGAGTCATGTCCATTTTAGGTCCTGAACTGCAACAGTGGTTGTTAGTCTGTAAAAATGAGATGAAATGGCTTCAACAAAACATATGTTAATGAGTGAGTAAAAGGGTTTTTTTTGACAAAGACGGAGCCAGAGCACAATCAACTAGGGCTACAGTGATTATCGGAACTATTCAACTATTTATAACAACTATATATAATTTCAGTTTGTGGACAAAACAAGACATTTGAAAAGGTTCCGTAAACACCCGTCAACATTCTTCAACATTTCTGACATTTTACGGACCAGGCGAGTACTCGGTTAATCGAGAAAATAATCGTTAGTTGATGTTCTTTAGACGTGAGATGCCGTGTGTTGGGGTCAGAGTGGGACTTTGCCCTCTTTGTCTTTACAACACTGACCAAATCCATTAAGGGGCCATGAAAGCTGAATGCAGTTCAGTGAGTAAGAAATAAAGTGGTTACAGTTTCACAACAAATTCAAAATAATGTGCCGAACACTCACCAACGACGTCATCTTAGATCATCGCCATCGCCATGTAACACAACATAGCTATCGTTGATACTGGACTCAGCTGTGATGGCACTGGACTGTAGATCTGCTGTAAATGATCAGCTGGTCGTGATGTCACATGACCTGTGTAGAGCATGCAGAGAGTGTCTGTAGACGTAGCTGTGATGTCATCAAATTTCTATAGCACACCGACCAATCAAGTGCATGCAGTGTGATTACGGTGCGTTCCAGTTGTAGTCGGAAGTCGGAATTTCTGAGGTCCTAGGTGGGAATTCCCAACTGTAGCGCCCCCCTCAGGTTGGATTTCCTACTTGGAAAGTCAGAGCAACCTCTTAAACCTATAAATAGTAAAAAACACTGCTGTTTATACTATTAATTGCACTTGCACTTTATTTGTTTCACTCTCATTCGTACACTATAATTCGTACACATATTACACCTGAAACACGGTCACCACAGGGCTGACATCATGCCTAAATTCCGACTTCCGGTGAAAAACAGGGAACGACTGTGGATCAGATCCAGCAGCAGTGGCTGGTGTTTATGCTGTGGAGTTAGTGGCTGTGGTTCAGTCGTGCAGTGATGGCGTGCCGTTTCCTCACCTGCAAACTCTTTCAACACAGAGCACTGTGTCACAGGGCTGTGAACCGTGTCTCTGCTTCTCTCCTCGTATGACTGCTTCAACATTAAACAAGCTTCACTGGTCACAGCAGCATCAGCAGCATCAGCTTCTCTAACAACGCTGCACATTTGTTCCGCTTTCATTCTTCTCTGCCTGACACTGGAGATACTGTGGTTTCCTGGGAAAGTCTCACACTGTAACACTGAGTTGATTCATCTTTTTACAGCTCATTATATAGTCATCATTATTATTATTATTGTTATTATGTCTTTGACCTCGTTCAGACTGGTATTAATGTGCACGTGAAGAGTTTCTCCTCTTCACACATTATTTATGTTAGAAAATAAAATAGTGGCTGATTATAGAAGAGAAAGAGAATAGAATTCCCATAAATTATGTTGTAATTGACCAAATATATGAAATTGAAATGGATGAGTATTATTATTAACCTTTCGTTCATTTGTCAGTACTGTGGCAGTTCCTTTCTGACTAAGGCTTTGTCCACACAGAAACAGAACTTTACCTGTTGTTTTAAAAATGGTTTCACGGAATTGTTTCCACTCAGAACCCCCCCGCCAAAAATGACTTTAAATGCTACTCTGTAACTGTAGCTGTTACAGAAATACACCAACAAAAAAAAACCTTTACTCAAGCCAGGGCGTTCTTTCTAAGAAAAGAAAATTCAATTTAAAATAAAGTGAACAGGCCAAACAATCTCCAAACACAAGATGACGACGACAACAAAAGATGGCGACGGCAAATGCAAGAGCAAGAGAGAGATGAGAGTCATCCTTTGCCCCTCCAAAAGTAACGTATTAGTTTTGAGATTTCACCGCTCTGGAACCAAACAATAATGAGAAATTTTAGCGGATTCTCCTGAGCACGTTCTCGTGTGTGTGGTCCCTAAACATCAAAAGGTTTTGAACATTTCTTCTTTAATAATTCCACCTCAGTGTTGACAGTGAGTCTCTTCCACCTCTGCTCTTCACACCATCCATGTCTCCTTCTCTTGCTTCCTTTGTGTGTCCTTTGGTGTTCCTCTGTTGTCTCCCTCCGTCCCTCGTGCAGCTGCTACAGTCCCGGAGCAGAAGACAGTCACTCTGGACGTGGACGTCAACAACCGCAGTGACCGCACGGAGTGGTGCAGCTGTTATTACCACGGAAACTTCTCCCTGAACTCTGCCTTTGAGATCAAGCTGCACTGGATGGCTGTGACGGCGGCAGTGCTGTTTGAGATGGTAACACTGTTCACTTGCAGCTTCCAGTTTCTGAAGAAAAATGTCACAGTGTTCACCTGTTCTCCTCATGATGAGATCTTCCCTTTCCCTTTACGCACACCATGCAGCAACTAGAGTTTTACAAAGCTAATCATTCAAACATCATACATGTTCAAAGAACTGGCTCACACTGCAGGTTCCCTCTGAAAATCCTGTTTTTTTTTTACTGTGCACCTGCAACACTCTGCAAAACCATCTGAAAAACCATCTGAAACTTATCATTAGGATTATTTAAATCCATAATTGCATCTTATTTTACTTCCAACTGCTCCCGTTTTTAGCTAGACCTCTCTGTTTTCATTATTTTTGTCATTTTACTTTTTGATATTTTGGATTTTCTAATGTATTTTTCAAATTTTTTGTATTTTGTATTGTAAATGAGGTTGCTCAATATATTTAAGGAGCTTAAGGAGTTTAAATAAAGGTTATAATAATTAAAAATATTTAGTTACCTCTGCAGTTTGGCACAGGGAAAAACGTCTATATACATCGATATCGATACATACCGATATATCGGCATACAGTATCAGACCTTGTTATGTAGCTTGTCTCAGCGTGGAAAGATTTGTCAGATAAACTGCTGGTGTTCACTGAGCTGTGTTGTGTGTCAGGTTCAAGGTTGGCACAGGAAGGCAGCGTCGTGCGGCTTCCTGTTGGTGCCAGTGCTGGAGGTTCCGTTTGCGCTGACGTCATACCTGTACGGCGACCCACTGAGAGCTCATCTCTTCATCCCCCTGAACGTCCAGTGTCTGCTGAAGAACGGCAGCGACAACCTATTTGAAGGTGAACTGACCTCCGGACTGAAGACTCTGCTTGTGTCACGCGTGCGATGTGTGCAGTTCATTTAACGTATCTGTGTGTGTGTGTGCGTCCGTGTGTGTGCTTTCACGCGTCACACAGGTTTTGAACCGGAGACGTACTGGGACAGGATGCAGCTCTTTCAGGAGGCCATACTCTACAGGTCAGGAACTTTATAGTCTGTAGCCCTAGACCAAGGTAGTATCTTATCTGAACCCAGACCTGTTTCAGTATCAGATATCAGTCCGATACATTTCATTCAGTCATTTTAGACCTTTTAACTTATGAAGCTGTTAACAACTGGGGATGAGCCAATGCAATACTCAGCGTTGGCCTGATATCAAAATCATTGGATTGGATAAAAAAATATCGCATGCTTCACTATGCACAGGCAGCAATAAATGTAAATAAAAGTCAGCAACAGAATTTTAGCTGAGTCATGTTGTGGCCTGTTTATTTATTTGTTATGGGAGAAGAATATTTGTTACAAATTTGGAGAATTATTAAAGTTTTTGAAATTGCTTGAAATGGCACAAACCTTTACATGCAAATGAGACACAGGCAAACACACACCCACTTCTTCCAGGGGGTGTGTCGACGCCGGCACGCTCACGCTACCATGACAACAGTTGAACGTGAACCGCGGAAGGAACATGGCTGGTGGAGGAAACATTGCGGTTCAATCATATATGTTTGAACCAGAGTCCGACCTTGAACAAGAGGAAGCTACGGAAGAAGTTGTAGTATGTAGACTGCAACAGGACGTGTCAGAATGGTCAGTTATGAGCTCTATTTGACCTTATCTTAAAAATGTGTGTTTGTATGTCAGAGAAATACGGTCGCTAACTAAATAACTAAGACCGCTGGCCGCAAACACGTTTGCTGACTTTATCCGGCACATTTGCTTCATATATAAACTGATCCACTGGACACACAAATCCTCTGAGGCTGAAAGTTTGTGTAAGACACTGCTCCACTGTGCAGCCACGAACAGCACACTTGTCCCTCCGCGTTCACATAATACCGCTCTTCCTCCCTCGCCTGCACCTCACATTTTATAGGGACAAGGTGGAGCTAAGGTGGAGCTCTCGAAGTAAACTTCCTGGTGGGGTGGCAACATTCGTGGTGAAATGCGCATTCTGCCGTCACAATGCGCAGGAAATTCAACATTGCGTGTTTTATCTCCTATACTTACACTAAGGGGGACCACGAAAACATGACTGAGTCTTCGTTTTTTCACACTTTGGCGACTGGTAGGGCCAAAGTGGACTGGTAGTCCCAACTATAAGTATTAAAATGTTAAAAAAAAGTTGATTTTGCATAATATGTCCCCTTTAAGGAAGGCCGATTGCCAGTAACTCTGTCAGAGGCATCAATTTCACTACTTCTAAAGAAGGACAGCGATCCCACTTTTTGTGGCAGCTACAGACCAGTCTCACTTTTGAATGTTGATTATACAGTTCTGATGAAGATTCTTTCCCTCCACCTCCAGAAGGTTATGTCATCCATAATTTAATTTGACCAGACAGGATTCATGTCAGGGAGACATCCACAAACACCAGAAGGCTGTTTAACATCATCTTTACACGTGCATCAGACACTCCAGAAATTGTAGTGGCACTCGACGCTGTGAAAGCCTTCGATAGGGTGGAGTGGGGCTATTTGTTCTTTGCCTTAGAGAAATTTGGCTTTGATCCTAATTTTATATCCTGGATTAAATTTATGTATGCTACCCCATTAGCTTCGGTAAATGCTAAAAAGGTGTCCACTCTCGCCCCTTTTGTTCAACATAGCCATAGAGCCACTAGCCATCTGGTTTAGAAACCAAGATGAGTTTGAAGGTATCGCCCGTTATGGCTTGGTCCACAAACTTTTTCTATATGCTGATGACCATTTGTTGTTGATTTCAAACCCCTCATCCTCTCTTCCTCCAATATTGTCAATTTTAGATCAGTTTGGTCGCCTCTCAGGGTATAAATTAAACATTCAAAAAAGCAAAGTGTTCTTTGTTAACAATTTGGCGAGGTCACTCCCACAGACCACATTCCCTTTTAAGATAGCTGGAGAGGGATTTAAATATCTGGGGGTATTTGTTCCTAGCTCTTTCAGGGAACTGTTCCCTAAGAACTTCCAGCCACTGTTAGACAAGTGTAAATCGGATTTGGCCAGATGGGCAGCCCTTCCTTTATCTGTGGCGGGGGGGGGTTAATCTCGTCAAGATGGTTATCCTTCCCAAATTTCTGTACTTGTTTCAACATATTCCAATCTGCCTCAACAAATCTTTCTTTGCTAACCTGGACCGACAGTTCAATGCTTTTATCTGGCAGAATAAACCAGCTCGGATCAAAAAATCCAGTCTTCAGCTCCCCAAATCTGAAGGGGGATTGGCACTTCCGAACTTTCGTCATTATTTCTGGGCCTGCAACATCACTAAACTACTACACTGGATCCAGTGCAGTCTTACTGAAACCTGCCCACCTTGGGCTCACACTGAAATGTCATCATCCCACTGCTCTCTACACTCTGTGATTTGCTCACAGGTGTCCATAAGTGTTCATAAGGTATCGCACAATCCGGTCGTCACCAACACAATTAGGTCTTGGCTTCAGTTGAGGAAACAACATGTTCTGTTTAGGGCTTCGGCCCGTACTCCAATCTTGAATAATCACTAATTTCTCCCCTCCTGCTCTGACCCCACTTTTCATACATGGTCGAACAAAGGTCTCGGACTTAGCTTGTCAGCTAAGTACAATTTGCCAAATAGCCACTTTTTTAGGTTCCTCCAAGTAAGACACTTCATCCAAAAGCAGTTTCCACACTTCTGAAGCGGAAATTGACCAATTTCTCTCCCTTGATGCTGATCAGAAAGGACTGATTTCCACCATACAGAATCGGCCTCTTGTGTCCAGGAGCAGGAATTAGGGGTGGGCATAGATGACGAACAGTGGAGAAGTGTTTTAAAACTGGTCCACTCCTCATCCATACTGTATGTGCCAGACATGGCCTTTTACAATGTAAAGTGCTCCAGAGCCCACTATACCAATGCTAAATTGGCTAGAATATATTCTGATCACAGCGATGCTGGTAACATTACATGTCATTTAGCAGACGCTTTTATCCAAAGCGACTTACAATGGAAGTGAGTACAATCAGCCAGGGGTGGAGTCGAACTTGCGAGCACGATGTCTTTCGCACACAGGGTACCGGTCTTAACCACTGAGCCACTCCACCCCGGTAACATTGCAAACAGTCTCCAGCTGACCATTCGCACATGTTCTGGTTGTGTTCAAGGCTGTTTAACTTCTGGTCAGCTATATTTAAGACTCTTTAACATACACTTGACATGATTTTGGAGCTGAACCCCCTCACTGCCTTTTTTGGTTTACCACCAACTGAAAACTTGTCTGGTACTGCAAAGCGTGTCATTGCCTTCACCACTCTGGCTTCCCCCCCAATAATAGATGATTACATGAAGTTTTATGCTGTCTACAGCTAGAAGTTGAAGTTGAGATCCTCACAAATGGGATTTGTGACATCCTTTCGGAGGACCTGGGACCCTCTGTTAGCCCTGATTAGCGACAAGCTTACCATCACCCTGACGATGCGGAGTTGAACAATGGAGTGAGATCCCCCAACCCCCCCTTTATTTTTTTATTTTATTTCTTATTTATTTATGTATTTAATTAATTATTTTTCAGTCATTGGTGTTTTTTTTTTTTTTTTTTTTTTACTCATGTACATGTGTGTATGAATGTTTATTCTGTATGTGTATGTCATGTTGTACCTGCACTAACCACCATTCAGTGGTAACTTCACCATAACCTCATCAGGAAGTTGGAGGGTGGGCATTGGGAGGGTATGGGGGTTATTGTTGGGGTTTTCTTTTCCTTTCTTTCTTGATAAGCTTCAGTTTACTGTGCATATGTCATGTTAATACTGCCTTGTGTATATTACCTTGTTTTGTCTGGAGAAGAAAAAACTAATAAAAAGATTGGTATAAAAAATGGAAAGCTTTAACATAAACAGAACTATGAAAGGACAGAGTCCTACAAGCGGTCCTAGTTTATATTTTTTATTCTTATTTTATTACATTTTAGTACTTACTCGTATTTGTGTACAATGACTATAAATAATCTAATCTAAATGTGTTTGTGTTTGAAAACTCTCAGTTAATGTTTGAAATTTTGTTTCTTCCAGATTTGGCTTCGTGCATGACAAGTTTTCGGCCTCAGCTTTCAACTTCCCCTCTGAGAACAAGCCTCAGTACATCCACGTCACAGGTTTGATACGTCAAACTACAACATGAAAACACACTCTGAGCCTTCACTCACTCACACACTCACACACAGTGCGTTGTTGTTTCTCTGTCAGGCACCGTGTTCCTGCAGCTGCCGTACTCCAGGAGGAAGTACTCGAGCGGGCAGCAGCGCCGGCGCCGGAACTCCACCACCTCCAACAGCCACGGGCCATTCGGCAGCGAGGAGCGCATCGGCTACTACTGGGCGTACAACACCATGCTCACCAAAGCGTGGAGGACGGGCGTGCTGGGTGACGAGAGGCTGGCCGACCGTCTGCTCCGAGACTTCACCGACTTCTGCTTCAACAAAGACAACAGGCTGCTGAGCCTGTGGGACAGCTGCCAGGAGAAGATGACCAGCGCCCCCTGACGGCAGCCACGGGATACTACGACAAACTCTCTAACAGTGTTAACGAACTTCTTTATGCCGTGTTTGCATAACACTGAACGCGGTTTGTCGCGTCGGTCCTGGTTGCAAGTTGCCCGTATTTTAAACAAAATTAACGGGCATTTCTTTTTACCATCGACCAAAGCATTGTTGCTCTCTCTGTTGTGGAAGCATCGGCAGAGGGGACGCCGTCATCTTGTGTGGTTTTGCGGTGCTGTGTGGTGTTTCCCAGCACTGACTGGCCATGGAAACATTTCAACTTGGCCGTCAGACATGACAAATTTGCGTCGCGTCCGGTGTGAACACAGCATTAAAATGACTTGTTAATCGTGGCGAACAGGAAGAATTTGCCGCATTGAGCTGATGGAAATGTTATTTAAAAAGAGTAAAGTTTACAATAATAATTAAAAAAACTGTACATAAAACTTTATACTTGGCTTTTACTCTCCTTTAACTTTTTTTATAGTTCTATTTTTGCTTCAGCCACACGGATGCAATCAGTGTGTTTACATGACAAGAGCATAATGTAGTTTGTCTGTAACACACGTCATAATGAATTAGTAAAATAAATAATTTACATGTGTTTTAAACAAACATAAACACATACATTTGGGACCCCAAAAAAAATCTCCCATCTGTGGGTCCTGACCCAGTCTTTGGGAAACCCTGCTTTAGTCACTTACATGCAGTCAACATAGAGAAACAATGACACACAGCAAATGAAAAAAAACAAAAACTTCACATGCTTTACATAAAAAACTAAACATTTACACACATACTTTACATTAAAGGTGATCTATTGTATGTCAAACATGTATTCTTGAGTTCAAAAACGGTTCCTGTTACAGTTATTAACTAAATAATATATGGACGAGAATGTAAGTAAAACACCAAACAAGCTCATTGTATATAATTTTATGTTAAATGTACTACATTTAAAATGGTGATACACGTATGTATTATATTTTTCGACATAGCCACTTGAGGGTCCGTATAATAACGAGTTGGGGGCCTATTGTGGGCCGCGCGCCACAAGTTTGAGACCTCTGAGTTAAGGTATCGCGAAATTAAAAACAACTTATTTCCCCTTGTCAGCCGTGTGCGTGCCCACTCTCACGTGCACTAAGAGTTCCCGTTGCTATTCTCGAAGCCACTTTACGCCCACGATCCTCAGTTCGCAGCGCTTTGCCCTCAACCCGTCTACGCCGACTGTGTTGCAGTCAGTAGCGAGGCTTCTCAGCTGGTTAGCCAAACATCCACAGAAGAAGAGATGAGCAGGAAAACGACACGAAAAGAAAAACGCGAACTCTTTCTCTCTCAAACATATAATAGCGATCGGAGTGGAGTCTGTTGAGGTATGAAATCTCATTTTGGGGGAGTTATGTTTTGCATCTGTTAGTTATAATAAACGGCTATGTTTATGAATGACTGTTGTGTGTGTGGGGGCATAAATTCAGCGTTAGCCAACATTTGCTAAGTTAGCTCGCAGGCTAACGCTAGCGCCTACCAGCCTGCGTCTAGCTGCGACCATGTAGGCTAATTAACGCTAGTCGTTTTTTTCATTACACGCTAACGACCTTGTTTTAAGTAGTCCTGTCAACATTTTTAACTACTTTTGACGCATTATTGTTTGTCACTTGTTGCTACGGTGTCTCCACCTGGTTCAAAATAGTTTCAATTAAGATAATGTTTTAATTGGGGCCAAACACGCTCAAACTACTGTGGCCTAAGCCCAACTTCCTGCGTTAGCCTGATTGATAGTTTGACGTTCCTAAGTAGGACTGTATTATATACGATTTAAAAAAAAAAACCAACAGCAACAAAGTAGCAGCAAACGCCACCCACGTTTAGAGGCGTGTAAGTCATGCGATTGAGTAATCGACTCTGCCTGACTGTGCAATGTGCTACAGTAGTTGTACAGAGTTAGCTCACGGCTAGCTTCCGTGTAGCCGTTCAGCTCATCACTTCAAGAAGCTTTCGCAACCACCGTGTGAACTGGTGACAGCTTGTGCACAAAGCTGCGGTTTTCACACTCTGGTTAGGTGGCCTTTACACGTCCATTTCCCTCAGATATCTGAATCGAGAAAGTAAGATACAGGCAGTTGGATAATTTTGAGTGTGGGTGGTGAGACAAGGCCGTGTGGACACCGTTAGCTTGGTGCTGTGTTTCAGAAACCTTGCTCTGCCTCACGAAAAGGTCTTGTTATGAACAAAGTGGCTTATTGACTGTGGAGGATTTAGTTCCCTAATGTGCCACCAGTACTTCAGGCATTCGCGAGTAGCCAGTTGGGCTGTAAAGTGCCAGTTATACACTTAATAATATGGTCTGAGAGAGGACTATATTAAAATGTATATACTTAAAGCCCGTCCCACACTAGAGGATCATTTGCCAGATTTATGTCCCTATCTGGTCCTTCTGACAATCGTGGGTGCCTTCCCATTTTAGGCCAAATTATCCTGTAGGGTGAGGAGTTAAAACATTTTTATTAAACATGATTATGACTGAATAGTGATTTGGGGGCGTGAGCAGGACATCACAATAACCAAGGACAGTGATCATCTTTTTATTCATGGCTTCATCCATTGCATATACTAGCACAAATCATTGCACAGACAACAGCTATTAACTGATGGTGCCTGCAGTCCGCCTCCATGTGGGTTTATATTCTGAAGTCACATTAAATCATGCAAGTTTCGTGGACACAAACATATCTCTGGCTAGCCATTGTTAGTAATACCGGTCAATAATCAATGAGCTTACCGTCTGCAATGCGATAATCGATACACCATGTTGAATACACGATAACGTTTTGTTTTCTTCAGTTAGAAGAATATTGTGATGTGTTGTTATATGATTGTCTTGCGATATATTGATTATCACAGAATCGCTGTATCGTGATATTATTGGTATTGTGGACCATGTTTTGCGTATCATATTGTGAGGTAACTTGTGATTCCCGGCCCTCAGTAGCAACATGTTACACTATGGTTAAAAAATTGACGGTGTTATGTGAATGACTGAAGTGATATTAATGGTAAAAGTAGCGCTGTAAAATGGAGGATATGGTGGTGTGACAATGTGAAGACCGTATTGCTACAATTATGGTGTTAATGTGTTGATGATACAGAGACCACAAATGGAGTAACTGAAGTAACATTAAAATGTGAACTGACCTGCAGTGTTTAAGGGATAGTTGAGGTTTTATGAAGTGTCGTACATGCACACAGTCTGCGCTGACTGTGCGGTTTGTACCCCTGACACTGAAAACCAGCCAGACACATGTTGACCTGCTCTCAATGACAACATGGCTACCAGCAGGGCAACAAGAAAAATGTTTTAGTTGCTTAACTGAAGGGATACCTAATAAAGTCTGTTATTTTAAGGATTTGATTGATGCTTTATCTCACCATTAGACATCCCCTTTTTTTAGACTACGGACCTATCATTTGTAAACCGCTCTTGCTCCCAAGTCAGACAATCTGGGATTTTCACTCACAGGGACCCAGGAGCTGCTTGTCTACTGTTGCCTCAAAACCCCTGTGTGCTGTCATGTAAAATTACTGATTTTCCCTCTGGACTTTGGTGCTGATAGTGAGGGGTTTACATAATCACACAAACTTCACTGTCACTTCAGAAAAGGCTGCCTTATTTCAAGACATACATGAACACATCCTTAAAATACATATTCACCTAGTTTAGATTCAATCTGTGCAGTCAGCACTGACTGTGTGTCTGTTCCACGTAAACACACTTAACAAAACCTGAACTATCACATTTGTCATACTTTGTACAGGGTGAGTACGCGATAATTACTGATGTGGACAAAGTCTATTGTTCTTAGTTCATATGTGGGGAAATGCACAGAGGAAGTTTTTTATTAGTTCATAGTGAAGTGTTGCCAAGTGGCTGCAGCAGCTCTTCGAAGTGTTATGAGTCAGTGCTCATCAGGCTTCATACCAGCAGTCGATCTATAGACACACAAACTGAAAGTAAAGAGAGTAAACATAACCTGTGGTTACACACCTGAACACTTTCTGAACTTACCAGGTAGTCATCACTACTGCTGTAGGACTACTGGTGTCCACCATAATATAGAGCAATGGACTCACTTCCTTCTATTGTCCCACACTGCGATTGCGAAGTTCTTCTGTTCGATACAGATCCATGACACTTTGGAGACACTCTTGTTATTGTGAGATTGTCAGCACTACTCCATATTACCATTAACATAGGTAAAGCGTTCTGACGTTTCCTTAACATGTGTTACTATAATATTATGGACATTTAAAATGGTCTGACATTAATCAAAAATAATGGTTTCAAACAATGTATGTGGTGTAAAGGGTACAATTCTAAAGTCTCTGACACACTGTTGAAACTATTGGTGTTAGTGCGTTTATCCCATTTAATTAAGTACTACTGTGCTACTTTTGAGTTTACCGCCAGTGGATTTTTTATGAATAAATACAAAGAGCAGCATTGCCATTAACCAACTTGCTGTGGCAGGAAGAGAAAAAAAGAAGGGCCTTGAGTAGAGGAAAAGGGATATGGGACGAGATTAAGTCAAGGTGGACTGGATGTAAAGGGAAAGAATAGGAGTACAGCGGAAAACTAAGAGGAGAGAAGGAAGGAATCGGAGAAGCCAGGATGAGTGTTATTTTTAGAAGAAGTCGTCAAACGCTAGAGAACATGTCATGTCCTCCTGGAGGAAGATCTGACACTTTGTGTTAGAAAAGCTACTGTTATGGATTTTAAAATATAATATGTTGTTTGAAACTTTCCGCCGTACGATTTCCAGTGATATTCAAAATGCAAAAGTACGGACAAACGGCTCCGCAAATCTCCCTCTTTTGTGTGCAGGCCAAGTAGCAGTTTCTGAACCAATTCAGCAAATGAAAACGTAGCAAAATACTAAGGAGGGGGGCTAAGGAAGACCCAGTATTTCACATTTACTGAGTCTTGAGATGAGCATTTGAAAGAATGACTTTCCACCTCATCAATCCAACAGTAAAAGGTGATGATGGGATCATATTCTGGAAGTCCTGCCCAAAGAAAGAATAACTTTGTTCTTTACTGTGGATAATGAACCCAAATACCTTTATATCTTTGAGATGATTACTTGACGACTGAAGCCAAACTTGCTGTCTTGTCATCGGTAGATTTATTTTGCATTACTGCATACTACTACTACTACAGGATTTAGCCCTGGCTGGGATCTTGTAACATCAGCACATCACAAAAACTCTGGAGTTTCGGATCGGATCATTTTTCGGATCAGCAAAAAAGTCTGGCACAATCTTTTCGCTGAAGTGGGTGCGCGACGGCGCACCGTCGTAACGTGGCTCAAGCACTTTCAGCATGTGTTTAAAGCCCTCGTTTTGCACAACCGAATATGGCCTCATGTCTGCACCTATAAACACACCGATAGCGTTTGTGATGGCTTTAGCCCGGTCTGATTTTGCAACAAGGGGCTGCTGAAATGCCGCGGTTGTTGAGCAGCCTTCGTTTTCATATGGCTTTCTTGTGCCACAGTGCCTACACACCGTCACGGTTTTATCCACTAACCTCTTTCCTTCGTCATTATATTTGACAGGGAAGCCAAAATGCTCCCATACAGGGGATTTAAATGACGCGGGGCGTTCAAGCTCCTCCGTTCCTCCGCTCGCCATGACCACGCTGTGTGTGGACTGAACATGTGTACTACGTTTTTTTTCCATAAATCATCGTGGATCACGTGTGCGCCGAACCGAAGATATTGATCCGAACGGATCAATGATGATCCGTTGCACCACTACATCCCAGTCTCTAAATTGGCTGGTAAAGCAGGAGTTATAGCAGACTTTGGATCAGATTTCCAGCATACTGGAAATGAGATCGGGAAAAGAGTCGGTGATCCTCTTTAATCGCGTCTTTTAAATATTTCACACTTTGTGACTGCTTATCACGTTCCGGTTGGGCATTGGAAATTCCTCGACAGTCATCTGAGCTTAACTCGACTGAACTTTTGCTCTTACAAAAACTGTAAGATCACAAGAAACTCTGCAATGTCAAATCGCACTTGGTTATTTGGAGTTAATGCCAGCCTGAGTGCACACTGTCATTCAAGTAGAAGTGCTGCTTGTACCCACTAAACACACTGCATAATACTACTAGATATAATGAGATTCATGTTTTTCAAAGGCTCAGGGAGGAAACGTTAAATAAAAGTAACTGGCTTCTGGATCACACTGTACGTTTGAATGTATTTTGAACGTATTAAAAGTTTTTGTCAGCATCTTCATCGAGGTGTTCTTCAGGAAAATTCCCAAATCTTTGAAATGGAATGGCAAGAGTCCCCAGACTTTGACCAGCACATGGATTGACATGTTTATGCCATTTTTAAACTCAAAAATTAACACTCTTAACAATTTAACGTCTTGAAGATCACTGTATTCAATCATCACGCCACCGTCCCCTAGAACAGCAGTCCCCAACCTTTTTTGCACCACGGACCCGTTTAATGTCAGACAATATTTTCACGGACCGGCCTTTAAGGTGTGGCGGATAAATACAATAAATAAAAATAAAATGCACGACCGGTATAGAAACTGGTATTTTCTAAATATAATAATAAACTTGAATCCACTGTGTATGCAAATTTACATCACTGACACTAAGGCAATAGGAATGCACAGCATGAAATTACAAATAACACACTGTCACTAGTCAAATTAACAGCAGCACGATTAAGCAAATAAATGAAACAGACATGACTTCATAAATAGAACAGAAAAGCCAACACTATAGAAGGGAGTAGAGCTTGAACTGAACAATTTCACTGCTTCAGGACGAACTTTTGGATGATCTGTGACAGTTTGAAGATTTGGGCAAGGGTCCTGTGTTGTTAGCATTCTGCTTGGTTAGATGTGCACCAATGTGTGAAGAAAAGAAAACCCAGTGTGGTCTGCAAATTTCTTAAAACTGGGGGGAAAGAAGGTTTATGAAGTCATGTGAATTTGATCTATTTTTCTGTCTTTTTCAGGTGTTGAAACCTGAAACCTCAGCCCACAGGACCAAGCAATTATGTGACCGATTGTTCTTCACCATCTACGTGACCGTGGACTAGTGACGTGGGCCACCTCTCACTCTGAGACCTATGGCAATAAATCACACACCAACAATATTTGGTCACAACTGGACCGGACATACATTTTGAGAGAATTTTGGGGAATTCCAATTTGCAGTTTCCAGTTTGTTGGGTTTTTGTTTTTTAAACCCAACACATTCCTGCTGTCAAAGTCTTCACTGGAGTTAGGTGTATGGATGCCGTGTTGACCAGTCTACTGTCATGTTGGCCTGGTATGTCTGAGCCTGAAGCTAGAGTAGCTTCTCAGTTTCATATAGAATGTTAGCATATGGCTAGATGTGAATGTGTCGGTTAAGACCATTGTCCCCCTCCCATTGATAGCTATCTCTGGCCCCTACAAGGGGGTATAAACTTGCTGGTAGTGGTACACCCCCCCACCCCCCACCCCATCATCTATTCATTCATTCTTTTATTTACTCATCCATCCACACAACCAACGATCATCAACTTTTACTCCCTCACTCACTCTTGAAGTATTAAACACTCTAACTTAAGCTCTACGTTCCTTTGTATTCATGTCACATCCCTTAATCCCAGCTTAAGTTGCCACAGCCAGCCATCATTTAAATTAAAATCCTAGTGTAGCAGTTTGGCCAAAGGTTGATTGTGAAGCCACTTGGCGGTCGTTTTGGTGGTTGCTTTGGTTGCATGGAATCGGCTTAACCGTGGAGAGGCCGGGCTACCACAAACTGATGGACTTTGACAAGCGAGGAGTTGGTGGAGGTGGTGGAGGTGGTGGTGGTGGTGGAGGAGGAGGAGGAGGAGCAGGAGGAGCAGGAGGAGGGGGCAAGGCAGAGACAGAAGAGGCGAAGAGGATGTCAGGGAAGACGGGGAGTCGATCAGGACACAGTGGCCGGGGTACTGGCTCCAACTCCGGGGTTCTCATGGTCGGACCAAACTTCCGGGTAGGGAAGAAGATCGGATGCGGGAACTTTGGAGAACTGCGACTCGGAAAGAACCTGTACACCAATGAATATGTGGCTATCAAACTGGTAAAAAAAAAACTTTCTCTGTACAAAATAGACCTCGTCTTCTATGGATTCTTATATTTAAACAAAATAATCCTTTGCAGGAGCCAATCAAGTCGCGGGCACCACAGCTCCACCTAGAATATCGCTTCTACAAACAGTTGGGAAGTTCAGGTGAGCAACTTTCTCGGTCTCGGGCTTACATCGAGTATAATTGAATAAGCGACCGTGTGCCAGTGGTAGCACGTGTGTGTGTCAGGAACCTCAAGTTCATGATGCTGCCTTTTAATGATTTTTTTGGATTGTTTTATTTACTTTTGTGGACATCACAGTTTGGCTAAAGCTGGTCCAGAGGTTGTTGTGGTTATTGCAGTAGTATGGCTGCACTTTACCCTGCTTTTTTGGTCATAATAGTAGAAAATAATCATTAATTTATACAGATATAAATAATTTCTGTTGCCCCGTCAGTCCACTGTTATCAGTTCATTGCATGGGTTGGATTGCCACTGATGTGCAGCAGCTGATCACAGTCAAATGTTTTTCAGCTCCTTAAATGTGAACATTTTCTGGTTTCTTTGCTCCATATAACAAAGAAATTATTAAAATGGAGTAAGCAACATCATTTCCAGGTTTGAGATACACTGTTCAACATTTTCTGGATCAAACATGTGCTTGATTCATTTAGAAAATAATCGACAGATGAATCGATAATGGTAGTAATCGTTAGTTGCAGCCCTATAACTGTCATTTACATGTAACATGCCACTAATTATGGAAAACCAGTGGTGGCCATGGAACAGTTGAGTCTGGCAAACTCGGTGCGATAAATAATAACAGCATGGTGGTAATAAATGGATTTACAAATGTGTGCTGTCAGAAAAGCGCAATACTACTACAGGCCAACATGTAAGGTAAAAAAGAATGTTGCTGTTTAGTGTGTAATCTCTGTCTCTGTCTGTCAATCCAGAGGGTGTCCCCCAGGTGTTTTACTTTGGGCCATGTGGTAAATACAATGCCATGGTTCTAGAACTACTGGGACCCAGCTTAGAGGACCTGTTTGACCTCTGTGACCGTACTTTCTCTTTGAAGACCGTACTCATGATAGCCATACAACTGGTAAAGACACACACAGTATTGTTACTTCTCCTAGCTATGCTCTGCGCAAAGCATTGTTTTCATCATGTTATCTATGTGCTCTTCCCACTGCCTTAGATAACTCGCATGGAGTTTGTCCACACCAGAAGCCTCATCTATCGGGACGTGAAGCCTGAGAACTTCCTGGTGGGCCGACCCGGCTCCAAACGGCAGCACACCATCCACATCATTGACTTTGGCCTGGCAAAAGAATACATAGACCCAGAGACCAAAAAACACATCCCATACAGAGAACACAAGAGCCTCACTGGTACTGCGAGATACATGAGCATCAACACACATCTGGGGAAAGGTGAGCTGTCCACTCAACTTTTTTATTTTTTTATTTTGATTTTCCATTGGAAATAGTACCTGGTACCTGCTCTGGTGAGGTTCTAAATGAGCTGATACTAAAATGTGAAGTCAACAGACTGTAGATCAGTTAAAGAGACTAAAAAATCGAACCTGAACATGTGCGTCAATCTCCAACATTTAGCAAGGGAAATGTCTCAATATTTAACAGAGGAGTCTGGTGTATTAAGCGACAGCGCTGCCGAAAGCTGGCGATTGTGAGCCAAAATCGCAACCAGTTCAGCCGGATTTATAGTTAAGTGACTGTCAGCAGAGTCTGCAGGAAGTACTTCATCACTAGTTTATGTGTTTGTGTCGCGTATAAAACAACGTCACCGCAGTGTCTTGCAGCCATGCTATGGCGACCATGTCCACGCTGAGGAGGTACTGTGAAGTAAAGGAAAACAACGTGACCGATACCAAACTGTATAATGGAAAAGTCCCAAAAGTCACACTTGGTGTGTTCCACTCTAACTTAAAGATCCTCAAGGCCTAATAAGAGCAACATAAGGTATCTGTAAGCATGTGTAGAATGTGGAACATTATATGAATGAAGAAGTGTGAGCCACATTATGAGATTTAGAGTAATTATCACCTGCTTGCAAACGTCTGCGCTGTGTCGGCTCTGCCGCCTAAATAGATTTGATGATGTGATAATTACAGCACTTTCCTTGATTTGCAAAAAAGGTCAAGGCAATCAGAGCTTTGCAGGAGTTTCCTTTTTTGTTTTGATTCATTTTCAGCACAAAAGACAAAATGGCAGATGCTGCCTATGTCGACTTAAAACAGCCGTGAGGCACATGTAAGCAGCGCACAGCAGCATTTTTGAAAAAGCCATTAAGCTAAGCTTTTTGAACACAGGAGGGTTTTTGGACATGTTTTTCCTCATGTAATAATCCATCCAGCTGTGTATGCAGGCTGTTTATTGACTTAGTTGTGAGGCTGGGTCATTTGTTTTTTTGTTAAACAAATACTTTTAAAGTCTTGCCAGCACTCAAACAAATCCCAACAATTTTATAATCCTGTTTACCTTCGTTTATATACGGAATAGTTTTGTAATAAATTTTAAACTTCCTTCGTTTGTGTCAGATCTGGGTCAGGAGCAGGCATTCATATCAAACAGCATCAAGCACAAGGATTAAGGCCTTGGCCACAAAGTGAACGCTCAAACATCTTTTCTTTCAAATAGGGTTAGATTTCAGAATTATCCGATGTAATCAGATAAGAGCAGTTTCCACTGTGGGACACATAAGACATGCCTCTCACGTGAGCTGTTCTTGTTTTACAGTAAAAAATAAGACGGTGGAAATGACATTCGCTGCATTTTTATGTGTCAAATATGTCACAAACATTACATGTCCTGTAACACTTTCAAAGTAAAAGCACTCGAGCAGTTGCAGGAATGATGATTCATACTGCTGTCTCATGGTGCCCAGTTGAGAACCGAGGAGTATTTAAAAGTGGGAGTGGGAATCGCCAGAGACGCCAATATACGACATTATCACAAGTCACGATATGATATTATCACGATATTTTAGCCCCCAAATATTATCACAATTTTCAAGTCATGATACGATATTATCACAACATTAAAGTCTCTATTTAAGTCATGATACGATATAATCACACACACACACACCCCCGATTTAAATGTATGTTATTTATGGCAAAACTTTTGTAAAACATTGCAGCAGATACTCCCGTCCAGTTTTTGTTACCTGATCAGAAATTCCCACGCGTTAGTGATCGTGTCAGTGTTGTCACTTGTGGAGCCGCAAACAAAACAAGGTGATGCAGAGTAAGATGTTATGATTAAATCTGATAGTTTTGGTTTGTATGGGAATTTGTGCTCACTTGTAACTAATAAACAAAAGCATATACTGTATATTTATGCCTCAGTTCTATTTTATTCTACAGTGAATATGTACTGAGCTGAGTTATGATGACCTCCAGTCAGAACTGTGTGTGAAATGTCCCTGTGTAGACAGTGACACTGCTGTTAATGCTCTGCCGTGTTATTGCGCAGGCTTTGTTGACGTTGTGTAACAGATATTTGACAGGGCTTGTCCAGACTGACTCGAATGGAAAATGTTGTGCACTGTGCCTGCCAACAGGTCTTTGAAACAGTGGTTGAATTAAAGGTGGTCATGACATTGTTGCCACTTGCCATTGTTTGACTGTCAACCAGTTCCATTAAAATCACATCTGTTCTGAACAGGAAGATCCTGAAATGTTTCCATAGTCAAGAGAATTTCATAATTTGCCAATTACTTGTGGCAAATCATTAATGCTAATAGAGTTGAACTACAACAGAGACACGTCTTTCTCTCACAGCTGTGGGGTTGTAAGTTCCAGGCGGGGGGAGTTTGTATTCTCGTCATCGGGAGTTGTTAAATCCACACTAACGCCACTGATTGAGGCCAAACGGTGACGTTTTTCTGTTTGTGTTTCAGAACAAAGCAGACGGGATGACCTGGAGGCTTTAGGCCACATGTTCATGTACTTCCTGCGAGGAAGTCTACCATGGCAGGGATTGAAGGTGAGACCATAAAGTGTGTTTTTTCAGCTGTAAACCAGTGTGTATGTGCATCTATTTAATGTTATTTGCTGATCCAAGTGCAAATCTTCACAGTTTAGTGTAAAGTATTGAACTTATACACACTCTCATTCCCCTCTTGTCTAATCAATGCAAGGCTCATTGTCCCAGACTCTCCCCCCCCCCCCCTTTTATAAAAGCCTGAAGTGTCTTTCTTTCCCCACAGCTTGTAACAAGGTGTTAGATTAGACAGAATCTATTCAGCCAGTTTTCCCTTGGACACGTCCATTGCTCACACACGCGTAGTTACAGAAATTCAGAGATGTGTGACACAGTGTCACGACAACTTCTGGAGCCAACGTGCTAGACGGCTGAGCCACTCTCCATCTCTTTTCGCTTGCTTTCTTCTGTGCAACTGTATGTTTGTTCACAATACATTAATCTGCCATTCTGTCTTCTAATTAGGCGGACACTCTGAAAGAACGTTATCAGAAGATAGGAGACACAAAGAGAGACACGCCGATAGAGGTCCTCTGTGAGAACTTTCCAGGTTTGTTTACACACGAAAATGGGTTTCCATCAAGTAGAAAAGTTTTGGTTTGGTACCAAAATAACCAGCCCCATGCTGTGTACCACAGTAGAAAGTTATAGTACAGTCTAGCTCCACCCACAACAGTCAGCTGAATGGGCGACAGAACTTTTATGATCAGTGTTTCTTCAGCGCCCACTGTCTGTTCTCATAAAAAGCTTGACGTCTTGTTGAGACTGTTGGACAACAACGGATGTCGTCCATATCGCACCGAGTTGGCCTTCAGGGCACGGCCCAAACTGCCCACCAAATAAAGATAACGTTCTCAGTTGAAACGCCAGCCTGACCCAGTGCTTAACCATTACCAAACTGTACAGTATCGTGCCAAACCGAACTGTACTCAGAGTTTATAGCCATTTATTGATCCATTTTCTTGTCTCTCTCTCTCTCTTACATGTGTGGTGTTGTTGCGCGTGTGCGTGTGTGTGCGTGTGCGCGTGTGTGTGTGTATGTATGTAACAGAAGAGATGGCCACCTACCTGCGATACGTGCGTCGGCTCGACTTCTTTGAGAAACCGGACTACGACTACCTGAGGAAACTCTTCACCGACCTCTTTGACAGAAACGGATACATCTTTGACTACAAGTACGACTGGACTGGAAAGCCACTGGTAAGTGTGGAGTTAAGTATTTATTATAAATAAATGCTGTGTGTGACAGGGTTTACAGTGAGGAATAAGGTGTGTGTGTGTGTGTGTGTGTGTGTGTGTGTGTGTGTGTGTGTGTGTGTGTGTGTGTGTGCGTGTGCGTGTGCGTGCGTGCGCGCGCGCGTGCGCGCGTGTGTTATGACTGACAGGATCATAGTAAGATCATGTACAGAAAGATGAGGAGCACCTGTGGCTGTAGAGGGCGCTGCCACTCATCCGACATCTCAAGATATCTTTAGTTGTTTTTGTAATGTGTTATATGTATAGATTGATTGATTGAATTTTGAACTAAACACAGTTTTGGGTCACTTGTGTCTACACTTAGGGCTTAACTGTAGACATCAAGTCCATTCATCGAGACGTCGCATCACCCTGTGTGTACGTCCCATGTTGACCACATCTTCCCTTATGTTTAGCCCACTCCTATTGGTCCAGTGGCCAGCGAGACTCCCCTGCAGACGAGCAACCGAGAGAAGGTGCCGCAGACCAAAAACCAGGTACACAAACTCTTTCTGGACAAATATGCGTCATAATCATGTTGGTATTGCAACACACACACACACACACTTAGGCAGCACTGCCTTTCACTCTCAGTGCTGCTGCTCTCTGTCCACTCTAAATATTTGCACATAAAACAAAAGGGTTTATACCTCCACAGTTGAACTAAAATAAAAACCTTGTTTTTTTGAATAACCTCAATGCTACAGATGTAGTAGTATCTGTGCTGGATATATTTATTTACTCCGTTTAACTCACAGTGGATGTTTGTGTTTCACTCGTCCAATACAGAACAGCTTGTACACACTGAGTGTCAGTGACCCCTGCAGGCGGGACACATTTATTGATCTTCTTCACAGAGGATGGTATTAATACCACTGGTATGCAGGAGGAGTGCAGCCTGCCAAGCACCACTGAGCACATCATCGATAAAAGCTGGTATTTGGTATTTGGCTGCCTGAGCGCACACACACGACTACAGATATGCGACAAACACTCTTTTAAACACACTCTGTAAATGAGTTTGTTGACAGTGACACAGATGAGTTGGCACTGATCAGTGCCTGACGATGTAATCACATCCTTTACTTAAAGCTCCAGTGCTTAACCTCTGTCTGCCCCCTGAGGAATTCAGAGTAATCAGCAAAACCTCTGCTGTTGCCTGTGCGTGACTTATGCCCGTGTGATCTCATGTGTCCGTTCCATTTACTCCACTTTTCGGGCTGCAGCTTTCGTACAACCTGTGTATTTAGTGACCTGTGAGCTCCAGTCGATTCCACGCGTGGGCAAACATTTTTTTTTCAACAACAGTTTTTTTGTAGACTAATGAGGTCAAGGGCACACGTAGGCGAAACCACCTCCTTCCCCCATTTGCATGGGGCTTCCAGGTGGGGTCTCTCACTGAAACTGCACACTTGAGTGCTCAACCTCCCAGTTTCTCTTCCACCAAACACGGACTCTGTACTCAGTATTTCTTCTTTTCCTTTTTTTTTTTTCTTCTCTCCTCGCCACACTGCTGCTACTCCTCTTGACCCGCTCATCTTCCCATTTTGGTTTACCTTCTTCTCTCACTCTATTTCACCCAACCTCTCCTCTTCCATCTCTCCCGTTCTCCTTCCTCCACCTCCCGTCCCCTCTCGCCGTTTCCCCTGTGAATGGCTTCCCCGTCTCCTCTAGTCTCCAGAGGGGAAAGGCGGTGAGTCCCAGCCCACTCCAATGACCAATCAAGAGCTACTGGGCTCCCACCTCACTGCCGATAGGCTGGGCGGGTCTGTCCAGGTACTGAGAGGAAGATTTAGCTGTGCCACATTCATGTCTGTCTGCCTACCTGTCTATCTGTCTGCCTGCATGGCCTTCTCTGTCTCTGCAGCAGCACTGACCTCTGGTCTGTTTGCTCACAGCTGAATATTGTAATAAAAATTCCACATTTAAAACTGTCAGATTAGGTTAGTGTAGCTTCTGTTTTTATTTAAAAGTGTAGAAGTCAGAAGTGCTTTTAACACTAAAACAATGGAGGACGTCTGCAGGGACACTGAAGGTAGCTGCACGGCTTCTGTAGACAGAGTAGAACATTTAGAGTCTGTCTGATGTCGGTCGCTTTATGTGAGCGAGGCACAATTTTGGCGAGAGTGAGACATCTATGCGAGTGTATTACAAACAGAAACCTCTCCAGTGTATCGAAGATTAATCATAGCCTTTGTTTGCTGTATCTACAAGCTGTGTCCACTTGTTCTGTTTGCTTTAATTACTTTTGGGTCTTGTCCAAAACTTGACTGGAGTCCATTTGTGGTCAGTAGTAAACTTGACAAGATGCAGTTTAGGAAAGAGCACAAACACCAAAATAAGTATAAATCCATTGAAACAGTTGTCCACATAACTATAAAAACAACAAATACAGAGGAAAAGCTGCTCTAGAGAGCTCTTATGTGACTTGAGACTGGGCTGCTGGTTCTTCTTTTGACATGACTATTGACATATTATAACCACACTAATACTAAACTGATGTAGTTATTTTGCGAATAACAAATAACGGAAGATTGTGGAATCATGACTTCTAGTAATATTAATTATAATCTTATGTTGATACACTACATTTGTTTTTTGTGGAAACATCAGTAAACTTTAAATTGGCCAGTTTTTGTATGAGGTTTGGTGCATGTTGCATAATATTATGATGGCTTCTGCACCTCTGCCCATAAAACTTATGTATGTTTATTGACTTTTTCTATTGTTCTACAACAACAAAACACTCACACAAGCATGAATGAGATAGAAATATCTTATCAGTGTAGTGCATAAGAAACAGATAAATCTATTCTGGGTTGCTATAACTATTTTAGAAACGAGACACAATACCTGGAAGCATAAAAACCAACGTAGAATTGGACAAGTGAAGATTTTCATTTCCCTGTATTAAATGGGGAAACATTTCATGATTATTGGCCATAGGTCATTTTTAATATGCCTATTTAGTCCACTCAGGAGCCACGCATGACCCGACTCTCTGGCGGCTGTAACGGGTGCCAAAATAAAAAGCAAGACAGAGGCATAGCTCACGTATCCGATGTGGTCCAAGAATGAGGCTTTTCTGTAATGGTTTAGACTGAGAGAAATAAATAATAATGTTAATTTAGGTGACCTGAAGGGATTAAACCTATTCCCCAATAAAGCTGACATTGCTGTATGTATAATAAAAACAGTTGAGTTGAATTAAACAAAGCATCATCATCACTGCCACTGTTGGCCATGAAGCCGGGGCTCTGCTGTTCTGCATGACAACAGTCTGCCTGTTTCTGTGGAGGCGTGAAAGCTGCTCTGGATGTCACAGCTCTTTACTCGTGTCCACATTACACTGGCAACAACACTCTTCCTTTGTAGCAACGAGGAACTTCTATAGAATGAAATGGGAGCATGTCAGATGTTTCAGATTTAGCCGCCTTAGTTTGGACTCTCTTTGGAATCTCTTATATTTGTTTCCCACTACAGTTACAACCACGCCAATGTTTAGTTTATGAAAACATCTTTCACTAATCAAGATGTTTTCAGGACCTGTCCAAAATTACATGAAAACAGATTGAGATTTAGCTGCCTTAGTGTCGAATTATTATATTGTGTCCCATTACAGTTACAGCCACACTAAGGTTTAGTTTATAAAAACATTAATTTTGCTGCATTACTATCTGACATTTTCAGGACCTGTCCAAAATGACATTGAAACAGATTGAGATTTCAGATTTATCTGCCTTAATTTTGACTCTGTTTGGATTCTTTTATATTTTTTCCCAGACTACGGTTACAGCTGATCAGTCTTGTGTGTTTCAGGTGCATTAGTGTGGATGGAGATTATTTCTGATTCAGAGCTTAACTAACGCTCCTGGACATTGCTGGTTTGTACTCTGTACTTGTCTGGACTCAGCCCTTTTCTTTTTTACATCTCTCACCTCCTCCAGGTTATGAGCTCAACCAATGGGGAGCTGAACACAGATGACCCCACTGCAGGACACTCCAACGCACCAATCACAGCCAATGCAGAAGTGGAAGTGGCTGATGATACTAAGTAAGAACACACACACACACACACACCAACCAGGGTGGTAACTTTGTCATCATCTTCTAAATCTGACATTGAGATAAAACCCTTACTTCCTGTGGCTTTTATGCTGAATCCGAAATCAGGAAGTCAACATAACTTTATTTATACTTTAAGTTCATCTGTAATCAAAACCGTGTCCACAAGTCAGTCTTATCACCCTCCCTGACCTGTTTATATAAAATAACATCAAACCCAGAACTAGAGCTCAGTCATCATCCCTGAAAAAAGCAGAAGCTTTTAAATATTGTTGGTTTTCGTGTGACCAGAGTTATGAGTTGGTGAAATAAAAGCTTCCATGTGTGTCGTAGGTGCTGCTGTTTCTTCAAGAGGAGGAAGAGGAAAGCTCTCCAGAGACACAAATGAAAACACCAGATGAGAGCAAGAGAGAGAGAGAGAAACCCCCACTCAGTTTTTCCCCCATTTCTTTCTCCTCTTCTGGTTCTGTTGTCCTCTTCATGTTACTTTCTTTTCCTTGGTCTCCTCCTCCCTCCTCTGCTGATGGCGGTCCTGTGGTCCTCCGTGGGACCACACTAGATGGGGACTCGCTGCAGAGTGCTGTGAAAGCTAAAACCAGAAGCTCTGCCCCCCGCCCTCTCTGCTGTGAGTATCAGTGCCATAGAGAGAAAGCCGCCTCCTCCTCCGCAATTCCTCTCTCTCTCTGTGGAGCATAACTGCTCATCTCACCCCTTGCTATAAATGACAAGTGTGTGCAAAGTAAACTGAATATTTATTTGAAAACACAAACAGCGTTGATGCTGTTCATACAGAGGATTATGGGGGGGGCAAAAAGAGAGGGCGGTGAGTGTGTTTCCTGGTCAGATACATGACCACGAAATCGTGGGGTGGACGACGGACGAGTCGGCGCTTCCACATCCAGTGTGTCCCCAGTGGACGGACTGACTGGATCGGCCTGCAAGACAGTAACCTGGCTTTCCTGTTCCACCCCGGAGCTTTAAATGAGGACTCTTCATGTATTTATGGTCACAAACTGAACTGAAACTTGATAACACACACACACAAACACACTGCTGTGACCACAGACAGACCGAGGAAAGGCTCAGTGATTGTTCCGACACGAGTGGACTCGGCCCTTCTCCTCACAGACGAGCAACTTTTGTTTTCTTCCTCACTGACTGGTTCAGAGGAGAAAGACGTGTATTTGTGAAGGAGACATGGAGGCGAGGACGAGAGGACACAATGAGCCTGTAAGACCACAAACACACGCGTAGAAATACACTGCACACGGGCTTGAGCTCAGCATTAAGAGACTTCAGAGACAACAAAAAAAACGTTGCAGCTCTCGCACATAGTTAATAATAATATTTTTTATTCCCTGGGGGGCGACAGGAAGTACACGGTGAGCAGCTTGGTCTATTTCCTGTAGCAGACTGAGCTCCATGTACTCGTCACAGACACATTTACCCCTCAGAGGAAAACCTCACAACCACCAGAATCAAAAGTATAAAAAGAGATGTTTATGTAAAAAAAAAAATTTTTTTTCCCCCCCCTTGTTTTAATTTGTAACTAAAAAAGAAAAAAAAAGACTGTCTGGAATTTGAATCTTGTTTGTTTGTTTTTCTCCTGTCTTTTTGAGTTGTTCTGAACATTTGTTTTGTAGCTTCTAGTGTGTTCCTCAAAATGTAATTTTTTAAAAAACAAAACAAAATAACTTGTATTTTTAATTTTCTGATGTTTTGTGTTTTGTTTTGTTTTTCCCTCTTTGGGTTTTGAGGATGGAAAATCAGATAATGCCATTAAAAAAAAAGAAACAAACAAAATAAAACCTGATCTTTATTTAAGGGAATCATCAATGCTATTATTGTTATTATTGTTATTACTATTGTTATTATTATTTCATCACTGCGTGGTCACACCGGGACAAACAACTTCAGCTGACAACAAGAACTAATCCAGAAAAATGTTTGTTTTTATATTGTGAATAATATCAAATATCATATGTCCCTCTGCTGATTTTGACTTAAAGTCATTAGAAACAATATTCCGGGCTCTGCTACATGTACTGAATATTTTTTTATCATGAAAACCACAGTAGTCACAATAATGATGGGTTGATTAAATTCAGATTAAAGGGGACATATTATACCCTATTTCCCACATTAAAATAGTTCCCTGGTGTCCTAATGAACATGTCAGTGACATGCCTTGGTCAAAATACCATAAGGATGAAGCACAATAGCATTTCAATAACCCTGCTAAACCCGCCCCTTTCAGAACGCTCGGTTTTCGTGCATGGTCCCTTTATATGCAAATGAGACACAGGCAAACACACACCCACTTCTTCCAGGGGGTTTCTGATTTGTCCTTTTTACAGCGCTCACTCGCTCAGCTGCTTCTCGTCTCCCCCTCCCTCCACTAGTTCTCTGACAATATCAACATGGCAGCATGCGCAGAAAACAGCGAGAGTGCCGTCAAAGGAAGAGACGTCCTACATAAGGATCGAGCCGAACAGTGCCGAACTGTAAATCAGTTAAATACACTTAGGAACAGCACAGCTGATCGCCACCGCTGATCGCCAGCAGCGCGCGGCGATCTGAATAAACTGGCGCTGTATCAGACCGGTGACTGTATGCTCCGGAGCTGGCGATCAGTTTAGGCAGCTCGCCGCTCGCCGCTGGCGATCAGCGGTGGCGATCAGCTGTGCTGTCCCTATGTATCCATGTGTCGGAGGTCTGTTCCTGTGACGGCACTCACACATACAGCGCCAGTTTAGGCAGCTCACCGTTCGCCGCTGGCGATCAGCGGTGCTGTCTTTTTAACTGATTTTCACAGAGAGTGCAGCACCCCTGATCGCTACCGCTGATCGCCAGTGGCTAACGGCATAAACGGCCGCTGTATGTGATCAGACTGAGTCTGTGCTCCGGTCATGGAGGACATACAGAACAAATATTTTTAATTAGGACGTGTCAGAATGGTTAGTTATGAGCTCCATGTGACCTTTTCTTAAAAATGTGTGTTTGTACGTCTGTGAAATACGTTCGCTGACTAAATACGGCGACCGCTGGCCGCAGTCTGATGCGAAGTGGTGCGAACACACGTTTGCTGACTTTATCCGGAACATTAGCTTCATATATAAAATCTTCTGAGGCTGGAAGTTTGTGTAAAACACTGTGCTCCACTGTGCAGCCACCAACAGCACACTTGTCCCTCCGCGTTGACATAATACCGCTCTTCCTCCCTCGCCTGCACTCTCGCAGGGACAAGGTGGAGCTAAGGTGGAGCTCTCGAAGTAAACTTACTGGTGGGGCGGTAACATTCGCGGTGAAATGCGCATGCTGACGTCATAAGCACAGGGAATTCAACATCGAGTGTTTTATCGCCTATACTTACACTTAGGGGAACCACGAAAACATGACGGAGTATTCTTTTTCCACACTTTGGTGACTGGTAGGGCCCCCAGAGTCCCAAATATAAGTATTAAAATGGTTAAAAAGTTGATTTTGCATAATATGTCCCCTTTAAGATTAAGTCAGGGCAGTGTGACGATTTTCTTCTGAAAACTAAAGGGAACACAAGCATCATTCATTTGATTATTTAATTTATTTAATTGTCATTTTAACACTGTTGGGTGTTTGAAATGGCTGCTGTGCAAAGGGGCCCTTTAATGTATATTTTAACTTTTGAAACAGTGGTATAAAGTTATTATGTCAACTAACTTCAAAAAAAAAAAAAAGCACCTTAATTCAGTTAATTCTGATGCAAGGACTTCTTTAGCTTTAATTTGTTAATTACGCAGCAGAGTAGGAGTTAAGAGTATTACTCACCCCGAGATGATTTCACCCCGAGATGTGTGCGTTCTTGTCAGGCGAACGATCTTTGGCTGTCACGTGAGGAACCTGAACTCGCGAGACTCCAGCTATTGGCCGAGAAGAGCAAAGGAGCATTCTGATTGGTCCAAGACTCTTTGACAGTTTTTTGTTTTTGCTGCGTCATCTATATTATTATTGTTTACATGTGAGTTTTTTTTTTCTTAAATATACGTCTTTTAACGTAATTTGTTCCCGTACTTTGGCTGTTTTGGTGTCTTCTTTCAAAGTCCCTTTTAAAAAACAGGCACGTGTGGAAGCGGCGAGACCGCTCGGACCGTTTGTGTCCGCTCTGCTGTGCCTCTGTGTCGGCGTGTGTTTTTGTGTGTTCCTCCCTTTATTGATGCTCCTCCTGACCCTGACCTGTCTCCACTCACTGTCAGCTGATGTTAAGAGGAGGACACGCCGGTGTGAGTGGACATGTCTCAGTCGGAGACAGCAGGAGGTGACACTTCTACGAGACGCGGACAGAGACGTACATCGGTGTAAAGGGAAGTGAAAGCAGCTGTGTGTGTGTGTGCGCCGAGTTTAGCTCGCGTCGTCGCGTCCACGGTTTTGTGATGGCGGACACGCAGAGGACTCTGTCCGCCTTCAGGCGGCTCAGCTACTCGGTGGGACATGTCCTCAACGACCTGTGTGCGTCTATGTGGTTCACGTACCTGCTGGTGTTCTACCACACAGTGCTGGGATTCCAGAACACCAACGCAGGTCAGTGGCGAACGTTATCGATTAATCGATTCTTTCAACAGGATGGTTAAAATTTGTTTGGTCCACACAAACGTCAGACGAACGTTGCTCAGTGTGTCCCCAGACCTTGAAATTGAAATAACGATGTTTTCAAATGATTTGATGAATTAATTTAGTAATCGATTAATCGTTTCAGCCCTGTTGTCCTAAAGTAAAATATGTGTGTGATATTTAAGGTTTTTGGATAATTTTCAGGTGTCCTACTTTTTCTGAAGTTAATTCGATACAGATTAAGTACACGCTGATCAAACTAGTTGACGATTAATTTAGTATTTGATTAATAATCGATTCATTATTCAGCCATAATACCTAGTACTTAATAACTGATCTTGTTACAGGCAGTAAGATATACTGTTCATACTAAGACCCATTGGGTTCTCAAACTGTGGTACGTGTACCACCAGAGGAAGATTCAGAAATACCGCTCTACTGTAGATACCAGGGTATTATATTAATCTTAGTCTAATGTCACTATACCAGTGTGTGAAGTATTATGTGAGGAAGAGGAGGATGAGGGTGATGAGAGAGAAAATGATCTATACAATAATAGTAAACTTATTTTAAACATAATCAAGATAAAGGTTGGTTTGAATACACTCGGGAATTGCCAGTGTGAGACCAGATAGTTCAGGTTTAGATCTTCTTTTTTTTGTAGAATATTCTAGTCAAAAGGACAGGAACTGCTTTTTCCTCCACTTCAGTTTTTCAGATTTACCTTTGACACCGACAATAAGAAATAAGCCCTGTGACCAAAGACTGTAAAGCTCAATAATAAACCCTATGCATATATAGTATGTAAGCTTTGAGAGGACGCATGCATAATATAAAAGTTACATCACCATAGTCATGTAACAGTAACATTTTTTGGCCTCTAAGGACCCAATTCTAAAATGAAAAACCAAGCATTTGAATAATGTCAAGGCAAAAGAGTCCTTCATTAAGGAACGTGGATATTTGTGTGTGTGCAGGTTTCCTGCTGCTGGTTGGTCAGGTGGCTGATGCCATCTCCACTCCTCTGGTCGGATACGAGTCTGACAAAAGCCCCGGCTGTGGAAACTACGGCAAGAGGAAAACATGGCACCTCGTGGGTGAGAGACACACACACACACACCTAAAAATAGAGAATTCTACTAAAGTTTATTAATTTCCTGCAAAATTAGGCCTTGTCCACACGTAAATGTAAACTATCTTTGTTTTTTAAGATGTTTTCCGCCATTGCTTCAAGAAAATGTGCCTGCCTGCTGCCTGTGGTTTAAATGTACATAACATTTGCCGAGGGCGGAGGTTTGCTCAGCGTCTGTTTTTGCAACCAGTTTTTGCAACCAGTTCCCTGTTACTGAGAAGAGACTGAGACATTTTTTTAGGAACAGTTCTTCACCATTTTTTGCATTTTTTAAGGTAGTTTTTCACTGTATGTTGACATTTATGATTAAATTTGTTGTGTGTGTCCTCTTTTCTCCTATGATTGTGTGTGTTATACAGGCACACTGAGCGTGTTGGTGTCCTTTGCCTTCATCTTTAATCAGTGTCTGGGCTGCGACCTCTACACTCCTCAGTGGGTCAGCCTCATCTACTTCATTCCGTTCATCGTTGTCTTCCAGTTTGGCTGGGCAGCTACGCAGATCTCCCACCTGTCTCTCATTCCGGAGCTGGTCACATGTGAACACGCTAAAGTAGAGCTCACTGCATACAGGTACACAGCCACTTCTGCCAGTTTTTATGCTGGAAGAGATTCCTAAAGAGTTCAAAGTTAATTTGTCCTCTGTGTGTTTTAAAGATACGCGTTCACCGTGATCGCCAACATCACCGTGTACGCCGTGGCCTACCTGCTGTTCCATGTGCAGGCCAATGGCGATGATGAACTGGGACCACAAGACATCCCCATCTTCAGGGTGAGCAGCATCTTCTGACACCTCGTTAAGTTCAAAAAATGACAACTCACTGTGTTTGAAAGTATAAATCCTTGATAATGGCTTTAACTATTGAAAATAGTTCAGGGTTTTTTGAGTAGGTTTCTATGAGAACGTCACTCTCTGGGTCATATGGTTTATTGATAATATTTGGATATTTTAGTCCTGTAGTATTTTATGTCCTGATATAGGAGATGCAGTACAGTATATGTGGATATAAAGCTGCACACAAGTTGTTTTTCTGGACTCGTGAAAAGTCTTCTTTTGAGATGTGAGCGCTTCTCAATCCAGTGTAAATACACTGTAAATAAAATATCTACTTTGTTATCTGTATTAGAAACAATGAAATTGAATTGAAAAGGAACTTTTTTAAATAGAATCTTTTCAATCCCGTGTATTTCTTTATAAATCTAACAGTCTTTAAAACGAGGAAAAGTCATCACAGATTCTCACGATATGACAATATCCTAGGTATAAATGTGTTATTTTTAGGCATGTTTTTGTTCAGTCTGGTTTTGTCTTTTTCTGATCTCTGCTCTGTTAAATCCTTTTTATGTTGGGATTTCAGAACCTGGCGCTGATTGTGCTGGGCGTGGGTGCAGTGTTCTCCGTCTTCTTCCACTTGGGAACCACAGAGTCGCGGCCTGAGACTGCAGGATATGAGAGAGGAGGAGAAGAAGAAGAAGAAGAAGAAGGGGAGCAGAGGCCTCTTCTTCCTCGCCCTAAGACGTCCTCGTCTCTCCTGCAGTGGAAGTGTTGGCTGCAGCAGCCGTCATTCTACCAGGTAGGTAATAAAGTAATCACATTCTATTCTGCAGGGAAACCCCACCTCAGACTGCACAGTCAGGAAAACAACTTTTCTGTTTGGGTTTTTGAATTTAGCAGCTGAAAGGGATGTGGTACTCTCCCCAGGTGTCCCCCCAGGTCATTTCACATGTGCGTTGCACATACAATGCATCTAGTTGTGAATGAGGGACTTCTTTCTCGAAGCTATTGGTTTATTCAGCTGCTTTTGTGTTGGATGTTAAAATCATTTTTGTACTAAACATTAACAAAGAACTGACTGTTTATTTTGAATGTCTATCAAGCTTGTGAAGCTATTGGTTTATTTAAGATTGCTGTACTGGTGCACAGTTATTAAATAAATAAATAAATAAATAAGTAATTCAGTATTTTTACTGTTTATTTAAAAAGAAAAAAAAAAAAAACAGGAAATAAATGTTTTAGTCAAGTCTGATGTTGCCTTGCACAAAATAATGATCCCAGTCTTTTCCACACAATGAGACATTCCGCGCTGTTTTTTTGTATCGGGGATCGGATCGGGATCGGCCGATTCTAAACCTCGAGGTATCGGTATCGGAGGTGAAAAAAGCCGTCCCTAGTGATGAGTTGTCACTCATGAGCTGTATCTGTGACTGTGTCTCTGCAGGTGGCCTTACTCTACATGTCCACCAGATTAATGGTGAATCTTTCTCAGACCTACATTGCAATGTATCTCGTCAACACTCTGGGTCTGCCCAAGGTAACACACACACACACACATTCATTTATTTTTCACGTGTGACGTTCCTTTGTTCCTCAACATTTACCTTTCTTCTCTCACACACAGAACTTCATAGCAACAATCCCGTTAGTCATGTACCTGAGCGGCTTCCTGTCCTCCTTCATCATGAAGCCTGTCACCAAACTGATAGGAAAATGTGTAAGTTAAGGTGTTAACTGGTCTTGCTCGCTGCCGTTTGCTGTCGTTGGCGTTACATTAATGCCTCTCCCTCCTCATTGATCCAGCTCACCTACTTCTTGGGCCTGCTGCTGATCATGGTCTTCTCCTACTGGGTGCTGCTGGACGACCGCATGGATCAGCGGGTGTACGGGGCGGCTGCCCTGCTGGGCGTCGGCTCGGCCACCATCCTGGTCATATCGCTCTCCATGACCGCTGAGCTCATCGCCGACCAGACTGTAAGTGTGTGTGTGTTTGGTGCCTCACAAGATGTCGGGGAAACAGATATTAACGCTCCCTCTCTGCCGCTCCAGCAGTGGTATTTGAGGACGTGTTGGTTGACGCTGTATATAAATCGATGAATCGGCCTATAATTTTCCAGATTGATCAAGTACTTGCTTGGACCAAAAAATGTTGATCAGTGTTTCTCAAATGTCTTGTTTTGTCCACAAACTAAAATGATTCAGTTTTAAAGATGTCTTTCTTGTTTTATGGAGAAAAAAAGAAACCATGAAACCAAGAAATTGAAAAGTGAAAAGTATTACTAGTGAAAGTATTTACCACACTCACAAGATCCCGTCAGGAGTCACAGTCGGAACTCTCAGCTATTTAAAGTTCAGGATGTCCTGTACACAACTTCCTATGTTGTAACTACAAGTTCACAAGTTCTACTTAAACACAGCAGTAGACAAAACACTCGTTTTCAGCAGAAAATTGTTTAAAAGTAAGGCTTTCGATAAGACTCGATTTAATGAGTCACCCCATTCTGTTTAATGGGGTGGAGTGGCTCAGTGGTTAAGACTGGTACCCTGTGTGCGAAAGACATCATGGTCGCAATGGTTGCAAGTTCGACTCCACTCCTGGCTGATTGTACTCAATTCCATTGTAAGTCGCTTTGGATAAAAATGTCTGCTAAATGACATGTAATGTAATGTAATGACTGTAAAAAAATTGTAGAAATTCTCCTGTCGCTGAGAACTGTGACGTTCAGCTACTTTGGTTCCCACTCGTATCTGTGCACGTTCAACTCTGTTAAAAGAAAACAAGAGTGAAAACACAGCTACTGGAAAGGAATGTGAGTTCGAGTGTGGATTTTGTGAGACACACGGACACGGACGTGGACCGTGACTGTGATATGAGCTGATCCATGGCCGTGTAACGTGCCTGTGAGGCTGTGTCCCGACTCTCTGCAGACGCAGTGTACAGAAAGTATGACTCAGTGTCACTTGTCATCAGTATGATATTTATATCAGTATATTTCACATCAGCCGTCATGACTGTGATGACTATAACTGACACTCAAGTGTTTCTTACTGGACCTGTTTTTTGTTTTTTTTTAAACTCTACTGCAGCAAAGCGGAGCCTTTGTTTACGGAGCCATGAGTTTCACAGACAAGGTGGCAAACGGAGTGGCAGTGATGATCATCCAGACACTGCATCCCTGCCAGTTAGTACACACGCACACACACACACACACACACACACACACACAATCTCAGCTGACAAAGGGCAAAATGCGTGTCACACCCAGGACAGAGGGGCTCTTGAAACTTGAAATTAATTTGGACAGCCTAAACTGAACCTGAAATTCCAGTTCCTCAGAAATGAGGAGCCTTGGTAGGTTTTGGTCTTCACGAGGACAACTAGTCCTGACAGGGTTAGTGTTTATGACAGAAAAAGGTCCTTAAAGTGCTAACTATGTAATGTTCACACTGCTCATACACTATCAGAGAGAGGTTTGAGTTAAAGTAAATGATCTGATGACTCACTGTTCTCTCTCTGTCTGTCTGTCTGTCAGTACTGTGGTGTGTTGTCCAGACTGTGTGTGGTTCTATCACTATGTCATGGTCATAGTGACCGGAGGCGTGGCTGTTGTCGCAGCGGTGGCCCTCTGCACCATCTTCATCTGGCCAATCAGGATCAGACCACGTGAGTTCTTCTGCTACAACAATAAATCAGTGTTTGTGTGCTCAGGCAGCGAGCCACAGTTCTGTTTGGATGCGTGAAATGTTATATAACGGTACATTAAATGTGTGTATGTACAGTATGCTCTGCAAATCAATTCTGCATGGATTGGATTGTGTGCGCAACTGTGTTTACATGCAACTTCCCACGTTCATGAACACGCCACGAGCTGTCCAATTAACTGTTGCGATATGTGTGACGCGTCACGCAAACGTTAGGGCCATCGGAAACGAAACGGAAGCGACTGGAGGAGTAAATAAAACATTTGAGGGACCGTCATGTGTGGTTCCTTTTAGGGCTGCAACTAACGATTATTTTGATAATCAATTAATCTGTAGATTATTTTTTAGATTAATCAATTATTAATTGCATAAAAAGGAAAAAAACACTTTCTCTCTCTCTCTCTCTCCCCCCATTGCTTCAGTTTCTGTTATGAAGAAATTAAGGATTCGTGTGAAGCTGTCTCTACGACGTCACGTTGCACACAGTTATTCCGCTAATTATAGTCAAACGTTACCACCCTTTTCAGCAATTTTAAAAACAAACATTTAAAACAAACAGAATAACCCTCTGTTTTCTCCAGTTTTGTGATAGTGTTAAATTGTGATAAATATAAAGATAAGTGATAAATTACCGTGAATCTCCTTCCCCCACGGCTCCAGCCTGCTTCCTCTGCAGGTGCTCGTACAGCGATGTTGTGCTGCCGTGCCGTGCGAGCAACTTGGCTCGTACATTTTTCTCTCTGCTAATGCTGTTCTCTGCTGTGTCCGCCATCTTTCAAACACTTCTTCCAGAATCATGTCACATGAGCTACATAAGGCGTGGCATTGGTTCTCTTCTTCTTCTTTTACGGCAGTCGGCGTCCATCTTAATGACACTTACTGCCCCACATTAGGGGATAGCAACTGTATGTGTAATAATGTAGACCCAACTAATCGATTATTAAATTTGTTGGCAACAATTTTAATAATCACTTTTAATGGATTTAATCGATTAGTTGTTGCAGCCCTAGTTCCATTAATGTCCTCTGTGGCACTGACGGCCTGCTCACAGTAACATGAATGTCATAACATGTACGCTGGCATTAGCCTGGCATCTCTGTGGCAGGAACAAGGAAAGGGTTTGAACTTTAGTTCACTTTAGCACAAAATATAAAGACATAAACTCAAGGAAATAAGAAAAAGCTGAGATGAGTTCAGGTAAAGCCACTAAAGACTGAATGTCGGTAGAAGTATTTTGTTTTCTATGAAACCATAAACACGGACCTTCATGAGCATTTCAGAGTCATCATGTCTGAATAGAAAATGTTTTTTTGTGAACATTTCAAATGTTTTTCCTTCTCCTTAATTAATGTTCAAAAAGTAAAAACTGAACCAAACCGTGACCAAAAACCGCAATACTAGTGTGTACATATATATGCTGTATATACATATGTGTAAGGTAAACTCATAGCTGCTTCTCATTTGTGTCTGAGTCCTGATTATAAAATGTCTTCTGTGTGTGTGTGTGTGTGTGTGTGTGTGTGTGTGTGTGTGTGTGTGTGTGTGTGTGTGTAGGTGGTGTATCAGATGTCTCTGATAATCAAGCTGCCAGGATCAACTAATAACTCCGCCCCCTGCTCTGTCCTCCTCCTCCTCCTCTCACATTTACACCCGAACCTTGTTTTCCCATCATTTCCCCCCCAAAAAACAACACTTTTTTAAATGATGACACAGATAATCAGGAGAATATCAGTGAGAGGCACAGAGGATTAGACGCTAAAGTTTATTACGATGTTAATCCCATCCTCCATGAAGAACCCAGGGACCAAACTCCAGATTAAATAACCCTCATGTCAGTGCAGGGGTCAGAGGGTCACTGACAGGAACATGTTTTTGCTCCACATATTATTTTAAGACAAACACACTACAGTGTTTCAGCAATTTTGATCTCAGAAAACTTGATAAATGTTACTGAGTCACTACAACTTTATTTTTTCATGTTGGAAAACACACTAAAGCCCCTTTTCCACATATGGTCCTGCTGCTGCTGTCGCCTCGCCACAGCACGCCACGGGTTAGGTTTAAGTTGGTTTTCCACTACAAAAAAAGTAACAACTCAATGTGGGCGGAGTCCTCACTGCACGGCTGCATGAAACTGCGGCAGTCTGGCATTGTATCGCCTCAGCTCACTTGGAACCTTGCCAGAGCGGGTACTAAAAAAAAGCACCTGGTACCAGGTACTATGCTAGTGGAAACACACCTTAGCCTTAATGCAGAGTCGAGTCAAGTCGAGCTGGTGGAAACGTGCCATAAAACATTAGGAAGAATAAGATGCTACCTCCTTGACTTTTATATTAGCGCCCTCACCAACTACTTTTAAAAAACATATACATTTATTTTTCACACGATTATCTACATTTGCTGAACATATAAAATATTATGTCAATTTCACTACCAAGCAAAAAAAGTCCAATACTGTCACATCTCACAAATGGTGAGTCCCAGTTTTGACACTGTGAATGGAACACCCCAAAAAACACGCACATTTGACATATTTATGATTAAAACGGCTACTTATTGATTATCTGTTACAGCTGTATTTGGTATATCAGTGGGAAATGATGGTGGAAAAAAGAAGGCTCCAGGGTCACATGACAGAGAGACATGTGATGAGGGTGATGGTGGTGGTGATGATGATGATGAGCGACTTCGGGGTCAGGAAATGAGAAGAAAAAAAGGACCATTTTAAAATTATGGGACAAGAAACTACGCACAAGTATAAACCACTATGTTTACATACGCACAGACCTTCAGTGGTCACATGACAAACAACCGTGAGCTTCACAGCTGGACTGTCATGAGGGGGAGGAAGAGGAGGAAGGCCTTGTTTCAACGCACTGGTGGCACTTACAAAAACAGACCTTTACACTCGAGTGTGACTGATCGGCACATTCAGCGTTTCTCTGCTGCTGCTGCTGAGTCACTGCAGCCTCGCGGCTTCGCGGCTGCACAGAAAAGAAACTTGGTGCGTTTCTGGGAAAACATGGATCAATTTATCATGGGGTGTTTTTTTATTATTGTATCTGTTTAAATCGTATGGAATATGATGATGAATGCAAAGTATTTTTATATAATGATATATAATCAAAGCTTGATACAACCAAACTTTAAAGGGATCAACCCCAACATTAATCATTATGTGTGCTTTAGTGAATGTGGATATAAGAGAATGTCTGGTAGAGGATCAGAACAGACACCAGGCTGCAACTAACTCAACTTATCTGTCAATTGTTTTCTCAATTAATCAGTGTTTTACCAAACCTGGTTAGTTTTTCCATCTCATGTGCGCTGGGTTTTTGTTTTTCATGATCTGATTCTGTGTTGTTGTTGTTGTCGTCATGACAACGTCTTTCATAAAGGGACTTGCGTGAAATCAGCCCCTCGTGTCTGTGTGTGAAATGACTTGGGTGCTTGTTCACTGCTGCCCAGTGTGGTCAGTTTGTGTTACTGGTGTGACACGGAAGTTGCAAAATAACACATTTGAACTTTACATATGGAGGCACAGCGGTGGATCGACTACTCACTGATTTTCTCTGTGGAGGGACTTTGGTGTGGGAGAGTGAGTGGTTTACAGACTTTCAGCAGCTTTTTTTCAGATGAAAGTGATGAAAACAATGTTTTTTCACATGACACGACGACTCTTCTGCCTCAGTGAACACACATGAAGAGGAGAGAGAGAGAGAGAGAGACTCACCTGTCAATCACATGATCTAGTGAATGTCCTATGAATGTCATGTGACGTTATGAAACACTTTATCAGGCGAGAGTGACATATTAACAACAACAGGAGGAGGAAGAGGGTTTCCAGAGAGTTTCCTGTTTGACTGGTCGCTCTAATCAAACAGCAGATTGTGTTTGTCAGCAGCACAACTTTAAATGTTTACAACAGATTTTTATGAAAAGATGAGAAGATATTAAGGTGAAAGTGCTGCTGGGTCACACACAGGTGCTCTACTGTAATATATATATTACTATATATATATATATATATATATATAAGAATATAAGAATGTTTTGTAGAAACAGTCACAACACCTTTATTTTAACTGGTTTCTCCTCCAGTTGTTCACTCCAGGCACCATGGGAATATAATCCCTGAAATTGATGTCTGCGTGAGACAGACTCCATCATCAAAACTCATGTTCATGCAGTTACGAAACATTCATTTTTATAATTCTACTATTTAGCTCCACCCACAGTGGCTGAAAAAACACATTACAATGACTTGTTTAAACCTTGCTTTTTTATTTTTATGTATGTTTTATGGCATTCCTCCTAGTGCCACAAGAGGGAGCTCCTGTACCAACGCTGTTTGAGAACAGTGACGACAGAGGGACAGTTCAGGGTTGTGTTTTTCTTTAAAGTTCTATTCACAAACACAGTCTTATGCTGAGTGAAAGGTTGTTGTTGCCGTGACCTGCATTTCAATAATTCTGGTCCTGGTCTTTGGAACGGCCCCCTGAGAGACCTGAGGGCAGCAGAGAGTGTCGATATCTTTTTTTTCTTTTTTCTCATCTTTTGTCGCTCATAGTACCTCATTTATTTAGTATGTTTACTACCGATTTTATGTAGTAGAATACGAGTAACAAAGACAGTTGGAGGAAATGCAGTGGAGTAAAAGCACAAGTTGCCAGAAATAAAGCAACAAAGTAACGTACAGATATGAATTTTGTACTTCAGTTCAGTAACAAAGTACACAGTTACAGCTGTTCCTCGGTATACAGTCTCAAGACATAACATTGAATTTCATCCTATTCCTGGAGTCCAGAATAACCTTAAACGCCTCTAAACCTTTTTAAAAAAAAAAAGAACATTACAGGAGCTTGATTTAAAAATAAAAATAATCAAAAAATCAACTTCAACTCTACTTTCAAGGAAAGAAATTTGACCCATGATCCACAAGTGAAAAATAAGTGAGGAGGCCAATGTGGAAAAACCTGTACAATTATAATTGATGTATATATAATATTTAATGTCCTACTTCAATTGTCTGTTACTTTTTTAAAGATACTAACTGCAGGAAACATGTATGTGCGTAACGTCGCGACTTATTTACAGCCGTTTATGGAATCCCTCGCCAGATCCTGTTCTCACAACTTGAATCTGGAACTACTGCTCGGACATGAGCGACTGCCGAGTATGGAACACAAACACTCGGTAAACAAATCCATCTCCAAGAGAGGTTTGGTAAACTATAATTAAACGTATATACATAATTCCCAACTAAAAGGTTGGGAAAATGTGTTTGGGAACCCCAAAAATGACCCGACCCAGTGCTCGAGAATCATTGGTTTAGCCGACATGATGCACATTACTGTGTTTGTTGTCTCACAGGTTTCAGGTTCATGTCATTTAAATCCTCACACATCTCTGTCTCTTTTCATGCAACTAAAAAGCCCAAACTGCGTCCATCTGTGTCCATTTTTTTGGACACTGATGGACACCACAGGACTGGATGAGGAGAAGAGAAGTTTGTTTTTCACCTTCTCTTGGGAGCTTTCGTTGCTTTTTTGTTTTTGTTTTTCTTTTGTCTGTTTGTTGAAAGGATTATGTAAAATCTACTGGTTTTATTGTTCCTTGAACTCATGAACTTTTTCAGCAGGTCAGGAAAAGGTCTGTTGTTCTTCCTTTAACACTGAGAGATGGTTCCGTTCCCTGCTTTTGTTTCATGAATTTTGTAAGAGTAATCAAAAAGTTGGGCATATAAAGAATCCATGAAGACGTCTTTTCATTATACATTTCTAGCTGGACTCTCGTCCATGATTGATAGTACCTGTTACCTGGTGCCATCGATGGACTAAAATGTGACCTTGATGGACTGCCGTCCCCTGATTGGTCAGAGAGAGTGGCCACTGGTTGACACAAAAATCAAACACATGCACAAAATACACCGTGGTCCGTCGACGATGGTGCAGACTGACGAGAGGATTCAGATAAAAACAACGTTGCAGCATGTTGAGGACATACTATGAAGTAATGTTAATCAACGCGACTGATACTCAAACCGAGTCGACTAGATCTAGATCTGAATAATGGAGTGCTATATATGGACAAAAGTATTAAGTGTTGAATTCAATGAAGGACAATCTTCATGCGTCAGCAGACCAAGACAATTTAGATACTGTAAATGCTATGCTTCCAACTTCACGGCATCAGTTTGAGGAAAGTCCTTTTCTATTCCAACATGACTGTGTTAACAGTGCACAAAGCAAAGACATTAAGTTTGATGTGGAACTTGAACCCTGACCTCAACCCTATCGAGAACCTTTGGCATGAACTGGAACAGAGATTGTGGGCCAGGCCTGATCGTCCAAACCTCAGTTTTTTTGGTTCATTTCTTTCGACAACAATAAGTTTTCCTTTACCTTTGTTAACCAGTTTCGGGGTGTATCTTCCGCCTTCCTCAGAACTGTCACCTGCTGTTAGGTGGTGCAGTGCCTTATCAGCTGTTATGGTTTCAGGTTTGACGGGTCGATCACGCCTCCTGCTCCCAGGACGGCCCTTCAGGTGTGTGACAATGTGTACGCTCCCTCATCCTGATTTCATCGTCCCGTACGTTTTCTTATTATTTTGTGGGTGTCGGTGTTCTTCTGTGTGATTGACTCTGGGTCTCTTCCCAATTCATGACAGCGTTCTGTCATTTGCAGTGATCTGAAATTCGATGCTGATTTTCAGAATTTTCCTTGTATGCTTTTTCAACCAGACAGCCTGGGAGGCGTGATCAAGCCGTCAAATCTGACAGGAAGATCACGCCTCCGTAACAACGGCTGGTAACCTAACATCAGGTTACAGTTCTGAGGAAGGCGGAAGGTACGCGCCGAAACTGGTTAACAAAGGTAAAGGAAAACTCACTACTGTGTCTAAAAAAATGGAAAGTTCAATCAGAAGACATCGTGAACTTTCACATCATAGTGCCTGACTTGAAAATCAAGAGTGGAAGCTGTTCTAGATGCAAGATGTGTGCGTGGGTTTTCTGCGGGTTCTCCGGTTTCCTCCCACAGTCCCCAAAAAACATACAGATTTGGGGATTAGGCAAATTGGACACTCTAAATGGACTGTAGGTGTTGAAAGTGAATGATTGTTTGTCTCTGTGATGGACTGGTGAGCTGTCCATGGTGTGACCCTCGCCTTTCGCTGCATGTCAGCTAGGATTGGCACCAGCGACCCTCATGTGGAGGATAAAGTGCTAGAAGAGTGAGTGAGTATAAAACTAAGCAAACACACAAGTCACAAACACTCATGGTTCTTTTCTTTGTTTAGCATGTAAATGGTCCTGCCATAAAAAGTGTTCTTTAGCCTGGTTGCTCTCAGTGTCCTCAGGCACAGACACCAAACCACTGTCACTCTTGTTTTTTTAACCTTAAGGACATTTGTCCTGATTTGGAACACAACCTCATAAATCATGTTCGGACTACGAATGGGGACGCACCACAGTCCTAATAGTCTTCATGATTTTAGTTTGCTTTTCAGTCTCAAGAATAGCATTAAATCCCACTGCTACGATTATGTCAAAGTGCAAAGCCACAAAATCCATTCAATGAACTTCATCAATGGTCAGATGTGAAACTTGCAACAGAATATAAAAGTTATAAGGAGGTCATTAAAGGAGAGTGAAAAAAGAGAGATATAATAAAGTACATAATACAGGCCTTTATGCGAACAGGGTAATTTTAGTTAACGAAAACTAAAATAACAATATTTGTTAACTGAAATAAAGTTAAAAACTATGAGTTTTAAAAAAGAATGCTGACTAAGTGAAACTGAAATTGTAGTGCCAATTTTAATGATTCAGGTTTTTTTAATTTATTTCGAAAAGGTTGTATTTTCATTCATAATTTAAAAAAAATTCAATTTGTTTTTGTTTACAAAGTCGGACATAAAGCTGTGCAAGTTAAACACAATATGTGTATTATTATTATTATTATTATTATTGTTATTATTATTATTTATGCTATATTCCTGTTTGTCTTTGATTTTTACCTTTCACACTAACTGCATCCAACCTCAGCACGATGGTTTGCACTTCAGGCTACTTTCTTGTAGACTTTTCTATTTGATTCAGGGATGGTTGTTCATGTTTTTAAATGCCATCGTTTGTTGGGGTTTTATGACACACACAATAATAACATGAATAACAAACTAAAACTAACGAAAAAGGTGATGTTAAACAAAGTTTAACCCTTTAATGTGAGCGTATCGCCAATGACATGTTTGCACAAGTGCACTTTGCATTTCTGTCATCACTTGACAGTTTGTGCTGTCGGGAAAAAAATCCCAATGGCTTCTGAAAAGCTGAGCCGTTGCACGTTGAAGCCAAACATGCGGTTATTCTGCAGTCATTTCACTCGCACTTTTGTAGGAAGCTGGCGAATCAGCGTCTTTGTCACCAGAGAGACAGTTAGAATAAAATGCCGTACACAGTTTTAAATTTTTTTTATTGGATATATGTTTTATACTGTTCAAAATTCTAATTTATCATTAAAATCAATTTCCATTTTTTGTTTATCTTCATTTTAAATAGTTGATGGGTTATTACACTATTTTTACACTTTAACTGCCTGATGTTCAAAGTTATTTGTCAAAAATCACTTATTCGGAGGACTTTTTTCTGACATTGTGAGGCTCAGGTGTTTAAGTGTTAAACAAACGTCAACTGGACTTACTAAAATTTAGACATACATTGGACACAAAGTCCCTCCTCTCGCCTGTTTAACCCCTCCCCTCGTCCCGGGTTGAGCTGTTAAATAAGACGAACTCTCATGAACGTCTCATCATCACTCTGGAGCAACACTTTCCAGAAGCGAGAATGTCTCTTTGCCGCGTGGCCATCATGGTTCTCGTCGTTGTCCTGCTGCTTTATGGTGAGTCTAACAGATACAAAATGTACAGACTGAAGGATTTTTTGTGCAAACAAATCAAAAAACTTGACTTTAGTTGCAGAGACTGAGGCTTGCCGAAGACCTGGAATATGTAAATCCAGGTGTGGCATTTATGAAATAAGGTCAACAAAGTTTTCCTATTGTCCTTCTGACAAAGTGTAAGTTGAGTTGCAGCAATTCTAATATACATGTATTTGTTTGTATAGTGTGATGATATGAATGTTTTAACACTGTTTTTTAACACTAGATGTTGCTATATGTGGGGCTAATCCATCCGTGCTACTATGAGACTCACCTGGAATCAGATGTCGTGGAGGATTCTGGATTCTTGTGCAGCTCAAATGACTGAGATGGAATAAAAATATTGGATTGGATTTTTGTGTGACAATATTTGGTCATACATCTGCACGTCGTGTTTAAACATTTGTTTGTATGAGACCTGCTGTGTGATATAATGTGGTTTATGAATCAAATCAGATCACACGCGCCTAAAAAAAAGGTGGAATTCAATGAGACTTCAGAAAAAATAAGCAAGCATCTTTATTTGTCATTATACAACAACAACTGGTATTGCACAACGAAACGTCGAGGTCAGATGGAGGGTTGAGCAGAGCCGATGCGACTGAGCGCGGTGCCACAAGGGACCAACCCTAACATGTTTTGATGGTGAGAGCCCGGGGGAAACCCACGCAGACATAGGGAGAAAATGCAAACTCCACACAGAAAGGTCCCAGACCAGGAATTGAACCCAGCACCTTCTTGCTGTGAGGAAAGATACGTCAGAAACGCATAAAAACAAAATATAATGTGACAAATAAGAGAGAAGCGGTGCAATAGAAGAAGCCAGGTTCTCCAGGTCATCCTAGTAAAGTAATAATATAATAAAAATCATCATATTTTGCCCTTTATCCCATCAATGTCTCAACTGTTGAGGCCAATAATTCTCACTTGGGTAAATATATATATATATATATGTATATATGTATGTATGTATGTATGTATATGTATATATATATATATATATATATATATACTATATATGTATAAATAAGCTAAGTCAAATAATAATAGTAATATAATGTAATACAAATCATTATATTTTGAGTTTTATCTCATTATTTTCAGTAGTTTTGTAAAAACAAAGGAGGCACAATACAGGGTTAGTGCTTCAGTAGAAAGTGAGACACAGACGCTGTCCCTCTGTGTGGAAAGGCTGCAGATGTCTCTGAGGACCTCTGCTGGTCAACAAAACAATAAAAAGAAAGCACAACAGAGACTTCATGTCCTCAGAGTGCTTATGTGGAGGCTCATAAGGCAGACGTGGGCCACATGCTTTTATTTTAAAGCAATTTAAAAAATTTTAAAATAACAAGGTCATAAGGTCTGCAGGAAAGATCACCGGCTGTCCCCTGGAGGAACCTCCCACCTCCGGTCACCAACTCTTTGAAGTGTCGCCACGTGACAGAGCTGCTAAAAACACAACAGCACCAGAATCAGAGGCAGTTTCTTCCCCACAGCCATCAGCTCACTGAATAAACCAGTTTAATGACTACAATTTAGAAGAGATGTGCAAATGTCAGATCGTACCTAACTCAACAGGCTACGCAGCTCCTAGCACAGGCACTGGTCGTCTCCCGCCTTGACTACTGCAGAGCCCTCTGCTGTGAAACCACTACAGATAGTCCAGAACACGGTGGCGTGTCTGGTCTTCAATCAGCCTCAATGGGAACAATGAGCTCTACTAGCTGCAGGCTGCCCTCAGCCGCCCGCATCAAAGCCTACAAAGTGCTACAAAGGCTTATGTTACCCCTCGACTGCTCCATTCAAGGTGTGTCGTGTGGCAGTGCCAACACCCCGCACAAGACAGTCCAGACTCTTTTCATGTACCTACCAAGCACTACCAGAACAGGGTCGGTAGTGCTGTCTATCTTCAAGAAGTTCTTGAAAACCCAGCTCTTCCGAGAGCATCTTCTGTCCTAGCACTTACCCTCTACCCTCTATCCCTCCCCTGCACCATCTCCTTCTGCACTTCCAGATCCACCTCAGCACTCTCACCCTCCATCAGTCCTTCCTATCTAGAGGAGTTCTTTGTAAATGTGCACCAAATTGAGCAAATAATCAGTTTGGTTGTAACAGCCTGCTGGCAGTGTAATCCCTTTTGTGTGAGATTAGACATTGTTCGGGGCAAGCAGAGGCCCAATAACACTAGATTTTTGGTCAGTTTTACGTCCATTTATCCCAAAACGTTATCGCTGTGGACGTTTTTGCAACACTTCCTCTAGTTTGGCGGAGAGACTTCAGGTCACTGTCTGGAGCCTTCCTCTGCTGATACCTAGAGTCGATCTTTGGAAAGACTGTGTACTTGAGTTATCAACCCTTTGCCCCATTAGGTTCAACAAAGATCTAATGAGGAACTCTGTACCATCATTACTTTGGAGCCACAATTCCAGAAGGGAGAATGTGTCTTTATCGTGTGGCCGCCACGGCTCTCTTCGTTCACCTTGCCGCTTCATGGTAGGTTTACAGTATCTGGCAGGAGCAGTGACATGTATTATCTCATAATGTCCTGGCAACAGTGAGTGTATTTTCTTTTCTCTAAGGTTTTAAACATCAACTTACAAGTGTGTGTTTTTGTGTCGGGGTGTGAAAGTTTAACAGTGGCATAGAATATGAGCTATTTTGAATTTTATTTGAACATTCAAATGTCCAAATACTCATATTTATTTATTTTCTTAACAGGAAGAAATCTCTGACAGAACCAGGCTCAGAGATGTGCAGCCATCTGCCTCGACCAATTGGGGTGAAAGCAAAATGGGGGACAGAGGAGAGGTGGGGGACAGAAAGGGGGGAGCGAAAGGACAAGAGGGAGACAGAAGAGAGACCAGGAGCAGATACACAACAACTGTATCAAGTTACAAGTTTATACAGTCAATGTTTATGTACTGTTTATAGCAATACAATGCAATTTATATAAGCAGCAGCAGAGAGTGTTGATAAAAATTATACTGATAACAACTTTTATAGCACAATAATAATGGTGATGATATGTATGATAGCAATATCCTCGAAAACTGGATCTGGATCCTGCAACCTGGAGGATTGGAACATCCTGATAATAATGAGTTACAGTAATCTAATCTAGATGTAACAAAAGCATGAACTAGTGTCACATGGCAGTTGGAACTGGTTTGATTCTTATTGTATATTTTAAGGGTTTTTGCATGGTTTTATTTATCAGTGTGTTTTAAGTTTTTATTGCATGTTTTTAGAAATGTCCCACTGCCTGTGAACGCACCATAGGATGGTGAACAGGAGCCAATCGTCGGCGGAGGAGTCCAGAGAAACCTGACACCGCCGCAGCGATCCTCCTCTGGACCCATGTGACACAACTGTCCCGGTCTGACAAACTTTGAAGACTTTTCTTTTAAGAACAGAGACTTCTCTTTTTGTGGACATGAACATGGTTACCTGGTTAACCCTCATTTACAGTTTTATCATTGTATTGTTGACTCCACTGAAAAGAATAACTGTGAATAAATCATTGTGTGCGCCAGCATCTATTGTTTTGCCCTCTGTTCAATAAGCGATACCGACACAGCGTGCTCTCCCCCGATACCACTCAGAACCTGCACCCATTTCAATAATTATCTCCCTTCAGTATTGTTTACACTCCCCACCCGTTACACTAGTTTTTCAGCGTCCTGTAAGGACAGAATGTTTCTAATTTTCATAATGTTCCGCAGGTGGAAGAAGGCTGTTCTGGAAATTAGTTTTATGTGTGAATCAAATGACATTTCCTGGTCAAAAGTAACTCCAAGGTTCCTCACAGTGGAACTGGAAGCCAGGGTGATGTCATCTAAAGTGACAATGTGATCAGAAAGTTTTTCTCTGAGGTGTTTAGGGCCGAGTATAATGACCTCAGTTTTTTCTGAGTTTAAAAGTAGAAAGTTACAGGTCATCCAGGACTTAATGTCTCAGAGACATTCCTGGAGTTGAACAACCTGATTTATTTCATCCGGCCTCATTGATAAATATAGCTGTGTGTCATCTGCATAACAATGAAAGTGTATGTTGTGCTTTCTAATAATGTTCCCGAGAGGAAGCATATATAAGGTAAAAAGTATAGGCCCAAGCACTGAGCCTTGTGGAACTCCACAATTAACTTTTGTTTGTAGTGAGGCTTTATTTATTTATTTCGGTCATGACATTTAGATCACTCATCACATAACATTGCAGTTCACACAATATACATAACCGAAAGGGATAGCGTGAGAAGCAAAGCTTAACTAGTCCCACCCCATTATCATCATACATTTCATTTCCTTTTTTTTTTTTATGACATTTTGACAAGAAAAAAATGTTTCAGCATCCGGTAGCACTCAGAGATATAGTCTAGCTCTAGACAGTCAACTCAGACTCCATGTGTGTCTGTACATGTGTCCATGATGTTCCATCGCGCCGTCGCACCGTTTCCCACAGTGTCTACAGATTTCTGTCCCTGACCTTTGTCATACTTTCTTTCTGTGTCATTCTGTATCGATTAAATAGTCATCTCTACATACTTCTTTTTAAATACACTCAGTTTTGCTGATTTTTTCATCTCCTCATCCAGATTGTTCCACTGTCTGACCCCCGTGACCGATACAGTAAAGGATTTTAATGTAGTTCTTACCCTTCTCTGCCTAAACCTCATGTTCCCTCTTAGATTGTGTCTCTCCCCTCTGTTCAGGAATAATGTCTGTAGATTGTGCGGGAGGTTTTTGTTGGCAGCCCTATAAATCATCTGTACTGTGCGGTATTTTATTAAGTCATAGAATGTAAGTATTTTTGATTTGGTAAATAGTTGATTTGTATGTTCTCTGTAACTGGCATAATGTAGGATTCTCAATGCTCTTTTTTGGAGTATAAACAGGGGATAAGTAGTGGTTTTGTAAGTGTGTCCCCAGACCTCTGCGCAGTATTGCAGGTGTGGAGAGACTAGTGCGCAGTACAGCAAGTACAGTGCCTTCTGGTTTAATAGTTTTTGTGCCCTCCAAAGTATGGACACACTCCTGGCCAGCTTGCCTTTTAACTGTTTGGTGTGTGGCTTCCAACTTAACATGTCATCAATAATCACTCCCAGCACTTTGTACTCATTAACCCTTTCAATGTCCACTCCATGAACTTGTATGTTAATACTAGTCTTACAGCCTTTTTTCCCATACAGCATATATTTAGTTTTCTCTAAATTTAGAGATAGTTTATTTATATTAAACCACACATGTAGCTTGGCCATTTCATTATTGACTGTTTCCACTAATTGGTTTAGGTCTTCCCCCGAACAGAAAATATTAGTATCATCTGCAAATAATATTAATTTCAGAATATTGGATACCTTGCATATGTCATTAATGTATAGTATAAACAGTTTTGGGCCCAGCACTGATCCCTGTGGGACCCCACAAATTATGTCCAAGCAAGTCGATGTGCAATCTTAACATATTGAGATCTGTTGTGAAGATAACTCTTGACCCATTCCAGTGCTATGCCTCTTATACCGTATCTCTCCAGTTTAGCTATCAAAATATCATGGTTTCATCCTTTTTCAGGTCTATGAATATTCCTATTGAATGTAATTTTTGATCAATGGCGTCAGTAATGGTTTCCACAGACTCAGTTAAAGCTAGCGCCGTCGAGTGGTTTCTTCTGAATCCATATTGGCTATCATATAGCAGATTGTGTTTGTTAATGAAGTTGTCTAGCCTATCGTTAAATAGTTTCTCGAGAATTTTTGACAATTGTGGTAGTATTGAGACTGGTCTGTCATTAGTAAATTCATGTATGTCACCTTTCTTAAACAATGGCACTACTTTCGCCACTTTCATTTTGGTGGGAAATGTCCCAGTTTGAAATGACAGGTTGCAGATGTGTGTTAAGGGTGAAACGATTTCAACTATTACTTTCTTGATTAGCTTCATGTCGAGGTCATCAACATCCGTGGATGTTTTTGCTACACATTCCTTCACATTTCCTTCCCTGGGGTGAGAAACATTGTGCTTGGGTTTCTGTCTCCGTCCTTATCAAAGTGGTCCCAGTGAAGGAGTGAGTCAGGAATGTCCTTTGCCAAATTCGGCCCCACAAAATTCATTAAATCTTTCTGCTATGATTTCTTTGTTATCTTCTTTAGTGTTTTTGTCCTTGAAGTAGAGAGGATAGCTAGGTTTTGTGTTTTTGTTTTTGATCACATCATTTAGAATGTCCCATAGTTTTTTAGTATAGCTCATGTTTTCTGCCAGCAGATTACTGTAGTATTCTTTTTTGCAGTCATTTAGGATGCTATTTAGTTTGTTCCTATATTGTTTGTATCTCGTTTCTGAATGTTCTGTCCTTAATCTCATGTACTGTCTATACAGGGTGTTTTTCTTCTTGCAGGCATTTATCAACGTTTTTGTTAACCATGGTTTCCCCTCCTTTTTCTGATTTGTGTGTCTTTTCATTACAGGACAGTGTCTATTATACAGCGTGTTAAATATTTGCAAAAAGGAATCATAAGCATCATTTACATCTGTTTCTTTGTAGACCTCGTTCCAGTCCTGCCTCATTAGTTAGTTTTTCAGTGTAAGCATCCCTTTTTCAGCCCTGACCCTTCTATATATATTTCTATTCGGTGTCTGTGTCACAGTGTGCTTCCAGTCATAGATAGTAAAGATTGGCAGGTGGTCGCTTATGTCATTTATCAGTAGTCCTCTTGTTATGCCTGTCCCTATAATATTTGTGAAAATATTATCAATTAGGGTCGCACTGTGTGTCGTGAACCTGCTTGGACGTGTATTGAGGGGTTGTAGGCCCATCATATACATCATATTAATGAAGTCATCAATCATCGTATTTCGTTTCGGGTTGAGTAGGTCAATGTTCACATCGCCACAGATAAAAACCCTCTTTTGGCTGGTCCCTGAAAACATCCTTCCCACACATTCATTGAAATCCTCTATCCTAGAGTCTGGTGCTCTATAAACACAGCTTAACACTATATTTCTGCCTTTCGTCACACAGATTTCAATTGTCACACATTCCATTACATATTCAACAGCTTCAGATATATTGTGTACAATCTCATACTCAATGTTATTGTCAATGAACAGTGCCACTCCTCCTCCACCTTTATGTCTTCTGTTAACGTTGACCAATTTGTATCCATCCAGGTAAAAATCTGCGCCTTTATCCTCATTAATCCACGTTTCCGACACCGCAATGATGCTGAAAGACAATTTCCCATCCATCTCAATGCATTCGTTAAATTGGTCTTCAGTGTAGTACTGGCATTTCTCAGACAAGTTTAGGTATAGATGGTTATCCGGGTCAATTATTTAATTTGGGTCTGTTAAGGTGTGGTTCACATGTTGATTTTTAGTCAGCTCCACATTTTCTTGCTCAGCAATCCTCTCTAATATTTC